>NC_138781.1:152644989-153265353 GCF_965178545.1 Coloeus monedula | reverse complement strand
TACTCCCAGCCTGACCTTGGATTTCTGCAGGAACCCTGATTATGTTCACTTCTCTCCTCTTTTAGAAACTCTTTTGGAAACAGCACTTTCCCAACCAATTCCTTCCTGCTTTACAGAATTCACAAGCCCATTAGCAATTTATAGCACTGTATATGATCAGAGTCATCTGTGACGCTAAAATCTGCTTTTGGAAACCAATATTCTGCTTTTGATAAAGTCAGAGAAGTAACACAGTTCTTAATGAGGGCAGATTCTGAAGTATGTTCTTTTCTATATTTTCAGGCACTTTAAAGCCAGACTTAGCACCTCCTACAGTGATATACTAACATCAACAAAATGTAGGGTAGAGTTTCCTTTGCCCTAAATTCTGAGTCATATTGAGGTTTATTTGTCCCTTTGTAAATCTGAATATTCTCCTTGAGGTTACTATTATTGTTAATATTGCTATTAACCATTTTGTCCCTCTATTCTGCACTTCGTTTGCAATAGCCCTGATTTCCTCAATAGGGGTTACCTGGTGCCATGTACGACCTAAATCTGAACACATCAACCAGAATGGACACTTCGGGGGAGGGGGGAGGGTAATTTTACTATGAAACAACATTTTATAAAAAGGTTGTTGGTTTTTCTAGTTCTTTTATTGTGGTTGTTGCTGCTGCTGTTCTTGTTTATACACTTAGAAGAAGATTTTAAAAATTGTGGGCCTGAATTCAGGGCCTTGTGACCATATTACCCACTTACCTTACACTTAAACTGATACAGAGATGTATAAAACTCACACTTTGGTTGAGGAGATCAAAACTTAACTTTCTTCCATGCAAAAGTTTGGCCCCTTGTTATTACGATAGGTTGCCACAGAGGAGGAAAAAGAGGGAAACTGTTGGCTGGGTATTTCCTTTCACTGCATGATTTTGCCAGAGCAAAAAGCTCCTCAGTCCTCGGCAGCTCTAGCTCAAAGATCATCAATTGCTGTGACACTAAAATGGGAAGAGGATGTAAAGGACATGTCAGAGAAAAGCAAGAAGGACATGTTCTCAACCAACACCTAAATCTTCGCATGTTCTCAGCCAAACTACCACACAGAATTAAACGCCTGAGCTTCCAGTACAGTGGCTGAGGAGAGATTAAAAACTGATTCCACAAAACTACCCTCCAAGCTGAGGCAGGGGTAGGAAATTCTGAGGAGAGGATGCCTAAATTTCTGCCCTGGCCATTAAGTGCTTTTGGGCTTCAACCATCCTTCGGCTCCATTAGGCAATTACCTTCCACTGGGGACACAACTGGAAGTGGGTGAGGAGCTGTGGAGCCACAGCCTTGAGGCTGCAGCTGCTTATAGGAATTTGCCAAGATGTTTCTCAGGAAAGAGAAGAACAGGTGCTATTTTTAAAACTCAAATCTTCCAGAGGAGTACAATACTTCAATTTGAATACCCCTCTTAGTTTGGATGCTTTTCTCATGTGGGGGAATTTTTGCACAGGGGATTCAGTGAACATCTCTGGCACTAGCCAGTCACTCTACGCAACTCTAACCCACCACTTTCCTCTGGGTAAAATGTCTGTCTTTAGCTTTGGTTCTGGGGAATGAAGAACTGGCCAAACCAGTTTCCTCTGTGGATGTTCCTGATTATCGTCGATGCAGTGAGCTGTTCATGTTGTCAGCAAGCATAGGAGTGCAAAAAACTGGCGAGTTTACTGCCATTGTCCTGCAGAGATCAGTCTGTGCCAAGCCTGGTGCAACCATTAGGTCCTTCTGTCATGTGAGGGTCTGTACAACCTCTGCTCGCCAGTGAGGATACAGAAATTGAAGGGTATTTGGAGGTGGGAGTTGAAAGAGATGACTTTTCAAGAGAATGTGCTGCTTCTATCTCCACTTGATGATGAAAGGTCTCTCCTAGATGTCCATAAATTTATTTTTTATTATTATCTTTCTCTTTTTTTTCTGCAAAAGAAAGGGCAAAGAATGCAATGAGGGATAGCCTGCAATGTGGTGCAGCTGAGATGCCTGTCCCTGCTCCAGATAGTGTGTCAGAGGGCCAACCTGCATGGGTATGCAACTAAATGTTGGACTACAGAGCTTATTTTTTTTTCTTCCTTTGTGAAAAATGTACCAGTGTTTTCATCACATCTGTGAATGGTGCCTGTACAACAGGATGGAGAAATCTTTCCAAAACCTCAAAAAAACAAGTGCTTCAGAGTGCAAGGGGAAACACGGTAACTACGTTTTATAATAGCTTGTTTTGAGCTAGAGCAGGGGTCAGTGGAGTCAGTGAGCAGACTTTAAGAGCAGAAATAAGACATGGATATTCCTGACACTAGCTGTAATGCAGTTTTCTTCCATCACAGTTCTTGTTACTAATCCATGAATAGTTTATTCAGGCCCACAAATATCAGATGTCTCTCTCTCCCTTTTTCACTCAAAGCTGGAGTGCTCAACTTGCATGATCACAGAATCACAGAATCATAGAATGGATCTTAAAGACGATCCAGTCCCAAACCCCCTGCTGTGGGCAGGGACACCTCCCACTGGACCAGATTTCTCAAGGCCTTATCCAGCCTGGCCTTGGACACTTCCAGGGATGGGGCAACCTGACCCAGTGTCTCACCACCCTCACAGTAAAGACCTTCTTAATATCCAGCCTAAATTTCCCCTCTTTCAGTGTGTACCCATTACTCTCTGTCCTATCACTACAGTTCCTAATGAAGAGTCCCTCTATGGCTTCCATGTAGCCTTTCACATCCTGTAAGGTTGCTCTGAGTTCTCACTGGAACCTCCTCTTCTCCAGGCTGAACAACCCCAACTTTCTCAGCCTGTCTTTAGAGGGGAGTTGTTCCAGTCCTCTTATCAGTATCAGCTTCATGGTTCTCCTCTGGACTTGCTCCAACACTTTCCATGTCCTTCTTATGTTGGGGACATCAGAACTGTACACAACACTCCAGGTGTGGTCTCACAAGGGCAGAATGGAGTGGGAGAATCCACTCCCTCAATGTGCTGCCTGCACTCCTTTTGATGCAGCCCAGGATTTGGTTTGCTTTCATAAGAAATATATAAGAAGGTGTTTCATAAGAAGCATAAGAAGCATAAGAAGCACAAGGTTGCCTTTCCTCACCTTGGCATCTCAGATCCAGCAATTTTAAAATGGTATGTTGGTTTTGTTCATTAATGTGGAGTTCTGGAACTGAAAAACAAAAAGCCTCCACCTGCCATTTTTTTCCCTTTGCAATATAACCAGAGCAAAAGATAATACCTAAAATTCACAGCATCATGGCTTTCTGGTGAGTCATCATCAGGTGAAACTATTCTGTCATCTCTGGAGGAGTCAGCAAGATGGGAGAGCTGTGCTGTGCTCAGCCATTACCTTATTTCTTTTCTTTCTTTTCAGCCATGTGCTGCCTTCAGTCTCTTGGCGCTTCATATGTCAAGAGCAGGAAGTAAGTGGGCCGAAGGATGTTCCCTTCAGCATTGTTCAGGCAATGACAGGATGCAGCACAGATGGAATAAGCTTGTTTATACTGAGTGAGTTATTGATAAAGGACAGCTTCATCCCTGTCTGAACAACACCCCCCCCCGCCCCGTCCCGGCATCTTGAATGGGTGCCATGAGTTTCACTCCAAGATTAGCCATAACCTGCAGGCAAACAACTTTTTGGAACACAACCATTTGGAAAAAAAGTCCTGGTTTTTGTTGGGTTTTGAGGGTTTTTTCCAGTTTTAAATGCCATTTTTTCTTTAAACTATTTTTTGTCTTCTATATACAACAGAGATGACAGTGTTGTATCTTGCTTCATAGGAGATTCTGTCTTACCCATAGTACATGTCTCTCAAATTGGGGGTTTCCTAGAGATGTTCAGAACCAAAGAATGCCAGAATCACCATGGAACTGTACTCAGTGATGACCTCCAATCCTCTCAAACAGAAATCTCTTCCCAATTCCAAGAATGAGTCAATCAGAAAAGACCTCATAACCCACCTTTTGATTGATACTCTGTTACTGCTTTTTATCTCACCTTTGCCTTTATAAAAAACTTTATGAGAGACCCTTTTATTTCTGCATGCAGATTAAAACAAATAATGTTTTTTCATAGAATCCGGTTGAACAGAGGTTCCTCATAACACAGACTCATGTCTTGAAAATGCCTCCTCAGTCCTCAAGAGCAGAGAGAATTGCAGGAGTAACAGACTTACGGAATCAATTATCTGGAAAAATCTTCTGAGATCATCAAGTCCAACTATCAAGCCAGCACTAACAAGTCACCACTGAAACATGTCTCTAAGTACCACTTCTACATATCTTTTAAATATTTCCAAGGATGGCGATTCCACCACTTCCCTGAGAAGACTGTTCCAATGTTTGATAGACCTTTCAGTGAAGAAATTTTATTATAATATACAATCTAAATTGCCCTGGCACAACTTGAGGTCATTTCCTATTGCCCTTTTTATTTGGGAGGAGACCAATCCTCATCAGGAGGCTTTACAGCAAAATGCACGGAGAACAAACCAGAAAACATTGTCATTCTAATCCGTACAATCTTAGCAATCGTTCATCTTATATACTGCATCTATTCTCACCCCTATAAGAAAAAAAAATGTATTAGGACTAGAAGAAATACAAAATGAAAAAAAATTACTAAAGAGATGAGCCATTTCCTATATGGACAGACACTAAACGGAAAATTTGTTTGTATGGAAAAAAAGAAGATGGAGGAGACACCATGGTGAAATATATAATTTTTGAAAATTTTGGAGAAAGGAAATAGGCAATGGTCATGCATTTTTTCTCACAACCTAAGAGGGAATAGGGGCGTAAGTCATATGAAGAGTGGCTGAGGGAGCTGGGGTTGTGCAGCCTAGAGAAAAGGAGGCTCAGGGGAGACCTCATGCTCTACAACTGCCTGAAAGGATGTTGTAACAAAGTGGGGATCAGGCTCTTCTCCCAGGTAACAAGTGACAGAATGAGAGTTCATAGCCTCAAGCTGTGCCAGAGGACGTTCATTTTGGATGTCATGAAGAAATTTCTCACTGAAAGGGTGGTTAAGCATTGGAATGGGCTGCCCAGGGAAGTGGTGGAGTCGCCATCCCTGGAGGTGTTCAAGAAACAACTGGATGTGGCATTTGGTGCTGTGGTTTAGTGGACAAGGTGGTGGTCAGTCAAAGGTTGGACTCAACAATTTTAGAGGTCTTTTCCAACCGTAATGGTTCTGTGATTCTATGACAAGTGAAATAATGAGGCAGGAATTTAGCAAACATAAAAAGGACTTACACTTTCATGTAGAGCAGAAGGGCGTAGTGGAACTCATAGAAACACAATTCCAGAAATGCAAAAATGTGATTTGACAGATTCTTGGAAAAATGTCCATCAACACCTTTAAACATAACTATACGGATGCAGCGTTCAGACAAAGAAGCAGATGAAATGCTTGTTCCTGTTATTTAGGATGTTGTATCAGGAGAAATGTCACCCTTGCCTTTTCTTGTCTTTTCTTCACCAGCTATCAGGAATAGGTTACTGCTTTAACAAGTTACAGTCTCACTAAGGGTCTTTCTTTGGTTCAGACTAACTGTAATCACATCAGTGGTTACATCAACATCACTAAACTAATAATGGCATTGAAATATAATACTTGGTGCTACTTGCTTTCACAGAAGAAATGTTAAAGAAGCAGAAATTCAGGACAGGATCTTTTCCACCCACATCTTTACATGACTGCTACTTAAGTTACTGCATCTTGATTAGGAAATAACTTCACAACCTGGTGTCAAGGGAACAGAGCGAGGGTTAAGAGATAAAGATTTATTTCCTAGAAATCCATGTCCAAATGTTCTCAGTCTTTGTAGGATTTCTGCTGTGTAGCTGGCTGTACTCCTGCTGACTTTTGTCCGGGCTTTGCAATGCAACAGCCCTTCCTTGGCTGTCCCTCCTTCATCTATCACTTTGTTCAGTTTGTTAATTAAGCAGAGGCATGGACAGAGAGGGTTTTTTAAAGCTTCCTGCAAACCACCCTCACCACATGAATAATACACAACAAGAATAGGAAAGGCAACAGTTTCACCCCAGACCTTACCCTGGGAGCAAAGCAGAGTTAGAGAAGACTTGGAGGAGGGTTTCCCGTGATAATCTGCAAAACACTACAGGCATATGTGCTTTCTCACAGTGGCCAACTCTGAGCTAATGAGACCTGCTGAGAAGTACCATAATAATTCTGTTACTTTCCAGCACAAATAGAAGTGCTGACTGACTCACGCAACAAAACTGATCTTAGCACTTCATCCTCCTTTCTGCTGCCAGCATGGGAAAGTTTCAAAAACAAGACTGAGATCATGACAATAGGAACAAACTGCCGTTCTCTTTGGTAGACAGGTGGAGAGCAGGCACAGGAAAAGGAATAGAAGCACGGAAGCCCTGGTCAGACATGCTGCTAACACTGGAGAGTAAGCAGAATATTCCTCAATACGCTCTACAGGTTGGCCATGGGGCTCTCAGAGCCTACATGCTAAAGACAAGTATTTAACCTTTCTTATGCCTTGCTTGGCATGGCTTCTGCCTCCACAGGGGACAAGAAGGCACAGAGGTCAACTGGACTGCACAGTGTGGCATTTAACAGACTTGGTGAAAGGATGTACTCCTGTCAGCATGCTTCCTGCCTTCTGTGGAGATCCAAACTGTGCCAAAGTCAATAATGTACCAAAGACAATCAAAATATTTCCACTTATACCCTGTGTTCTGGAGATTTCCATTTTCGCAATTAACATAAGACAAATAAATAGTTGTAGTGGTAATAAAGGAAATAAAAAGTGATTTTTTCTTCCCCGTCCTCTTTCTTAACAGGTTTTTTCTAGTCCTTTCTTCTTTCTGTTCCAAATGCTGGCATCTCTGTAGAGCTTCTGCTTTGAATCATTTTTGGGAATAAACAGAGGAAGCTGAAGCATCTCAGAGAAATGAACATGATATAACAAAATAACAGCAGTTAATGATATTAGCAAAAGCAATGATCACTTCTTTCCAGCAGGATCGTGAGATTTAAAAACTCAATGGAATCCCATATATAGAATAATTCAGGAAAGGGGACATATGGAGGCCATATAGTTCAGTTTAGGGGAAGGTCAACTGCATATGATCAGAATCCATATTCTTTAGTTTGTCTTCAAGATATTTGAGTCTTGAAAGGGAAATCAAAATTTTGCAAGGTACCTACATATATTTGAATTGACTCTGAGTTTATTAAATTAGAGATTAGATGGTGAGGTTTTCTGCAATAGAAGACTTGAGAGAATGACTCACAAGAGCTCTTCCAGGTCTAGTCCCAGGAAGCAAGTCACGACTTGCATCTTGAAAAAAACTCAGGGAAGAGTTAAGTGATTGTTGTTACCCAGGTCACTTCTCATAATTTCATTCTTTCTCCCTTAAGAGAGTGGTAAAATAGGCACCTTAATTGTATGGTGTGAATTCTACCCTGAGAAAGAATTGAGTGACAGGTTGGGTTCATAATTCAAAATAATTCTTCTGATGCAAACATGGGAGCTATCACCTACTCTTCTTTCCAAAGACTACAGTGTGGAGCTGAGGGATACCTTAAACGGGGAAGGCTGAACAAAACACTTACAAGGCCTTAATTGTTTTAAAGAACCCCAGGGGTTTAAAACTTAAAACTTGTATCCATAGAGAGAGAACAGAATTACCTGTTCTACTCCCAAGCATTTCTCTAAGTTGAGGTACCAGAGCTCAGGTACTTGGCTAGGTACAACATCTCAGAGTAATTAATTAGATACACTAATCTTATACTTCATGCAATTTTGTGTAAAGTCATTTAAAACAGATAACTAACTACTTGTCTTTAATGGCAACTACTTGGATAATGTGATGGCTTTAAGCTGAAAAAGGGTAGATTTCAATTAGATATTAGGAGGTTCTTCACTGTGAGGGTGGTGAGGCACTGGCGCAGGGTGCCCAGAGAAGCTGTGGCTGCTCCATCCCTGGAAGTGTTCAAGGCCAGGTTGCATGGGGCTCTGAGTAACCTGGTCTAGTGGAAGATGTCCTGCCCATAGCAGGGGGGTTGGAACTGGTTGATCTTTTAAGGCCCCTTCCAACCCAAGCCATTATGATTGTATGATTCTACTTCCTACTGGAAAAATTATTTTCCTCCCTGATAAAAGACTGCGTATGCTTTATGTATTTCCAAGGCAGGGAAATTCTCCTGGCTTTTATGGAAAGTGTGGGGCCCTCGGACTTAATTCAGTGGGAGTCTTGCTTTTGTTTTAAAAGACTGATCCTCCGAATGGAAGAGAGAGATCAACGACAGCAAGATGAATGTTTACTGAACAGCTGCCTCCAAATCACTCAATGCTCAATGTTGAGTTTGAGGATGCTGAATTCCCTTTTGGATGCAAGCTTAGCCTCTGCTGCAGAGACAGCCAAGCAAGATGGAGCACATATTTAGTTCAGCGATGGAAGACAAAGAATGGTCTTCCAGAAGCAGCAAGGTCAAATCTCAATCACTAATACAGGGAATAAAGGCAACCCTATAACATGAGGGCATTGAAGGATAGAATTTATGTTTACACATTATAATTTTAAATATGTTCCTAAAGTAATCTACTTGTTCCATCTGTATTTGGAGGCACTTGAAATTCGTAAATGTGACTATTTTCAGTGCCAAATATCTCACGAGCCCGCAAGTTCTATCTCTGAGCAAATGGAGGAGCATTTCTTTTTTTTGCTGTGCAGTTTGCTGAGCAGTTCAACATCTGATTAACAAACAAGCGTAACTGAGATTAGGAAATTAGGCATTTGTCTCCTAGTTTTTCTCTTCTGGGAGTTTATAGTGAAAAGTGCATTCAGGGAATAACCAATATATCAGATAAAAGTGATCTAAAAAAGAAAATTACTGCTAAGAAAATTCCACACTGCTGTAAAATCTCCAAATGGTCTCACGTCTGCCTGGTCCTTGGAAGAATGGCTTCAAATCTTTCATTGAAGGAGGGATCTCAAAGCTGTACCCTCCTGGCAAATGCCTTGGCTCCCAGAAATGGGGCAGGCTGGATGGAAAGGCAATGAAATTGCCCCTGCCAGGGGTAGGGATAACTTCCACTAAACCTGGCTGCTCAGAACCCCATCCAAGCTGGCCTTGAACTAAGTCAGTTAGGGAAGTGAGAGAACTGGAATTTCTCCCTATCCCCTTCTTCTGAGAAGGGAGGAAAGTTGGAACATTTAATCTGCTCTGCAGCAGTAAAGAAAATTGACCAAGACCTGTTGTCTGGCCAAAAAAACATGGTGCAAATCCATGGAGCAAGGCTTTTCACACAAGAACAGGATAGTCTCGTGTTGAGAGCAGTCACGGGCTTATGCTATTCTCCTTGCCACAAGCAGGCATCATCCAAAAGAATTTTAGGTGTGTTTGACAAAACTATTTCAGGGAAAACAGTAACAGTTAAATAGGAGGGCTGAATTCCTGGTTGTGCTTGACAGCATTCCTTGGCCCAATATTGCTTACCCTTCATTGCCAAAGAGGCTGGCACTCAGAGCATCTTGCTCCCCAAGCAACAGAAACCAAAATGTATAAAGTTTGGGAAGCTCAATCAGTAGGCCATAACAAGGGAAAAATAAGCTTTGTGGAATATTTGTGTATTAGGATTTCTTTCACTGGAGGGAATATGGAGGCACTAATTCCTAGCCCAAAATTCTAGTGGTGGCTAGAAAAGAGAAATGTGAGTCAAAAAGAAGGCTCCTCCTCAACATTTATTATTTTATTTAGCTCTGTAGCTTTTTCAGCATTAAATCTCATTTGGCAAGGAGGAAGTGCCTTCTCACAGATGTACATTTTATAATAGGCATTTCAAGGATCCAAGGACTAAAGGAAAACATTTCTGTCTTAAGTGCACTCATCTCTCAAATGACCAGTCAGCATATGTAGACAGAATATTCAGTTACTGTAATTTAGTACACTAGAACATAGAGTACTGAGAAGCAGAAGTCAATAAGAATATTTAATAAACAGGAGCAGAACAGGAAGACTACACTGAATTATCGCCAACTCGTTATCCTTACGGGTCCTATTCTATCCAATTTACTCTCCTTAAAAACTAATTTTCCTTTATTTCAGTCAGGCACTCAACCTTCTCCACCATTCACAACAATTGCCTCTTCAGAATATAGACAGGGGAAATATACTAAAACTAGTCAGGCTGAGGAGGAATGATGTAACTGAAGCAAAGACTGCAATTGCAGAAGGGGAGATAGAGCCACTCCTCCTTAGATCAAGGGCTTCTGGTGGAAGCTTTCCAGGGCTCTGCATTTTGCACAGTTTACTAATGGGTTCATAGCAAAGTGACCTACCTCATCCCTTTCCTTTTTTTTTTTTTTTTTTGTTGTTGTAATTGACCTTTCTTTAGGCAGATTGCTATTGTGCTAATTGCTTTCAACTGGGAAAGACCGGAAAAGACAAAAAGAAAAAAAGGAAAAATTCTATTGTCCACCCTAAAATAAAAAATCATATTTTGGGTCCATCCTGTGAGCTCACTACCACAGTGTCAGCCTTACTCAGTTCCTTGACTTCCATGTTCTCCCAGGGAGTCAATGTTCATACAGATGAGAACAAGGGAACTGACCAGTAATTGCAGCGGGGATTTCTGATCTCAGTGACAGCATGGGGGCGGGGGGGAGGGGGCGGTGTCATGAAACAGACCTTAGGACCAATCTGTTAAGTCTGGGTTTGGCTTGGAAAAGCAGACAGAAGTATTGCAAATTAACAGTTCTTCATCTCTTAGATGCCTGACTTGCTTCCCCTGAGGAACTGCTCACCTCTGCCTTTGGGAGACTGCTCAGACATCTGTGCTTCAAAGAAAGGGCCCTGCAAGGTTGAAACACCAGACAGGAACATCAGAGCAACATTCCTTTGCTCACCTAAGGCCCAGCCAGAAAGGTCGTTTTTGCTGCTTCTCTGGAGTGTCCAGTAAATTTAACCACTGTCATGTACTTACCCTGTACAGCACATGATATATATTCAGAAAATAAATGTTTTATGCAAAAAGTAAGTCAGTCTCAGGATTAAAACTAGCTGCTTAAAAATGTATGGGTCAGCCATGCATTTGAACCCACATTAAGGAACTGCGTGGACAAATAAGAACTTTTACTGACAACTGTCACTGAATTAATCTGAATTGCTATAAAGCCAGAAGCTGAGAAATATGTTAATGTATTTTCTTACAGATTCATACAGAATGGACTCATCCTCAAAGTCAACTCCTGGTCACCTAAGAGAGAAAAAAGAATTTGTCTGTGAAAGAGAAGTACCCTGTTTGAGTCCTGTGCGTTGGGAAGACAATAGTGAATCCTAACTGTGCTGTCCCAAGGAGTCCTCTAAGGACTGCCACCCCAGTGTGTGAATGTGTCCATACATCTGTGCTGTTACCTCTGTGGAAATAAGGACTGGATTTCTCTGTGCCATCTAATTAGAAGTTCAGTATCAAGGTTTTCTGCCTGGTGGTACAAGTTTTATGCAATCAAGTAAATACATAAATGGAGCATTTTGAAGGTTGCAGTCTTTCCTTCTTGCTACCTATCTTCTCCTACAGTAGAAATAATCCCAGGTCCATGGTAAAGAAAGCACAGACAGCTCTCCCTTCTAAATTAGCTGACATTACCTGAAACCTCATGACCTGCCAGTGAAGAACCAGCAATAAAGCCATTTTGCAAAGTGAGTTTGAGAATGTTATAAACTCTGGGCTAAATGTCGGAAGAATGTTCTGCATCATGAGACTTCATATGGCATAGAGGAAGGGGACTTAATTATTCATAAGTAGTTTTTAAAAAGATCTAGCCACTTCTGCCTACAGAATGTCAGGGGAGAAGTCCACAGGCTCAAGAAGAGAAAGCATGAACCTCCAAAAGAGAGATCCCAGGGCAGCCCTGAGTTTCTAGATGTGCAGTCACTGCTCAAGGAGAAATGTGAAATCCTATGTGATGTAGAGAGAGCCCATCAGTTTGCCTTTGTGTGTAGGGAGAGATGAGGGCTGAGACGAAAAATGTGTGTGATAACAAAACCTCTGCTTTCCCCTGACTCACTTCAGCTCACCATGCTGAGCTGCACTTGCACAGTAAATGTATTTTGTTATTGGTTTTCTTCACCCACACTCTCCCTTCTATGTCTCTTTCTCTCTTTCTCGGCCTTTTTCATGAAACAGAGCATTTCCCATTACTTTTCCCTGAGTTCGCACAGAGGTTTTTGTAACCTGTTGCCCTGACTGACCTGAGCTGGAAAGTGAGCTTTGCAATACTTTATGACACTGACATGAAGAAGGGGGTGAAGCCAGCTCACACCAAATTGCACTTTCAACCCAAGAGCAAACTTATCACAGATTAATTTTTTTCTTTCTCCAACCTCTGCCTTTTTATTAACTCTGGTCAAAACCCCACCCATGTACAAGCCAGTCCAATGCAATGTAACATTGAGGTGCACCTTCTCATATCCAAGATAATTCTGAACTGCAGTTTTGCTGTAAAGGGAACACTCATCTTTTCTGTTTCAAGGCTTTGTGTGACACCAGTGAAGTCAGCTTCAGAAAAAAAGTCAGCCTTATGGATCTGAAATTTGTCCTTGCGCTGCGATAATCAGCAGCACTGCCAGTTTTCTCGATGGTTTGTTGTGGAAATCTGCACTCTAATGCTCACATGGTATGGGTAGACAACAGCTTTTAAATAAATCCAGACATAATAGTATGAGACAGTTATTGGTTAAAGAGCATCTGCTCTCAATACATAACCCTTATTACCTCTAATAGGACATACACACGCACACATGATTATGGGGAAGATACATCATACCAGGACCAACAGGTTTCATCTGCTGTTGTCAGGGTTGAAGCTTTTCAAATTTAGCAGTGATAGGACAGAGCTCTCCATGGAGCAAAAAGCAACCCAGCTGTCTGTGTCCCAGCATTTTCTTGTTAGAGGATAAACACAGGGATGTTTGGGCTGTGCCCAGTGGGATCAGGGATATTTGTTGGTCCAAACAGATCAATAAATTACTTATCAGTCATCTTATAGTGGAGCAAGCAGCAGCTATGGTTAAATTTAAAATGAAGAAGCGTCTGTATTGTACAGAGACCTACTCTCCCGTGGCTCATCAACACTACTGTCTTAGTAGGGAACAGATACAAGTCTTTTCATACAATAAAGAAGGAAAGAAGCTCCTCACAAACTACTCTTTAAGCAAAACTACCGCTCCATTCACTGCCAGTGGGATTAATGGAAAAAAATTCGTAGGCTTCAGTCAGACTTAGGTGTACTAAAGTCACCTAATAAGCAAAAGAGAGAATGTTCTACAGGTGGGAGAAATCCACTTTTAAAGGTCTGCCATGTTTCAGCTTGCTGAGTGTAATTGGCTGCACCTCCAGTCTGAGGTATCTGCTGCCACCTCACCTCTGCAGAAGAGTCACTAAGCCTGCACTTGACAGACATGGTGACAGGCATGACAGGTTTCATTTTATAAATATTATGTTGAGAAGGAGGAAAATCTTGCCTGGATTTTGAAACCACATCACTAGCAAATGCTTTGTAGGCAGCAAAGTTGCATGTCTCTGCTTGTTGAGGTTCAAACCTTTCAAATTTAATTTTTTTTTTCTTTCTGATTAGATCTTTAGAATTTAACGATTGTCCTAGAAGAAAATTTATTTTTTGCTGGCGGAGGATTCTACTGTCACATTCCAGACAACAATGAAACACCTTGAGTTGCCTGTGAAAAGGCAAGTTAAATAGTGCTCTGCCTCTGAAAAGAATGACTACCTTTGCTTTGAAAGGCTGACCTAAATTGAAGAATGCAAAAAAAAAGAAAGAAATACCTATCAGTAAATACTCAGAAGCCTGAGCAGTTGTTTGTACTGTGATAAAACTGTCAAAATAATAACTTTGATAATATCTACCTTTTTTTTCTCATATCATAGTTTTTCACATTTAGGAGTCAGAGAGAGACTGTAATTCTGTGGCTTTACTTACCTAAAGCTCTTGAACTTTATTTTAAACTGTAATGCAGGGAAACAAAATTCAGTTAAAAGTCTGCCGTCAGAGAATGAGGATTACAGCACATTTAATCAATTCTGATATAATCAGACTAGATTTTAGCCCCCTTTACTAATCCTACAAGGCTTTTGTAAAAACTTTTTCTGAGTCAGCATAAGGCATACTGCATTGGGTCTTTAACAAACAAGAAACTTTATTTCTTAACCTCTCGATGTCTGCATATGTCTGAAAGATTTTAATGATGGAGCAGCTCTGATGCTGAGTGCCCAAATTTTCTTGGGCGGTTGCCAACACAGTATTGTTTGAACTAAAGAAAGACAGAGGCAGACACACACACACACAAGAATGAGTTGGAGTTGTTGCAAACAATGATTTAACTGTGCACAAATGGAAATATAAATGGTCTCCCAGCATAACAGACAACCTGACAGGTTTATATTGGATTGGAGCTGAGATTAGCTCTGAAGAAATACAGATAGATGCAAAAAAATTCCAGCCAACTGTGTATTGCTATATATTGATAGAGACACATTTGCAAATACATGCACTTTATGAAGCCAGACACAGGATTATTATTGCTTGCTTGCAACAGAAAATAATAAATGCTAGTACCTGTAGGTACATAAAGCATAAACAAATGTGCTCTTTGGAGGGTTATATTCTGACTTCCTTATTATAATCCTTCATTTTAGCAATAATTAACTGAGGAAAAACCTTTATGGTGCACCCAGTCTCTGGCTGCCTCCAGTTTTTATCCAGGTGAAGTCATCTTGCAAAATTATGAGCACCATTTGCAAAAGCATTAAGAGAGTAAGTGACTTCAATGCCACTCTCAGAAGGGGTTTAGCCTCTCAGCCTTAATGGTATTACAGCTCTCACATAACCTCAAGCTGCCAGTCACTCTGAGCTCCATGGGCCCCAGGCTCCCTCTGTGATGCTCCATTCCATCAGCCCAAACACTGCCTGCCTCTCTCATGCAGCATTTCAACACCTCAGTAATATTTGCAAGGTCCTTTGAGGACTGACCATGAATGATTGCCTTGAAAACATGGAAAGCCTTTTTCATTGTCCCAAAAAGAAAGCAGTTTCAAAACACCCCTCCCCCCAGTTTTCACACTAAAAGTCCTGTTTCTAATTTTATTCTTTTCCCATTGAGAAACTACTTAATAATCCAAATGAGAACATTTTAATTTATAAGAGACTTCATTCTCTCCCTTAGGATGAAGACTTTCACTTTTAAGCATTTAGCAGACCAAAAGTGTTTCACTCCCATGAGATGTACTGTCCCATAAGGAATACCTTAGTTTTTAAAATGTGGGTTAGTCCAGTCCCCTCCCTGTTATTTTCCTCCACAGTGTGAAAATTGTGGGGTTTTCCTCCCACTGAGGAAAGATTTTTCTCTGAACTGGGCAAAGGGCAATTCTAGATGTACAAGTAACCCTTTCAGATTCAAGCAAGTCACACTGGCTTGTAATGTGTTTTTAATGGTTCAGGGATTGGATCCGAATAGCATTTTACACTCATCCATTCCTTTCAGAGAAGCAGTGAACCTTGTTTTCCTCAGATATGCCCAAAATCACTCAACACCAGACTGTTTTGGAGGTGAAAATAAGTTTGGGGTTTGGGTTCTTTTGGTTATGCTTTTCTTGTTCTCTCATGAAAGAAAAGGACTATGTATTTAAAAACAATCTTGAATACCTCTCAGGTGTTATTATCCATGTTTACCTTTGATTGCTCCATAATAATCACAGAATCACAGAATGGTTTGAGTTGATAGGGACCTTAAAGTTCATCCAGTACCAACCCCACTGGTCTCATTTGCCAGATGGTTTCCTCTCTTGTCTTCATATAATTACAGGAAGGTGACATGAACAATCCCTCTTCACCTGTGTGAATGTGTGAAATGATCTCTGGATGTCTGCAGGTAATTAAGATTTGAGCTTGCTGCTCTGTTTTAATTTTCTTTTCTTTTTTCTAAAGAAGTCTTATATCTTATGGCTGGACATGGAAAGAGACCGAGCATTAGAAATGCTGAATATATCCAATGCAATGAATTTGAGAATAAATGTTTCCATTTCTTTTTCACAAATAAGTTTGGCCTCTAACAAATGACAAACAAAAAACCAAAACCATAAAAAATAGCCAATAGGAGAAAGGAACTGAAATAAATCTTTTAAAACCAGTAAAATCATATGGGCTTATGCCTACAGAGTGCATTCGGGGGGAAATGCAGAAAATTATAATGTTCTCTATGTGGATTTCATAATGCAACAGAAAAAGCTGCATAGAATCATAGAACATTTTGGTTTCGAAGGGACTTTAAAAGTCATCTCGTTCCAACTCCCCTGCCACAGGCAGGAACACCTTCCACTAGACAGGTTGTTCAAAGCCCTGACCTTGAACACTTCCAGCCTTAGGGTATCCTCTGCTTCTCTTGGCAACCTGTTCCAGTGCCTCACCACCCTCACAGTAAAGAATTTCTTCTTTACACCTAATCTAAACCTACCCTCCTTCAGCTTAAAACCGTTCCTCTTGTCTTGTTAATCCATTCCCTTGTCAAAAGTCCCTCTCCAGATCTCTTGAGTCCCCTTTAGGTACAGGAAGGTGCTGTAAGTTCTCTCTGAAGCTTTCCCTGCTCCAAGCTTAACAACCCCAACTCTTGCAGCCTCAGAGGAGAGGTGCTCCAGCCCTCTGAACATCTCCCTGGCCTCGTCTGGACTTGCTCCAACAGGTCCCCATCTTTCCTGTGTTGGGGCTCCAGAACTGGGTGCAAGAAGGCAAAAGACAATGGAGAAGAAAAGGTGAGGATGACTCAGTGGTCCTTTTCAGAGCCTTTCACATAGTGGAGATAGGGATTTCCCCACTCCAATTTATCGTTCCAGTTCCTTGTGTGTATTCCACATTGCTTATGAGAAACCCTTCTGAGCAGCAATTAGAATTTGAGCTTTGACCATGGAACATCCTATCTGCACCACGCCATTTCAGACACTCTTTTTTCCCAGAGAGTGAGAAAGAGCTGCTTGTGGATGAGAAGTCCATGATGGATCAAATTCCCACAGCCCCCAGCAGAGGTCACAAAACAGAGCAGGGCAGTGGTAGGGAAGCACATAAGGAGGACCCCAGCAAGACACCACAACCCACTCCTATCAGTCAGCTGAGCTGCAATAAATCAACAGCGACAAATATTTCTCTGGTCTCTGCTGACCTTTTGTCTGCTTTGCTAAACCTGAAGCTTTGTGTTTAATGAATTTTCAGGTAACACTCTTGGAGAGTGAGCAAAGGCACATGAGCTCCTTCGAAGGAGCATGCTAGAGGCACTCCTTAATTACTACCCTGTTATTGCAGCTTGCTCTCCATTTCAGGAATGGCTACTCCAAGCTCTGCTTTTCTCCCTTATACACATTCTAAATTAAAGTAAATCCAGTGAATCCAATCAGGTTAGTGTATGCAATTTAGAGAATTTAGTCTGTTTTTATTGCTCTTCTTTTATTTTGTTTCTTCTTAATTTTTAATTAGAGTGTAAAAAATGAAACCAGTTTTTTATTAAATCCTTATTTATGAAAATTGCTTCAAACTATGCATGGAAGAGCACTGCATGATTGTTCATTTTACCATGGCTATAAATATTGTATTAAATTACCTATGACACACAAAATAGTCAGTAATTTAACAAACTGATTTATAAAAAAGGCAGGGTAGGCAATTGATAGAGAGGAATGTGTATGGATAATGCATGCATGTGCATACATAAACAAAAAAATCCCCAAGAAGTAGCACAGAAAATAAAAAATTGAACACTTCAAGAACAAAGCCTAAAACTATTATGATGCTCAGAATTTCTTTTCCTACACCATATATATATATCATATAACTTATATTAAAAAAAACCTGACAGCACAACAGAGCTAAAGAATCAATATATAAAGCACATTGTGCAGATTCCAAGTGAGAATTTTAAGGAATAAAATTCTTACACAGCTTATCTTTAGTTTTAGAGAGTCAGTCACCTGTGTGGAAAATGTGACATCTTTCCTAAGAACAATAAAGCAGGTGGAGGTGTGTGAACCAATGCACAAGGCTGTTGCATGCACAAGGCTGGAAGATATTTAACAATCAGCTGTCTTCCAGGGATGTCAGATCTTTGAGGAATTTGCAGTTAGCTTTTCATTTATTATTCTGTTAGTGCATAGTTCACCTTGCACTGAAAATCATACAGTAATTGGGGAAAGGGGAAAACAAACCCCAAGACATATGTGTTAAAAAGGAACCACACCCATAACACTTCTGATAGTATTGTTTTGATTTTTCAAGATAAATATATGTAAGAGACCTATCTTTACACTCAATGCTGCTGATTCAAGCAACTTGCAATAATAAATGCTTAATTGGTTTTCTTTGTGATCCATTACTTTATATTAATTTATAATTTTGCTGCCTCCCATGTCAGAAAAAAAACCCCAAACCTCTCTCTCCAGTATTAGATATCAGTTCTATTCTGTGCTGTCAAAACTTGCTTATCACAACAGGACAAAGGGTTAAGAAATAAGTGACAAAGGACATGAAACCAGAGAATTAAACTGAATCCCTCCTTTGAAGAAAACTGGAGGATGCTGCTGTTTCTGGATGCCTCTTAGAAACACAGTTTGATCTGATTTTCTAAAAAGACTGAGGAAGATGGAAAACTATGTGCAAAACAGGCATTCAGGTAGGTCAAATTTGTTACCCAGGTTAGTGACAGACTTTGTGCACAATCTTAGCAACATGAAAACATCACAAATAATACATCAGCATTGAGCAGCATCACAAGGAAACCTTACCCACCAATTTTTCCCTGTGCAGGAAGAGCTGCTTGCCCAAGATAGAGTCCTTCTGGCATAAAATTTAGATACATAAGGAAAGTCAAAACACCTCAGGATTGTGGCTGATCACGTGGACCCCTGGATATTAATGCCAATCAAGGTTTTTTTCTGGTAATCTCTATATTTCTGTTCCCTCCTCTAAAATGCAATGAGTGTTTCCTATCTCCCTGAGAGCTGGAGATGCCTGTGAGGTGCTAAGATACTACAGAATGGAGATCATACAAAAATAAAGGGGTTAGATCAGCTGCCTTGCACCCTGAGGGTGGCTTTCAGGATCAGCACTTTCCACTGACTGTCGCTCCAAGGGACTTCAGAGTCCTTCACAGGTCGCTTATTACACCCAATAATGCTGGAAAAGGAACAATTTTTCCCTGGTCATATTTAGAGATACCCATATTTTTAATCTGTCTTTGCTACATTATCTCTACATCCTAGGGTGTCTCAGCACAGAATATACCTACACTTAAATGCTTGAAAATCCATAAATCCCAGTAAATTCCTCAATTACAAATCCATATTAAAGCTACTTGCAAATCTCAGGCTTGGTTCTCCTTTCACCTGCAGTGGTTTCTCCACCCATTAGACTCGCTCTCCTTTACTACTGTGAGATAAAACGAGATTTTCTTTTTCAGAGCAGATCCTCTAGGTGAGAAAATGGCTTTTTCCCTGAAAATTCGTGTTGCCTGGAGTCATGTCAAGCAGCAGTGAGACATCCTTTCAATACAAGAGGGGGAGTTACAGCAATTGATGACCAAGGCAATCAGTGTGGTTTTATCTGCCACAAGGTAACTGAGAAGAGAAAACTCCAGTGGCTTGTTTACCAGTGCTGTCACGGTGATGTCACAGTGATGCCACTGCTGCACAAACCACTCCTTATGCCCTGGGTGGCTGACACTGACTTTTTCCCCAGGGCTGCAGGGGTTGCTCCATGAGAACATCCTAAATGAGCTGACTGTTCTCCTCGGTGCCCTTTCTTGAGAAGGAGCACTCAGGAGAAAAATGGCCTGTTTGGAGATTTCTGTGCCCGGGTCAGGAGGCAAAGTCCCACAGACATGCAGAACCTCCATGAGCAATTCACGTCTTGTTGTGGAGGGTGCTGTTTTCTCATGGATCCACTGACAACCAGCCAGGATGAAATCAGCTACAGCGTGGTGAGCGTTAGGTAGGAAGATGTGACAATTTTATTCCCATATGTCAATTGCTGACGTGCAAGTTTCATAACAAGAGCAATTCCAATGAACTGGGGGAAAAAGAAAATGTCAATTCTATCCAGATTAGATATATGTATCTCTAGATGTTTCTCAACTACATGAAGCTGTACTGATAATAAGCAGTGTATATGCCATGAAAAACATGAAGAGTTGGCCAACTTTAAAAACTCAAGATTTTTCATAGTAAGTGAAGCATGAAGTATGTCATTCACTTGTATATACATACATATATATGAAGCTTGGGCAAAATCTGATTTTTTTCTTTACAGCTCCTACAAAACATCAGCTATTGCAGAATGTCACTGGTGAAAATACGAGCATATGTATGAAATTGATTTAATGCCAGCTAAAGGAACATTAATCTAGCTGCAAATTTTCACTGCAGGGACATGGTGCAGTAAATTTCTTCTAGTCTAACAGTGGAGTTGATATTCCATGATATATGATGCTTTCGTTTGGAAAAGAAAAGAAAACTTTTCTTCAAAACCTTAATTGACTCTCATATATTTCTGACTACAAATTGTACTGGATAATAAAGGCAATAAGTATAGCAAGTAAACCCATATTTTTGAAACACTCTGAAAGATATACAATTAAGGTACCCAGCTCACTGTATTCTCTTCATTCCCTTTATAATAACTGGGAGTTAACATTCTTAATTCACATTGATTTTCTTCATGGATTTTTTGGTTACTAACATACAAGCAGAACAAAAAGAAAAAGCCTCTGCTTCCAAGAAATCCTTCAAAGTGAAGTCAATAATTGGTCTGCCTCATGGGATGATCTATAGCAATTCCAGGTAAGGAAAGTCATGGGACTGCACAATCACTCTTTAACAAGAGTCCAGTCTCAAGCAGTTTTCTTTTACTATGTTTTGTGCAGTTTACTATGAAATTGTGTAGTTAAGGGAGTAACCACAGTGACTTCAGATGCTCCAGAGATTATGCAGGGATAAGTGTTTTATATAAAACAGTTCACAAAAAAAAGTCATTGGTCCCCATCCCCATTTCACTACATCAAGGTCAGACCTTTGGATCAGTGGATGGGGACACAGTACTGCTCTTTCAGAGTCAGGAATTCACCAGGCAGGTCTGGAAGGTGGTAACTCATAGTAGAGATGGTTAAAAACATCTTTGAAACCCTCTGTTAGCTCTACTTCACTGACTAGTATGTAAATGATTTGGCTGCTCACTTGTACAGGGTAAGACATCAAGGGTAGGTATCTTTTTCTGCCTGATTCAGACCAAGCATCACTGATCTGAATTTGAACATATCTTATGTCATTAGGCAATCTGAATGCCAGCATGTGCCTATTTCCTCTGGCAGAGTTATTTTTCTTACTGCAGGAAAGAATTGTTGTTTCCTGCATCGTTTCCATTTGGCTCAATGTTACACAAAAAGTAACAGCTCGTTTCCCTTTTCAGCAAAGACTGGAAACCAGAAGCATCTGCAGCACCAATCACTTCTGCTAGAAGTACTTAACATCTTCAGAAACTGTACTGACCTTTTGGTCTGAGCTTGCTTTAGACTCCAGTGACAGTGTAGCTAACACCCCTTACACACACCACCTTTCTGATTTCTGCCAGTGTTTCAGCTGTTCCAACAAGAATTCTCCTTCTGCCTTTCTCTGCAGATGTGTACACAGGCACACACCCCTAGATGCCCAAAAAAACAGGTGAGATATGCTTACAGAAAGCTGGGCTTGCAACTGGGCATGTTTTGTTCACAGAATCACAGGATGGTTTGGGTTGGAAGGGACTTTAAAGGTCATCTACTTCATCATCCAAAACAACACAAGAAAGCAAGACAGCTCTTTCAGCCTTAGTCCAATCTTCATGCAGACTTTCATCAGACCTCCAGCTGGTTCACCCTGAGGAAGGCAGGTCCTTCTTCCTTTCAATGACTTTCTGGGTCCCATGTGGAAAGGCTTTTTCCCTCTGTATTTTTTCTCAAGTTCTAGTAGCACGTCACTGTCAGGACTTGATTAATTATAGGGGTGAGCACTTGGTCTGACTCCAAAGATACCTTGAAGACTCCAAAGGCAGGAGATTTTTGTGAAGCATTTCCAGTGCAGTGACTGTTTTAGAAGTTGGACATGTCCTCTACAGTTCTGGGATGCTGCTTATCTAACTGCATGTCTTTGTGCCCTGTCTCTCCAGATGGAACAGCTGGTATGGGATTTTAGAGCATTTCCAGTGGCAGCCTTTAAGAGCCCCTGATGTTCCTGTACACGAAGAGGACATGGTCATGCCAGCCATACCAAAAAGTAGGTGCTGTAGTGTTCTGTAATAGACATTTTATTGCAAACTGTAAAAGTGATCCCATTTGCATCTGTTAATAAAGGCAGACCCATCTGCAGTCTGTGTTCAGCCATTCCAGAGTAACCTGTCCCACGGATTAGCTGAGGTCCTGCATATGCCACCTCACGAACAAGTGATGGATGTCACAAATACCTGGACCCTGAGGGTTTTTTAGGACTCTGCTGGGAGCAGTCCATTCTGAAATCTAAACTACCCCGATTGCCATGCAGGGATCAGAAGTATATTTCAGCAAGAACTGAAAGGAAAAGCTCAGAGGCAGCATAAATAGAGTCAGGTTGTCCTTAGCTTAATGGAGGAAGGACAATAAAATGTAAACAAAAAGTGTCCAGCTTCAATCTAAGAGTTATTCAATCAGCCACACATGCAGATTAAATCAAAATGTTTGAATAAGAAAAAATGATGGTGGGAGGAAGAGAATATGGTAGGAATGCAGGTTTCTTACCTAATATGTATTTTATACAAAAAATAGCTGAACTGACTTTGAAGGTGACCTTCTGGCAGAGGATAAACCTGACAAATTTCACTCTAAGGCTGGAGATTCAGAAGATAAAAAATGGCTGCAGTCAACAGTGGAACAAAGAGGCAACTTTACCCTTTGGCAATAGGGAAGGGCGCAGCTCTACTGGGTGAGTAAAGTCTTGCTCTACTGGTTCACAAAGTACAACCCTAAAAGATTTTGGTGCTGCTTGCTCAGAGATTCCTGCAAACCCTCTGTAGTCACGTAATGTGACATCAAGAAAATTTTCTTCTATGTCTTGATATATACAGGTTTTTTCTGCCATTGTATATTAGAAGCAGATAAAAAAATGGAACTGGAGCCTTCTCTCTGAAGACTGAAAAATTGAATTCTAAGTCACAAGTTCACATTTTAAGTTGGAAAAAAAAAAAAAACAAAACAAAACAAAACAAAACAAAACAAAACAAAAAAAAAAAAAAAAAAAGAACCTACTCTGATGATTTTGGAAACAAAAATTTTCAATTAACTTATTTATTCATCAACATTTGCTATTTTGAGTCCCCTGAAATTCTTCTATTTTTTCAAACAAATTAATAATACTGCATTTTTGCTTACACTTGGCAAATTTTTGTTCCCTTCTGTTGTCCACAGAACATTTGTTTGTTAATGGTCTTCATTAACTGATCAGTAGCTTTAACCATTAACTCTTTCCAAGCCCTTTTTTTCTTTTTTAACTTGGTACAAAAGCATAAAACACATCAGTGGCCAGAATTTTTAATAAAACTCTGGAATAACAATTCCTCACTGCAGACAGAACCACAGGATAATCAAGGTTGGAAATGAACTCTGAAGACCATCTGGTTCGATGCCTTTCTCAAAGAAAGGCCAGCTAAAATCAAGTTGCTCAACACCTCATCCATCTGATTTTTTTAAGTGACCAAGGTGAGATTTCACAGCTTCTCTGGGCCCCCTCAGCCTCTGCTCACCAGGAAAGTGCTTCAGCCCCAGCCACCTCCGTGGGGCTTTGCTGATATCCTGCACTTTGCAATGTCTTACTTGCAAAGGGGAGTCCAGTGCTGGACACAGCAGTGCAGATGTGCGCTCAGACGAAAAAACCAAACCAGTCTTTCTGCAGCCTGATCCTTTTCAATTTGCATCTTACACAGCAGCAGGTGAATGCACACAGAGCCTTCCCTGCTCAGCTTTCACCCTGACTGCTCAGCAGCTGTACCTGTATTTGCTATGACAAGTGACCCTCAGATTTCTGGCAGCAGAAACTGTCAGCTTTCCAGTATTGCAGTTTTTTAGGTCTTAGGCTGTCAATGTCATGGGCTGCTGACCTAACAGGATTGTCAGCACATGTCCCTACTGAATCCCTCCTCATTGTTGTGACTTTCTAACACATTTTTCTTTGGCTTCAGGATGCTTAACGGAGCTGCAGAACACTTCCCCAAATAACAAGGGTAACAATGACAGCAACAATAGCAGCAGAAGGGAAAAAGACTCATGCAATCAGTCAGGGAGGAAATTAGGACACTGAGATTGGGAACTAGGGGTAGGGGGGAATGCTGCAACTGACAGGAGAGTAGATTGAGTTTGAAAAGATTTTTTAGGTCTGTATACAAGAAGACTCAAGAATATCCCACCTGAGGCTATCTGTGAGCTTGCCTTTCGAGATGACTTCATTGTCAGCATGAGAGACTATGCTTTTTGAAAACCAAGACAGCACATACACAGGAAACCCATAGTTACACAGCCAGGTGGAATCAGGCTTAGAGAAAAAGAAACACAAATTTCTTAGACTGTCCAAAAGAGTTGCTTCAACTTAGATGTAAGCCAGCACAATGTAGGTGCTAAAAAAAAAAAGAGTAAAGCTAACCTAGAACTGCAGTAGACTGATTGGTTAACGATAAGCCAAATTGCAGTTTCTCCAGGAGACACACCTGTAATCTCTATGTGCCACAGGTGGAAGTATGGGGATTTCTGAAAACATGATTTGCGGATTATTTTAAGCTTTTCTTTTCCAATTGTAGTAGCTTGGCCCCTGCCTGGACAAGGAAAGGAAAATGGTGCTTTCAGAGGCTTTTTTATTCACACTGAGATTTGATCTGCCTCTAACAGCATGCTATTGCATGCTATGAATAAAGTCAGCTAGCAACATGATCATCTGGAAACAGCAGATCAGAATTATTTTTCTTATTCTGCTAGTGACTTGGGATTAGACCTTGAATAAATTATTTTATCCCTCTGAGCATGTTTTCCAGAGAGGCTGTGGACTTCCCATCCCTGGAGGTGTCCAAGGCCAGGCTGATTGGGGCTCTGAGCAACCTGGTCTAGTGGAAGGCATTCCTGCTCATGGAAGGGAGTTGGAACTGGATGATCTGTAAGGTCCTTTCCAACTCCAACCATTTTGTGATTCTACAATTCCATAATTCTGGCTTCTTTAGTTTTCTATTTTGCTGTGTGATCAACAGAGTTGTGGTAGCTCCAAGGATTTACAGCAGGTCTGGCTTTGATCTGAGATCCAGATTACTACAACATAGCTGGATCAGAGCATCTATGTTTGCTCTAGGTCTTGCATCACCCTGTCCTTCTCATATGCTGCAGTGTTCCTCATGATGGAGGGGTTTCGGACTACACACAAGCACTGAACTTTTCTTTTATACCCAAAGTATCCTCATCTTCTAACAGAGTCTTTTTCTGGGAGTGAAAGTAAAAAATTCTCCGCTAACTGAAAATGGTTCCTAGTTTTTCCCTGCTGATTTATGCACAAGGTGCCTGGTCAGAGCTCAGTAGGCTTCTTGACATTTTAGGAGATGAAATTTGAAACATCTGATCCCTGTCTGTGCTCTTAATTCCCAATGTGTCTCTTTGGCTACATCCTGATTAATGAAATAAACAGGACCAGAACACCACAGGACTGGGGCCCCAGTGTTGTTTGAAACACAAACTTTTATTTCCCTGCATACTCCACTTTCAAAGAAAATGGTCAGACTGGTCCAGGGAACAGTGTGAATCAAGAAGCAGTTTGGATGCAGACGCGTGTTTTGGGGAAGGGAATTTAGCCACACATGCACAATCTGCAGTATGCGAGCTCTCCCCACGTCAGAGACATAGACTTCCGTATTTCACCTGGCTTGAATTTTGAATTGCATCCTTAAAGCATTCTAGGAATGCTGCTGCCTAATTTTGACAGCCAAAAAAGATTTCCCCATGAGGGAAGGGCTTCTTGGAACTCACATTTGGGAGAAAAAACCCTTTCCAAAAATGACCTGCGATTCCTAACAGCACAAGAGGCGAATGACTAGTGCACTTTTCATAAAAATTTTGCTCTCAGATCCTCTAGGCATGTCTGAAAAATCCCTTGGTCTTCCTAGGAGAACTGTCCTGTCATGAAATGGAGGCTGTCACAGAAAGAACCTTGAGGAAAGCATGATGTAAAAGCAAAATATAATTATTGCTGAACAGCTTTTAGATTTTACTTTAAATTCTTAGGTTTTTATAAGAAAAAGAGGTGAGAGACCAGATCATCACATAGCATAGTACAGAAAATATTTGCACTGGCGTTACACCTATGCATCTCCACTGAGTTTTGCTGATCTGCTTACAGTAGCAAGAAAGAAGATTCAGGCCTAGAAAATCAAACAGCAACAACAAAACTATGGGTAAAATTTGCATTTTGTTTTTCACTCACCCAACTTTTTTCTTAATGAAACTTCAGACTATAAAAGCACAATAAATACAGATAGCACATTACAAATGCTTCTGCATATCAGGAAATTATGTTCTTAAAGCAATTTTGGATTACCACCTGTCTTTACAATGGAGCACTGAATAGCTTGTTTGTGCTGAATCTATTGTACAAAATATTAAAAAGCCAATAAATCCAAATTACATATTAAAACATGAATTGAGTTTAGGAACTAAGACCAGATAAAGAGGAAAAACATTCTCTTTTTCTCTGAAACTATGTTAAAGCCTTTACTGATATTCATTTTCTTTTCTTCACTGATTTTATTGACAGCCAATTTTGATAGCTTCTCTTTTCTGCCAGGTTTCAATATTTCATGACAGTAGGCAATCCAGTGTTGACATAGTGATAGGATTTGATATGACCCCCAATACTTAAAAGCCAACTTTTTTTTGGAAGCAATAGCTGCCAACACTTTAAACAGACATGCAGTCCTGATATATTATACCTTTCTTGTATGGGAGCAAAATATGGTGAGAGGTGAGACACCAAAATCTGTCTTGTTTTCCCTTGAATAAAAGTCCCCAAGGGAGCAACTTTCTTTTTGTCTCTTTCCTTTGTGTTTATTTATGCATTTTCCCAGTGGTACCATAGGAATACAGGCAGCAGGTGTTGCAGCACAGCTGGGAAGGATATCAGTGGGGTCACACAGAGAGTTTTGGGGTGTTGCACAGTAGCAGGGGCTCTGGCCAGACAAAGCAGAAGCCATGCGTGAAGTGCATTGTCTTCCAGCTCCTGGTCCTAATGGTTTGTGGTCCTCATGGAACACAAAGAAACCATATGACTGAACAGAGATATGTTCAAGACAATCCTTCATGTTCCAAAAGCAAGAGGAAACAGCCTCAAAATGTTTTTATTGGACATTAGGACATTTTCTTCACTGAAAGGGTTGTCAAGCATTGGAAGAGGCTGCCCAAAGCAGTGGTGGAATCACCATCCCTGGGGATATCTAAAAGATGTGTGGATGTGTCCCTGAGGGACCTGGTTTAGTGGTGGGCTTGGCAATGCTGTGCTGGTGGTTGGACTCAGTGATCTTAGAGGGCTTTTCCAAACAAATAATTCTGTGATTCCATGGCATGGGATCTTAAGGACTGACCCAATTCTAAGCCTTCCCCTTCACAGCCTCTGTACCAGAGAGAAATCTTACGAAGAAAGGAGACATCTGAGGAAATAACAAAGGCATCCCTGAATATCCCTGGACTATGCCATGCCACAGGAGAAGTCCCCAAATACTGAACAAAATTTTGAACAATGTTCAAAGATCTGCTTCATCAGCTTCCAGAGTAGCTTTGGCTTTAGAGAGACACAAAGATGTATATTCCTAGGAGCAGCAGTTAGGACCATTTTCTGGGGTCTGACTTATACTCTGACACTTCAGTTCTGTACTGTTCATGGCAATGATGTCAGCAGATAAACTACTTCTGTAAATTTGACTTCTACATTGATATATGTACAACAATTAAAACCAACATCCTGATATCTAATTGTTCCCTTCTGCTCACTTTTGGGACATAAAGACCAAATATTTTCCACATTATTTCACTAGCCCAATCTGCACCAGGATGTCTATTTAAGGAGCTGTTAACAAGTAGCTTATGCTACCTTTGCAGAGGCCTTGGCATAGTCCTATCATATTTTTTCAGGTGCTTCAGCACATCAGCTCTGCCAAAAAAATATTTGTAACTAGGAAAACAAGGATATCTGGACAAAACATTTAGGCCTTTTGTCTTTTAAGAAAGTAAAAAGCTCTTTCCACAAAGCCATTATTTCCTTGTTCCTACTGAATGCAACATTAGGGAGCTGTCTGAATATTACAGTGTTATTCATAATAACTGTATTTCATTTAAGACCCTAACACAGCTGACCTGACAAAAATAGCTATTACTGCACATCAGCCCCATGTCTATGGCAATGCCTTCTATTTGGCTGTCAGAGCTTCTCCTCCTGATTAATACATTCTACTTCAGGTCTCTTTTATAAAAAAGGGAAAATGCAGTTATGCTCATTTTGTGCACAGGAGGTGAGCACAGAAACACTGCAATGACTTACATGCAAAGTCTGTGCCCCAGACGTAAATCACGCTCCAGAATTTAAATTGCTACACTACTTTAATTTCCTTGCCTATTCCATTAAACCAAATTTGCTTAAACTAACGTAGCAGCAGATGCTCTGTGCACAAGAGTAGTGTTGCATCACAGGTTTCCCCTCTGCTAGTCTATGAAAGGGGAAGGAGTCACCTGAGCTAACTTGAGTGATCTGTACTATAGATGTGTTCTATGTCTGATCATGACAGTGCCATTTGAGATCTCCTAGAGTCTCACAATCTGGCTTTTAGCATCTGATCTTGAAGACTGTCAGTCTGTGAAGTACTGTCTCATTTCAGACTTCCTTATGCAGTTGTTCAGACACCTTAAGCCATCTCATGTGGCACTAGAAATCTGTTTGTAGGCAAACAAATCAAGATCCATCTTGGATCCAGCCAGCTCCAGTGCCTTTAGTTTGTGCAGAGTCACACAAGGAAACAATGCCTCTCTTTCACACATGGCTAGTCCTGTCCTTTTTAAAGCCATGTTCACTGCCCACTCTTTGCCTGATCAGCAATTTCCTACTCCAGTAATCTTCTAATGTTCCTCCTTGCATTGCTATAAAGGTAATTCCCAATGAGTTAAAAAACCTCATTTCTATAATTTTATGAGATGCCATTTGAAGGAGGTCAGGAAAAGGAGTTCTCGTGTTTATTATTAGTAACTGGCGATTTAATTTTTCAGCTGCTTTACCTCCTTTAGCATCTTTTGCCTTAAGTTTCAGGCAGCTGCTCTGGGAGGTGTTCAGCTGTATGAATTATAACCTGACTTTGAGCAGGAGGTTTAAGTACACAAAGTGAGTCACTTGATTGATGGCTCATTTGATCAGCTGTGCAGTCAGGGTCCTTGCTCTGCTGCAAACCTGACTGCACAGTCAAAACTGCAGCATCCCTGGCTGGCAGGAGGATTCAGGGTCAGTAGCTGTATTATAATAAAAACTCTGCATCACTGTAGAGCTGGTGTCTTGTATCTTGCCTATCTCTCCCCCTCAGCTGCCTTTCATTGTTCATGTAAGAAGTCCAGGTCTGGGGGCTTCCTTCTTCTTCTGCTCAGGCCAGCCTGTCCCCTGGCAGCTGCAAGAATTCCTGTGGCCTCTTGTCTCCAGCTGGCTGACCAAGAACAAGGTCTCTGTTGCATTGCTCTGTTTCCACAGGAGTGAATTTAACCTCAGAGAAAATCCCTGAGCTTGAACATAATAAACAGTGAAAATATCACCAGTGAGAGCTGATCTACTTCTGTTGATTTGTTTGGTTTTTGATGAAAGAAAACTGTCTGGAAAAGTTATATCCTTTCTGTTTTTCAAACAGTAAAAGTTACTGTTCAAAATAAGTGACACATGAATCACGGGGACAGCTCAGATATCAAGGGAACCAGGGTGCCTAAAGGGAAAGGAAATAGAGGTGAGGACAACAGCCTGAGGAAGAGTGAAAAGCTCTGGGCTATCTTTTCATGATTCACCACAGCAGCTTAGAGAGACATAAGTCAATGTCAAGCCTGAAAGGAGGTTGTGGTGAGGTGGGTGTCGATCTCTTTTCCCAGGTAACAAGTGACAGGATGAGAGGAAATGGCCTCAAGTTTTCCCAGGGGAGATTTAGATTAGATATTAGGAAAAAATTTCTTCATGGAAAGGGTTGTCAAGAATTGGAACAAGCTGTCAGGGAAGTGGTGGAGTCACCATCCCTGGAAGTGTTCAAAAAACTTGTGGGTTTGGCAGTTGAAGATGTGGTTTAATGGTGAACATGGTGGTGATGCTGGGTTAGTGATTGGATTCAATGATCTTAGAGGTCTTTTCCAACCTTAATGATTCTGTGATTCTGTGAAATACCTCTGAACTGCAAAAATTTGAATGTTTGTTAGAATTAAATACTTGGATGCGAGGTGGATGGACTTGAAAGGTTAAGTTCTATTTCTACTCTGCCAAATTTACTCAAAAGGTCTGTTCCTGGCCTCCAAGCTCCCTGATCCCACCACCAGATTTTGTGGGAAGGCAACATTGACCTCACCAGAGGAAGATGTGGGTAGGAAGCACTTAAACCCACTGAACACATTCAAGTCCGTGGCATCACAGGGTATGCAAATTATGGTGCTGAGAGTTGACTGATGCCATTGCCAAGATCCTTGCCATTGTTTCTGAAAGGCCCAGGGAAGTGGTGGAATCACTGTAGATGTGCTACCTGGGGACATGATTTAGTGGTGGACTTGGCAGTGTTGGGTTAATGGTTGAACTCAATGATCTTGTGTGATTTGGAGTGATGGTGTTTGTCTTCCCAAGTAACTGCTGCAAGTGAGGGAGAGCTGCTTCCCTGGGCATGGCTGAACACTTGCCTGAACATGGGCAGTGGTGAATGAATTCCTTGCTCTGTTCTGCTTGTGTGCATGGCTTTTGCTTTACTTATTTATGTGTCCTTGTCTCAACCAGACTTTTCTCACTTTTACTCTTCTCTTTCTCTTTCCCATCCCACAGGGAGCAGGGGAGGACTGGAGTGAGTGGTTGCGTGGTACCTAGTTGCCATCTGGGGTTAAACCTAACAGTATTATACAAAATATATTATTATACTATATTAATATGGTTATTTTTGTACAACTGACAGTGTATTTGTTGTCAATACCTCGCATGTGCTGTGTTCTATACATGTTACATGAAGTGCTTAGCAGTTCATATGCAGACACTACAGCAAAGGCTTTTTATAGATATCTACAAATGTGTTTATGGAGTTGGCTATTACATAAAACCACCAGCAACAGCTTCTTGAGGATCCCAGTTCTGTCACTGCATGTTAGGGAAGATCTGAAAACTGCATGGATCTCCTCAGGAGACACCAGCCTCATGCTGCCTCCTTCCTTCTCCCTGATTACATTTAAACAAGAGGTAGGGGCTCAGCCAGGGCTGTGCTGAGGCTGAGGAAATTTGAAGAGGCAAGAGAGTTCAAATGTCACCTGTCTTGAATGACACCTAAAAACAAGTTGTGGCAATGAGATTTTGGAGCCAGACACCTCAGTCTCACTTACTCCTTGTGCTAGTTGTCTACATCCATGCCCAGATCAAGTGCCCAGGCTGGGAAGATGACAGATAGTTTCATTCCTACATTTTTCATGTGTATACTGCTCCCAGGACCCGCCCCATCATTTCTTTCCGGGCTGCACTTTTCGAGCCGCTCAAGTATTTCTTTATAGACATGTTTTGAGTCAATTCTCAGTTAGCAGCTGATTGTGGAGCTTGGTGATGTCATTGGGTGAAGTATCTCTCTCCAGAAATAAAGTACTATTGGTTTGTACCAAACCTCTTCATAATCACTGGAATCTTTCCCACTTGCTAAAGCAGAGTAGAGAGGTCTGAGTAACAGGAACATACTCTTAATATCACAGACTTTTTCTCCATGGGGCAATTTTTCAGAAACAGTCGTGAAGGTTGTGATCCACATTCACTCCTGCAAGATCACAGCAAGGGAGGGTACAAGAGAATAATTTCTGGAATAAGGAGCAGGGAAAGGGTGAAAAGAGCAGGATAAGCAATTCTCAGAAGCTCTTTGGAAAAAATATAAACAATCTGGTAAGGGGGAGGAGGTGTGGGAGTTGAGCAGAAGAAAATTAAAAGGATAATTAGAAGAGAAAAAAAATTGCGTTGCTGAGAACATTTTAGCTGGTGAAGCCAGGGATTTCAGATGGATTCACAGCAGACAGATGGTAAAAAGGGGGAAAAAGCCACCAACCAACAGTACACCCTATAATCAGTTCCTGAGCATGAATATTAGGGAGATTCAGGGCTAGGGAATAAAGAGTTGGCAGCCTTAACACACAATTATTTTGTTTTGTATCTTTGCAACAGAGGAAGAGGGAGCAGAGCAACTAGAGGCAAAAGGCACAGCCCTGCTTTGTTGTGGAACAGTGACATAATCCTCATCATCCACCTAGACTGATATTTTAGCTGCACTTTTCACATTTCTGTGTGATTGTGGTTGGGATTCCCTTTTTTTCTCAGACACAAATATCTCTGGGCACCTGGAAGTTTAACTGATGAACAAATGGGTGAAATAGACAAGTCTTTTTGCCATATCAACAATCAATGTATCCTAAAGAAAAAAAAAATTGGAAATAAATAAAAAATTATAATGAACTCAAACACCCCGATCCCCCATTCTCTGATAACATCAAATAACAGAAGCTGTAATAAGCAAAACAGGAAAGAAGAAAAAGCATGTCCCCAGTGACTAAGAAAGCACAGACCTTCCCAAAGCAATAGGGTGAGAATTTGGAAAGCTGCTCTGACTGCAGTGCACCCTCATGGTGTGGGGCAGAGACCAAGAAAGCAAAATTGCTTTGGCTCAGCACCACAAACGCTGTTGTCTTTCTCTGGGAGCAAAAATGACCTGTACAAACCAGCCTGGAGGTCCCCTCACAGTATTCTCCAGAGCCCTGGATCAATGTCTCAGCCCTTTGGGGGCAGGTGGGCTGACCCCATGACATAATCTTTGGCAGAGATTCTTCACTTTGGTTGTTTCTCTTTTTTTAGTGGCTAAACTGAGATGTTCTACACAGTATCAGCTTTCTTGAGGGATTTGCATACAGAGGAGACTTGTTACTCCTATCTAGTCTAAAGCTGTGCTCAACTTATACCCAAGATGAAAAGAATCCTCATCCAGACTTGGAGAGGCCCTAAAAATATAAAACATTTCATTAGAAAAAAACGTTTCCCACAGAAATTACTAGCAGAACTCCCATTGATTCAATTAAGGGAAGAATCACAGTGTTTATAGCTCCCAATCGTGCTTATACATGAGGACATCTGACTCATGAGGATAGTAACCAGAGGCAAGCTATTCACACACTTTATTTATCATGGAGTCATAACTCTGGACAGCACAGATGAGACCAAATTGATTTTAAATAGAGAAGCATTTTTATATAAGGCCAAAACTTTCAGATAATTTTGCTGATTTCAATGATAATTTAAATTTGCACTGCCATGTTAATTGGGAATATTTTTAACAGAAGTATTACTGAAAATGAAAGGAAATTAAATGGGAATGAAATTAAAAAAAAAAAAAAACAACAACCTTTGTAATTCCTCTAGTGGAGACTGTATCATGAAGATGATTTGATTTTGAATTATTGCAATTTGCACATTATCGGTTTGTGGCTGGATGGAAACACGTTGTGTTTTGTGTGGTTTGGTTTGGTTTCTTTTGTTACTGCCAATGTACTGAAAACTGTATAAAAAAAAAAAGAAAAAAGATTTTCATGAACACGTGTGTCACAGATAGGTGTAAGATCAGGATGGAGTTATCCATCCTAGCCAGGGATCTCCCATATTTCCCCTCACTCTGTGTGGTGCTGCTCATGAGCTGTGAGTCTCTGGACACAATCCTGGCTACAAAGACCACCAACTCCAGGACAGAGCTGCAGCCTCCCCAGCCCTGGCAGGGGAGCAGGCAGATACCTGGCAGGCTCTCCCAAGACCATCTTTTCATGCAAAGTCCATGTTGTCCACAGGTTTCCCAGAATCCCTTAGAAGCAGCTTCCCAGCCTTCCCACTCCCTCCAAACAATGGGCTGCTTTAAACATCAGCAGCTGTGGGAAGTTTCTTGCAATAGCTCTGACCTAGATCATGCTCCCTCCAAACCTCTTCCTCTCTCAGCTGTTGGATGCCTCAAGACCTCTTTTGCACTGCCCAAACTTAAAGATAAAATGGCCTGGAGGACCTGAAACTGAAAGAAATGTCAGATTATGGTAGGTAATACTATTTCACTGGGAGTAAAAACCTCCTTTCAAAAGAATTTCTAAAGAATAAAAGCCTCCATTTCACCCTGGCACGAGGCCTGGCTTTGCAACAGCTATTTCCATATTTCAATTGTTTCTTCTTGGAGGCTGTGATTCCTTGATAGAACAGAACTTGCATCACTTCATCTCCCACTTAACTAATTTGATGAGGAAAATGGAACTGCTGTGGTGGCATTTTAAGTGCATTAAAGGAAAAAGTTAATCCAAAATTTTGATTCGCCAAATTTGAAGTCCATTTCCATTACATTTAATAACTTCAGCCTCTCTTAGTTCATCTGTACTTATCTTTAAGTCTGCATGGCTGGGTAGCATTAGAAATAAGAAGATTATTCATAGTAGGGTGCTCTGCCTATGAACTTTTTCTTAGCTCTCAGTAGAGATAAAGAATATTTGTTCAACTGTATATCATTTCATAATCACGAGTGGTTGGCTCTTCTGTTCTTATAAAATCATATCTCACACCATCAGCCACAGACCTTTCAGAAAATACCAAAAAGGGTATAATTAATTCAAACTGATAACCATTAAAATATGAGGATAGCCAAAGATATGCTTTTTTATTTCCCTCCAAGCACATATGAATTATGAGATGCAAGTCACAGCTCTTGTAAGGGACTAGTTCATGCACTTGTGGAGAGGAGGGAACTTGCTGCATGAATTCTCACCTTTTCACTGTAAATCCACGCACAAAGCATTTGAGTCTGAAGGCCTGAATCGTGATGTGCTTCACCACACCATGGAAAAGTAGGCAAGAAAGGGAGCTCAAGGGAAAGCTCTGTAAGTACTGGCATGGCTGGGAAGGAGCAGGCTGGAAGGCTTCCTCTTGGGCTGGCAGCAGGTGCTTCAGTTCTGGAGGTTTTAAGGAGTGATTGGGGAGGGGGGAAAAGTGAGAGGAAAACTTCCACGTAATCCTGCAGGAGCTGGTGCTTCCCGGTCTGTGGAGTCAAGGAGAGAGAGCAGAGCCCTTGGAGCTGGCGTGGGAGCAGGTGGGGGAAGGTGCTGCTGTTATTTGCAGCAAACGTTCCTTAGCAACAACCCTGAGCAGATGGAAGGCCGGGTACCGCTGCGCAGAGCCTCCATCAGCAGCCCCTCAGCCTCCTCAGCCTCTCCCCATGCAGGGGGAGGTGAGGCAACACAGCAAATTCTACCAGAGAGGTTTTCTCTGGACAAAAGGAAGGGGTTAGGAGATCGCTTTGACTCATGCCAGCCTGAAGTGTAAAGAGATGTGAGCAAATTTCATTAAACAAGTTTGATAAATACCAACAATGTTGTTGTAATTATATAGAAGTTGTTACATATACACATACATGTATACATACAAACATATTCTCTTACTATATCTAAGTAACTTGGATTTCTAGGAATGCTGAGAAATCTTGGAAACTTAAAGAACATAAGTGTGATTAGAAATATCTTTAGATTATCCTGAACCACACTTGATTTAAAAAAAGAAAAAAAAAAAAAAAAAAAAGGAAGATATCAGGTCTTAGTCTGTGTCTGAAGTAAAATACAAAGTGATTGATAATCCACAGTTAAAAAGGTTATTTGAAGATGGACAGTTCACAGATGCAGAGGATTTCAGAGAAAGTCTGCATTGACAGATGGATGTATTACCAAATTAAAGAAAACAGGAACCTTCTGTGGGATAACTAATTAATCTTGTACATGGAGAATGTGGAGAATCATCAAAGTTGAACATAACTAACAGCAGAGGTGGAGCCTCCTGCAGAGAGTGTCCATAAAACTATAAAAAATACCACCAACTTCTGCAGGCATTCCTATTTTCTTCAAAATCAGGTGTGCAGAATTGAGCACTCTGCTATGCTCTATTATGATACTGCATATGTAAAGGAAAAGAAATTCTAGTGTTTGTATTCGATCTGCCTACATGCCCTTGAAGTTTGGCTGTAATCTGGATGCAAAAGCAAAGGGGAACAAAAGTACAAAGGCCATAAAATTTCATGGTCAATAGTGAGCCATAGCTGTCTCTAGGGGGAAGGACAAAAGCTCTCTTTTCAGAGTTGGTATGTAACAAGCAGTAGTGGTATTTCTTGCATCTTCTCAGGGTCAGGATGTTTGAAACACATCTATGGCCAAATTAGAATTATGTCAGTAAGATTCATGCCTTCAATTCCTCTTTTCCATTAATATCGCCATCGACAAAAATCTGATAGATTAATTGATTTATCTTCCTTGATTACCTTGATTAATCAGGACCTAGGTGAACCTTTTAAAGACTCAGGAAAAGGTCTGTAGCCAGGAAAAGCAGATAAACACTTGATTATGTATTCTGGTGAGTCAAGCTCACCCATATGGGATCTCATCTCCATTTCCCTTCTGCTAATCTTCCTCTTAGCAACATTTTAGCAATTCCTGTGGGTGATACATCAGTGAACAGAAATTGGAAAATGGCAGATGAATCCAAACTTACTTCCATTAAAGCCAATGGATGCTTTATTCCATTAACACCAAAGACACCAGTCTGAGCAATAATGGTATTTAATATTATTTCTTTGGCAATGTCTGGAGAAAAGGAGAAGAATTCTTTTTTTTTTTTTTTTTCCTTCTGTAGAAATATCGATAAAAAAGAATACAACCAAAGCAAGGCTGAAGATTTCTGTCTTATCAGAATTTAGAAATTGCTCAAAATTGTGCAATTTTGAGGAGATTGTTAATTTTCCAGGCTTCTCATAGGTACCCTACAAGTTTTTCTAATTCTAACCTTTCAGCCCACTTCCTTGTCCACCAGGTTACCAAAGTTTCTGATAATTTCTTGACAGTTTACCTGCCAGAGAGGACAAGATCTGAGCACAGAGCTGCTTGATGGATCCTCAGGGACCAAAACTTCTTCTCTGATAACTACAAGACCACTGTGCTCTCGGGCCCTCCACGATTTCCACAGCTCCAGAGGCAGGGCTCAATACCCTGCAACAGATACTTTTCAATTGTTAATTTTCCCCTGAGAAGCAGTGAAACAAAATTTCTGTATATCAGATCTTAGGTGACCGACTTCCCTGCTCAGACTCTTCAATCCCAAACATGGGGCCAGGGTGAACCAGCTTTGGCATACAGGTATCACTTTGTTGTGGATGTTACCAGACCAGTGTCATCTCATGATCTCATACATGGTTATTTCTTAATTTCCAATTACTGCTCTATCAGGTCCATTTCTATACAGTATAAAGTGGGTTGGACTAAACCAGGGGCTGTCTGTATGTGTGTAATTTATTTGTTTGTTAGTTTATTCTGCCCTGTAACAGTCACAGAGGTTTCATAGAATGAATTACAGATCTCAGGTAAAAGGGCCCCAACCTGTAGCCAACAGGCACTACTGTCCCACCCCGCTGAGGTGGGAGTCCCTGCACAGATCTGGCACCACCCATCACCTGATGGTGCTGAGTCAGTGCAAACTCCCATAGAGTTCTCTGTGGACTGCAAAGTAGCAGCTTTAGCATCTCACCAGATACTATTCCTAGCTGCCTGAGTGCAAAATAAGTTTGATTGAAACTGATGTAGGACTGTCAAGGTAGGGATTTGCGGTACTTTTGTTATGTTGATTGACATCACTCTTTCACTTAAACAATAGCTGCAAGTACTGCAAGAGGGCACCTAGGGGTAAGATAAGGCAAAACCCCCCGATATTACTCTTGTTGTAATTTCAGCATATTTTTCATCTGCAATCTTTCTCTAATTACTAGCAGAAATTACAAGATACCATCCTTCAGCAATCAGCTCTAGTGGAGGGTGTCCCTGCCCATGGCAGGGGGCTTGGAACTTGGTGATCTTTAAGGTACCTTCCAACCCAAAAACGTTCTGTGATTCTATGATCTTAGCCATTATAAGGCAATAGTTCTCAAAATGCAGTATGAGCAGGAACTGAGATTAGTAGGCAATCCCATACATGACATCCTTGCCTCACAGCTGCTGCCAGCATGTCCATTTTTTATGTTTAATTAAGTAATTTTAAAATAGCTTCCTTCTCCCACTCCTTTTCACACACACAAAGCAAAAGACATTATTGATATTTCCAGTGTTGTATCCTTTATTATTTTATCCTCCATCAGGGCTGATTCTTTTACCTGCTAGGGGACCCAGCTTCACATTTTGTAGAATATCCCTTTTTTATGCAAAGCATTAGCAAGAATGACATTTCAGCACTGATCCTGAGAAAAGGACATTGCAAAGTGTCTTCATGGAGAGATAAATCCAGTGTAGCATGAATAAAAAAATTTCCAGTGCATTCACATTCTGATTGCATATCTAGTTGGAAATCTAGATAGCTTGTTTAAGTCATCACTCTGCTGGGTTCAATGCCATGGAAATTGCAAAGAAATTCTGCTTTGCAGGACCTCCTCTACTGTATCTTGTAGAACAAATTTGAATGTGCCTATGACCAGAGCAGAGCAATTTGATTGTAACACTTCTTTGTATGGATTGTGTCACTTTTCACACTACACTGACATTTCCAGGCTTCCGTTCAGCAGGTTATGTCACTTGACTCCAGAATAATTATTTTGAAATACATTGGGCTTTTTCTTTACTTCTGTTTGGTTTGGGTTTGTTTTGGGTTTTGGTGGTTTTTGGCTTTTTTTTTTTTTTTTGAGAAGGTTCATATGAGCCTTTTAATAAAGGGGTCACATCTTGCATAATTCACTAGAGTCTTATTGTGCAAACAGTATTATTATTATTAATAATAATATTATTACTTCTATTTTCCACTTTAAAAAGTAATAACTTGGGAAACACATCCTTACTTTGTCTTGTGAAGATTCATCCTGTTATAGTAATTCCATTATTCTGGCTAATCCCTAAAGACAAAGAGGAAATTTCCCTGCCAATGGTGCAGGTATTAAATAGCAAGTGATGCATTTCTGGTGCAGTCATTGAATCTGTCACCAAGCACACAGATGGTGACCTGGGGGACATGAAAACCTTGATGTAAATTTCTCTAACCCATCCTTTGCCTTACTTTGATTTCAACGCACTTCAGATATTACACAGTGAGCCAGTCTTTACAGGATACACCGATACAGTGCTGGGGCTGAAGGGAACAACTGCAGAACAAACTTTTATATGTAACTCTGCTTTAGAGGGAGGAAAGACTACAATCTCAAAAAGGCTATTTAGAAAAAGCTTTCAAAGTCAAAAAAACCTAAGATAGAAGAGGTAATTTCTGACATTGAATAGTTAATTCATTCCATTTTGGTTTTGACACTGAAAAATATCATTATATGAAACTCACTGTCCCACATGCTCCTAAGGATATTTAAAAATAGCTGTCTTTTTGTGTGTCTTCATAACATTTCTTTGACTATACTTTTTTCCTTATTTTTAAAAGTTGTCTAGAGTTAAATATTTTAGCTGTTCTGTCTCACTCTTATTTAAATTCTTCTGGCACTTCTGAAGAACTACTTCCTGCAGGAGTGAGAGGCAGCTTTCGTGCCAGATTGCCTTATAATTCCCCAGTGACAACTCCCCCTCTTCTTGTTTACCTTCCTGGAATTAATGTAATGCCACCTTCATGGTACAGGGACAGATAGCAGCCTTCCCCTAAATTCTTGTGCAGTAGCATCATCTCTTGTGCAAGGTAGAGAACAGGACCTTGGTGAAGCCAGCACAGAGAGGCTGGGGGATAAATGACCTTGAACTCTCCAGGCACACTGGAGAGTGTGGTGTAGTCTGAAGGAATAGTGCACTGTAGTGGTTTGGTCCAAGATACACATTACTGTTTATCTTCTGTGAGATAAGAATTAGGACAAAAGCAAAGCAGGCACCGAACTTGAAAGAATATAAAGAAATTTATTAACGGACCTAAAAGAGGGAAAAAAAAAAATTATACCACACCTTCAGAACTCTCCTTCTCCCCCCACCTTCCTCCCTTCTCCCACTGACAATGTGAAAAAACAACCCTTAAGATGTTCAGTCTGTTTACCACTTCCATAATAACCTTGTTCAGTCCATTTAGAAAGAGAAGTCTCTTCTTGCTTGTGCTATGAAAACATTATCACAACGAGACAGCTGCCCACTTCCAAATATTGTTCAGTCCATTTAGGAAGAGGAATCTCTCTGCTCGCATGTGAGTCCCTTCCCCCGACTTGCAGCTTTTCCCACAACTGCTTTCAAGGGTCCACTCTTGAAGGTTTTGGGGTACAATTTTAAGGTTGAGCCATTCAGAAACAAAACCAGAGACCCTTCTCCTTCCCTGGGAGCAAAGGGTCTTCATCATCTTCATCGTTAAGACTGTCTCTGGGAGCATCTCTAGGAACTGAGGGTTTCTCCTTTCCCATTTGGAGCAAAAGTCCTCATCTGGTCCATCTCTCCCTGTCCAAACTTCTCATGAAATTACAGCTGCGTCAGCATCTGCCTATCTCGGCGCAGGTGCTTTTGCTTACGAGTTGAACACTCCACCCCCCAGATCTTCATGAAATTACAACAGGATACTCTGATATATCATAGCTTCACAACAGACTTTCAGCTTTAAGCATCTCCTCTTTCTCTTCCCTCAGGTTTTCAGCTCTTCACAGCAGTAAAAGGGTTAATCTCACCTCGGCCTTGCAGCTTTGCAGCTGGAATGTTGAATTTTTCTTATCGCAGTGGAGAGGGGGGAGAGCCGAGCCGCTCCGGCTGCCCACGGCAAGGCAGTGGGGGGGGTTCCATGGCTGGAACAGGTCCATGGCTCCAGGATGGCCGTGGCCTGGCCCGGCCTGGCCCAAGCAGGGCCTGGCCGGGCCCGCTGGCCCCCACACGGGGCCCGCAGCCACCTGTGCCAGCGCCGGAAACGAGAGAGAGCTTGGAGGGGGAGTTTGCCTATTCTTAAATGTGGATCACAGAGGCGGTCACAACTTTAAGTGGCTTAAAGAATTGTCCATATTCAAACTGGCCAGCTGATAGGTTCTATCAGGTCATAGAGGAAGCTGTAAGGAGAATATCACTTCCGAGACTCAGCTTGCTAACCTATGACATGCACATAAACAAGGGTTTCTCAGAACTGGCTTGCCTGGACACCAGCACAGCTCTAGGTCCATTTTGAGCTCTGTTCTGGATAATTTGCACATCTGAGTCATCCCTCTATTTCTGCACCCTCATTCGTTTTCCATATAGCAAAACTCTATGCCCTAAGTCCAAGCCCCTCACCATGAAGAACACAGAGCTACATCTTCATGAACATCATGCAACCATCACTCCTATCCCAATGCTTCCTCTGCATTTACATCACCAATTTGTGCCTTAACAGCTAATGACCAAGCAGATCCTTAGAGAGAAGCACACATACCCTCAGCTCAGATACACCTCTCTGAAGAAACCACCAGGTGCCTTGACCCTTTTGCATTTGTGTGAGCGCTGTCAAGGACACACTCACCATGCTTGATAAACTCCGGAAACTATTCCAGAATCCTCAGCTGCCTGTCTGTCTCTTCAGTAGCAATAAGGTCATTCTTAAAAATAAAGAAATACAAATTCTTCTAAGTAGAAGGAAATGACCTTTATTTGTTGCATGTCTAAGAAAGCTGCATTAAAATAAGATGAAGACTGTGACAGGAGATAACCAAAGATGGTAAATTTAGGCTGACACTTTGTCCTTAAATTGAACTGTTCAATAAGAAAATGTACAGTAAATACAAAGATTTGGCCTTAAATCAGATTCTTTTGGGATATGTCATTGTGCTATATGCTTGATATATTTTCAGGTACTTCTTGAGCTGCCTGCTATAGGAGACAGAATCTGTGGGAAAACAGGAGTGCTGTCAGACCATCACTGGGGATCTGAGTCCCTTAGGACTGGATGCTATAAAGTTAAATCACAGCAACAGAGTCCCTGCCCAGACACCTCTGAAGTTAAATGCCAGAAGGGATACAACAGATGAGTCATTCAGGCAGAAGAGGGAGGGATAAGAAGAAAATGCACCAGCTGAATGGATCTGATAACAGAAAGAATGAAGGTCAAAAGAAAAAGGCTTGTGAGTCTTGACAAGGCAGTTTCTCACAAAGGTGGGAGTTATGGAAAAGCACCAGTGAGCTTGAGGAAGAGTCCAAGAGAAACATGAATGTGGGGCTGCTTCTGTTAGACTTCTAGAACAGCCTGTTGGGTGATTGTGAAGTTTTATAGTCTATTTATTTTGAAGCTAAGTGTTCTGAAATTAAATTCATACAACAAAACATTGTAAAATATAAAATGCAAAGCCACAAGTTAGACTTGGGACACTTGGGGAAAAAAATTCTCGCACTGAGAAGTAAAGACTGCTTTCCAATGAGGTAGCCAATGAAGGCTCTACCTCAAAGCTGCTTCCAATGAAGTTGAAACTGAACACCTGGGTAAAAGTGGGGAAACCAAGAAAACAAAGGCAAAAATCCAAGTTGCAGAGGGGATGGCTGCATAGTTAAATTCTTTGTAGGGTTCATGATGAGGATGGACTTTGAGGGCATTTAAGGAGGATGAACCCATGAATTTTGCCATTTGTTATGGGAAACAAACAGCATTAAGGAAGAGGGCAACTAGTGGAAGCTGGCAGATCGTGGGTGGAGCAGAGGCAGGAGCTGACATTGTGATGCTGATTGAAAGAGGCTGGGGAGATAGTTCAGTTCAGTTCATTTGGTTCAGTTCAGGCAAATAGGTGCTTTGTTTTGGTTTTCTTGTAATAAGAAAAGAGAATCCTGAGGGAAGAACTGAAAGACGTCATGGTGGGATGATGTGGTCTCAGTAGCCTGGGAGATCACTCCTGATAGCAGTGACTTACACAGAGATGAGGAAGGTCAGCTTGTACATGGCTGGGGTGACAGGGAAGTTTCTTGCTTATGAAAACAAGGGCTGATCAAAACCTGGGCAGGAATGTCAGAATGGCTGCAAAGGCCTTTAATTTGGGAAAGAGTGAGACTTATATGTGAACATTGCTAAAGAACTGAAAGCTCAACAGAACAGTGGCATTATCTGTAGCAAAACATTTCAGACTGGGATTTTAGGCAGTGACATTAGTAAGAGCAGGAGATGGACAAGCAGCAGAAATTGAGAAGGAAAATAGCTTTTTTATCCATGTTTATATTTAATTTTCCTTTTCCTTTTTTTCTTTGAAGATATGTGAGATAAGGAGCGAATAGGTCAAAGGGTAAATACTTGCAACATGGGAACATCACTGGGGTAAGAAAAGACAGAGTAGGGAAGTGGATTAATTTTTTCTACCTCTCAGACTGGTGGAAGGAACCTAAATTTAAATTACCAGATTTCTTCATGTTGTGATGAAATACATGAAAGAACCCAAGTTAGTGTCATCTCCAAGGAATGGTGAACCTCAGCCTCAACTGTAATTTAGGCACCAGATAATCCATATGGAAGGGCATGGTGTGGATTCTCCATCCATAGAAACACGCTTAATGAGAACAATTGTGTTGACATGAGAGCCAAAATGTAAGTTTCACCACACACATTTCACTGCTCACAGCAGCACTTGCTAAACCAATAGTCAATTACTGAAAACATTCCTCAGTTTCATTTTGCATTGGTGCCTTTATGTATATTTTATTCCTTTTAAAGCAGAAAAGCAAAATAACTGAAGCAAAGAAAAAAACCCCTGCATCTGATGTTTTTAATCACAGTTTTCTGGGAAGGTTGACCAGTAATCTTGAATTATTTTAGGTTTCCATTATTCTTCATGACTTCAACACAGTGTCACTGGTGTCTTACTAACTTAATTGTGCTTGTTTCCTTCCACAGAATGACTCCTGAATGAAGAACCAAACATTTCTTGTACAAATTCACAAAACACGTCAGAATTCCCTCCCAGCATCAATTTAAAAAAAAAAAAATACTGAATGGTATTTTAGACTGACTGAGGTTTTTTCTTTCCAATCCTATTTTGAACATGGTATAAATGTTGCTATTCTGAGTAGATGGTTACTAAAGTAATGTTGGCAGGTAACTTTTTATATCTTGACAGTAAAAAGTTACCACCAGTTTAAAATTGTAACTTTAAACCACACGGCATTGTAGATAAATTCCATTATGAGAATTAACACGTAAAGTCTTATTCAATATCTTATTTTTATTTATTTTTCCATTGTAACAAGAAAGTTTTACCTTTTTTTTTTTTTTCATCCGTTTAGGCTCAGCTCCAGTTTCAAGGCAAGATGTTGGAAAATATTGTGTCACTGTGTAAAAAAATATCAGAACAAAGTGGTAGTTCAGCATGACAAGACAACTTATCACTGCCCATCTGGGATGCCAAGAGGAAAATCAAAGCAAGCACGGGTGTTTGTAGGCTCCTGCACAACATGACAAATGTGCATTGTGATCTAAAGAGAAAGGAAGATGAGCTCAGGAGGAGTGTAATGAGCAGTGCTCTGTCTTTGGGACTCTGCAGCACCAGGAGCAACTGCAGTTCCAGTAAAGCTCTGCTCCCTAAAACATTTTTATATTGAGCTGTGTCTGATCAATAGCAAAGGGAACTCCTGTTCCTGTATATTCCACAGGAGAGACACCACACAAGCCTCCTACGACAGGTTCATGGCTGACAGGGGCCTTGGAGACCCTTCTGAGAACCAGCAAGGAAGGGCAGGACTGCCAGGCTGGGATCCATCGTGCCTCCCCTGCCAAAGAGAAGCTACATCTTCAGCAGACTCGTGATAAAAGATCCCCCATTTCCAGTGGAGGTAGGCAAGAGGTATTTGATGGGGGCCTGGTCACATCCTGGGGTGACTCCTAAGGGAGTTGCTGACGGTCTTGGTGTACTGGTGAGACGTGATTTCAGCTAAAAAGGGCAGGAAGAAGGAATGAAGAGGAGAGAGGGACAGGGATCAGTCCAGGTTGGTGTGGTTCACCTGTGCCCTTCCTCCTGGGCTATGCTGCTGCCGTGAGTGCCTGTCACAGCCTCACACTGGGAACAAGAGACAGGAACTGTCACATATTCCCTGTAAAAGGTGTGTCTGATGCTATCACAGGAGAACATGTACCAAGATAGGTGTTTCTCAGCTGATCATCAAAAGGGAGGGGTTCCAGTGCTGAGACTGATCCCAGAAAGGGGCAGGGAAAGTGGGAAAGGAGGTTGTGCCTGGCAGATAGATGAGTTTTTATCCCCAGCTATGCAGCAGGATGACATTAGTTCCTGTGATTGAATGAAGGCCTATATATAGATATCAACAAATAAATCAAAACCTCTTGCACAAACATGAAAGCTGAGAGTGTTTAATTCAGGCTTGACTGTTACTTTCTCCTCTGCACCAGGACTGGACCACTGTGAGCTATAAAGAAGCATTGACTCTATTAGGTTTGAGCTATTTACCATATTAATCATAATCCAGCTCACCTTTCAAAAAGTAAATAACATATTTAAGATTATCAGACTCAGTTTTGAGCAACATTTTTCTTATTAAACAAGCACACAGGACTGGCAAAAATCAATAGGAGAGTTAGAGTAGCCTCCCTGTAGAGGGTGTTTGTTATCTCCTGTAAGTCACTGTAAAAGATGACAAAGCTGCCACATCATGAGGAAAAGTAATTTTACAGGATTCAGGTGGGTTCAAGTTTCCATCTTCTCACTGTAATCAAGTGCATCATGTGTTTCCACCAGCTAAATGAACCTGCAAGCCTCCCAGACACAGGTGGCCACAGAGTTGAGTGTGCTCATTTCATTTCCTAGGCCGTCTTTCCTTACCTTTCCTCTTTAGCAATAAAAAAAGGAATTCTAATTCTTCACGGGTAGTGCAAGTTGGTGTGATTGGGTGGGTGCAACAGCCCTCAGCTGCAGGGGGCTGGCTGACCACATCCATATGGGGAGGGGAGGGGATTCTCATTTCAGCTGGCAAGGGGAAGCTTGAATGATGTCCAACATGTTCATCACCCAGGTGACACAGTTCACCTCCCTCACTGTCCCCATCACCTCAAATAACTGAAAATGGCCATGCAAAGTCAGTGAAATTGCTATAGTTCAGATTAAAATTACAGTGTATAAAAAAGTTTCCAGATAGTCTGTTTTTTCTGTGCAGTTTCATAAGTATGAAACTTTAAAAATTAGGTACTGATACTAAGATTTTTTGGGAAGGGATGGTTTTTGTTATTTATTTATTTGTTGTTTGTTAAGGGTGGGGCTTGTTTTTTATCAAAACAGAAGTTAATCTTAAATTCTTAGTTGGTGTGTAAGAGCTATTATTCATTTGTATTGCTCATCATTAGAGCTTGCAGCTGTAGTGGGAAGATCAGCTGGAGCAAGATGAGGTAAGTAACCATTCCAGATAAAGGTTTCTAATGCAATGGAAAGGTGGTAAAAGCAGAGAAGGATTAATCAAATGGCCTGTGGTTTGAGAGCATCTTTGTTTCAGAGAAAGAACCCTTATATTTGCCTTCCAGTCAGTAAATTGCTTTTAGTGGAAGTTACTGTCCATTGGTGAAAAAAACCCTATGTGTATAGAGATGTTAAGGACATCGGGAAAAATAATAATAGCATTAAAAAGTAAATATGTGGGTTTGCAGTTGTACCTGTTGCAGTACTAATCTCAGACATATAAGAAACATACCACTTTTCCTTCTTCTTCACTCTGTAGCTACTACATGAGTAGAATAAAAATGCTCTACCAGTGACTTTCAAACTTCACAGTTCACTTCTGTTACCCAGATTAATGGGCTGTTATTTTCTGTGTTTGTCTTCCTACCTTTGTTCTTTCTGACTTGAAGAGTAGCTCCTGATGATCAATAGGGCTTCTAATATGCACATACTTGGGCTATTAGTAGTACTAAGTCATGCACAGGACTCACAGCTGAGAGTTCAGTTTGTTAGCTCTGTTCTCCAGGCAGTTTTGTAACCTTTACCTGTCCTCTGCATATATTTTGATAACTAGTATTGAGTGACTCTCCAAAGTGAACACTGTACCCTGTATAATGAAATTAATCAATAATACTTGCTATCCTTGATATTACATTCTGGGGACACTGAATTGTACATCTCTGGAGCACAGGGCTGCTCTTACAATGTTTTAATATTAATAGCAGGTTGAATTGAAAAACTATTTTTAATGATAGAAGAATTTCTCTTCATTTGGTGTAAAAGGGAACTGCACATTCCATGAAAAGCGAATTATTTTCAGGATCATTCTAATTCTGATGTGAAATTCCAGGTATTGTTGCAAATCTCCTGTCAGGCTACTGCAGATGGAATAGTTTGCAATCAGCTTAAGATCATTCCAAGCCAACACCAACTTTTGGTGTCAAGGCCACAACATCTGTGGTTGATGTGTGGTTGATGCATACCACAGGAAGGCTTTTACTGCAAGAGATCACTATTCAAGGGAGTATGTGGTCACCTAGAAAAGCAATATGTGGAGCTGTAACCATGGGAAAAGAGCTGCCTCAAGGTCTTCTGAGAGAAGGAAAGGTCTTGGCATGAAAACATCTGCTATCTGATTAGTCAGAAAATCCCACAAGATCTATTTGAATACCCCAAAAGATCAATCTAGATACTGCCATATATGATTGTTTCAAAAAAACATAATTCCTGCCTCTTTCTCCTCCTCACATTTGACTAAGGAAGAAAAAAGGTCATGGCTGCCTCTTTGTAGCCCACTCTGAATTTTTCGACAACCAGCAGATACAGACAATGGCCACTTTTCTGAGCTGTCATAAATAAAAGTTTCTACCTTGGGCTAATCTACTGGCTCTGAGTCTCTTGTGGAGCATCTCTTGGGAGCTCTGCACTGGGTGGAGGGACAGTATCTAGTTCTTCAGTTCAGTATTCAACCATGATAAGCAAGAAATCCTCTCTTCCTTCCCCATATTCTGTATCTTATCCATCATACAACACCTAATTGCTGCAACAAGCCACGTGCCTGGGCAGTGGAGCCCTTTCACTGCTCAGTCCTGATTTATCTGTGGAGCAGGTCCAATGCACAGATGCAATATGTGTGTGTATTTGTACAATCAATGGCTGGAAAGTCAGCGATACTCATGAGCAGCACCAATTCAGCCGTCACAGAAAATGACAGTTCTAGTGATTCCCAAGCTATGTCTTATACATGTTAAAAAAACATGTAGGTTTTTTTTAAGGTCCTTAATCGTGATTCTTTTTAGGTAAAGACAGAAAGGAAGACTCCAAACCAGCTTTTGGGTTACAATATGGCTAGACAATTATGCTACATGTCTGGGATCACTCTTTGGCACAGATTTGCCTATATCTGTACTGTTAAACTCTCCCAGCCTTGGAAACAGGGTGGGCATCCAAACTGCTTTCTGGGAATGGTCCCGGGTCTGTGCTGATTCCCCAACTGTGTCCAGGCTGCATTTGGGAGAGTGCCAACTGGATGGGGCCAAAATCATAGCAGGAGCCATTTAACAGGACAGTCTATCAAGTTCCCCTTGCTGGGAACATCCCCTGGTGCCATTCAATTAACCAGGATAGTTGTAGTCCAAAAGTCTAAAGTAATTACCATGAAAAGAGACAGTAATTCAGTGACAGTGTTTCACGGCCATATGCTGGCATCTTTGGGGTCTGGAGAGGAAATGAAAACATCTTAAGGAGAGCTTTGCCAAATGAGAGCTCCAAATGACAATTGCAATAGAGAAAAACTATTAGGCATTGCCAAACTGTGAGCAGAGCGAAAATCAGCAAGAGAAGAAAAGATGAGCCCATAGGAACAGGGTATGATAAAACTGCCCTTCCCTTACTTCCAGAGTATTTCAATAGAAAGGAAACATAGTGAAGAACCAGAGAAGCAAAATACTCAATTACTACAAAGTTGTGCTGTTTCCTTAAAAAAAAAAAAAAAAATACTCTAAATGCTGTGTTTGCTTTACTGGAGTGCAGAGTTAACCACACCCTGTTCCACAGGCAGAGCTCAAATCAGCTTTCATTTAAACCAGATTTCAAACTCTGGTATCCTGGACACAGTAATGTGAGGAACATTTGCAAGAAACAGAAACACTTTGTCAAGAAGTCTTATCAGGATGATATGTGCTAGGGCCTTGTAAAATTCAAACTTTCCCAGTAAAAATGCAATTGTAAATGATAAATCCCTCCTCAGGTTGAACTGAAGAGGTTTGAAAAATATATGTGTTTTAGAATTATCAACTAGTCTTCCCCCGGCATGGATTTAAACGTGGGGTAAATGAGATGAAGTAATCTACTTGCACATGAGAGGAGACTGTACTGTGATATTTCACTTTACTACTAACCTCAGAACATTTTTTGTCAGACCTCCAGAGCTAGCAAATGTCTGGATCATGGAAAGCTACTGCATCAGCAAGGAGATAAACAACTACTGCAAAGGCCATTTCTTGCACTGTGGCTCTGCATAGTATCGACTACTGGATGTCCTTTGAATAAAGCCTCCAAAGGTGAATAAGGAGGATAAATTTCCCCCTTGTTTACTGGACTACCAGCTGGGTATGATAAATGTCTCTTCCTACTCTTGTTAAATGGAAAATATTTATCTACTGAGCACCTCCAACACAGCATGACAGTGAAAAGAGGAATGGAAAATGTACACGTAGGATGCAAAAGTAACCTGGTTGCATCTCAACAAGTTCTCCTTTATCTGGAAGGATACAAAATTTGCTTGAAGCCACTGCATATCAGAAGTGCCTTACTCCCACTTGTAAGGAGAAGTTGTCATAACATGAGGTATCTACCCTGTTAGCTTTTACCAACTTCTATTCACTAAATTGTGGGAGATGGATAAAGGTCATTTGGTGGCTGAGATAATTGAGTTTAATCATGATCCACCTAAGTGAGGGAAGACATTACCACCTGGCATTATATAGTACATTAAAATGGCTCTTCTCTGGCCTATAAAGGTCATTGTACATTGTATGGCAAAGGTTGTGCTGTGAAAATTCTAATTGATTTTTAATACTGGCTGCTGACTTTCCTGTAGAGGATGTCAAGTGACTCTTGGGAGGCACTTCATTCCAAATTCAATCATCATTGTCATCTCATGCCAGCAAAAACAAATGGATTTTTGGAGTCCAGTCCAGCAAAGCTAGGAAAGGACTAAGTGACTCTGTCACTGAATGACTAGACCACCTCTGTGCAGCTTGAGTAATATGTTTGTATCCCTCATCCTGAAAGCAAGATAATCCTGTCCTCTTGCCCATGGGATTCAGAGATGGAAAGGGCAGGTTATCACCATTCACAGAACAGGTCTGAGCACTTGGTATCAGGTTCACAGGGATTTAAGTGATTAATTCATATTTCCTCTGACTTAACTAAGAGTTGAATAGATCAGTACAGAAAACACATCACCAATCCAGAACAAGTTCTGTGGAAGACTCTGAGGTGATCAGGGGTGGAATGCTCTAGAGGAGAGTCTGAGGGATGGGCAGTGTCCAACGTGGAGAAGAGGTGGCCTTGGGGGACCTTACAGCAGCTCCCATGGGAAGCTCCTCAGGAAGACGGAGCCAGGCTTTTCTCAGTGGTGTGTGCTGGAAGGATATCAGAGTCCCACATTGAATAGAAAGAGGGTTTTCTCCCTATGAGAATGGCCAGGCAGTGGAGCAGATTGTCCAGCTACCTTGTGCCTTCTCATCTTTAGAGCTTTTCAAGACCCAAATGGATCAAACTGAGCAGTGTTACAGGATCCCACATCTGACCTTATTTCGAGAAGGAAGTTTCAATAGAGGTCTCCTGGGGTCCCATTTAACCTGTTGACCCCATGAAATGGGCACACTGGTGCTGGATATTCCATTTTGGGGAGTGATCTGAGAGAATGGACAGGTGGGAATCCATCATTCTCCACATTCAGCACACACAGCAACCAGTATGAGCCAAATGTGCTTCCAGCACAGAGCTCAAACACCTCTGAAGGGGGATATTACATGGTGATAGTTTGCCTTCTTTGAAAAGAAGACAACTGATAATTTTGTCTGGTATCTGTATAAATGTCCATTAGCCAGCTCCTGACCCTCATCTTCAGTGGCAAGAAATGCATTTGAGCTGTACACAGTTATGAATGCAAAGATCAAATCTTCCTGGTGCCTGTCAGTTAGAGTCAGATTCATTTCTAGGAAATCCTGAAAGAAAGAGAAGTATAAGATTTGGAAATAGGTGGTTAGGAGGGCTGTGCTGTGACAGATTGCCTGGCTCACAATGATTGGCTGCTGTGACAAAGGGAATCCCTGGCAAGGCATTGGCAAATTTCTGTGTCCATAATTCCCTCAGTTCTAAAATGAATTCTGGAAAGCTGATCATCATTTGTATTAGATCACTACTATGGAGGAACAGCAACAATCTGTGACAGCAGGGAGACAGAAGTTAATGATGAAAGCACTTTAAAAAACCCCAAAAAAACACAGAAACCAACCAATAAACCCCCCCCAAAAGATCTATTTACAAAAAGCAAAACTTCACTACTTCAGAACTGTTTATTTCTAGAAAAAAAAAATCACTTCCAGGACCTCTTTAAATGGCACTTTCAATAGTTTAGACAACATTACCATTTATGTAGAACTTGTCACAACTTTGCACAAATGCTCAAAATTAGGAAAAAAAAAAAAACCAACCAAAAAAACCCCAAAAAGCAGATGAAAAAGCACTACGAGTGCTTAAAAGGAACAGGTGAAAACAAAATTCATTCCCAGCACAATCCAAGCTCCTTTTTGTCAGATTTAAAGAATTTCATCCAATTTCCCTATTAATCAGCTGATACAGAAGACCCACATTCTGACATGAAGCATAAGATAATGTCAGCATTATTTGCAAACTGCTACATTACAGTGACAGCCTAATGTTTATTACTGTCAAATTACTGTCATTTTATTAAAAGGACCAAAAGCTCTGGCTTTGCTAAGCACATCTCTCAGTCCCACCAGAGCAGTGGAGCTGCTCCCTCTTTCCCCACGCTGTTCTCTGTGATGGAACACAGCATTTGCATCTGTCTGCACAGGCAGCTCTGTGAACGTGCTGGCTAATGAATAGGGCAGGGAATTTTACATTCCAAGACATCTATAATCTGAATATCACTCTTTGGGTTTTGATAGGTTTTTGTTGGGGGGTTTTGACTGGTTTGTTGTTTGTTTTTTTCCCCCTGAAGCCTTCCTATGTATTATCCCAACAGTGTACTCTCCTAATAGCCATTCTCCCTGTGGTGTTTGTGTTGTTGGGGACAGATTCTACTTGCCTTCCTCAGACTTTCTCTGCTGTGTTCTGGCGCTTGTGAAGTGACATGATATGAAACTTTAGAAAAGATATCACTGTTCCACCTTCTAGACTTGCATCTCCTAGTCAAACAGAATGTAATATTCTCATCACCTATGCTTTTCTAGTGTAAAATAAAAATACTTGGTAGCAGGTCTGGGCTAATTCACTCCACAGGATTGCATGCAAACACCCTAACATTTATTTTTGTATTGTTAACAAGAGCTGTAAGCTGGAGACTACAAAATTCAAACTTAAAATCCGTGATGATTCCCTAGAAATAATATTGTTAAGAGCTGGAACAAGCACAATACTTACACAGGGAAAGGAAAGGCAGGAAATGTCTTCCTTGGCCTTTTAAACAAGGCTTGAGATCCTTTTATCCAGAAAAAAATTGTTGAATTTGCATTTTTTGAGGGGGAAAGGACATTTGAGCCTATTCTGCTGAATGAATACAAGCACCAGCATCAAGACTGGGATTCCTTGTGCTGTACTCAATGCAATCATAGCACAGTAATTTAGCTAAGGCTTAATAATTTCTTGCAGGACAATTTAATGTTATCAGATTATCACTTATAATGTCCAGAGGGATTTCACTACATACATAAAATATGAAGAAAAAAGGCATCAGATTTAGGTATTCTATGCTCCACTTGGTGTGGCCCTTGCCTTCAGTGTTTGTTTGTTACCGTTGGTAATGAGCAAAGTGCAATTACTCTTGGCCCAAATGGGAGTTAGAATTACCTTTTAAACTTTTATTAGAGAGGAAACAAACCTAGGATATGTCTCTCTGAACATAGGTGAACACACTGCAGACATACACATTCAATAGCATGTCCCATAGCAACATACTTAATATGAGAGGTGGGAAATAGGATGGAAGTGCTGCTACAAGCAATTGGCTTGGGTTGTCACTGTTAAATTTTCCTAGCTAAAATACTCTCACTCCAAGTCAAGCTCAGTGTCCAAACCAGGCACCATCTCACTGAGATTTAGAAGCTGATATCCAGGTATGAAACTGAGGTTTGTGGAATCAACCATTGAGAATCAGAACCAAAAGAAACTTTGTTAGATGCCCACATGAGAAGCACCACTTCTTTACAGCCTGTTCAGCTCTTTTGCCCAGGGAGGTTGTGGCTGCCCTATCCCTGGAAGTGTCCAAGGCCAGGTTGGATGGGCTTGGAGCAACCTGGTCTAGTGGAAGGTGTCCCTGCCCATGGCAGGGGTGTTGGAATGAGATGATCTTTAAGGTACCTTCCAATACAAACCATTTTGTGATTCTATGAACCAGAGAATGTCATAAAAAACTTAATGACTTTTAATTAACCTATTTAAATTTATGTCTTTGCTTCATTTGCATTCATTATCTGATGTCCACCATTTAGGGAAGCACTCCAACTCATCGTCCCAGCCAGTGTGGCAATGACTTGTCCTGTTCATGACACACAAACCTTTTAACGTGCAAAATACTTATTCTACATTCTGGAAATTCTTTCAACCCTCAAATTTAAAAAAGGTAAAGTTGCTGAAATGAAGGTAGGCTACAGAGCTTGAGCAGCAGGAAAGTGAATTTCATATATGCACAGAGAACCTTTGTGTGAAGACTATTTTTAGGTCTCTGTACACAGAGACCAATCCTCAGGATCTGGAAAAATTAATATCCTTGAAGGAGCTATTTCTAAGCCTCGCTTGGCTGATACTGAAAACCAGAAGCAGCTCATGACTAGACTTTTTCTGTGACAGGAAGGAGCCTGCACACCACACATGGCTAATCTGAATGAGCTTCATCAGGGTCACTCCACGGTCCTCATTCTGTGTTATGTGAAATTGCCAAGATGATCCATCTTCCTTCTTGAAAAAAAAATAGGTTCTTGGTGTATGGATGTGTTTTGTGGTGGGGTTTTTTAGCATCTTGTTTGCGTAACAGATTGTTTACTTATTATCTAATTTTACCAAAACACTTATGTCAGATCTTCTGGTATAAATGGAGGAAGTCAGCTGAAAAACTACAGTAGGAATAAACACAAATTAAATATAAATCATTCCAAGAACAGGCAGAAGGAGCACATCTGGTAGAATCTTAAGGCTATTTTTTTTTTTCCAGTTTCAAATACAAATGACCTCTAGTACACTGATTAATTGCAAATATTTAGTCTGATTTAGTAAGCCTGAAAGTCTGTTTCTTCTAGAAGAGATCAGTAAAATATTTTTTCTGGGTGGGGGGAGGTGAAAAGAAGTAGTCATCTGCAAGGATATAATAATTTAAGGATGCAACCCTACCAATATCTGAACAGCGGATCTTAAGTCTGCAGATGTTTGAAAAAGATTTTAAAGTCAAATAAGGCAGAAGATTAGGAGCTCTTTACTCCCAGGGAATTTCACATGCTTGAAGAACAGCAATTGCTTTGTCTTCTGCTGAAATGCCTCTCTCTCTCTGGGGTAAAGAGAAGCAGCTGTGTAATAACACACAGTGATGCCACACAGGAACTTGACGGGAAAGGAAAAATTGCACGTGAAAGCACAGCAGCACCAAGAACCTCGCTAGACAAACCATGCAGTCATTACCCTTTCAGATTATCGGGACAGAGATGGAAATTAGGCTTCCTGTAGCACAGAGCTTTTAAACACTCCTCTGTGGCAAAGCCTGAAGTCTGATATCTTATTTGAAGCCTGGCAACCACCACCTCACAGGGCCCTTTGCTCTGCTGCTGCTGCTGAGAGTGCTGTTCTGGTGTCACAACAGCAGATATGAGTTCATTCATGAGCAATCTCTGGTTACAGACAGAGTTTGCTGGTGCAAATAACTTTGGCTGTTTTCAAAAAGGGGGTGGGGGGAAAAAAAGGAAAAAGAAATAAAAAACAAAAAAAACCAGAAAAAACACCCTGAAAACAGGAAAGGCAGCAATCCAAATATAAATCAAAAGCTGTACCACCTACTGGGTCAATGGGAAACTGAAATGGGATAATAAATACCTGGCTCTGGATGAATGTTAGAAGCTCATCAATATGGTTTACTCGCTTCTTGAAGGGGGAAGTGCCGGGTGAAAATTAACACAGTAGCTGGAAATCTAAGAGATAAATATTTTACAAGCTTCACCAGAGCCTTAGGAGGTGGGGATGGATTTGCCCTTAAAGGAATTTTGCTACACCTAATTAAAGCACTGGTAAATGTAAAAGGCACCCAAAGGAGGAACACTGAGGCAGTTCTTGTGCTGCTCACAAATCGCTGCTCTAACCAGGAGGAGAGCAGGTGATCTGTTAGAACCTTCCTTTGGTTTTAAGTCATCAGAGGTGCCTGTTTTGCACAACTGGGTGCAGGAGTGTGGCACCCTGTCACCAACCTACAGGCCTGGTCAGGAGAGTAAGAATCATCAAAACATAAAGGTTGAAAAGACTTCCAAGGTCATTGAGTCCAACCGTTAAGCCAGCACTGCCAGGTCCAGCCCTAAACCATGTCCCCAAATGCCCACATCTACACGTTTTCTGAACATTTCCAGGGACAGTGATTCCACCACTCCCCTGGGCAGCCTGTTCCAATGCTTGACCACCAGTGAAGAAACTTTTCCTAATATCCAGTTAAGTTTGAAGTGAAGGATGGAGACACAGCTGAACAGATGCTCCCAAGACCCACTGGGGGCCTGATCTATACCCACAACACCATTTCCAGCAATTTGTGAGTCAGATCTGCTCCTCCTCTTCACCGTATATGGACCCAGGGTCCATCAGCCCTAAGCACTGAGGCATTCACACCATCCATCTGGAGCTTTTCGTGGTAAGCAATGCATATCTACCTCAATCAACACCGTGGTAGTAATTGCTGAGTGATCTCTCCCTCTCCACATCTCCACCCACAAAAGGAGCCTTTCAGTACATTTTCTCCCCCTGCCCAGTTAAGAGGGGGACTGATGGTGCAGCTTGGTGGGCACCTCGTGGTCAGCCAAGGCCAACCCACCCCAGTCATCTGCCCATGTTTCACTTGAGCCATGAGCTTAAGAAATACACTTTTTAAAAAATATATATATACACACACAACCATAGAAGCCCTGATTTGCAAATGTGACCCTAATGACAAAATTTTGAACTCTCTTTGCTTAAAGGCCAGTGGCTTGTACTACTTGTGAGTAGCTGTCTAAATCAAAGCTGTAAACCTTTCAAGGCTTGCTCCATTCTAACCAAATATATTGTGGCCAGGGAATTGAAATTCTGATTGTTCTTTTGAAAGATACCAATCGATCAGGAGGCATGTAATAAACTATACTTTTTAAATTTTAGGCTTTTTAAATTTGAATGCTTCTTACATGGAGCTAATAGGAAAAAGACATTCACAGATACACAGACTAATGCAGAGTTGTGTTCTGCTCACTAGACCTGAAATACTCAGAAGGTGCTGAGAAGAAAATAAATAATAAATTGCAGTCTGCTAGATTTTCTGATGCGTTAATACTGAGAAGCTCCTTGAAAAATAAATGCCTACATATAATTGAAAATTTTGCCTGTTCTCTAGATGTACCTGTAGTAGAACAAAAGATCTACAGGGATAATTAATCAGTAGCACTGTTCCTCAAGCACCATCTGATTAACAGCATTTCCACTTACACAGTCCTTCACTGGAATTACCAGAACAGGGTTTCAGCAGTGAAGGACAATAACAGGGCTGGTGGTAGAGAAGCATAAGGAAGTCAACTCTATCCTGCTGATCACTGTGAACTTATTTCTAATCAGCTCACTTAAAGCCTGTGTTTGCACACTACAGAAGACAGAGGAGGGAGCACAGACTTCATATTTAGTGTGTTCATTCATTATTAAATTAATCCTATAACTCTATTACCGACTGCAATTATTTCAAAAGCCATTCTTGTGAGTCAGTAAGGAGGTGTGAGAGAACCTGAGGCAACCAAACGAGGCTTCTGGCCTAGGAGCAGAGTGACTGATGTTTCCCAGGGTAACCAAATCATACCTGGCACTCTGCTCCCCCCTCTCTTCAATGGCTTTCTACCAGTGGCTATAAAGGAGCCTACAACAGCTACAGGCCAGACTTAGGGTCACATTTTTGGGTCCAACACACATGAAACTCAACAGACACCAACGCTGTGCAGATGCTTCCAAACTACTGCATGAAACTTGTAATGGTCCTAAGGTCTGCTGGCTGAGAGAGAAATAAAGATATGCAAACATGTTTCTTTTACCTTGATGGACTTGTGAAGAAAAAGTAACAGTAAGAAAGCATGCACAGTATTTTTAACCTCCTCCTCATGCATTTTTTTTACAGAAGGGGAAGAAGGAAGGACCTGTATAGGTTTAGGTTCCTCTCAAATACCTTCATTTGGGTGTTGGGTAAATACTGACTTGTACACTGTCCTGAAAGAAAGTCATCCTTTAAAAACATACATTTTTTGAAATAACTTATTTTAAAATTAAATAGTATCTCTGCTCCCAATACATGTTTTTGTGCAAACCTATGTTTTTCTGAGAAAATTTCAGCTTCCAAGGAATATTTCACCAATGCTGAACTTCAGGCTTGCTTTGGCTCTTTCTCTGTACAGTGCAAAATTATCTACCTGCATCACCACTCCCTTAACATAACAGTGTTTGAAAGTTAGTGAATTTCTTAAGTGTTATGAACCACAGAGGTATAAAGTCTTAGATTTTCATTAGCAGAAGTGTTGCATATTTTCTGTTTCCTAGTTAAAAGATAACCTGCACATATTCCAAAGGATAGATAATGCTATTTAAACAGCTCTCAATAACTGGATAAGTACACTGAAGGTTTTTATTTTCCTTCTGTGTAACATCTAATGGTTATTAGTGGGGACTGGATACTAATATTTCAAACACTAGACTGAAACAGGAAAACTTTTACTTCACATTGTTCTAAGTAATTATGCACAGAAATTAATCTCTAAGCTTTCCTTCAGAATTTAAAGCTTTCTCTTAAGCAACAACTAACATTTACAGCATAACCATAAATTCATAGAATCATTGAATATCCAGAGCTGGAAGAGACTCACAAGGATCACCAAAGTCCAACTCCTGCCCCTGCACAGGATAGCCCCAAGAATAAAGACGCATAGAATATCCTGAATTAGAAGGGAAATTCCCTCTTCTACAAGTCATCTCAGCCAATATTCTACCTAATCCTGATATTTCAGATGCTTACAAACAAAAGCATGTGGCTGTGTTCAACAGAAGGCTCTGGAAATAAACACTGAGTGTGAAAACCTCCTGATCAATGCATATGCTAAGAAGGCTGTTAGAGAAATATTTGGAGCAGAAGCCATCAAAAAAGAGTCTACCTTTCTTTGTTCTTCGCGTTTTTTTTAAGTTATCAATAAAACTGGTTTTGGAACAGAAATATGAGTGGGATTTATCATGCTTTACTTCAGACATCTAAGGTTTAAACATCCAAACAAGTTTAATTACCCACATGAATCAAGGGGGAAGAGCCAGGTGCTTTCAGAGGGTCAGTCCCCTGAGCTTAGTGCACTTGTCTCACAAAAAGTTGATTTATCCTTTGAGCTTGTTTCTCTTGGTCGATGATAAGGGAAGCCTGGCCAAACAGTCAAGAGTTTGTCATCTGAGTCGTACATACATAAGCCAGAACTAAAAACATCCAGCCCATTTCTTTAACAAAATTTAGAGCCTTCTGTTAATTTAAAAAGTAGATGGTGTTTTTCAAAAAGCCTAATTTGTGAGGAAACCACAGCAATACCCAAAATTTCTAGGTGCAGCCTGCATGAGGAACAAGAGTTGTGTTGGTACTCTGGTAAATACCAACTCATATCCATTTCAGTTTGCAAAGGCAGTAGGATGTGCAATACATAGATAACACACAGAATTGGAGAATTCATCCTTGATAATGAAAGGAATTTTGATCATCCTCACTCTCACATATTACTAGTCTGAAAATCAGTTAAAGGAAGTGAGAATTATAATACAACAGTCATTGATCCATGACTCTCAAGCTCAGACACAGTTATTAGATCATCTGATCTACCTGCTACATAGGAAAACCAAGAGAAGCCCATTCTTTTGCATGTAGCTTGCTGCTGTGGTTAATCACTCTCATTAGAGCCTAATTTCTCATTTAAGACTGCAGGGTTTTTACTCAGCATTAGTTCTTACTTTTTTCACTACTAGATTAGAGTCATTCAGTACTTGTTATTTTCTCCCTGTGCGAGCAATTATAAACCATAATCAAGCTTTTTAAGTCTCTCACAGTAAGATATCATCTTCTGTCCTTTGAATTATTCTTCTGAAGGGCCTTTACCAAAACCGTTAAATTATGTACACATGCATATAAATATTATTCAGTACACAAAGTGACCTTTCAAAGGAATATTGATTGTGGCATTTATGAAAGTTATATGCTTGTATCTTTGAAGTATATCACCAAAAATTAGTGCTGCTGTTCCTACTATGTGAGGAATTTCAATGTCAGACCAGTTACATGCATAGGTAAAAAAAAAAAAAAAAAAATCAGTTATCAGAGACTATAACTGGGACCTGTGTTTACCCTGCCCCTCTGGACTAGGATACATCACTTCAGCTTCCTACCATCAAATACATCTAACTGAGAGTGAGCTCCAGGGAAAAGTACCTGGAATAGTCTAGACAAAAAACAAACAAACAAACCAATGTAACATGGCTCTGTAAACTAGCTTGGGGAGGATATGCTCTGGAACGTGGAGGTTTTCCTCCTCTATTCCAGAATTTGAAATTCAAAATATCTTTTACAATTTAGCCTGCCTTTTAACAACCACTCCTCAGTCTCCTGTTGTATAATATGCTTGTATTATTTTTTTACATTTTCATTTCCTCAAGCCTGCAATTAGTGTAATAAGGTAAATGCATTTCATGGTCACCACCATCAAACACACCACAAAACTTTACCCAAATCCCTTATGCATTCATCCTGCAGTTCTCTCAGGAGAACTGCCTCAGGATTACCTCCGCTTTCTTGACTTATTAATTCTGTCAATCTTAGAGGGACCCTATTTCTGATGTAAAAAAAAAAAAAAATCTTAATAATGAAAAAAAACCACACACACTTTTCTTACTAGTAAGCTGTATGAGGAAATCATCACTGAAATATTTTAAATATCTAAGGAAATTTTCTATTCAAACCATTTGAAGTTAGAGCCTCAAGTGCTATAAAAAAGTGAAACTGTGCATGGTATATGCTCTAATTTTGAATATTGAAAGCAGGTTTGTGCAGTCTTGTTAGTTGCTTATAACTGAGATTGGCTCAGTTGGTCAGAGCATGGTGCTGATAACACCAAAGTTGTGGGTTCAGTCCTTGTGTGGGCCACTGGACTCCATGATTCTTGTGGGTCCCTTCCAACTCAGAATATTCTATGAATCTCTAAACTTCTACTAAACAGATTAAGGTCAATTTCCACATGTGGGTAATTCTGCAAATCACCATCAGTCAGATGATTTCCAATATACATGCAGGCAGAAGTCTATATAGCATTCTCATTTGATTTCAAACTGTAATTACCTATCCTCGAAGGTCTTTCAAACTTTCTAAATATTTGTATTGTAATATAAACATTGCACAATGATTCAGCAAAAAGCCCAAAGTCCAGGAATGCAGGTTTAGCAGTGTAATCCTGTAGCAATCTCACTGTCTGAAGCAAGAGCATCTTCATCCATGGATTTTTGAACCAGTAATTGCACTGCTAGAAGAATTAACTTAAGGACAAATGTGATTTCCTTTCTTTTAAAATATCCTAATAAGAGTTAATTCTGAGATGGAGTCTACATATTTTCTTTCAGTAAGAAAGACAACAAACAAATACCTCCACACTAAAAAACTTAAACTCTTAATAGAAGAAGGAAAAAAAAAAAACCAGGACAAGTATTCAAATGACTAAAAAGTGTTTCACCCTCCTGAGATGTTTAGGACATCAGGTCTTTCACAACCAGATCAACAGCAATAGCACAAGTCACCACTGACTCGTTTGCCACAGAAGACAAATAACTTGAGTTCCTGGGTTACTGCTTGAGTAAGGATTTGGGACAGTTCACTACATTTTGTCTAAGAGAGACAAAAAAATATCACTCTGTGGAGGTCAGTAAAAAACCCCACAACTTCCCATTGTCTTCACAAAGGGGCCAGTATTTCACTTCAGGTGAAAACTTTTTTTATTCTAAATTTCAGTAATAACAAAGATTAAACCATTTATGCTATTTCATACCAAATGGTTCTAAGCATAAAGAATGGGTTTAGTATTTAGCTTTGCAAAAGCAGAAACTATACTCCAAGGACCGATTTAGATTTGATTTTTCTCTGGGTAATAAGACCAGCATCTTGTTTAGTCAGGAATTCTGGCTCAGTGGCTATCTTGAAAGAGCATGAGTTATTCTGGTTAGCAGATATATAGATTCCTGAGAAGTTTTGTCATAAACCTTTATTAAATATAAACTAATTTCATATTTTTCAAGTATATCTTTGATGAAAAAGAGGAAGTTTCCATTAAGCCAATTTCCTAATTTGCTATTTTTAGGAGTTTAGACATCTCACACTTTTTAATACTTTCCCAATGATGGAAAAAAGACCTAAAAAAACCCTATGCAGCAAAGCAGATTTATTTTGGCCCTTGGCTACAGCTTAAACATCTTTAAAATCCAGGTTTGCCAGAGATGTTCTCTTGACTTGCAATTGTGTAGAAAGCCTGCTTGAAGACAAGGGTCAATGCACAATGAAGCATCTGAGGCTACACAAACATTTATCTTCACAATATCTGCTTTAATACTAAACACTTTCAATAATTTCCATTACCAAAGGGGTTTTTCTCCCCATTAAACAAATGCAGCTGTCTTGGACAAAACTGCTGAGCTTGTGAAAGTAATTCTCAGCCCTTTCATCCAATTAGTCTTTTTCATAAAGTTAAAAAGTCAAAGATATTTGGATTCTTGGTGTGCATTTACTACAGCTGCCAACAGTACTGGTGTTCTTGGGCATTGGTAACCTGGAAATTCTACTACAACTTTGGCCTTTTAGCACAGATTTGTGAACGTACTACAAAAATCCAATTCTAACAGCTAAAATAGTCTTAAAAAGACTGGAAAATTCTGTGGGGGGAAATTGCAGCAGAACCACTCAAGAACAGATTTGGTTTTATTTATCCCAAATCATTATATATACATTTTAACTTTGAATTTTGATCCTTAAGTTTTCAGTTCTTTTGTTACGAGAAGGATTAAGTTCCAACACGAAATGTATGTTCTGCAACATCATTTAGAAAGATGTCTGACGCCAAAGTACATTCTAATTCATAGCCATGGAACAGCTTTTCATACATTTATTATGTAGGACCTCAAGATGGGGTCATCCCCAAACGAGCAGACACAACTGGAAAGGCTGTGATGCTGACTGGACAACTCGTTTGAAGCAGCAGGCTCACGTCCTTGCTCAAAACCTTTGAAGTAAACTGACATCACCTAGAACTGGCACCTGGGAACAGAGCATCAGGACTGTCCCACAGCGTAACACCACTGAGGCAGCACAGCCCTGTACATGTGTGCTTTTGAAGTGACAAATGAGACCAGAATTTCACTCAAAACACAGTCATAAGAACTTAAATTTTTCCCTAGTGATGATAAAACCCAGCAGGAATGAAGCCACAGTCAGAGTATGGTTTGGGTTGGAAGGGCCTGAAGTCCAGGCTGCAGAGGCCACAGCCAGCCAGTCTAAGTTTTTAGTGAAACAAAGCAAAGTACTTGTAACCCCAACAGCTGGACGGCCACAGTCAGCCCACTTTGACCGGACCCCAGTGGTTCCTGTTAGGCCACTCAGCAACCAGACAAGACACCAGGAAAATCACATTTTCTAGATAGATTTGATAGTCACATAAGTCATACTAGCAAAATATTTCAGTATTGCCATTAAGCAGCCCTGTTGTTCATGCCTCCAGAGTGGAAGGTGATACTCCTTGAGCAGTTCATAGCACTCCTCAAATGAGCTTGTGTTGGTAATCCTGGTGTCCAAATTACAGAAAGTGAAACTGCATTCTGCTTATCTAAATTCCCCACACAGTATCTATATAAAGTTCTTATACTTGGCCTGCATTTAGGATGTCAGGTGCTGTTCCACACCAGAGGCTCCTGCCAGTCAGTCTGAAGGAATCATTATTATACATCTCTTGTGCTTATTCAAAGGGTTTTTTTTCTTAATTTTGCTTTCACTTATTTAAATAATTACTATTGCTGGCTGTAGAAAACATTTTAGAAATGCAGTTTTAGCACAGTGAGAGATGAAGGCAGGGAAAACCTCTCCATATTGTGAGATTAACTGAGAAAATCACCTTAAATATTCAGAGGTTAAAAATACAGACTTTTTTTATGGTTAGTTGTTTAAATCTATTAAAAACTGTCTCACTCAATTTGTCCAGTGCCACAGTTAATAGGAAATCTTATTTTTATCCACATCCCCACAACTTCAAAGCTGTATTTCAGTAGTCAGTATATGGAATTAGAAGTTATGAAAACCTGTTGAAGAGGCAGCATTTTGGTGTGGAACTATCAACTGGTATTGTTTATGTTCAAAATAGCAACAACACAGAACCAAATAATGCTTTTGTTGGCAATAAATTGAGATTCAGTGAAGAAAAATGCATCTGATGGAACCGTAACTGAGGAATGGGACACACATGCTTTGCAAGCACTATTTATGAAAAAGAACACAAGAAAATAAATTATCAGAACTTTATTTCTGTTACAAATTATCACAAACACAATTAATATAAAACAGAAAGCACTGAGGAAACATGACAGTTGGATACAAGATTTATCAAGGTGTAAAAGCCTCATCCAAGACTGTACTACTAGAAAACTTGTGACTGTGTATTAGGGAAAAGATTTCTATGCATCAAACACCAAGTGAAAGAGAATAAGCAGCATAGTATAATTGACAGGGATTAAACACCTTGTTATACAAGTTTTTTAAGGAAATGGAAAGTTGGAGCATTATTTCTACCCAAGAGTCTTGTTTGAAGCAGACTTGTTTACAATTAGCTATTAAAAAAAGCTTCAGCAGAAAACACCAATCTTCATTTTAACTTATCCATGTTGTTCATACATTAGACAAACTATTTCCAAAAGCATTTAAGTTCTAGTCATGAGACTTCACACACTCTCTTACACTTGCTGCATAAGGCTAAAAAGAGTCACTAAAGAACGGGAGGTTGTGTTATTGCTTTGTAACAGAAACTTAGGATGGAAATTCTTTATTGAGCTCCAAATAAAACATTGTTGCATCACTATACAATTAAGAGTTTCAATATACAATTATTTTAAAAAGTGTATGCTGTTATACACTTTAAGGCTTTCATACAAGAAATGCTGAGCAAGATTTTCATACTCCGTCTCATCAGTATCTGAGCACACGGGTAAGTACAATGCTCTAAGCAGTCCATAATTAACATGGCAGAAGTTCCTGAAAAAGAGCAAAACACACTTCATTTGTATGTATCTTGAGAGGAGAGATCATGAATTTTCTGAAGCCTGTCAGACTGTAAGTAGGGGAATCAGACAATTACGTATATAAAAAATGTATGTAGGTCTAGGCAAGCATTGCAGTAACTGCTATCATTGAAATTCAGTGAAAATGTTGTAAGAAGATTCAGTAAAGGCCAATTGTTGATATGATTAAAATTACTTGTTTGACTGGTAACATACAGTAACAGTGTCAGAGTACAAAACTCTACTAGAATGGAAAAACACTTCTAAGTTGTTTGTCATAATGGAAGAAAGGCTGCATTCTACATTGGTTTTCTTTCATGTAGAGACCTTCTTAGATTATTTTTCCTTCTGCTCAAAATCTAATGGATTTAATTTAAGAGATTACTCCACAGAAAAAAAAATACCCCCAAGAGAAATGCAATAGCAGAACAATGCTAATGCATGTTATTTTAGGAAATATCAAGAGAAGTTTTGCACTGCAAGAATACAGTTTTGAAGAATATCTAATACCAGTTGTTTGATTGGATGTAATTTATTGTGCAGACATAGCAGTAAGAATTGATACAGAATTTTTTTAAGAGGCATGGAAACATTTTCTTAGGAGAAGTAAGATGTATCAATGTGGAGCATTGGAAGAAGGAAGACTTAATTCATATGGTAATCATTCAATGGTGCACTTAAAGAGCCTCTATTATCAGGGAGTCACATTTTTCCACCCCAAAGGGAACCTGAAACAACTCAAGATTCTCTAGGACTTCAGGGCAGAGTAGCAGACAAGTGGCACAAATCACACATGCTGATCACACATTCATCCTCCATACTGGAGACACTAAGAAAATAAGGCATTAAATAAAAGAGAGCTGGATAAACACTACAGAACACTGAATCCACTTCTGATTCACTTATTTATCTACAAGCCACCCTTGCTCCTAGATATTTTAGTTTCAACCCTTCAAGTTTCATTCTGTCTGTTTAATATAATACATGATGTTTGCAGATGAACACTTCCTATGTAATTCATCATATTATGTGATTTAAGATGTGAACAGAAGGAGAGATTTGGCCAATTGTTATAAATATTTTTAAAAGATATTTATATATTCAGTTTTGCCATAACAATTCTAGCAGCTGGTATTAAATCTCTGCCCTCTGAGCCCCAAATGGGAGAAATCTTCTTCAAGCTCTCCTACTCTTAAATAGTACTTTGATTTAAGCCCTTAAAATGCTCAAAGCTGTTCTAAAGCCATTTTATATGTACAAAAGGTTCCTTTAGCCAGTGACAGCAGCCTCTTAAATTTACTGCAGTACACAGAGGCAGTGCAACTTATGCAGTATTTCACAGTACAGAGCTCTATTTATCTGAGCCTTGTCAACTAAAGGCACTGAGATCATGAGGTTAGCAGGAAGAATTACCATTCCTAGTAGAAAAAAAATCTGTTTTGTTTAAAATATACACCATCTGAGCATAAATACAATTAAGTTATTTCTTATTTCATATATTGAATTGACCAGAAACAGTAAAGCCAGCTATTCTTCAGCTAATGCTTCTTAATGGATTTGTTCTCCTTCAATTAATGCCAGAAGTCAGTCTGCTACTTGTGCAAAAATGCTTAACTTTGAAAATCAGTCTGCAAAATGTATTTTTCAACTTTAGACATTTTTGTTGACCAGATTAGGGTTTTAAATTCCCTTTTGAAAACTACAAGCATCAAATTACATTCAGTTTCTTCAGCTACCGCTGTCCAATCAAATACCCAATGGGTTGAGATGCTCTCAAAGCTATGCACACCTTTCAATAAACTGCCAGGGGAGTGTCCATACATTGTGACAGTTTAAGGTCCTGATTAATGATAATTCAAAACTATTACTTTTCTAATCAGAATTGAACACAGACAGTGACACCTAAATTAAAGCCTTGTGTAGAATTAAGGACCTGATCAAAAGTTCCATTATTTATCTAATAATTTCACAGATGAGTAAACATACTTACCAAAGCATCAGAAGATTAGGGTTTTTGTTCTCTTGGCTGTCCAAGGAGGTGAGTTTCCTGACAAGAGGGAAAAAAAAAAAAGGTATTATTACTAAATTTCGAAGAATTTAAAACAACTAAAGAAAACAAAGTAAATCAAACTATAGAAACAATGCTTAAAAAAAAGCATTAGATAACATTTGCAATGTTTAAGTTACTAGAATTTATGGAAAAATAATATATTACAAACTATTGGTTATGAGGTTTTACAGTTGTTTAATAGGGAATAGTTTGTCCAAATTTAACTAGCTAGGCTAAGGCTTTTTAGATGACTAACACAAATTAAACGTTTTAAAATGAGAATTTAGGTGTCCTCACAAGTCTTTCCTACATTCTAAAATGAAACTTTCTAAGTTGTAGCCTCCCTGTTTTTATTGGTTATATTAAGATAACTTAAGTGAGATTAAAATCTTATTTGATTTATTTACCTTTGCAAATGAAGACCGTTTTAAGGGTTACACATCCTCTGCCTCTGACGAAAGCGACCTCAATTAGTCAAGTCAGAAAGTCTTTAAAAGCTTTGTGTTTATTGCTTCCAGCACGGAGCGAGGTGGTCATTAACGTACCAAAATTCTCATAAAAATTCCAAAGTTGCACTAGTGAAAAAATGCTCAACAAGGTGAAAACTAGTCACATTTTTTTCCAGAAAATTCATTAGCTATTTTAAACCATTTTTTAACAAAAAGTATTTTGATTTAATGTGGCACTCAAGCAGATCCATACCATTTGGATATTTTAAACAGCATTTATATCTACTGTGAGTATATAGAGAGATACATTTAGGTTTAAACCATTTTGTTTTAAAAGAAGTTGCACAATGTTTAATATGAGCCTTTTATGCTGATCACTGTTAAACATTTCTCCCTGTTTACTACTATTTATGAAGTTTTATTATAAGATAAAGCATAAAATTAATCTCACACACACTGATTTTCTTTCAAAAGTTTATTTAGTATCAAGCAAGGGTAAAACTTTGCTTAACACTACAGAACATTTCAAGACTTGAGTTACAAAATACCACATTATTCGCATTTGTAGTTTGCTTCCCTTTTTACTCATGTTTGCAAAGAGAAAATCTAGCAAATGGCTGAAAATAAAAGCTAAAAACTAAATTGTTGAAAACCTTTAAAATAAAAGGTTACGCTTATGTTAAAAAGAATGGACTAATGTATTTAGTAAACCTATTTTTTGTTTAACACTAGTTAATCAAGGGTTATTTTTTGATCACCTATTTTTTCAAACACAGTTTGGAAATAACAAAGTTCCTTTTTTTACATATCTTTCTGTCCAGGTTGTTCTTTCAACAAAATGTTTTAAGTTCAGTCCATCCATTCAGATTTTTTATGCACTTTGAGTTAATAAAAAGGGATTGTTCATAGAAAAAATTACTTTGAACAGTATACAGGACTGGTGGAGATTGGATATTTCACAACATCAGACAGTACAATCAGTATCTGGCATATGGCTGGTCTCTGTAGACTCCTTTTGTTGTCCTTGCAGAAGGTGTCTTGTGTCGTGAGTTGGTCCATTCTTCTTGCCCTACAAGAAAAGAAAATATGGTCAGAGCCCTTCCAACATTCTCAGATGCTGAACTTAATTTTTCTTATCTGTGAATCAGACACATTCTGTTTACAGAAACCAAGGTTTACAAAGTGAGGTCTAACACTTGAAACAAAAAATCTGGGTACAACACATCTATCTGAGCTATCCCATGGTGATTTCTCAGCATGTAAGAGCAGGAACTGTGACAGGCTAATGGCAAAAATATTTAGGACTGTGGAAGTTCAGCTGGACCTGCTTGTTGGACATGGCCAGAAATTTCAGCTCCAGTAGCAGACACACCAATAATTGCAATGGGATGAATTGAATGGAGGGTATGAATTATGTATAGTGAAATAAAATGCCCTCAAAAATAAGTTTCTCTGCATCAGTACCAATTTAGGCCTAATTCAAACACGCAAACCAAGCCTCAAGTATCACTACCAGTACCTGTGGTTTTTAACATCCTAGAGCAAATATTCCATTTTTCTGGAGGTAAACATACACCTCCCCTGAAATGTAATAAATAGGAGGGCAGATTATAAAAAAAAAAAAGTTAAAAGGATAAGAAACGTTGGTTGCTTGAATTTTGGCTATAAAATAAATTTGTAAAAAAAGCTCATGCTATATTTAATGATTCATGATCCTACCACCTTCTAATGGTAATAAATATTTTTAAAAAGTAGCAAAAATTTATTATTTTAAATGAGAGTCAGACCTACTATGCCAGGGAACATACAGGATTAAAATGCAGTGTAATGAAACAGTACTTGAGTACACTTTAATGATGTAAAAAAATCAGAATACTATGTCACATCTGTGAGAAAAAAACTTTAAAAAGGAGCACCAAAAAAAAAAAAAAAAAAAAAAAAAAAACAAAAAAACAAACAAAAAAACCCAAACAAACAAACAAAAAAACAAACCAAAAAGCAAAACCACCTTAAAACAGTGTATGTATTTCCATATCTATTTTTGCAGAATAGCCCTAAACAGACAGGCACCCCAGTGAACCCAATGCAATCAGAAACTAAAGGTGGAATCCAAATCTATGGTAGAAAAAAAATGTAAACATCCCTTTGTCTTTCTAGTCCATTAAAAAAAATAAAACAAACCCAAAGAACCCCTGCACTTTGAATACTGAGGTAACTTGCTCTGACATGAGATATCTGAAATTAGATGACAAGAATCCCATATGTCAAGGGTTCAGTTTCACAATCCCTTTGCAGAAGCCTCATCCTAACAACTTTTTAATAATGTAGGTGGTAGGTGGCTGTCTACAGAGTCCAGGCTATAAATCATACCCAGGTGGTCAGGACATTTGCCTAGGAGGTAAAAGGAACAAGTTCAATTCCGTGTAAGGCTGAAAGAATTAAACTTGCACCTCAGGCAAGTTCCATGGGTATATGGTAACAGCCTCTTGTGCTTCTTCATCACACAGACAGCAAGACTTGCGTTAAAAAAAGACCCTGAGCCTAATGCCTAAGAGTATGGGCAGGTGACTGAAGGGTAGGAACTAAAAATATCCAAGCTTTTACACTGCTGCAAGAACTGTTTAAATGAAAAGAGCAGTCTTGGTTACAGTTTCAGGGGAATACTTCCTCTTTTTCAAGCAGCTGATCAAATCAGCAGGGTAAAGAGTTACCTTACTGTTTCTCAGCTTTCATTTGGTGCTGTTCAGGGCTCCAAATCCTAAAAACACTGATATTCTTCCTACATCCTCTGGATTGTCACCTGAGTTTCTCAGAGGCAAAGTTCAGATACCTCCTGGGAATCTGAATTTCCTCCTGCCCAGCACTTGACAACTACCTGCTTACTAGGCAGTCCTACTTAGTTTTGAGGCACCTAATGTTCTTTACATATAGTGAAGATGGTTATTAAACTAACTCTGCTTTAAAGGGATATACTTAAGAAATAAAGTGTATACATGTTTATATGTGTAAAAACTACAGTGGCTGCAACCCATAATCATTCTTCTAAGGTATTTATAGTCTTTCTCTCAACCTGAATAAATACATCACTTAATATTCTGAGTGGCTGTGCTTTGATAAATAGAAAACCAATTTTAAATGCAAAAGCAATGAAAAATCCATATTTTCAAGCTTAAATACTACAATCAATATCTCTCCCCATCAATCCATCTACATTAAGCAGTTTCATACATTTTTTCCCCCATCAATTTTGCATTAATGAAATAGTCTTAGAAATAGAAGGTTTATAATGGCAAACAGTTTATTTTAATGCTGAAATAAAGATTTAAGCTATGTATCTATCAACAGCAACTGGAAATGCTGGGGGACAGAGGAATTTCAAGTGACCTCTTCTTTTGATGAACTGACTCTTCCCTTAAGCAAAATAATCAGTTTAAGCAGATATGTTGGGCAAACTACAGCATGAGGTGCATTTATCACAATTTGGTTAAGGTCATTTTAGTTTTCATCAGGAAGCACTTCCAAGTGGAGCTAAAGAAACAGACCTTGGAGAATTTTAAGTAGAGCTCTAAAATCATTGAAGTATTCAATACTCAGAATCACAACTTTTACACAGGTTACTAACAAACCTCAAATGTCTGAGATTTGAGAGACCTAGACTGTATTTCTCTGATCTCTAGCCAGAGACTTAACATTTATCCCTTAAGCAAAGGTGCCTTTTAATATGTTTTATGCTTCTAACCGTAACAGATTTCTTTAATTAAACCTGTCACTACCACACTTCTATATATAAAAAAAAGTGATCTTTACCACTGGTGTATGTTTTTTGCTTCATTATGCACTGTTTTGTCTCTATACAGAGTAACCCACTGCCCTCATGTCTATTAGCTACCTAAAGCACTTCCCTAACCTTTACATAATGACTCTCTGCTTGATTTCCCAAGACTGATGCAAGAAAATGAACTAATACAAAAAGACCATACAAAGCTAAAACACACTCAATTAGGCCCTAATTCAGCTGGGAGCTTCACCATATTCTTACCTTGTACCAAGTCTCAGTGCCAGCTGTGCCACACCAGAAGCATTTGCTTTTGGCAGACAAAAGTTCCCGGAAAAAGATCCTACACCCCCATTTTTTTTCCTTAAAACTCATTGAATGTGACATGGAAAGGCTGCGTGCATCATGATTTAAGTTCTATTTTCTCTACTTCTTTGGTTTTAGTTTCCCATGACTGCATTAGCTAACAGACCACAGAGGGCATTTTTCTCAATAAGCACACAAGGAGCTCTGTGACAGCTCAGGAATCCCTGAGCAGCCGTTACCTGCTGCAGGACTGAGCCTTGCCTCATGGAAATTATCCTTTCATTAGGTTTTTTTTTCAAGAGTCTGCTACTGCAATCATTGAGCTGATAAAGCCACTCACCGTAGGAGTCGTAGGTGTCTTCACTCAGTCCGTGGCCATAGTCATAGTAATCCGCTCCACTGCGGGGCAGGAGGGACGTGGAGAGAACAAGAAAGAAACAGTTATGAGAAGAAATACTTATTACTTATTCTATCCTTGAAAAGAAAGCTTGAATGATATAGGACATGGCCTGAGAATGGTGAGCATCCATGTGTCAGTGACAACTGAGGTCCTGCTTGTTTATTAATTAGAAACTATATTGAATTCCATTTAGGATTTTTTTTCATCACTCAGCTACTCATCCACGTTGTAAATGCAGATGTGGGAATTTTTCATTTAAAATTACAGTTGGGAAGGTTAAAGATCTTAAAAGTGTTAATGAAAAAACTGGAGATGTAGGTACTGAACCAATTAATTTGTCTTATAAACTTTTTTCATTACCTACTGCTGCCTAGTATTTTGCCTTTGTATCTTCAAATTCACTGATAAGATTGCAATAAAAGGCAAACAGTTTGCTGACGGGAGGGTTATACAGCTGTTGTGTGTGTACAACTTCCAGTGTCTTCAAAACAAAACAGAAGAACACAAATATAAATGCTATCATTTTAACAGGAAGATAAGAAATTACAGTAGGAACTATGTAAAAAGCTGAAATCTGTAGTTGTTAGGATTCAAAAGTGTGTATGAATACCATAACCATGGCCTAAACCAGTCTTCCATTTCATAATGGTATTTATATTTGGTATATAATGGTATGTATATTTGGTATCTTACTGGTATTCAGACCCTTGAATGGAAATTGAAGAGCAATCCTTAGTACACACTATTCCATTATGCTTCCAGATTTCATGTAAGTCTAGCTATGTGTAGTATTTTACACAATTTGTAGGACATGAAAATCAAGTGCCTAAATAATTTTTTTTTCCTTTTCTTTCTAACCATAGCCAGACTCAGGGCTGACAATATTCAGAAAATACTCTACAAACTGATGCTACCAAGTCATTACCTTCTGAGTGAAAAGGAAATCACTAATATATGATCACTAGCAAGTAATTACTGATATTGACAAAATGTTCCTAACATTAGATTGATTGCTAACAAAATAAACAACAGAGAGAAAATAAACAATTTATAGCCTTAACACAAATTAGCAGGTAAAGCATTTACACAAAACAAACAACACATCACAATTACTTCCGAACTGACAAAATAATTTGTTGTGCTTGGGTTGTTTGTGTTTTAGTTTGGGTTTCTTTTTTTTTTTCCCAAACTAAAAATTTTTAAATCCCACAAAATAACCAGGCCAGAAAAAAATACAGTTTTGGTGTGTGCAAATGCATATCTAAAAAGTCTGGGTGAGTATTTTTAATTGCTGGTATAATGCTTCCTAAACAAAAACTTAACCAGAATGCACTGTGAAGACCCACAAAAAAGTATCACTGAAAAAACCTGTTCTTTATGGTTTCTCATGTGATGAGGACCCTAGAATAAGGGTAAAGTTTGAATAAGAAATATTTTTTCTCTGCAGCAGCCAGTAATAAAAGTCTTTATTCTGACAATGAACTGAAAACTGACATTCACTATCCTTCCACACAGCACTTATTTATTTTAAGGCTGTCATCAAGTTTAGAATAGAAGCCTAAAGCAGCTGAGCCCCATCCCTGTATCTGTCAATCCTGTCAGAATGACTTTGTGGGCTCTCATTTCATAGATCTAATATATCTATTAAACAAAAAAAATGACTGATTTTACAGCACACATACTGCAAAACAAACATCAGAAAGGAAGGAACCTTTCACTTACACTGCAAGTGTATCACAACTCATCTTTATTAACAGACAAACCCTTCAAAATTAATAATCTGTCTGAAAAGCACAACTATAACGGGAAGTAACCATGCCCAGTGCAATTCAGCATTCCCAGCTTTATTTCATTCATGTTCTATGAACAATGCCAACGTTCTCCAGTCAACTCTGTGTTAAACAAACCCAAAGCTTCAGATGAGAAAACCTAAAGACCCAAAGAAAAGGGGACATACAGATGGTTGTAAGGAGTTCTGGGTGAAAAAAAAAAAAAAAAAAATTACAGAGTCTGAATGTTCCATGGCGTTATCAATCAAGACCGACGGTAATGGGTTTTTTTGAGTTTTTTTAGAATTACAGAAAAACCTAGTACTGTATATGAACTTACAGCTTATAGAATTGTATTTTGTTTCAAAGCAATTGCCTGCAAAAGGAAACCTAGTCAAAACAGCCTGCAACGATACCAAATTTCTAAATTGTACATTTTAACTCATCAACTGAGATAACTGAGATAGCTGAGGTCAATTCTGCTTGAGGACTAAAGTAGCTATATTAAATAATTCTTCCTTTGGACAGAAGATATGATACACATTTTTGCTTCAAAATAATCCTTTACATTTAGACTTTATATATTCTCTGACATCTTAGCATTCTGACTGAAGGCTATTATACTTTTTATTTCCCATAATGGATTTATTCTGCAAAGAAAGGCCTTTTCATAAAATCACAGAAAGACTTGAGTTGGAAAGGACCTTAAACATCACTTAACTCCATGGGCAGGGACACCTTCCCTAGGACCAGGTAGCTCAGGTTGCTCCTCTTCCTTTCATTTTGTCTCATAGAAAGGAAAAAAAAACCATCCACGATCCCAGGTCATTTTCTTCTTTACCTCATGTGACTCCCTCCTTTCACAAAAAAAGGATAAAATATGCCATAGATTCTTTCCTTTTTAACCCAGCAAGACTAAAACACATGACTCTGCTTGGAGTTCTTTTGTTTCCAGATGTCAATTGTCTTCATAAAACCACTTTCTTTATTTTTCCTCATTTCCTATGGCTCTTCTTTCTAAGTAAATAATTAAAATTACATGCTATAGCCAGCTGAGTTTTCAAGCATCTTCGTAACCATCAAGTAAATGGTACAAGTTCAATTAACACTGGAGTATTAGATGTGATTTAGATCTTTTGTACACACAGACACTTTGTTTATGTCCCTCTCTTTTTAACTTCTTTTGTATTCCCGTTCCAGAGTAATGGCTTTGGACTGACAAGAGAGAAGACAGAGATAGCAAATAAAAAATGCTTTGATTTTCCATGTCAGCATAAAAAATTGGAACCACTTAATACTATGGAAGGATTAGAAAACAACAATAAATTTAAGTATTTTGTTTCTAATTGCTGAGGGCTGGGCAGTAATCCTACAATGTTCAGAGGAAGTGTGAAGTGAGGCTTAAATAGTTTAAATAAGGCTGGGGGAAGTGCCTGTTTTCTGTGTTAAGAGAAAAAGCTTCACACAGAAAGGAGCAAGCTCAGATTTTAGCACAGCATCACTGATGAAGTAGAAATGCTTCTCTAAGACTTTATTTAGTAAACTAGAGGACTGGGAAGCTTCCTGCCATTCCTCTAGAATCACTATGAGAAGTATCTTAAATACTTTAATTTAGAGGTATTCAACATAAGCCTTCAAAGGCTCTATGAAAAACGACCTCAATTTCTCAGGCTTTTCTACTAAGCAGATTTGTTGCTGAAAATATCTTGATGAACCACTGAGTGCTGTGGTTTAGTTGACATGGTGGTGTTTGGTCAAAGGTTGGACTTGACTTGGAGGTCTTTTCCAACCTCAATGATTCTGTGGCTCCGTATCAGAAGAGCTCACCAGGCTATTTTGGGACAATCCTAAAAGAGGCAGATCAACCACACAATCCGAGTCTACTTCCAAAAATGCACAAAGGTAGCAAAAATATATTGCAATTAATTCATGTGATGGCCACAGCTCTTTATATGTGATACAGACATCTTTTAGAATGGTCATTAACACATTTCTGTGCTTGAAAGAGAAGCCGTGTGGCAGGGAGCCTGGCTGCTCAGGAAAGATTAAAAGGTCTCTGACTGAAAGCTTCCAGTTTACTGAAAATCCCAGACTTAAGCACTGACAACCCTGGTATAAGAACTGAGTGATCTGAAACTTTGGCGTCTGATGAAAAACAGCCTTTGCAACACAGTTCTGCTTCCAGTAATGCTTATTAGGGAAAAAACTGACCAAAATTTCTGCTTTTTCTTTTTTTACATGAGCATCACAAGTAACTTTGATCCCTTTAGACAGAAACCAGGACAGTTTCAGAAGGTGACAATAAAACCCTTAGAAGAACTACGGTTTCCTTTTGTGCCAAGGGAAGCTCCACAAGCACCACCCTTTGTGCTTCTACAGAGTTGAACAGAATAGCAAAGCAGAGAAAACAAATGAGGATCTCTCTAGCCAGAGTTCTTATATGATAGACCCTGACTGATATGATCACATGTGAAGAGAACTCTTCCATAAGGATAGGCCTCTTTCCATCATTCCTGTCAGATCTTCACGCTCAGCTACTTTTGATAACAAAAAACATCTGTCAACAGAAGAGTGTCCAAGACAACAATCACTGCAGTGAAGCTTCTCATAACTCTGTAATTGTCTTGAACATTGAGTAGCTGTTCTCAATGCTTCTGTAAATCACTAGAATGCCCTATTCTGGAACCCAGCTTACAGCAGGGCAGCAGAAACCCAGGATATCAAGAGGAGACCCACATCTTTGCTTGCATCTTGTAGATAAATTTTTAGTTAATACCCAGTTCTGCTGCTACTTAGTAAAGATTTCTTTAGTACATATTATTATCCCTGCAGCTCAGTTTATGTCTGTAAAACAGATAATGATCTCAGAAAACAATTTAGACCCCTATGTGAAAGTTTTATAAAATACAGAAAAATGATGCAATCTTCCTTGAATTATAGTCTATCGTACTCTCAAATGGAACCTACAAACAGCAGATCTGTTACTGGTCAGATCTGTTATCTGTTACCTAAAAGGTGACCAGAGTGCCCTCTCAAGGATCCCCTTAGCTATCACTATTTAGGAATTACTTTTTATGGCAGAAATGGTGAGAAACTTCAGTTCTGAATAGTGAAATATCCTCAGAGGTACCTGCATTCTGGTGCTACCTACCAGGCATGGAACGATCTAGGTATTTCTCGCAGAACTGTACAGTTGCCTAAAACAGTTTTACCATCTGAAATGTCCAGTTACTGCTGTCTCAATTAGTCTTTCCCCCCAGGCCCACTACATTCTCATGTCCCACCTCTCAAAAAGGAAAGGAAAATGGCAATTAAAAGAGGTGACTGGAGCACATGGTTCAAACAAGGCCTTTTGGGAACCGCAGCAGCAGCAGGAGCTACAGCTTTACCTTGAAACTATGAATAGAATACAGCAACAATACATCCCCGAACATGAGAAATGCTAACCATATTAATGTCAAAAATTTGCTGCATCAAATAAAGCACCAGCAGAAAAACTAAAAGCTAAGGTTGCATAAATTCAGCATTTTGGCTGGTGAATTAGAACCAAGCCCCAGCCACCCCACACCACATCTGTCTGGTTTGCAAGGCAGGGTGTGAACTGCTACCAGAGGAAGCTAAACTTGAACTCTTTAACTATCCAGGTGTGTACCAATCATATTCCAGCTGCTAAATGGAGAAAAAAGACATGAAACAACATTAACATCAGAAAAAGATGCGTTTTCTTCCCCCTCTCTCCAAACAGACAAGATTACCCTGGACAGTGGAAGCAGCAGAGAACAGTGAAGATCTGAGGGATATCCGTCAAAAAATCCTTAGACTATTCATCACGATACTGGAAAGATCTGGGTATTATTCCAGCGAATTCTTGGTTATCCCCCAAGTCTTGCATATGTTGTTGTCAGAGATCCAAAATGATGTCACTTGTCACAGAGTGGAGTACAAGACAACACTGCCTCGAAAACACCATCCCCAAAAACTGCACAGGCAGTTTGTCACCATTCCATCATCACAAATATTGCTCCAGAAGATAACACACCATACCTTCTTATCTTTTTAATTTACTGAAGGAACAGTACAACTTTCAACACCTTTCTAAAAATGTGAGGCCTTACTCCCCTGTTGAAATTGAAGAACATTTGAGAAAAAAGGTATCAGTCCATCCTGGCTTTATGTACTTCAAAAATAATGAGTGTGCCATCAAGGCATACATTTAGTAAAAGAAAGATTAATTGTTTTCAGGGGTGCATAATCATAAGCTTTACCATGTTCAAGATCTTTCCAGTACTTCCCTAATGTCCTTTGTACCAGCAGGATCCAAACCTTGCCCCTCCAAGTAGAGTAAGGCAGGACTCTTCCTCCTAAGGACAATTCAACCCATTTAAGTGCAAAGACTCGTTTCCTGGCCTCATCTGAGCTCCACTACTTCTATCCATGTATGTGTTTCAGGTGGTTCACATACAGCACTCATGATACAATTACACTAAGATAAATGTGGTTGCAATGGTTACTAATACAATATTTTTCACCATCTATACCTGGACTATATCAGAATTGTGCTTAAAAGCACAATTTACAGCCCTCAATATTTCTACTGAAATAAAATACAAGGAGAAACAATAAAGCCATTATAAAGTTTTCCTGCAACCATCTCCCATTTTTAAGTTGCCCAATTAAGTAAGTATTTCCTTACCAACAGAAAGAAGGAACATTTTTCTTCCCTTGGAAGCAAACTGAATACAACAGGGTAGTCAAAGAGAAAACTGCAACTTTCAATTACTGCTAGTAAGCAGACAAAGTGTGTTGACTATCTACCAGCAAAACAGTGTCAAATCTTCATCTACAAAAACATGTTCTGTGACAAAAATATGCTCTGAGCTGATGCAACCTGATTTCTCTTTCAACTAATAGGCACTGGCTTCCAAGTGTGAGTTACCAGTGACATTCCTTCTTTACCTCACACCAGGGAAAAAAAGTCTTCCCTATATGTATCTCTCTCTCTCTATATATGTCATTCTCTGTCTACTGCAAATGTAAATTTAAGATGTCCTTCCTCTAGTCTAGAGGGACTATGTAGTCTTTCTTCCTTGTATCTCTTAATCAAACTGGTGGAAAGTTAATTATAATGTGAGACATTTGAGAAGTCCTTTCTAAATGAATAACTTTAATTTGTAAGATTGATTATCCATGTTCTGTCTCCAAAGCCTGTATATCCAGCACCATTTCTACAGCATCCTGCTGACGCCTGACAACTGGAAACTCTCCACTCCTCTTTGTTATTTCCATCCTCCAAGCTTAAAACACCTTATTTAAAATAAAAAAAAGCACCCTGTAATTCATGTGAAGCCTTCATGTAACTAAGATTTTTTTTTAACTATGATTAATTCCACAAGTTACCACTAATAACTACAAAACAGCACTTAATATTTAAAAAATATTCCCTGTTAATTAATTTTTTCCCTATTTTGGACTTGGAAGATCCATTTTGACCTTCCCTTCCCTCATGTTTTCACTTGTGTAATCAGTCAAAGGAAAAAAAATCAAAATCCTATCAAATACTAATCCTCTTTAATTGCATTGTGGAATTCAACCACCCAGTTTAAGGTGCTGTAAAATCACCTAAGTAAAATTAAACCAATCATGCAAAATTGATATAATTTTATGAAATAATTACTTTTTTCTTGATTCCTCAATACTTTTAATTTGATGTTACTACTTTCTGTACTACTATAACACCTGCATATTAGTTTCCTGTAGCAGCTTTCTAAATTTATTTTCAAATGCATTTTTACTTGTTTCCTAAATATGGAGGCACAGTCACAGTTAAATTTAATAGAAAAATCATGAAGAGAACCAAATGAATTTTACTGAGTAAATTAATTAGTACAGATGAAGAGTAAACCTAACGTTTATTAAACAGTGAAGCCATCTACCAATATCACCATGAGGACTCAAAAAAATCTTTTCCAGTTTGAGTGCACCATGAGATATGCTTGTTTTTTCCAGCCCTACAGTTGAATGATCTTAGTCTTATTCCTTTTTACTGTCATTTCAGACCAGATTTCTGTAAATCAATTTAAAAAAATTGAAATACACCAGATCACAATTAAAACTATCTATGCTACTGAGGCACTTCTGAATAGTTTACCTTGTCACATCTCAACATGTAATAAAAAAACATCTATCTAAACCAGAAAAATTAGATCTGAAAAACTGCAGTAATTCAATAATATAAGTGCAAAAATTAAGCAAGAAAACACATGGCAGGATTTTCAGTTAAAAGCTACATTAGCTTATTTATGCTAATGCCTTAAGGCTTTATTTTGCAGAATTATAACCTCCAGTACACTCTGGTACATACCAGGGGTTCATAAGCAACAGCAACACAAGATGCCAACCCTTTGCACAATCCCCAAATATCAAACTGCTGTGGATTGATTTGATTTATAAGCCAAAGCATGAAATACAAATTTCATGTACAGCTACAAGCATTAAAATGGAGAGAATTACATCTTGGAAAACTACAGTAACAGACACTCGTTTGCATATAATGCATATTTATACATCCTGGAAATGCATGATTGCTGACAAACTCAACAATGTAAATTTAAAACACTGAGCATCACAAACAAACTGCTAGCAATTAACTTTCAAATACCAATAGCAACATCTCCATAAGCCAATTTCAAATCCATATGCTCAGTTCTTCATGAAAATCCTCCTATTAAACAGGAATGTCATCATCTTTTGTGACTACTAAGCACAGTTCCAAAAAACACCTGAAAATTTGAGTTCCTAGTGGAAAATGAGGAGGGTATTTCTGAGAGCTACATACTAGGAATCAGCTTCTCTTGTAACTGAAGTGCCTCTGGAATAACATAAAAAGCAGTATTGAGAGATTTGAAGGATTTTACCAAATCAATTTAGTTGTATTCTTCAGGCATCAGTTTAACAATGACCACTGCCGGACTTTAAGGTGTTTTTTTCAGTCCTTTTCAACCAAACATCCAGTTTCTCCGTTCTTAAGTAACTACCACAAGCTACCAACACAAAATTCCTCAAACCTTTCACCCCACAGGGTCTTTGTGCATAGTATTCCCTATTACAAAGAAATTTTCTGTCTTGACTCAGTCACTTTTGAAATCAATGGTAAAGAATGTAATGGATGATAAAGGAGGCTCAGGGGGAACCTTATCATTCCCTATAATGACCTGAAAGGAGGATGTGGAAAGGTCTCCCCTGTGAGAAATACTAGATATTGGGAAAAATTTCTTCACTGAAAGGGTGGTCAGGCACTGGAACACACTGCCCAAGAAACACCACCCTGAAAGGCTTAAAAAATGTGTGGATGTGGCAACTGGGGACATGGTTTGGTGGTGAACATGGTAGAGTTGGGTTAACAACTGGATTTGATCTTGGAGGTCTTTTCCAACCTTAACAATTACATGATTCATAACATCATGTTTTTAATGTGCCTAGGACTGACCATAGAGGCAGTTATGTTTTTATGCATTTAAGCAAATGATCTAAGTTTCAGCATGTAATTCTTACTTCCCAACACATAAACAACAACCACAGAATGATTTAGTGGCACTGAATAAATGTAGGTGTACTAAAGAGAATATGCCAATTCTCTCAGCTCAGATTGGGTTAACTGGGTGGCTCCAAGGCTCACAGGGAACTTGCAGGGATTTGATTTTATCACATTATGGTATGATTTGAAGTGATAGTAATTACTGTTAGATATGCACAAAGAGCAATTGAGAAATGCTATTTAAGCCAATGGCAAAATGACTGCTGCCAAGAGAAATCTATAGCATTGTTAGGTAAAAGTGGAAACCAGAAAACAATGCAGAAAACTGTAAACAAAGCCAGCAATTTCTCCGAGTCCTAATTTTTCCACTTTTATGCATGGGTTTAGATTAAATTCTACAACAGAGTGAAGGTGAGATCACCTCGACTGAAGATCTAAAATACTTACAAAATTATAAATTATAATTAAACATAAAATGACATTACTACATAAATGACTCATTCTTGTCCCTCAGCAGACACTGGCATACAGCTAAACAAAGTGTTCCTCCCATAGTTTAGGCTGCTGATCTCTGTTGTAGGCTGAAAAATAAAGCTAGACAAAAGCTTTTCTTTTTCCCCTAGGAAAAGTATCCCATTTTAAATGCTACCTGACAAGCCTAAAGAAATTCTTTGAAACTTCTGAGTGCCTGAAGCACACAGATGGGGTTTTTCCACTTTTTCGGTTTTTTGCACTACAGTAACTGTGTTAGCCATTCTCTCTCGACAGTAAACTTAAAAGCACACAGTAAACCCTCTAACGCTACTGGGAAGGTAACAAACCCAGCCCCCTTTCTCAGCAACCTTGCCACATAATCTGGACTTCAGCACCAAACCTCGTTCCCTGGCATGTTAACTCTCTGCAGCATCTGTCACTGCTATGAATGGTTGATCATAAGTACCTCTGTAGTCATCTCAATGCCATTAAGCAGATGGCAGTGCTAAATCCAAATGATGTAGTACATCTCCCTGGTGGACTTTGTTTCCATACACCACCATTATTCCACAATTCCTCAGTGATAAATCTTATGTATTCTAGAGAACATTAAACAGTGAGTTGACAGTGACAATTGATTTATTAGCATCCATTTCCCTTTGCCATATTATTGTCCTCGCAAGCACTTGTGCAGATCATGTATGGAGTCACTGAGGGACCAAAAGCACTTTGGCTCAATTTGAAATCTCTTTCAGAGATTTAAAATAACTAGATTTTTTCATGCTGAAAATGTTTAAACTACAATTTTAAATGAAGATTCAACTAAATCCTCATGATTCCTCCACAACACTATTAGGTGAATTTTCATAATAAAATTGGTCTAGCATTAACACCAGGCCATCAAAGCACCCACTGCTTTCTGCAATAAATCCAAGGAAATAAATACAATTCTAGACAGGCTGGGGAAGTCCTTTTAGAGTGAGCTAAGTTGTGTAAGGATTCATACATGCTGGTGACAAGTCTCCATGTCTCTGACATAGGCAATCAGCACCAGAAGTCATGAGTTTGGCTTTCCAAATTACAATTAACATTTACCATAAGATCCTGAAAAGGTTTTTGGCACACCACTGCACATGTGACGTGAGTAAATTTCTAATATATAGAAAAAATTAATAAATTTCTAATATATAGAAAAAATTCTATGAAGGAATTCCTGACTGCATAACATGCCCTTGACTGCATATCTTACAACCCTAAGGCCTGATTGCATATGGGGTATGTAGTGATAGGAAAAGAGGTTATGGCTTTAAACTAAAAGAGGAGAGATTTAGATTAGATATTATAAAGAAATTCTTTACTGTGAACGTGGTGAGGCACTGGCACAAGCTGCCCAGAAAATTTGTGAATGCTCCATCTCTGGAAGTGTTCAAGGCCAGGTTGGATGGGGCTTGAAACAACTTGGTCTGGTGGAAGGTGTCCCAGCCCATGGCAGGAAGCTTGGAACAAAATGATTTTTGGGGTCCATTCCAACCCAAACCATTCTATGATTCTATGAAATACTTGCTATCCTCTGATTTTCAGAAATTGCAACTATTTTTTTTAAATTTTAGATTGTTTTGGTTTTTTATAACAAGACTAAGCAGTCCAGTTGATTAAACATTCCAGTTTATACTGATAAAAATATCATGTAACAATCCCTCTGCAAAAACTATACATATAATTTAATCTTCTAAAAATCAATTAAGGATCTAGCAAAGCACAGTACAGCTTCAAGGGATATTTTAAGTCATTTTGACCATAAAAAATAATTCTGTTAAAGGACATCCTGAAGCACTATTTGGGGCTTTGTTGCATGAACAATCAAGAGTGGATAATAAAATGTTCTAAAGGAAAACAACATTTTTTTATAGGATTACAGGGCATTAAGATAGATGAAACTATCAGAAAACTCTCACGTTTCTCTCTCTGATAGTACTGTGGCAGGTTTTAACTCAAACTTCAGATTGCCCGGCACAAGGAAGGATACAGTCTCACACAATGTCAAATAAAATACCATTAAACTTCTAACCACTCACAATTTGCTATCAGCAAGCAGTTAGTATATAGAAAGGAATAATTTATCTGCGGAACAAACGAAGTCTCAACTACCTTAATGCACACAGAAATACACAGTGTCCTATTCTTCATATCTAAACATGTCATCCATCCTAACCCCTCTCAGATTTTGCCATTTCTGGGAAATACACTTGAAATATCCGAATTAAAAGAGCAATAAAGGAGAGTCACACTGTGTAGTGCTGAAGGTTGAATCTGGAGAATGCACTCCTGTGCACCTATACCAGAAGATCTGCTGTCATGCAACCTCTTACAGATCTCCAAAATTCCTAAAGATTTTTAAAACTCTACTGAAAGTTTCCATCTTTAACAAAGGAATCACTAAATAAGCAAAATGTTTAAAACAAAAATGAGCATTTTCACTATTTCCACCGTATCACACAATGTACACTTGTGAGCATTAAGCCCTGTTCTTGCACTCAAACTTAGCCATATGCTAAAAACTACTGCAAGTAATTTAATGAGAGAACTCAGTTGCAGTTAACTCGGTATTTCTCAAATTTCCTCTTATTATACAGTATCATTAATATCACAATATTTCTAGAGAAATCAGTATCAGAAGACTTACTAGAAATGCTATTATTTCAAGATTACTATTTTCGTCTTAGAAAAGGAAAGAGTACTTCCATATACTGGTCACTAAATGATGAATTTTAAACACATGACTGCTCTCCATGTGCAAATGCAGTTTCTTTCCATGTTTTATGAGGGCAAAAAATATCAAGAATGAAATAAGGCTAAACTATGAAAACAATGCACTTTGCTCTAATTTCCTTCATAGTAACAGCATTGTAATGCACCTAAATATGGTAAGTATCTTATAGTGGTTACACAATGATTTTGCAATATGGGCTACTACTTGATATTCAGATTAAAGACAGGAATGCTGGTCTAGGTAGCTCAGATGGCTGTTTATAGTTATTACTTTTTTCCTGCCAATACTATCCTAAAAATCTTTCTGTCAAGCCAGAAAATATGCCAGAAAATGAGTGTTGATATCCTGTGAGAAACGTGCAAGTGAATAATTTCTTGTTTTGTCTTACCACAGAGCACTTAATAAAATTAGGGGAAAAAAGTCAAGCAATCATTAAAAAGATAACAAATTCATTAAAATCTAACAATATATGTATTGTGAGACTACAGGGAAAATAAAAAGTAGACAGTAGAACAATCATTTTATGAAGTATTTCATTCTAGACAACTAAGCACGTGCACGTGTATCTAAGAATATTATACATATTCTTATGTATTAATCCTTTACAGGAGCAATTTCATTCCTTGGGAGATTTGCTTTTTTCCTAATTTTAGTTCAAAGGAAGAAAATCTCAATGAAAACCTTAATGTGGAAAAAAACCCAAATCCAAGTAATGTTTAATTTTGGCTCAGGCAAATGACTTTGTAATGAAGTCTAAACGTTTGTGTGCAATAAACCCATTTACCAACACTACAAGCAGGAAGCCAGAACAAAATTACAAACATAAAAGTTGAGGACTACTTTGGCAATTGTCTTTTGGGAAAAAAAAATCCATTACTAGTAACTGCTCTCAAAATGTAACCCTCTACAGAGTCTCATATTTTGAAGATTCTACACTGCTGATTTCTTAAGTCATATTTTTATCAAGCTTAGAGTCTGTAGGAGCCAAGTATCAGACACAAAGGCAATTTCATTATTTTAGTTCTCAACAATAATGACACTTGAGCTTTCCACTATGCTTTTTCACATTGACTAAGTTGTTGAGCACAGAAAAATATTCATTTACACAACAAAACTGAAGTTAGGTGTGACAACACTACAGCAAAGCAGATGCCAGGGGTAAACAGCTTGTTCTCAACTTTGCTGTGAACAGTTCTGTATTATTTCAGATAAAGCTGCATTGTAAATCTTACATATTTAGCAGAAGATAGACCAAATCTGCCTCATATATATTCAGTTTAACTCCAATTCCCCACATGAGATTTATTAACAGGAACCTCAGTAACCCTACCTCCGAGGCAGGTCATAACTTTGCCATAAAATTTCAAGACATTGTCAAATACACTTAAACATCTACTACTGAGCAAATTATGAATGCTTGGTCTGAGAGAAAAAGAGTGAAAATAAATTACAACTCAGTGAAAAATGCACAGAAGTTCTCTTTCCAGACAGGCACATTGAAAATACCCAGAAGTGGAGATCATCAGCCAAGCTGCTAAATTTGTAATGGGATTTTTGCCATGAAGTTCAAACTACCACTTAAAGGAAGCAGTTTGTACTTCACAGCATATTTCCCATTATTGGGTCACACTGTGACCCAGTGTTATTCATGGAGTTTCCAAATACTGACTCCTCCAAAGAAAGCAAAATTTAAAAAGAAAAAAAAATATCAAAAGTGCTTAAAAATACTGCTGAAAATGAAGCAAGAGAAGGAAAACAAATGGCAAGAGAATCAAATTTGTCACAAGGAATTCCACAGAGGAGTAAAACAAACAGAAGGGCATACTTTTCTTACAGTCAAATACAGGTAAAATACTGGAATATAACTTTGTTAACATTGTAAGAAAAATTAATCAGTTGTGTTTCAGACAATTTAATACCTTTTATAAAGTTGTCTTTTTTCTCCTCTCCCCTCCTTACCCACTCCTCCCTCACACAATGAATCTGAATAAAATTTTCCTGAACTCCCTGAACTCTTGAGAACTTTGATTTAAGGTTTGGCATCACTAAAACTGTTACAAGTTCTCAGTTCTGTTTCTTTTCAGTCACTCAGAAATTTAACTTTTATACTTATGTGATAGTAAAGACAAGTAACATGGGGGTTATTTCTAAAATCCTCTCATAAACTTTTTGCTGTTTAAGATGAAATTGAAAAACTCTAAGCAGAACTAACTGGCCAACCACAGAATTTTTCAATTGTTGTTACAGCTGATTTGGAGGCTTACCTTTGTGCTTGAGTGCTATAGCTGTTATCATAGGAATCATAGCTTTGTTCATCATAAGCAGCTCCATAGCCATCATCATACTCCTGAAATGATATATAAGATGCAATATTAACTTCAAGCACACCCCAGAAAGAGAGCACTAACCTAGTTCTATATGTGAGAGAGAACACTCTCCTGAAATGTATGTATAACATATGTACACAATGGAGTGGCAAGATCTTAGTATTAATAGAGACCAATTCTACCTACAAATTTTAGACCATAATTCCTTTAAAGGTACTTTGAGCTATTGGCAATGCACTTCAAAAAGATTTCTTTTTTTAGTTAACATTGGCTTGTGCAAAGAGAGTACAAACATTTCATGTCTCCATGTTCTTGAGTTTGAGTGAGCTACTGATCTTCAGGAAACCTCTAGGAGGCATCTCAGGAATCAAAACATCTGAATAAATATTGTGCAATTGACTTAGGTATCTGACTTATTTCTGAACAATAAATTCAATATTCTGTGTAGAATTTGGATAGGAAAGAACTTTCCTAGAGCTAAGACTAGTAACAATGACAGTTTTACTCCTCTGAATGTCCTGTGAATACTCTTCAACCTGTGGGAGTTTAGCAGTGAACAAGAAACTAGAAGTAAGGACTTCTTACTCCTCTCCACATTATACACATGATTTAAATACACACTGTAACACTCTTCTCAAAACAACACTGTATTTGAATACCAATTTGAACTAACCCCAGCCATACAGAAGTTTAAGATAAAAACAAGTGACAGTGATGTTGTGTTTTCACAGAGAGGGATGAGCTATAGAAATCTGAAGAACTGTCATCAATTTACTGTTTTGTCCAGTAATACACCTATCTGAACTAAACACAGTAAAAGTAGAAATGGCGCATCCACTGCATTGATTCCTAGGAAATCCTAATATCTAAATCCTATCTAAATACGTCAAAGACCTCGATGGATATTTAGGAGTATCTTGTCCAGGCTTGTCAGATGAGAAAGACCTAACGACAAGACACTGTGAAGACTGGGGGATCATGTTTAATATAAATACGTATATATGTGTGTGTACAAATAAATAAAAATGGTGTTTTCTGGATAAGTGTGTATCCAACCCTGGCAACCAAAGGATAAAGCCTCATGAAAGAACCAACATTTTTACAAAAAAGAATGTTTAAGGATCTTTCAGCAATGACAAAAGAAAAGCAACAAGCAGCATCAATTAGATAGGGATGACAAATGATGGATGGATTGTCCAACTCAAGTAGAGAACATCTCCAATGATGGGAATCTGACAGCTTTCTATAGCAGAAGTTAGTGACATCCTCAAAACAACTGATAGGAAACCTAATTTCCTATGAGTTTTTAGCAAGTTTTCCAGTCTTTTGAAATTGCTTCTATGGAAAACAGGCAACCTGTCCATCAATAGAACTTCACCACTGCTAGAACAGTGCACGTGATTGTTTCTCAGCAGTGATTAGAAGGGTGTCTCTGCATATTTGCCAGCACAGTTGAGTAAGTTTATCCGTTGGTTTGGAAGAAGAAACCAGGATTCTTTCATCTGTCAGTTGTGTGGAGATCCATGGATAAATAATCACAGTTAAAAGGAAATGCATTTTCTCTTTCAGTAATTCACTGCCCTGAAACTAAAAACTAAACCAGACTCTTAGGATTGTCTTGCCCATCAGGTATGGATTTTTCTTGATAAGCCACAGACTAACCCCCAACCCTACTGCCTCCTGGCAGTTATTTCAAACAGGCATTTTATTACTTATTGATGCAATACACAGACATCTGTTAACAATACGGACCCTGACCAACAGCAGAAGCTGCCTGAGCCAATTTATTTGCTTTGTTCCAGAACATTTACACGACATTTGGTCTCCTCACATATACTCTCCCAGCTGTGAACCAGCCATCCCTAAGATGTGCTTCAAACTTCAAACCAGGCACATCCAGCAGTGGCAACAAATGAAAGCAGAGAACTGAAATTAACCTTTTAACATGATGGGAAAGCTTTGCCACTAAGGAATCATTAGAGACCTCTTGAGCAATTAAGTCTTCTCATTCTCATTTATGTTAACTATTTTACTGAAAAAATGGATCATGAAGAAAAGGTGATAAAAGACTACTCTGAAGTTATCGTGTTTCTATGACTTCTTGAAAACAGACGAACGAAGTAAATTTGAAATGAAAAGATCCTTCATAAGATGTTTAACAGAATGGAAGGAAAATTTGTGGGAGATCCATTCTGTATCAGACTGCATTATTTCTTTTATTAGAATTTGTCTTCCAGAGAATTTTTGCCCAGGATTCATTACTGTTCACCACTTTGTGCATTAGTAAGTTGACAACTCCTGAAATTAAGCCCTGCATTATGATGTTGAAGGTGGCTCCTAGAAGCCTTGTATGGAAAGATACCTGATTTGTGGTTTGTATGTGGGACTCCTATCACTTAGAATTAAAATCATCAACCTGTGCTTTTGAAATTACTACAATCTGCTTAAATAGAACAATTATCTTTTATTGATGTCTTTCATAGAATCACAGTATGGTTTGGGTCGGAAGGGACCTTAATGATCATCTTGTTCCATTCCCTGTCATGGACAGGGACACCATCTTCCATGTGTCCAAACTAGACCAGGTTGCTCCAAGCCCTGTCCAACCTGGCCTTGAACACTTCCAGGGATGGGGCATCCACAACTTCTCTGGGCAGCCTGTGCCAGTGCCTCACCACCCTCACAGTAAAGAAATTTTCCCTAATATTTACAGTTATAAACCTCGAAGTTTACACTAAAAACAAGATAAACACGTGCAACATGCTAAAAAAATAGAACGGGTTTGCTCTCAATAGCCTGAAGAGATTCAAATTCCAAAATATGTGTTTGCTCTGTGTGACTCCTTTGAAGTTGCAATTAGGCAGGAGCAGCTGAAGTATGTCTCAGAGCTTTCCCTGAACTAGGTCTGACAGTATTTGCTCTTAGTCAGTATTTGAAAACTTTCTCTTTCAGGAGGTTACAAATAAGGTCAACCAAGACAGAAATTTTTACATTTTAAATTAAATCCACACTACTTGAGTATTTTCTTTCTGAATCAGACCTCTAGTGGCTTCAGCAAATGTTTTCTTTAACTTTATTTAGTATTTAGGTGAAATACCCTTGACCATCTGGCATGTTTCAGCACTATAAAATACCATGCTAACTTAAATGAAAGTAACTATCATTTTTACACATATAGAACGAAAATGGACAGGACTGAACTTATATGCACAGAAATCCTGTACTAAAGTACATCTTTGTACTAAATACATTCTACTAAGCCCAAGCATTGCTATACATATTTCTTTCTATGCAATAACAAAAGAATTACACCTCCGTAAGTATCTTCTCATTACATTTTTCCTGCTGATTTTAGGGCATCTTTCAGGTACTTATAAAAGCATTCACTTTTATATTTAAAGCCATTATTCTTCTTCACATGGATGACAGTGTCTGCATTCCTTCTACCTACTAAATGTAATACAATGGACTTCCCTCTGTATTCATACTACATATGTCTATAAATAGCTTTTCCTAAATGTACTCAGATATCAGAAAGTTTACTGGAAAACCCACAGTTCATCTCCCACAACAAAACAGAAAAACCCACACCAGATCATGTCTTGATTCCATGAACAGAAGCCTTTTCTTTGTTATTCATTATTCTACTTTTCAAGAGTTAAGTTTTCTAGCTTGTCCTAACAGATTTAGTCTGATCAAAAGGCAGCAATTGTGATGAACAGTCTGTGCTTACAACAGAAATGCAGGCAAAAAAGAGCTGAAAATGCTGAAGTCCTCCTAAACTACAGGTATTTATCACTCAACATTTGAGGTATCCACCAGGAAGGTACAACTGTCTTGATTTCAGCCTTAAGAATCTTCCCCCAAAGTAACAGAACAGCTGGAGTTACAACACAGATCATCCAAAAAGAATATGAAATTACTCTAAAATCTCAAAGCTTATTAATAGTCCTTTATTAAGCCAACTTGTAAGCACTTCTACTTAAAAAAGCTCCTGCCTGCAGTGGTCTCAGTGATAGTGCCCACAGGTGATATAAATCCAAAGAGCAGCACTGGTAGCTCTAATTGGTTTGCGTAAAGTACAGACATTTTTCATTAATAGAATCAAAGGCAAAGTGTAAATATGCATCCTTCAAATATATTAAGTTACTATAATGGGTCAAAAAATTATAAAAGCAATCTTTGCCAAAACCTCTGCACTCCCCAAAACATTATAAATCATGCTAAGCCTTGCTCATCAGTGCTTTTTAATTACAACAGTATTCTAAACAAACCCCTGGTAGTGGAGAACAGGAAATGGTGGTTTTAAATTGTAATCTGCTGGCAGTGACAATGACAGACTACTGTTTGGATCCTCTTTAAGGAAAATGAACAACATTTCAAAGAACAAGACAGAGAAACAGGAAGAAAGAACAGGGTAAAAGTGGCCTTTAACAAAAAGGCCATTTGCAGCACTGGGGGAAAAAAAAAATCATGAAATCAATAAGAAATCAATTTTCCAGCTGTTCTCATCTACAGAAATCCATCCAAGGGAAAAAAATAAGGGCCATTACCACTACAGGTAAAAGACTGTGGTTTTTTTCCTTATCAGTCTCTGAAATTAATACTTACACAACTACTTTATCCCAGAATACTGGAGGAACATATTCCTTTTAGATAAAAACTATCAAATAAAAAAAAAACGTTTGTGCAGAGATTAACTTGAAGGAGAAAACACAAAACAACATCAGTGCAGTGCAAATGAACTTTTCTCGGCAAATTAGAACTGTAAAGGGAAGGGAGAAACATTTTGTTACGCGGGAATAACATCCCCCCTTCATTTAATCAACAGGGAATATGGGGCAATCAAAACAAATATGGGTAGCTACAACCATCTAAAGTCTGAGTACCAACATCAAGGACATTAGCAGCAAGCATGCACAGACTGTAAGCTCTTATTTTGGAGATTTTTATCTGTTTTCATCCAGAAGGAGCCTAATGCATATCCAACCAGAATAAATAAGGTATTCCTGGAATAAGAGATACAGGAGCGGATTGTTTTTCATGCACCTCAAAAAAGCCCTGAGGAGTTGCTAATGAATACAGACAGCAACATTTAAACCAAATTACTATCAGACCAAAACAAGTCTGGTTTTCTACACACAACAGCAGGGAGCAGTGTCAGAATCAGGAAGACTCAGGCTCATTCAGTAATATCAATCTTTAGATAAGCAGCTTAAACTAAAACACTTTGAAAGAATTTTATAGGAACTTTATACATGAAATTTGAGATAGGCAAGGGGAAAACCTTTTCAGCCTTTTCTCCAAAACACTCCACTGTTTCACAGCCAATGTCATCGAATTCCTGGGAAAATGGAAGCATTTTGCATTCTCTCTCCATCTCATCCTGAAAACCCCAGAGAAGATAAGAGACTCAAAATTAAACAAAACAATTATTTGAAGGGCTTCAAATTTGAAACCTTTTTTTTACATTTATCTCTTCTTGCTTGTCCTATTTATTATGTAAAAGAACATTGGATTGGGAAGGAAAAACCAAGAAATGTTTTCATGTTATGAACTTGCTTTCCATAATCTTACTCGAATTTCCCCTGATTTAAGCATAGTGTTAGCACTTCTGAAAAGCCAGAACTCAGTAAACAAACTGCTCAAAAAATGGTGGGATACCTAAATGGAAACTACAACACTTTCCACAAAAGGGAACAGGGACAGAAAGGACAAAAGATAATTTCACTACTTGTTAGAGACTGAAGCTAATTCAAGCCCTTTTCTAGGAACCCAAACAAAAAGCTTCACATTCAAAACAACTAAGCAAATAAAACCACTGATTTAAAATGCTGCATGTCATTAGAAAGCTATCAATACTCACAAGACCAAAGTAAATTAAAACATGGTGTAAATCCTGCAAAGTGACACTGAAATTATACTTGAACTCCATTCAAGAATTTAAATTCTTTGCAAACTGCATGTCATTTGGACTAGCCCTTACTTTCACTAATATTTTGCCACCTCAACTTCAAGAAGCCTTTATTTGTAAATAAAAAAATTGAATTTTTCTATATGGTATACAGAGTTTTTTCTCCTTTTTTCCTACAGGTCTTACCTTTTTCAACCCCAAACAGCAAGTGAATATTAATGAGAAAACTCTAAAAACAGTTCACCACACCAAACCAGCAGTGTATGAATAGCTCCAAGAAATTGCTTCCACATTAATCCTAACTTTCAGTTTTTCAAAATCTAAATTAATTATGACCTCAATAGGGAGACAAGGAATTCAAGCTCAAGGCCAGAGATTAAAACAGAATTTGCACTGGCTTTCTAAGAAAGTGAACTAAATAACAGGCTATAGGTTTTTCAATGAATGGGCTCTCCCCTGTAAACAGTAAGACTTTGCAATCATTCTTTTCGCTAATTGATACCTACATTCATATTTTGTAATAATCACTTGATTATGAAATTAATTTCTTAGCCATCCAGCCAAATATTATTTGCGAATCCACTTTCCCTAAGGCTTAACACAAACTTGTAGGATTTCTTGCAAAACCAAAAGGACAGAAAGCACTGCATATGCTGGGACAGTACCCTGGTGCTCAGCACATCATCTCCAGAGAGAACCAAGGGAAAATGAATACCTGCAACAGGAATTCAAACCACAGGCCTTCCACTACCAGAAAAATACTGAGATTTCACTTTACAAAAAGAGACAGAGCAACACATCATCTGCTCTTTATTTTGGGAGAGGTCTTGTTAGACAGCAGGTTATGGTAATGTTTTGGGTCATCCCCATTTCTCATGGGACACAGAACAAGCACAATCTCATGCTGTTGTAATATCTGTAATACACATGTACTTCACAGTACACATATAGTGTTAATTATAGTCTCACAATACAGACTTAGTGTGAGAATTACAATCTTAAATCTGAAGTCTGCTTTGTTGATCAGTTAAAGCAATGTGTTTCTGGAAATATCCAGAAATTAATGCTTCAGGAATGATGAAGCTTTAAAACATCCCTAACATTAATGGTTTTGCAGAAAGCAGAAATAACTAAACATAGATTTTAAGAAGTAGATTTTGAAGTTTGTTGTTATCAGAAACTTTTTTGTATCCAGCTGTTCTGTACATCCTTCTGAGTAGCCTGTATCTGTATCCAAGTTAAAATAAAGTTGACATCTAATTGGAAGTAATTCACAATGCTCTTTTTCAAGTTACAATTTACTTAACATTAGAAAGGCTCCCTTGGTCTCTTACTGGTAGACATTTCATCTTTGTTCCATTTCTTAACACACAAAGCAATGTCATCGAAGCATTAGCTGCTAGAAATTATACATGTGGTCAGTGCATTAGAAAACTCTGCCACTGAGTTAACCCCTGTCTGAAGACCAGAAAACATCAATAAACAGCCACAAAAAGAAATAAGGCTCTGCCACAAATTTTCCCCACAACTGGGAGGAATATTTAGATCTGACTGCCTTTCAAAGTAGTGTTGAAGTAAGTCTGGGCCATAACATGCTAGACTGATGAGTTATTTTTTCAATGTAGACATTCCACACTGCCAGAGCAACAGGTTTTAAATCCATGTTTAAAGTTCGTAATGCCTCAAAATCTGATTATGAACTCAGATAAAACTCACTTTGCATTTAACACACTTAAGCAGCCAAAACAGGACTTGACATGGCATCATCACAAATACATTCACGCAAAGTACAGAAATGAAATACTGGCAGAATATTTGCAAAATATCTGCCTTTGTAAAATGAAAATAGCATCAAATAAAAATATACTCTGAAAAAGATTCAGCCCCACTGCTGTGTTGCTAATTTGGAAAAAAGCCTCAGAGGTTGGAAGCTGCTAAGAAGATGACAGCAGGACAAGGCCAAGAGCAGCAAACATTACAAGACAGTAACTGAGGCTAAGCAGTTCTGTTCTAACCTATGTTTGACTGAACATTCACTGAGGAATTGACCTTACACTGTTACTAATTTCCTGCCTATTGGAAAATTGTGGAAAAGCTTAAAATTTTCAGCTAGTAGTTAAATAAAGTTTCTATTTCTTATCTTAGTGGAGTAAGTTGTCAGCTTAAAAACAAATAAAAATATTTTTATCTATTACACAATATAGTTCAATAAGTAGAGAAAAATTCACATTTAATTATGAGAAAAAATTTCCTGAAACCATCTGTAAGTGCTTCAATAAATGTAGCCTCTACCTAGTATGGTTTCCCTTAGCCAACTATTACAAAACTAAACCTGGCCATGCTTCACATGTCACAAAAGGATTTCTCCTGACCTGAGCAGTTGAGGAAATAAAAATGAGAGCCCTGTTAGTCTTCAGAGAAAGTTTATCACAGCAACCAGAGCTATTAAAGAGTCAGTCTTCAGAGAAAATGATAAGGAACCGTTATTTACTGGCTTCAAGAGCTCAATCATGGTACTAACAGTGTGGGGTCTCAGGAGGAATGAGTTCTGGGGCTGAGACTCATAAGTAAGTGAGACTGGCAACAGTGGAGTGGGAAAACTGCTCATATTGAACTGGGGAAATGTGCAAATACTGCTATTAGTCCAGTATGTTGTGTGACTGCTGCAGAGAAAGGCAAAGTATTCAAAGGCCACCAATGCAAAGACCCCAGAAAGATGACAGAAGACAGAGGCAGCTCGCACTGAGTAGAGCTTTCTGTAATGGGCAAGGTTCTGGAACACTTCCCTGTGGGCTCTAAACACAGAACAGCAACGTTCACAGTTTTCTTGATCTTGAGCCCACATTAAAATGCATCTCAAATTAATTACTTTTTTGCCTATGATATTTTTCCCATGTGAAATACTGCCTCCAGAAGTAATCTTTCCAATTCTGCAGAATGAAGTAGCCATTCCCCTTCCCATTTTAATGATAACTATTAAAAAAACCAAACAAACCACAGCTACTTAATCAAGAAGAGGAAGGAGAGATATCAGGATAAGCAGGAGGCAGAACTGAGTTACTCACAAGTGTTAAAAATTCATTTGTGTCAAGGACTACACAGAGTTAGCAAAGGGAGTGAAGAAAAAGGGAAGCTGTCTGTAATTCATTGTCTGTAACAAGGTAGATTTAATAGCACTCAACAGAGGAAATAGGCAAGGACATTACACACTGAAAGCCCTAAATCACCTTTGAGATATTCACGGAGTTACAGGAGTGAGTGGTTCAAAGCTTCCATTTGCACACGGTTTGCTTCCTCCTGAACCTGCAGTCTGACATTAGTTTAATGAGTATACAGCAAAGGCTTGCAAACCTAAGGGAATGAAAAGCCCCATGAATCCTTAGGACTTTCCAATTCTCAATGGAAAGCCTTCTTGTGATGGGTTGACCCTGACTGGACACCAGGCGCCCACCAAAGCTGTTCTGTACCACTCCCTTCCTCAGGCAGACAGGGGAGAGAAACCATGCCAAAGAAGTCTTACGGCTCAAGATAAGAGCAGAGAGATCACTCACCAGTTACTGACACAGGCAAAACAGACCCATCTGGGGGAAATGATCTTATTACCAATTAAATCAGAGTAGGATGATGAGAGATAAAAACTAAATTTGGCACACCTTCCCCTGCACTCTTCCCTTCTTTCTCAGTCTCAACTTCACTCCAAAATTCTCTACTTCCTTCCTCACACCAATGCAGGGGGATGGAAATGGGGGCTGTGCTAAGTTCCCCACACGTTGTCTCTGCTCATTTCTCTCCAGGGACAGGACACCTCACACTCTTCACCTGCTCCAGCATCAGTTCCCTCCCACGGAGACAGACCAATGCAAACTTCTCCAATGTGAGCCCTTCCCTTGGCTGCAGCTCTTCATGAACTGCTTCAGTGTGGGTCCCTTCCATGGGGTGAAGCCCTTTAGGAACAGACTGCTCCAGACTGGGCTTTTTCTCCCCTCTTAAATACATTACCCCCGAGGCAGTACCACCATTGCTGCTGGGCTTTGCCTTGGCCAGCAGCAGGTCCATTTGGAGCTGGCTGGCACTAGCTCTGCTGGACATGAGGGAAGCTGCCAGAAGCTTCTCACAGAAGCCACCCCAGCACCCCTCTGGTACCAAAACCTGGCCACACAAACCCAATACACTCACAAAGGCTGCACTGTAACCTCTCTGGATAGCTCAGTCTCCAAAGCTTTGATGGTGCTTAAAATAACTTACGGTAACCACCAGACTTTCTGACATTCTCATTCTACAGACACTTCCCAATCAACAAGACCTTATTCTGCTCAGGTTGGCAAACTAATGCTTTAATATTAGATATAACTAAACAGGAATTAGTAAAGAAGGGGCAGAAATACTGCTCATGGCTCCTACTGTGCTCCCTTAACCAGTAAAAGACACAGTTAAGGCACTTTGATAACGTACCACAAATGGACAGGTAAAAAAATACCAAGCATCAAATTTAGTACTGAACATGCAATACACCAATGGCTCATGTCCCTGCTAAACATTCTCCTGAAGAAGAAATGATCCATCTAGCTGCGCTTTATCAACTACAGCTTTAAGTACTATATCTATCTATCTATATCTATCCCAGTTAAGGTATCTTGTTTAGAAGATAAGCAATCCATTTCTAAAGAACATTCTTTTTAGAAGTTATTTAGCACAGCACTATTTTTCTGTACAGTGCTATTTTCTAATTATTCTCTCAGAAGTGAAGCATACATCAGGATACTGAGTCAAACAGCTACTTCCATGCCACTTTTATAGACACATGCTGTAAATAGCAGATTATATATAAATATGAAGTTACTCAAAGAGGTTTATATTCTACCATCTCTCTATGTGTTCGAGAATGTATGTCCTGGAAACAGGCTGTTCAATGAGGACTGATGCCTTTGAAAGCATTGTGACAGATCCACTTATTTGCAGTGCCCACTCTGACTAGTCAAGTATAGCCAGGGGAAATTTAGGCATGTTGTTAAGTATTCTTCCTCAAAATTAATGAGGTACATAAACTTCTTCTGAATTGTTCAGTTATATGCATAAATGTTGACATTAACAACACTAAACTTCTTTCTGAATAAAGCTGTAGTATTATACAGAAAACTGGATTTCTATCAAAAGAACAAAAGCTGGTATTTGATTTAGCGGGTTTTGGTGGGAATCTTTGGAAGAAGAGAGGAGAAAGTAGGTGAAAGAAGGGTTAAGAGAAAAGCAAAAAAGCTCTAAATAGAAAAACCATTTTCAGAAATGCAGGATCTTCTTTTTTTTGCTTATCTAAACAACACAGACAAAGTCTGTGTTACATTTGGCTGTAAAGAGGGTACACTAAAAGCTTTAGTATATATAAGGCATTAAAAGCATTGTCCTTGAAGGTATTATTTTTCTATAAGACTAAATTCATTTTTATCACTATAGTTTTGATTTAATGATCTTTTTTCTCTATCTTACTGCTTTGTAAGTTCAATTTAAGTTTTCCCTAACAATTCATAACTGCGTAATTTTGTCATATACAACATAGAAAGTATTTTGATATGATTCTAATGTTTAATACAATAAAATCAAGATGAATATGCATGGCTTATTGAGATACACTGTGCATTGTTAAAATTTTAGGATTAGTTCTGAAGCCTTCATAAAAATATTTTACTTGTCTAATCATTAAACAACTACATGACCACAAAGATAGGCTTAGGAAGGAAGATTAGAATATTATTCTGTTTTAACTGAGAATTAAAAGTCTACAACATTGTGATTTTTCAGATTTTTTGGAAAGCAAAAACCTAATATAAAACATTTAAGAGGTACATAACTACTTTGCCAAATGCACTGTAAATGTCTTTATGGTGGTGCATACATATATGCTGAATTTTTTTTTTTAAATTAAGCAGTTCAAGTCTAAATGGGTAAAGAGAGATGACCACAATTTCATACTTGCTGGGTGTAGGACTTAATTAGGTGCTAATTACAGAGACTGTACAGAGTTCTGAAGGGATGTCACCTCTCCAGAATGACACACACTGCATGCACAGCACATCCACAGCTCCACTTACATATTCCCCATAGGTCTCCTGTGCCGGGGGCGGTGGCAGGGGCCGGTACCCTGCAGGGGGAGGAACTCCTCGTGCTCTGGGTGCCAGAAGTCCCCGGCTCCGACTGACTGGACCTCTGCTGGGAGGGACTCCCCTGGGAGCTGGTGCCCCTCTGGGCACTCCTGCTGGTGGTGGAGGCACTCCCCCACGGCCCCTGTGAACACACGGATCACTCACCATTAAACACTATACCCAGCGCCTCCCTTCCAACACCTCCCTCTCCCACATCATGACAGTTTTGCTTTGCTACAGTCAGAAAAAATCTAAAGGAGATTTAAAGTTCGTAATTTCTCTGTAAACTTAAATCTGATTACACGTATTATGCAAAAAAAAGCTGGAAGATACAAACAAGACATGGGATTCAGTGATGAACCTTGCACTGACTTGAGTCATTCTCACATATGCAGACACACCCAAAACAATCTGCTGGAATCAGTCAGCTTCACCAGAATGTGACTTTTAGTATGTGAGATCACAACCACAGAACAACAGCTTCATTTGAAGGTGTCAGGCTATATCGTACTCAAATCCTGCACCAAGGAATCAGTTGCCACTCCCTTGTGATCCTGTGAAAGCTTCTGAACACACCCCAAAAATCACACTGTGTGTGATATACTGATTGGGTCACAAGATAGACATTTTCTTCTGCTTCTGAAGAGATTTCCATCTGTTTCAGGAAACATCCAAACATAATAAAACGTGCAGGGTGATTATAGGATATAACCTGACGTCCTGCATGTATTTAAGAAAACCAAATAACAGTATATTTGGTCTAAAAATTCTGAAAGTGTGATAAGCATTAACTTGCATTCCATTACTCTGGACACTTAACATATGGATGAAAAATATGAGACTTCAGTTGAACCAGTTTTCAAAAACCAATTGATCCATTTAGAGGTGGCTTTTCCTCCTGCCTCCCTGTAGTAAAGGGAGAGACTTAGAGGTACAATCTATGAGAAATTTGCATCATTTACTCTTTTAAAGATGACATCTAAAACACTTCTAATAGACATCTCCTTTTTAAAGGACATCATTTCACCCCATAGACTATAGCTGAGTCTGAATGACTGCTGTGGGCAAATAGAATTGTTCCAAAGAAGGCAAACCCTTATCATACACTCTAACAGATACATAGAAGGAAACAAGGCACAAGCACTACCCTATCTTTCTACCTATCAAGCCATTATCTAATTAATTTCAAGAGTAGTAATGGAGTAGAAATACTCTGTCCTGATTTCAGTAGAAATTTCCAACTTGAACAGTATTATAAAAATCCAGATTTGGCCTTAAGATTTTCTATCCTATTTCATACAAGTCAGGTAACTTCACGTCAATAAACTAATCAGAAAACAAGACAATCAGTTTATCACAAATAAGTAGTATTTCAAAAACTGCATCACTGAACGAGGAATGCAAAAAATGTAAAGATACAACCAGGATAGATTTTATTAATTTTAATTACTGATGAAAACACAGTCACAAAGTATTTTAAACAAGCCTAGACAGTAAGTGATTTAAAACTGTGCTTATTACTTGGTTTTGGCTAATCTGTAGAATGTCTCCTCAGGACAGGGTACCAGCTGCTTATTTGACTTCATTGTAGTGGGGGCAGGGGTGAGCAGTGAAGTTCCCAGACACAGCCTGCTGAAGTAATATAAAGAAATAGCAAATGTGATACTTTCCAAGAGAAGCCAGAGAAAGGGAAATGAACCTAGTGGCACAGATGATAGTCAACACCAAGTCAGAAAAAAAAGAAAAAAAAAAAAAAGAAAAAAAAAAAAAAGAAAAACAAAAACATCAGTAAAAAGATTCAAGAATCACTAGGCATAATCATGACAGCATCCTTCAGGCAGGGTGCAAGTGAAAGCAGGAAATGGGACATTCTGAAAAACATGGAAAAACATTTAAGAGAAGAAAAAAGGTACAGCTTTTCAAGCTAGCACGGATTTATTCTTGAGAAGGAATTAGAACAGCAGATCCATGTGATGAGGTCTTTTCTGCATTTCAAAAAACAGTTTATAGGAATGGAATGGTGATGAGTGGGAAATAGTATTTCTCTTGTATTACGAGATCATTTATGATCTTAACTTTTCATAACTTTGTCCATTCCTCCTACAGGAACTCTTAATGTGAGATATATGGTTCTCATGGTTACTGCACCAGGCTGGATGAGACTGGAAAGGCACCAAGATAGAAAACCCAGTGACAGGAGAGTTCAATCACCACCACACAGATTTGAGTTGTATCTGGTTATGATGCTAAGAGGAAATTTTTAGAAACTGTAAATTGTTATTTCTTTAAGAAGTTATCAGGGACCTAAAGAAGCTTGATGGACATTTACACTGAACAGACTCAAAATACTGAGGGACAACTTGAACAAGAACCTTTGCACACCTTTGCAAAAACAACAGCTCTGTTCAGGTATTGCTTAATTTGAAAAGGGCAGCTATACAAATTGTGTTTGAAAATGCTTAAAAGAGTAAAAGGTACATATACACATGATATGGGAAGACAGAAATTCTACAGGAAGGCAGACAAATACACAACAATCATCAAAAAAAGAAAAAACTTGAGAAAGGGCACTAGGAGCTCAGTAAGGCTAGAACAGATTTTAAAAGAGGTATCACTTGAAAGGCTGAACCCAACTCTAACCTCAAAGGAAAAATCCTAATAAAACAAAATACTCAGAAAAGCAGGTCCACAATAACTGAAGCCCTTCAATCCTCCCAGAATCAGGAAACCTCCCAGAGTGAGCCTCAATCACCAGTGCAGACCAATTTATATATATGAACGTATACATGTACATGCATATTAAGTTTTTTGCTACACAATCAAGAAAGACTGAGGAAGTTTCTCACGGTAGAGCTGTTCTTACAGTAATCCACTGGATACTGCTGCCAATGCTTTAGAGACAAATTACAGAACAGAAGGGACAAATAGAAGTACATGCACTATTTTTCTATGAACTGCAACAGAGGATCAGATGCCTACTCTAATCTGTAGCTGAATCCCAACCTGAACGTTTTAGAAAAGAAAATAGCTAAAAAAATCCAGCTTACAGGAGGGGACATGTGGGAGTTAATACATACACACATATAAATTTATATATCCTACCATTACACAAACCAACGGGTTCTGCACTATGACTGCCTATAGAACACCTAGAATTAAGACTGGTCCAGAGGTAAGGATACTAAAAAAAATAATTTTAGAAAACATAAGAGTACATACAAAACTTTGCTACTCAACTGTGTGTATTCACAGACTTGTTTCCTAATTCAACTTCTTTCCTAATTAAAAAAAACCCAAACATAAAGTAACTGGAAGTGCATCAGAAACTATGTCAAGATGACAAGCAGTCTAGAACCATTCACATACCAAGAACAATTAAGTAGATTAAGGCACTTCATACTACCAGTGACAACTGAGGCTTATCTGATGGATCCAACAGATGCATCAAAGGAATGGAGAAGGTTGAGGGGTGCCCTCAGCACAGTCCACACCTTCCTCAAGGAGAGCCGTGCAACAGGAGGTGCTGGGCTCCTCTCTGGCGACCAGCAACAGGACCAAAAAAAACTGAATTGAGGTGATTTTAAAATTTTGTTCTTTCACTTTCCTGGGCTTTCCGTCTCCTAATCAACTGCTTTTGAGGGGTATCCCTCTGCTTCCAAGGCCTCTGAAGAATCTACACAGAGGGTGTGTTCTCTATCTCTTCTCTTCTACAACTATCTCACTTATTAATTAAAAAACCTTTGTGCAACTGCTAATAATTACAATAATTCTTCTGCATAATTCATCCAAATCAAGACATCTCAGCTCTGTGCTATTGCACTCAGAGATAGCTTACAATCAAATCAAACTTCTTATGGCTCCTGGACCACTTACACTGCTTGCTTCTTTTCCCAAGGACCTCATTCTGCAGGCCCAATTTCAAGTGCCACTAACTCTCCCAGTCTTTGCTAACACTCTGCTGATTAGTTTTATTTTCTTTATAAAACCTTTGTAACAAGTTACACATTATCAAAACTTGTCAGCCCATTGTCAGCTTTGACTACCAGCTTATATTCTGAAGTACAAGAAAGCTATTTTTTTATTTTCCCTCCTCTCTGCCATGGTGTCACTTCTGTCCCTGTGAGAAATCTTTTGAATGTTCTCAGTAAGAACCCCTTATGAATAAGAACACGTAAAAACTTCTTACGATGTTGAGTCCATATATCCAGGCTGATGGTGCACACAAGTAAGCCCTGAACCTCCCACAGATCTATCTCCAAACTTTCTGAGTACTTTGATTATGCAAATACTTTAAAGCAGGGTTCAAGTGTCTTATGTTCAGGAAAGGTGAAATAAAAAGGTCCTTGCTAGCAACCCCCTCAGAGGATGACACTACAGTACACAAGTGAGCATCACACAGGACACTAGTGTTTGGTCTCCTTTTTGGTACATTTTTAAGAAAAACTCAAGTACCTATTAAGTGTAATTTCTATCAAACACACACTCGTACTTAATTATTGGCAGTAAACATACTCAGCAAATCCCACCTCCTAGCCAGGTGCTGTTATTGTCACTTCTAGACAGGCTTTAGCAACAAAATGATCATCTATGAACTTGAGTCCATTGTGCCCTGCTCTCAAAGAAACACTTTATTGCCAGATAATTATTGCTTCAGAAAATCTGAAATATTTGTTTCATCTTTATAGTCACTTTGGGTTTGATTTTCCTAAATTTATTAATCTGGCAGTAGTAAATCCAGTGAAGGAAGTTAACCCTTCCCCATTAAACACAGAAGTAATTTAGATCATTAAATTCTGAATAATTTTACTCCCGAAGCTGGGCAATTAACTTGTAGGCTTTGCTTTAAAAAGGCTTTTAAATCTGGGTACCATGGACTAGACTAAGTAAAGAAAATTTAGTATCTTTTGTTTCACTACAGAATGGGAGGAATAATCTAATTTAACTCACATATCACATCATCTCTTGAAGATACTGTCATGAAAGCTGTTTTTCTTGGAATCTAACTCTCCTCCCATGATGTGATCTCATTACTTATACTTGCAATTCAGTATATGAGGAAAAAGAAAATACAACGTGAAGCACAATTTCTATAAAACTATAAACACACTAGAGAAGGGGGGAAAAAGTGTCTAACAGAAGTGTCAGAAGGTGCTAAGGTGATTTGTAAACACTGTGGAGTAAAGACAGAAGATGGTTAATGTCTAAAAATGTACAGTCTACCTTACTGTGTCCAGTTGCAGTATTACTAAAGTACTGAATTTTATGATTAAAATCTCATTAATTTAATCAAGGCTTTAATATGTGTAAAAACATTCTCAAGAAAATCTAATACCACTTAGAGCTACACTACACAATGTTAGACTCAAAACATTCATGAATGTTCAGAAGGAATTCATAGGCACTAATGTAATAATTGATTCCCACTAAAATAGTATTTTACGAGCTCATACAACTTAGATGCTTCCTCTTTGGCCTTTGTTAGCAATAATATTTGACCTTTCTACTTTACAGTAGTCCCTTAGTGTTTCTAGGATTTATTTCCAGCAAACTAAGTTACTGCCCTTGACCACAGTAGCAGGCACAGCATCTCACTTACACTCATCTCCAGCTGCCCTCGGCAATAGCCACTTTCATAATTTCATTTAGAACTTTCTCTGCTCTAGAATCACACTGATTTTTATTTCAAGTTTCACCCATCACTGGATGTCTGAGTCAGTAAAATTATTCTGATCATGAAATCACAACTAGAGTCAGTTTACAGCTTTCCTTCACTTTTAGTAACACAAAAATTAAAACAGTTTATGGTATGGAGATCTTTTTCCTTATCTCCCCCCAAAAACATTAAATGGAAGAATAGTTTTAAAATAAAAATACTTGTAAAATTTAGGACCAGTTCTCAAACACTATATTATTCAATGAGGAAACACCTGGAATTATTTAATTTTAGCATTCACAGTTCTATATATCTGCAGGGATTTACAATGTTCAATATACAGATGAAACAAATTTGTTTACCAGATGTTGATATATTTTCTTCATTTGAGCACAGCCAGCTACACTCAATGTTCCTCAAACAGTAAGTATTTTTGTTTTATATTAGACATCTGAAAAATAACAGACCTGTTATTTTGGTGGTGACATTTTAAAATACTAAAACACTCATATCTGGATACAACTCAGAACTGAGATTTCTGCCTTTTCATCCTTTTTGAAAAAACAGAAAGTCACCATTGAGTTAACACTCTTACACAAGCTTTGGTTTGTATTTCCATTTTAGAACAGTAATATATATGTTCATGTTTCAATTTTGTGAAAAATGGGAGATCACAAAACTAAAACAAAACACAATGAACATTAATTATACCTGCCTTTGGCCTGGATCCTGAACTGGCTTTGTCAAATATTTCTTTTGTGCTATAGAATCTTCCGCACATCACTACCTACATGCTTTCAACAGAAAGTTATTCTTCAAAAAAAGAAATCTAGTTGATTCCAGATATACGGTAGGAAAACAGCTGGAAGTTGTGAACACACTGCAGCAGTGATCCACATCAGCTCATTTTACTTCTAACATATAAGAGAACAAGTTCTAACTCAACTTCTGTAGCAGTTTTACCTTTCCCCAGACAGAGTGACAATCATTCAACCATTAGGATCTCAACCATGCGTAGACTGAAATATGAATAATAAATGTGAAAAGTAAAAAAAAAAACCTCCACATCCTCTTGAAAGCATAAACCAGAAATCTGCCATTTCTTTAACGAGACTATTGATAGATATTGGCTTTATGACAAATTACGTTTTTTCTTCCCTCACCTTAATGAAACCAAATACCTGTTTTCAAATACAATCTCTCAATCTGGGGTGTGAACTCAGCTAGCCCTCCCTTACTGTGGCCTTTCAATACCTAAGTGGAGGTGCTTATAAGAAAAGGAGAGTAATTTTATCAGGGTCTGTACTGATAGGATAAGGGACAACAGCTTTCAATTGAAGAGGGCAGGTTGAGATTGGATGTAAGGAAGAAATCTATGAGGAGGGTGCTGAGACAACACTGGAACAGGTTGCCCAAAGAAGTTGCAGATGCCGCATCCCTGGAAGTGTTCAAGGCCCGGCTGGGACTTTGAACAACCTGGTCTAGTGGAAGGTGTCCTGCCCATGGCAGGGGGTGAAATAAGATGGTCTTTAAAGGTCCCCATGTAAAGCATTCTGTGATTCTAGCACTGATTTTCTGCTCTAACCATAACCACATGAAGTGGTTCCACCTATGCCACCACAAGGTATCAAGGAACTTTGAGCCATGTTCTTAGACTTACTATCATCATCCTCTAGAATTTCACTTTTCTAAAACATCTTAGTTGGAGTCACAATTGAGCGATCTTTGAATCTTATTTTTATTCTTAAAATAGTGTGAGGTTTTAGAGAGGAAATGCTGCTTTAGTTGCAAAACCTCCTTAGAGGTGTACATTAACATGTACAGAGTCATAGACAGGTTTGGGTTGGAAGGGACCTTAAAGAACATCTAATTCCAACCCAGCTGCCATGGGCAGGGACACCTTCCACTAGAATGTTAACATATGTATATTTTAAGTTTTTAGTTAATTTTTTAATTTATTTTTAGTTAATCAGAAGCCAAAATTCACATTTTGGTTGGTATAATTTATGATGCACTGATTCAGGATGGGAATACAAATGCACTGAAGAAACATCGATTCCTAAAGAGTTACATATTCTAGCTTCTCACCATAACAGCATCACATTAAACACCATGGATCCTCTAAGCTTGCCAGCACAATAAATTAGAAAGCAACTGGTATGATCATTTTATATAGTTGTTTTCAAAAAAGAATTTAAGAACATCATAATAAAAACAAAGGAATGAAAGGCAGACTTCGTACAGAAGAGGGGTTATGACAAAATAGTTTAAGTGCTCAGCATGAACACTACAGAAAATAGAAGTGCTCTGATTACCTCTGAAGGTTGTCTTTAACAGTATTAGGGACAAAACCTGGGAGAAAAGTGGGGGAGAAAGAAGCAGCTATAGGAAGCAGCTATATCCTCCAAGATCAATGATGAGAAAAGAACATTCCTGAAGGCAAAGCTTACAATGCACACACAACTCTTCCAGAACAAATTCCATCCAGTCAACCACAAAACCTTACTTCGCTCTAGAGTAACAAAAATTCACTTAAGAAAAGCTGGAACAATCCAGAAAAAGAGTAGAAAGTTACCAAACCACAACTATTAGGAAATTACTTATCACATACAGGAATGCCTGTACATAAGCTAGGACTTTTTTATGCAAATGTATTGGTTTCTACAAAATAAAATTTTGTTATAGAGCTAAAAGTAGATTTGATAAGATGTATTATATCCAGTTCCCACATATCTCATAAGGAGCAAAAAAGGCATAAATTAGTACTTTTTTTTTTTAACTGAAACTATTCAGGAGTAATAAAGGTTTCAAAAGTGGGAACTTAAACACACCCAAAAGGAGGTTTCATGTATCAAGGCTGGAATCATAAAACCATTCTGCAGATTACAAAGGAAGGTTAGGATCAAGGTTTTAGACTTCATTTTACAAGTCTTTTGAGGCTTTGCTTCAACTTCTTCTGGGTATCTCAGGGATGCTACCTATTGAAACTGTTTTATCCAACACTGAGACAAAGCCTTTAAAGCTTTGCTTCAACAAAAGTATTATTCATGGAAATCCATTTCTGCTAAAAAAGAAACAGAGCATTATAACTGAGTTTGAGATCTTCAGCTCAATGGCTGTAGAATCTCAGCAGCAATAGAATTGAATTTCACTTAAGGAATATGCTAACAGAGCACTTCAATTTGAGACAACAAAGTCTTGGAGTTTAAGACAAGCCTTAAAGTAAGGACAAGTCAAACAGACTATTTCCTTAGAATCTATTTCCTTAGAATATATGTGAAAAATGGCGATGACAAAAACACAACCTTTTACTGTCACCTCCAAATCAAACACTAATAACATTTCAATTTACCCTGAAGACACTTCAATAGTTGTAGAACGATTATACAGGATTCTGTGAGCTGTGTAACAGTGTATCTCTTGAATAAAATCCAGATTTGAAAAAATAATTTACCAATATCCAGAGGATAGAACTAGTGATGTTAGAAAGCAGTACTATAAAAAACTATTTACATATGCACATACGAGGTACTAACAGTGTAAATTAGTTATCAAACTTTGATGATAGGATCTGACCAAACAACAGCTTCTGTATCCCAGAAATATTAACTAAAGGACATGGAAAATGAAATAAAGTGGAAATAGTACTGCAAATGTATCTGTACTGAGCATCTGTAGCAGAATAATTACAGGCATCTGTGGCAAAGTTACAAACAACTGTTTAAAAACCGAAATAAAATTTGCAAAAAATAAATAATCTCCAAAATCAAATGAGGTCTCCAATTTGAAAGAATTCTTGTATGGCTGATTACAGTGCCAAGGGGTGAACCTTGGTATATAATAACCACTACTCAGAACATTTAAATCAAGAAAAGCAGAATATATATTTTTTACACAATATTACAAAATACAAGAACAACAATGTGATGATTGAGATTTTTTTTTTTTTCCTCACAGGGCACAACCCACATAATTTCTTTAAATTAAGATTCACTCTGTATTGCATTTGCAATCATTATCAGGATACATGTAACTAAGAAGATCTATATAAATTGAGTATTTCCTTAGTGCTGCTTCTTCAAACATGCTTTATCATCTGAGGTAAAATGCTTCAGAGTCTTATTCTGAAATTATTTTACAAGTTAAATACAAGTTTCAAGTTGCATTAAAAAGAACTGTGGATAAAACAGAAGAAAACAATTTACCACAGTAAACAGTCACACTTAGGTGCTGCAGCCACAATCTCTGTACTCTAACATAAACAGTTATGAACTTTATTTAGGTTTTGTTTTCACACTTCAGAACTTGAAGGAGTTGAAACTGTCATCTCAGTACTGCAAGGAAGACAGGGGATGCTAGAGTAAAATCAAACATCTTCTGTGACAAAGAAAAAGAGCAAAAGCAGTAGACTTTGCCTACTCCCAAATCAAACAAAAGCCACTTTTCACAATGCAAGTGCCACTCAGACAAGAAAATCCAAATTCTACTTCCAGAGCACTTCTGTATCATTTAATCATGACTACGAAAACTTAGTAGTACCATAAAAAAAAGAAAAACATACTGTGTAAATTGGAGATACTGCCTGAAATTCACATCAATCGAGGAAAGACAGATTTACCAGTTTTGCAAAGCTGTGAACTCCACAGGGCCCAAACACAGACTGCACCTAAGGTGCAACTCACAGCTAGAAATCAAGTTGCTCACAGTAGGACTAAACATCTCCTATGGTGTGCATTGCTTCTTTACAAAGGCAGCATTCAAGTTCCACAAGACAAAATTCAGCACCATTGTTAATTCAGTCCAAATGAACTAAACTTTCATCAATAAATGAAAGTTGTTTCCCCGATCTTTTGCTCTTCTTTTGGGAATCCTTCATGTATTTTACTGCTGTACTCTGGAGGGAAATTGTGTTTGAAGGGAGAAGCTTGAAATATGTACATTCAAATGAAATTCCATGTACCTGGACAAAGCAGGAACAGGTACTCCTCTTGCTCGAATCGATGCTTTTCCACGGACAACTGGAACTTCTGCAGTTTCTGAGCCACCATTTAAATATGTTAATTCTTGAAGCTGTGCCTGTCTGATTTCATCATTGTAGTCCTGAAACAGCGGGGAGGCATAAGAGAGAAATCAAACTGTTTATCCACTGCTCTCAGCAAACACTGCTCCTGAAAATTTCCTTTTAAAAAGTTGAACATTCCACTGAAAAAGTTTAACATGCATAATAATATTCAGTCCAAAAATTATTTTAAAATTCTATCTAATAACTGCCATTTTTACTCAGGCATGTTTTTCTTTCCCTTTGCATATTATTTCCACATAGGTTTAGCCATAGAACATTGCCAGTGCTAAAATGCTGCAGAGATAGGAGGAAACCAGAAAAAAAAATCAAGGTCCCATATTCTGAGCTAAGATCCAGTTTTTAGTTCCAGCTGTAGAATGATTGTGTATTAAAAACAGGACAAAGAGGAGAGAGAGAGAGAGTTGCAAACAAGTAGAGAATAAATACACTGTTGAGAGCAAGACATGAAAATGAAGGAATAGATTAGGAATCCTCACTTTTAAAATCAGAAATTATAGAATAAACACAGGAATTCTTTCAATACTCACATACACTGTTATCTAATAAGAAGAGCTCAAAAAATTAAATTTGATAATATGCAATGGTAAAAATGCCAAGGACATATGGCTTAGTTCTGTCTGCACAAATCCTCTACTCTCAAGGTCTAGCAAAAAGAAAGCTCAGGTTTCTGTACATGGAATTAATATGGTACTTCTCAAGCACCATTTTCAGGGACCTTGAGTCAACCTCCAAAACAAGCAGAGTACACCGGAATAAAACAGAGCCAGCACTGAACTCTTGAGGTATTTTTCTATCATTTCTCCTCCACTTAAAGTGAGCTGAGCAGAAGGCAGCCATAAAGGTGAATTAAAGATAACTATTTTACCCAAGGTGCATAAGTACAAACTGAGTATCAAAATATTAATAGGTCCTCCCATAGGAACAAAGGCATACTTCTGATACAACAGCTGCAAATCCTCCCATTTCAAGAAGGAAGGTTTGTTCTAATATCAACCATTTTACAATTCAATGACAAAACAAAGAATCGGCTTCTCACTGCAAATCTGAATTTATTACATTTATTCACTAGACAGGGACCAAAAGATTATCAGGCAGTCTTACAGACTTTGGAACATAACCTTGCATTGAAAGGAGATTAAAACTTCCAAGAATTCAAATATCTCAATTATCCTTGAAACATTCTGCTTCTCCTAGACTTCTACAAATGGAAATAAAAAAGTTTTCTTTTACATGCCATTGCTGAAGTTACTAGTGTTAAAAGAAGCATCATACCAGCATTTTGTCCAAACTGACTTAAATAGGTTCTGAAATTTAACTCCCAACTGCCCACCTGAGACCATCCTCTGTTTATCAGCAGAAACCAAACAGCAAATATGAAAAAGGTCTAGAAGACTGAAATAACTGTTTCAAATGGCATAAATGAAGCTTTTGAGAAACAGATTCCATTATTAAACAGCCAAGACCCAATACATAACCAATCCATCACAGGGAGTAGACTAGAAACAGGAAACTGAACACTATTCTGGCCAGCTATTAGACAGAAACCCACTTTATATTTATTTGTTGCTGGATCAGAACTGGCTACAAATGCAAAATTCTATGTACTGTGTAGAATAAAACTTCAATCTTCACACAAAATGCCAAGAAACTGTAACACCAACACACAATATCAAAGTTCTGACAGCCTGTATCAGATGCCCTTTATAATTTCTTCATAAAACATCATTTTCAGAACTGGGCCCCTGGAAAAATACCTTTGATCATTTTATACTCAATTCATTTAATTCCTTAGCAAAGATGTGCTTGGTTGCCACTGTGTATGTTGAGTCCCTTTTCTTTTCTCCTTGATGCCTTCTCCCTTTCCTGCAGCACATTACCAGACACAGCAGCAGCCTTAGGTCACAGACAAGGGCTCCACTGTGCACAGCACAGAACAGAAAACACGGCCCTTATCACACATGCCAGAGGCAGCTGGAGGATAGAGTGAAGGGGCAGTACAAGGCAGCCACGATAAGCTGCAGTGTTAAATCTATGAGACTCTGAAATGGATTCCTCAATTAAAAGTAGCAGATGGTCAATGTATGAATACTCACTGCTGGAAACAGCACACTTCAAGTCAAATTAAGCAGACAATAATCTTTTCCTCACCTAGAAGATGGACACGGAAGCCCTTTAGACTGCATCCCTCCTCTGAACAGCTTAGGCAGTGGCAGCACTTGAAATTCAGTCAAATGCTGCTGCTGAATTTCAATTTAACAGATGTACTCTCATTTTATGAATAAATTCCCTATCCTGACTAACTACAGTCTTATCCAAACATGGAGGGTCCATTTACATCAAGATCCATGCAAGAGATTTTCACCCCACAAGTCCCCATACTTAAATGATCTAACTAAACATTCTTTTAAATCTTATCTATGATTTTCATCCAGCCAGAACAACACATTAGCAGCATCTCTTCTTGGGATCACTCTGACTTAAGACCTTATTTCAATTTATCACTCAAACTATTACCAAAGCTATTTATTTATATAATGTTAGGACGGATCCCTACAAAACCCTTTGCAGCTTTGCAAAGCACTCAAGTAGATCTTTATCCTGGCAGTGAGCAATCCATTATTTTCATGTTTCCAGCCACTTTTTTACACCTTACAGCTATTTCCCAGCTTACTTAAGGAAAAGTCTGAGAGTTTCCAAAGGCCACCAAGCTCTTCCAAATGCCATTAAATGCTATTTCATCACCACATCTTACAAACCAAATATGCAGAAGGTAAGACAGGCTACAGGAAAAGGTTATGAATTCTGCTCACGTCGTCATATAACTGCTATAGATTGTTCTCTTGAAGACATTTCTATACTTTGCTTTAAAGACAAGGAAAACAAGAAACTCTGGTAAGCAATGGCAAAGGGTAATTAGTGCTGTATCTGTTAGAAGACAAATGACTGCCGCTACTCAAAAATTAAGCAAAACAGACTAAGTTCTAATGGCTAAAACTGCCATAACCATAGAATCACAGAGTGGTTTGGGATAGAAAGGACCTTAAAGACCATCTTGTTCCAACTCTTCAGCCATGGGCAGGGACACCTTCCACTAGACCAGGTAGCTCAGGGTCCCATCCAGCCTGGCCTTGAAACCACAGTATAATACAGCAACCAGGGGCAGGTGAGGTTCGAAGTACCTGGCTTTTTGACCTGACACAGGTAATTCTGAGACAATTATTATCAAGCACAACACCCACCAATCTAATACTCAGAGTGCTGACCAGAGAGTATGGCCAGAATAAAGGGGCTGGCTAATTTAAAGGAAGATAAAAGAATATACTTAAAGTCAGAAGCCACAATTCTAACTGCAAAAGAAGGTAAGAGTCAAGGCAATGTAAGCACAGCCAAAAATACCCTCGAGACCAGTTTTTATGCTTTGGTTTGAGTTATGCCAATAGTTTAAATAAAATTACACCACTACAGCTGCTTGAGGTTAAATATCCTTGCATTCAAGGATTCTTGCCCATGGATTTGAAGATCCAATAAGAGAGGCTGAGGTATTTTTGCTACAGTCAACTACCACAAGGATATTTTGTATTCTGCATTCTAGCACCAAATGTGATCTTATGTTCAGCACTGATCTGAAAAATGAACAATAATCATATTCATAAATTGGGTTCAGCATCTAAAACTGTAGGAAGGCCTAGTTACCTTACATTGTAAGGAGAATGCAAATTATGATCATAATCATATACTCATAGCAGGAAATCTTTCCTGAAATAAAACAGACCATTTCTTAAGAAAGCCACAACCGACCTTGAAGAAAATAAAAACCAAGTTGCATTTGCAGCAGTGAACCAAACACTAGTTGTAGAGCAGAAAAAGCTGCTCCTTATTCCTTCAGTGGCTGCTGCAAGGGGAGGGCAGGCAAAAGAGATTACAGCATTTAGAGCAATTCTGATAAGATTACATTTGAAAAGCCAAAGGGAAATTAAGACAGTGTTGGCTTGATCCCACAGTTCAAGAAAGATTATGTAGCAGCGGTTCAGCTCAGTATAATAAAGATGCAATGATCAAAAATCAAGATGGAAAAGTGTATAACCACCAGTCAACCGAATTGCTCATTATCAGTCTGTAATTCTACTGGCTTAACACACTAATGACCAGGTTTTGACAAGCTTACTTCATTTATGGCAACATTAGGGAAATCAAGCTCAGTGAAGAAAAACAAGACCTCTGATGGAGGGTGCACAGGGATCAGACATCCTTCCTTCCAGGACATGCCAGAAGCATTTATCAAATTGAACATATTCCCATCTAAAAGAAGGCAGCTGTTTACTGTCTAGAATACCCAAGAACTTAATTCTCCCTTATCTCTTCACACCATTAAATCATGAATCACGTAAATACAGTAACTTTCGACATTATGACAGCCCAGAATTCCCACAAATATTCTGTTGAGTATCCCCTGTCTGATCAGTTTGGATGCCTGAACAGCAGTATGCTCATTCACCTCTTTTCATATACATCAAGAAAAAGCCATTTGGAACCTGCATGCAAATTTATGTGATGCTTGATCTTTGTAACACAAGAACATAATGCCCAGGACATCTCCTTGTTTTTTAACAGCCTTAAGATGCATCTACATTAGGGTTATTTCACATCAGGACATATTCCTAATAAACCTCCTGACGACTGTTGTTTATCATGTTTTGGTTCATGCCATGGTGCATTATTGGGGCACATGAACTCACTCCATTCAAACAAATCCAGGCCAGAAGAAATACTCAAGAAGTACACAGCTCCAGTCACCTGGGGACTTAGATTCATAAAATATCCTGAGCTGGAGAGGACCCACAGGGATCATTAAGTCTGAATCCTCACCCTGCACAGGACACCCCAAGAATCCCACCACATGCCCGAGAGTGCTGTTCACTTCTTTAACTCTGTCAGGCTTGGTGCTGTGACCACTTCCCTGGAGAGCCTGCTCCCATGCCCAACCACTCTCTGGGTGATTTCATGGATGTGGATTAGGTTTGGTACCAACTATAATCCCCAAAATACATACAGGAGCACTGACAGGTCATCAGCAACAACTGGTATACAAGAGACATCCCCAACTGGTCCCCAATACAGCCACGCTGGCTCCACTCAAACATTTACAAGCTACTGTCATGCAGATACATGCCTCAGGAAAGTTTCCTTAACCAGGCCCCCACACTTCCCAGATCTGACACAAATAAAGACTAACACTTGGGTAGCATTTTTAGCAGTAAAAATAAACAGAAGTCAGTGCACCTTGGCGATGCTTTGCTTTCTATAATCATTCCTTTGATTACCAATAAAGATTGAAGAATGTTCACTCAAGAGCTAAAACAGCTGGGAACTTCACACACAGAAACATCACCTCAAGTGCCCCAGCTTCCTAAGAGAGTTTAATATTGTAAAGCAGTAAGGTTGGTCCTTACATGACGAGCAAATAAAGCTGTCTCTCTACAGAAGACACTAGAAACCCATTGCCTAGATGTATCCCAAACCTGGAGTACAAACTTGTACTGGAAACCAGATCTCTTTTTATATATCCATATAATGGAAGCTGAAGTATACACCAGAAGACAAGTATAGCTCATGTATCACTAGTATTGTGATGAAAATAAAGATACAAGATGAACCTGTATTGATTCTCAGCACTCAACACTAAACCAGGATTGGAGGTGAGAGAAATAATACAACTTCAAATGTATTTATTCTTAAACAAAACTAATGTTTCACGTATACCAAGAAAACAGACAAGACACACATTTTGCAGATTTTTACAACTGTTTGTAGTTGTTGTGATACTTTGCACATGACTAGTTAAGCAAGAATAAGTTTAGCTTTTACTGTAGGTCAGATCATGAGATTTGTGTGGACAGTTAAAGACTCACCTAATTACTGCCTGTATCAAAATGCAAAGTATTTGACAACATCATCATTTCTTTCACAAAGTAAATTAAGGAACATGACCTGACCAATACTGTGCGCTGTTCAGAATCACAGAACAGTTTGGGCTGGAAGGGACCTTGAACATCATCTGGTTCCAAACTCCCTAAAATGGGCAAGGACACCCTCCACTAAACCAGCTTACTCAGTTTTAGAGATAACATTTCTCACTCAAGACTACCAGAATTCTCATAAAAAAAATAAAATACTAACAGGGATGAGGAACTTCTTTATTTCTTCCAATGCATGTCCCATTCTGGCATATGCTTCTGCAGGCGGAGCAAATACTTCAATTAAAACATGCAGGTCATCGTTTAGGTGGAAATACTTTGCCTCTCCACTTTTTCTCAACTCTTCTTCCTAGGAGATAAGAAAAAGATTGGTTTTACACATTCTTGTTTTAAACATTGTAGTGCAAGTGTTGAAGTTTCTCCAGAGGAATCTGCAGACACTGTTTACTCATGTTCAGATGTCTGCAACTAAGAAAGTAACATGAAATAAGAGCCAACAGCTTCTGCTCACATACAGAAACTGTAGCACAAGGGGGAATGCTTCCAAGAGTTTTCCCAGGTGCACCAGTTTCATGAAGAAGACACTCTTTCCTTGAAAGTAAAGTCTACAGAAACAGGTTTGATCTAGTATTCCACAAGAGCTAGATTTTTTTACCAATACTAGTTCAATCTTGGTATTACTACACCGCTTTGATACTTATTTTCTGTTCTCACTGAAGTTTGTATCCAATGAGTGCATCCTTCACAGAACTGTGCTATTTGGACATAAAGCTAACAGCATTTGAGATGAGGGAAGAGAACATCAACCAAAAGAGTTCACTAGCTATTTCAGAAGCAAGCTTGTCTTTCATCCTCCTTCACCCAACCCACTTCAATGACTGCAAAGCTGAGTTCAATGTAGTGAAGCAGAGCTCAGTTCTCAAAAACTGACATTCACATGCAAAATATTCACAGACCTAAAGGGCAGCACTTGCTTTTCTCAGGCTGCCCCCCACCCGTGTGTATCTGACAGGTCCAAGGGATGAAACCAGCACTAGAAATAATTTCACTGCTTTACCAGATAACATTTTATCAAATACTTAGCAGTTCGGCTGTCTAAAACACTAAAGCTCCCCTGCAGCTTCCTGTCCTTGGCAAGCAGCAGGCAAGCACTTCACTGTTTAGATTACTAAAATTGTAAGTTGCAATGATAGCTGAAATCTCCTCCCCTGCACACCCCTCAATTATGGGTTGAGGTTTATATGTGACAATCCATTTCTGCTTCTCCTGAGTAACATTCTTATCTACATGATTTGTGTTTAACTACGAGGATGTTTAAAAGAAAAACAAAAAAAATAGTCTAGATCACTGTCAGAGCACCCACAGCAAGAATATTAAGAGGTCACTCAGCAGGATAAGACTGTCAGCAAAATCATTATTTTGTCAATATAAATAAGAGATCTTGAAAATAAGAATTAACCTAATATAAACATCACAGCTCAAATATTTAGTTTTAATAGGAACTGTTTCTCAGTTAAATACTTTAAGCACAGTTACTCAAAATGTATGAGCCATCACTAGCACTGGAAGCTAGTTGAGTTCCCCATATACTTTGGCTTTTAGTATACACTGGCATAAAGCATTCCCCGTCCCTTTTTCCTAAAGAGGAAAAATAATCACTGTGCAGCTAGTTTACGCAGAAAATAGAGTGCTAAGAATCTTGCTTTTTGTGTTTATCAATCAAGTTGGCTGGTAACAGCAACAAGCAATAGAAAAGTCACAATTTTCTGTGTACTACCTGGTAAAAAAGCATTTCAATCAGCACCTTTAACAAAACATACAGAATTTCAATGCAGGTTTTTCTAAGATCATTCCCATAAACAAGCTTTTGAAGTTACTCTATGCTTTTTTTTGCAAAGTTCATTTTCATTATTGTATTTTATTTTACTTCTGTAACATGACTTGGCAATGCTTCCATTACTTTCTCCATTACTTGGAGGGCCAGGAGTTGGACTTCGATGATCCATGTAGGTGCCTTCTAACTTGGCATATTCTGTGATTCTAAGAAAACACTACACACTAAAACTCTTACAACAGCACACAAATGAAAATAAGCTCACTCACTGGCCCACATTTTCCAACCTTGGGCATACATTAAGCATTTCAGGCTTTTTTTTTCATTTCCCATGAAGACCAACACAAAAGCTACAGCTTGTTCTCATTCCAGTATCCCTCTTTGACAGCAATTTGGCTCCCATGAAATCCTCTCTGTCTTCCATTACTTGACATCTGTTGGCTTGGTTTGCCCAGTGCATGTGGATTCTTGGCTTGGTTAGCCAAGGAGATTCATTAACCTAAAACCAGTATTAGGATCTCCCACGCTTTTTATTTGTCCCAATTTTTGTTACAAGGTTTACGCCCCTCCTCAGAAATTTAAAGTAACAAAACTCCACTGATATACTCAGGCCTTACCTTTGTCTTGTCCCTCATAGAGCCTTTTCCCAAAATAGACATTTTTGTCAGTGTTTCTTCCTGTAAACGCTTTAGGGAATTACCACGTGGACCCAAAAGTTTTCCCACAAAGTTGAACTGTAAGAAAACAAAAAAACTCCCATTAACCTCATTGGATTTTTAATCATAAACTAGTGAGCACAGTGGGATATTTTGCTGGAACAACTTTTAGTCCTAGGTGCAAACAATGATTAGAGCATAAATTAAAAAACATTAAGTACAACCATATAGTACAATTACTAGAATGTCAGTGGCTCCAGCAACACAGAAGTATCTGAACTCAAGGATAACCTGGTGTCCACTACAGGTTACCAGATCAAGAGGAGCCTGTTGACAAAGCCTTCTTGCTCCAGCTACAGGAGGCATTGTGCCCAAGGCTTTTGTCCTGCTGAGGGACTCCAACCACCCCAACATCTGCTGGAGAAGTGGCACGGTGAGCTGCAGGTAACCCTGGAGACTCCTGGAATGCATGTGGGATAACTTCCTGACCCAGGTAATAGACAGACCTGCCAGAGGGGAGGCGTTACTCCCACCAACGCAAATGAGCTCACTGGGGACATCAAGATTGAAGGCAGCGAGCATGCATTGAATATGGATCAGGTAAGGAGTAAAGTTGGGCTGCTGAACTTTAGCAAAGCAGACTTCCAGCTCTTTGGGGAGCTAGTCAGTGGGATCCCAAGAGACTGCCCTCAGGGACAGGCGAGTGGAACAGAGCTGGCAGATCATTAAGGAAGTCTTCCATTGAACACAAGAGCTAGAGATTTCCAGGAGCAAGAGTTCAGGCAAGAGACCAGCATGGCTGAGTAGGGACCAGCGGGTCAAACTAAAGGGCAAGAAACAAATGCATAGACAGAGGAAGTTAAGACAGGTGACCTGGGAAAGAGTATAGAGATCAAGTCTGGTTGTGAAGAGCTGGGGTGAGGAAGGCCCAAGTGAAGCTGAAACTGGCAAAAGACACAAAGAGTAACAGAAAGGGCTTCTCCAGGTATCCCAAACAGAAAAGGAAGATTAAAGAAGGTGTTATCCCCCACTCCCACCAATAAACCATGATGGAAAACTGGTCACAGCAGATAAGAAGGTTGAGGTACTCAACAACTGAAGTGACACAATCATGTTAAAAAGATAGTTTTAGGTAGAAATAAAATATAGTGATGCTGAACAACAAATGGGCTTAAGCTTTGTGGCCTCAAATTTATGAAACAGTTTGTAAGTTCTTTGCTTGTCCCTCTACTACTGAGTCACTGAAGAGCCAAGATGGGCAGCACTGATCTCCCTGTTCATCTGAAGTAATTTGAAAGGACTTGGCAATGGGGCAGTGGCAGTCCCAAATCTCTTGTTGCTACACTGGAAGTGCTGTGGAAGAAAGGTGCAGCTGCACTCACCCTACTGTGCAGAAAGTCTACAGCTCCAGCTTATTTCTTTCAGCTTTAGACAAAAAGGAAAGCAAGTATTAAAAGTCAACTAAATATGAAAATGTAAGTTTATTCCCCTTACTAGCTGCAAGTTCAATTCCCAATGTAGACCTGACATAATGCTATTGAGAAAATAGCTTATGCATGGCTACAGTCCACACAACCTATTTAATTTAAGGCCTTGAATGAACCGGTCTTTTCTGAAATTATCAGGCCACATCAAGAAATTCTCAGGCAGTTTCTTTAATTTTTTTTTTTTTATTAGAGAGGTCCATTTGTTTTCATATAGGTCCTAAGATACAATCAAGGAAAATATTAATCACAAAGATTGAACAGATAAAGGTAGAAATCTCCCTTGCTGAGAATATTCAGGACCCAGGGCCACTGATGGGGTCCTGTGCAATTTAATTTACAATCATTATTTCAACAGAAGGTTGAACATCTGAAGGCACAGATGTTCTCTAGAGGTTCCTTTTAACTCAGACTTCTGATTTTACTGTTTCTGAAGGTATAACTAAAAAAAGCAAAAAAATTGAAACAATTTGCAACAAATTTGAACTTCCAGAAGTCAATTACTCCTTTTCAAGAGTTTCCTTAAAGGAAGTTCATAGTTAAGCTCAAAGCAAAGCTTTCATGTAGAGAACCACCTCAGTTTCTCAAGCATTACTTAAGATTACTTATATCTGTTTATAATAGCCTTTTATGCTACTAGAAATAAAAACAAGCACTAACTCTTGACTGCAGATGTATTCTTTTAGTTAAAACCAAACAGTTTAATGTTGTGTAAACTTAAAACTTGTCAAACAAAACTTCAATACCTCCAAAAGTTGTCATCTTTTCAAAACCATGAAATCTCTAGTGCCAAAGCCAGACATCGCACCAGCTATACAAGGACTGCACAGATGACATGTTCTAGACACATTTAATGAACATGAAAATGCATTGTCTGCATCCTGATATCCACTGAACTATTCTTTTCTGTGCACTGAGGCTCCAAATATTCGATTTGACAAGTCTGAAGCATAAGAAACTTGTGTTACAAGTCTGAAATTCTGCTGATTTGAAAGCACAGTACTTCTAGGTGTAGCTTAAAAGCACAAACAAAGGTTAGTAAAAAATGGCTTACAATGTAGTCACAAAGCATTTTTGCTCCCACATAACAAAGCTAAAGGCTTTGGAACACTTCAGTTGATTATTCCATAAATAAGATCCATTTATGATATTGAAGGAATCCTTTCAGTAGAAAACAGATTATTTACTTTGAACAGGTACTGCATTTTTTTCAAACTATTGGTTTATCTTCCTTTTACATCAAATTGGAAACATCTGATCAAAGGTTTATTTTGAAATATTTCATAGATATAGAAACACTCAAAGTATCAGTCACTAAGTTACTATTATTACTTATATACTGCTTTCAATCAAATAGTAGGACTCAAACCTAGAGGTACAAAACCAGCACACAGTAAAACAAATTTTACTTATAAAACTAGCAAATCCTGTTTATCTGCTGGTGTAACAGAAGCAAGTAAGCCTGGCAGATCCAGGTTAGCCCTTACACAAAATTGCTCACAAGTTGCATAGGTGCTTCCCATGTTCCACATTTAGGGTTTATTTGCCCCAAGAGCACAAGAACAAAGAAAAAATTCAGGTCCATTACTGAACTCAAGCTTATAAACTATCTCTGAATTAGACACATTGGATAGTAACAAAAAGACATCAGAGCAGCTCTGCCCAAGTCAGACCAGTCACAATCACTAGTTTTGGCTCAGATTCAGACATGCCTGACTCCTCTCTTTACTTGCCCCTCTCAAGTACAGCACAATCACCTCCAAACTGGTGTAAATACCAAAAACAATCCTCACCTTCACCAGCTTCAGTTTAACACTGTATTAAAGCAGTCACACTGCTTTCCAGTGCAAGCTGGTGAACTTTTCAGTTCTACATGATAGATGAACTCTAAAGAGCCAACCATAAATGTTACTCTACACTGGATCACTTTTGTCAAATCATGAATTGTCTCTGCATTAAGACAGATTCTAATGTATTAGGTAAGTATCAGTAGACTATGGACAATGGCATATAAAAGAGATAAGTCCCCAACTCAAATTTGCTTCTAGGCCAGCTCTGAAGAGTATACAAATACGGCATCTCAAGCAAAATTACAGCAAAACTTCAGGCATCTTTGCAAAAACAGTATCAAGATTCAGATTAACAGACCTGGGAGGAAACAATTTGATAAAATGGGAAAAATAAGCACCTCAGCTACATTTCTAACCAAATAATACTCTGCTATTGATAAATGGTACCCTCTGAACAAAATATCATCAGATAATACATCAGTTTGAGCAAAAGTATGCAAGATTTGAGGGGTGTTCTTATTCCTAAAATCTCTGATCATTGAAAGCACATCCTCCTGGACCTCTGGTTTACTTTGTGGGTAAAGATACTATGCAGTGCAACAGCCTTTCCTCAAATTCCTGGGATATGGGGTTTTCTCTTGACCATGGTGCCTATTAGCTGGCAAGTACTGGTTTACTGTACTGAAAGAGTGTATCTGTTCCCCTTTTACAGATTACCCTAAAGTGTGTAACAAAAATCTCCAATTTAAAATACATCTTAAATAGAAAATATCTTTCACAATAGAAGCAACAAAATAAAATTGATTATAAGGTTTTTGCTTGAAAATTGTTTCCTTTCTTAGATGTTCAAAAATCCTCATTTTAAGAAGCATTTTTTCAGTTATCATACAATGGAGATTATGGGCATCACTGCATAGCACCTATTTCTTCAGAATCACCGAATCAAAACATGACTTGAACAGTTATCTAGAGATTTGTTTTCTTACCAAATCACTGCTTGAAACTATTCCCTGAAAACATTTCCAGAGAAACACAGTTACGAAGAACATTTAAAGAACAGGATATTCTCTTCAGAACCATTTGATCTACTATATGAATTATAACAAAAAAAAAAAAAAAAAGAATTAATGCCAGTGATACTGCATTTTTAAAATGTATATATTACAGAAAAGGGGATATAATAGAAAAAGTAATCCTTGTTTATCCCCAGCCAAGGCAAGACTGCTAAGAATGGTTCATCCAGCTTAAAATACTTAGTGAAAGTATAAATTCTTGACCAAATGCTTTCCTGTAAAGCTTTAAGCACTCCATTGTTATTAAAGCCATAGAAATCTTTCTTGACATTTTAGTTTTCTGCAATGGCTCCTCTGTGACAGGGTCACTAGAAAAAAAAAAAAAAAGTTAATTTAAGATTCAGAGCACTTTCCCTTAGAATGACCTGAAAAAAGGAAAACTTCAAGGTTTTCCCAATCATCTCAGAAAGATAAAGTTTCTATAGAAAGGTAAGTGCTTTAAGCATCTGTGTTACACCACAAACTACTCTCCTTCAGGTAACGTGGTAAGAGGTCTTTAAACATTTATTCACAGCAGAAAGCTTGGTCCATTTTACTATAAAGTTGCTCAAAAGTTATCCTTGGTATTACAATTGATGCTTGTTCCTCCACATCGTTTCTGGTTACGCAACCACATTTTCTCATTTCTACTCTAAGAAATCCTTAGAGCTTAGTTATTATGAAAAATTGCTTTCTAACTAGTCATGTGATTAAAATACTAATCTCTCTATGACTTTATATAACAACGGCAGATATATTGTATATGAATGCAACATTTTGAAACAGATATTGTCTCTTTAAAAGTTGAGCTAAAAGGCTTAAATGGATACCAGTTCTGCAAGTCAGTAACTTTTGAGAAAATATATTTAAAGTATCACTTCAGGGAACAACAGACCATTTCTGCCTGAAATCTGAGATTTACCCAGTATTTAACTGTAGATCTATGAGCAATTTTTAAAATGGTAACCTGTCAAAACGGAAATAATTGTTCCCCACAGTTTTGCTCCATCTCATGGAAAACCATCACGGTTCCATTTACCATCCATGGAAGCTATTTTTTTCACCTAATTCAGAACACCCAAGTTCAGCAAACTGTCAAAGCAAAATCAGATTTCTGAGACTAAACTACTTCACAATGCATATTCATTAGATGTATGAGCGGGGGATAACACCTTCCTGCCTCACAGTGCACAACAAAGCTCTAAAACACCTTTCACATGTGATGGCTCCTCATAGCAGAGTCAGGACAGATCCACAGAGTCCCTTCACCAACACAACCACATCAGGACCTTCCTTGAGTGGCCAGCTCATCTTTTCTGCCTTTAAGTCTGTGCAAGTTTGAAGATTATTTTCAAGCATGAAACACAAGAGAAATACAGGTTTAAGGGTGTCATGTGTCAAACTGAGACAAAGGGTCACATTTTCACACACAACCCAGAGTCAGTTGAGGTATTCAGCTGATCGAACAGCAAGTCGCCCTAATCTCAGTGTCCTAAGCTGACAAGATCTCATTTTACTACCTGCAGTTTAGACATCCAGCATCCACATGGACTCCCAACTATAGGTAACTTGATTTAGAACTCAATGCTACCTCAAAAAGTTGGCCCTTTTTCCTATAAGGTTGCATAAAAGCCTAACCTCTCTAATCCTTACTTGTAGTGGATGCCCCAGTTACAACAGGATTGCAGACAGCATTACCAAAGCTTATTCAAGCTTCACCTAAATACCTCAGATTAATTTCTGTACCACAGCAATTCAGACCTCTTGGAGAAATCTGCAGAGCTGGACCAAACCGAAAAACTGTAAGACTCTGCACAATCATATGTTTGAAAAGATGTGACTGAGCCTGCAATCTGTAGAGGTTTTGTCTTACCTGGTAAAACTAGCTGTCACCATATCAAGACATATTAATTCAGGGGCTTTTTTTTACAGGAGTCTGTAGATAACACAAAGAAATTTATTCAAATGCATAACCAGCCTCAAGGAGAAGCTGAACATAACTCCTGGGACTAACCATCTTGAATTATTTCAAAGCACAGACAAAATTCAGGTTGTCTTGGTTATTCTATCACATTCTATCAAGATCCAGATATTAAAAAAAAAAAAAAAAAACAACCAAAAATATTTAGACCAGCTATCTGTAGCATGAGATTAAACCTGTTAACTAACACTACCAAGGGCTGAGCAAGTCAAAAGTTCCCAGTTAAAGGATATAATTAGAGAGTACCACAGAAGGAACTAAGAGCTCTTAGGTAGGAGGCCAGCTAAATACATCACCAGGAACACTCAACTATTTGTGCACTAAACGAAAGACCAGAAACTCATAAGGCTTTCCAGGGTGAGCAAAGAAGCCCAAAAAAGTGCAATACATACTTTTGAATGTGAGGTCTACCAGATTCTCTTCCAACAGAAACCCAGCTGCTCTGCACTTTAGTTGAAGAGCTTCTCCTGCACTTAACCTGTAACCTTCCGGGGCTGTCAGAGGTAATTGCACAGGACCCAGCTCTGGGCTCATGAGAATGTATCTGACAGGACAGGAAATGTGAGCAAGCATTACCATGCCAGGCTGGTCTGATCAGAGCCTGGACTGCCTGACCTGTGTTGAGGCTATTATGACTTACTCAAGGAGTCAGAGTTACAGAAAAGTTTTAAAGAAGGAGAAGGCAATATAATACACATTTCAGGCTTAGCAAGCTGTCTGAATGGGGCAGGGCACTGATGGGCTGTTTCAGTTCATGGACGTCTTTTTTAAGAAAAAATTAAGATAGGATTAATGACATATCAATATACCTGAATAGCAGAGGCATCTTTCCTTCCCAGAGTCACCCCTGGCAAGTATAAACAAAGGAATAGTTTCTGCTGACAAAATCACTTATATCTGTGGTTAGTTTCATTTACAGATATTTAACCCTGTTAGGGATAAACAATTTTAATAACTTGGGGTTTTTTTTGATCCAGTTTAAAATCATGATTGTTTATTTAGGGGACTATGGTGTCGATGGAGTTGAAGCAAACTTATTTTTTCTCACTATATCCTGATTACCGAAGTTAGCTAGATTAAACCAAAACTGGTAATGCAATGCTCGTTTGACAGATTTATAAATTACTGTAATGATTCTGTCAGCTTCAAACAGCAGATTCTCAGGTCAATAACCCCATAAAGACGGCATCTCATGAAAAAATGGAGGTATCTCTGTCCAGGATTTTGCACAACAGGTAATAGCATTAGTGTGGACTGCAGGCAAACAGGCCAGCTTGATAGGAGAACTCTAAATTCAATATTAACATGCAGAAGATCTTTTTGCACAGATTTAATCCATATTTAAGTCTTAAATTTCATTCTTCTGAAGCATTTGTCACCAACACTGATCAGCAGGAAAGAAAATTCAAAAATGAGAAACAATTCTTTTAACCACTTTTCTAAGGAATTCTCCCTTGGTATTTTCTACCAACATATTTGCTGCAATACTAACACCTACCACAGGTAAAACGGTCGAGGAAACTGCACACATGCACAGAGAACAGCAGTGCAGAGGCACAAAGCATTTATGTGAAACACCATTTCAAGTTTTTATGAGGATCACAATATTATTTTGTAAGTTCTGCAGAAGAGAATCACAGAAAGTACAGGATGGAAGAGACCTTGAAGATCATCCAGTTCCAACACCCCTGCCATGGGCAGGGACACCTTCCACTAGATCACGTTGCCCAAAGCCCCATCCAGCCTTGTCTTGAACACTTCCAGGGATGGAGCACCCACAGCTTCTCTGGGCAATCTGCCAAATGCCTCACTACTCTTACAGTAAAGAATTTCTTCCTACTATCTAATCTAAATCTCTCCTCTTTCAATTTAAGCCATCCCCACTTGTCCAATCACTCCATGCCCTTTTAAGAAGCCTCTTTCCAGCTCTCTTGTAAACCCCCTTTAGGTACTGGAAGGTCTCCCTGGAGCCTTCTTTTCTCCAACTCTCTCATCCCATCTTCCTAGCAGAGGGGCTCCAGCTCCGGTCATCCTCATGGCCTCCACTAACTCATTCCAACAGGTCCATGTCCTTATGTTGGGGACCCCAGAGCTGGATGCAGCACTGCAGGTAGGATCTCACCAGACCACAGAGGAAGAATCCCCTCCCTCACCTGCTGCCCACGGGGCTTTGGATGCAGCCCAGGACACATTTGGTTTCTGGGCTGTGAGAGCACATTTAGGGGTCATGTTGAGCTTCTTGTCAACCAACACCCCAAGCTGTCCTCCTCAGGGCTGCTCTTAATCCATCCTCTGACCAGCCTGTATTCGTGCTTGCCCCAACCCACAGGGATCACCTTGCACGTGGCCCTGCTGAACTTCATGAGGATTGCACAGCCCCACCTCTTTAATCTCTCAAGGTCCCATGATGCCATCCCGTCCCTCCAGCCTGTGTCAACTGCACAACAGAGCTGGGGGTCAGTGAACTTGCTGAGGGTGCCCTCAATGCCACTGTCCATGTCACCTACAAAGATGTCAAACATTGCTGGTCCCAGTACCAGCCTCCAAGGAATAGCACTTGTCACTGGTTACCACTTGGACATTGAGCTGTTGACCACAACTCTGACTGCTACCATCCAGACAATTCCTTATCCACCACATGGTCCATCCATCAAGTCCATGTCTCTCCAGTTGAGAGACAGGAGTGGCACATGGGACAGTGTCAAATGCTTTGCACAAGTCCAGGTAGATGACGTCAGCTGCTTTTCCCTTATCTACCAACCCTGTAACCCTGTCAAAGGACTACACCAGTTTTTTCAGGCACAGCTTGCCCTTAGTGAAGCCATCTTGGCTGTCACCAATCAGACAATACAGATAAATATTCAACACATACATTCTACATACAGCTCAGAGGAACCAAGATGACTGGAACAACCCCACATCTATCCCAAAAATCTTGACAAAGCATCTCTAACTTCTGAGCCCTTCTCTGAACACGTGAAATATAAATAGGATTAGCACTTCAAAAATTATGATGCAAAAAGGCTTTGTTCTCCTACACACAGGCACTTAAAACTTGTGTCACTTACTGCAGACTACAATATGCCAGAATAAGGTTCTTAGTTTGCCATGTTCAAGCTGTGTCACTTCATAAAATGTACCATAATTTACTAGATCTCAGAAATCAAACCAAGAGCCTGGTTATAGTAACCAAGTGAGAGCAAATTGCAGTAACTGCTTGTGGTTTAGAGCAGGTGCTTTTCAGAGAATATCAAGAGTACCTATTATAATTCTGAATTGATACTCACCTCCCAGACTACTCCTATTAATGAGAAATTTTAATTCATTTTGACTGTACAGAATCTTTAATGAGTAACCTTTAACAAATATCCATCTGTATGTAATAAAATGGAAATTTTTAAGGGAAGTTGAGCCCCCAAATACTGGGGTAAAAATATTCTTAAATATTAAGTATCTAGGATTTTATTCACTCTGGCAGGAGAGATTTATGTGAATAGAGACACCAGTATTTTGCTTTCTGTGGAGCAGTCCTAGTGGAAATGCAGGAACTCACAGGACATGTCTGTTTTAATTTGCACCCCTGGATCGAAGTTCAGGCTTCTTTCCGTATCACACGCCAGACTTATTCCAGTTCAGTGTCTCTATGGGTCAGAAGTACTGATCAAACAGCAGAGCATCTCTAGCCATTCAAAATATGGCAAGGGCTTTTCCCTACTAGCTATCCTAAATAATTTCAGTGTTTAGTCCTATAAAGAAAGTTGACACTAGATAAAGAAGCAGAAGTGTCTTTCAGAAGGCAGTGTTTCCCTTTTTAATAGCCATTTTGCCTTTCTTGCCCCTGAGCCCAAGTATCTACATCTCAACATTTAGAAGAAAAACATCCTGTTTACAAACACTGACCGTGGAGTAAGCGGTCCCTATATTTTACCAATCTTTGTGTCTGTAGGCTTGTATATAGCTCTACTTAGTCATAAAGATAACTTAAGTCAGAGTTCCAAAGAGGTGCCCACATGATGTGCAGCCTTGCATTCACTCAAGAAGTATTTCATGAAACTTGGAACAGCAGCAAAGACATCCCTGCAAGTCACCCAGCACAGGCCTGTGAGAAAAACACTGATACTGAGCAGAAAAAAAAAAATTTCAAAAGGTTTTCCTAAACAGAAGGAGGAAAGAATGGTGAATTTTTTCCTCCATGAATAGAAAGTCTTGAAATTTCTAATAGGAAGAAAAAGCCATTTCAAACAAATTAAAAAAATGCTAATTTGATTGTCATAACATTAACCTTAAAATTTTAAGCAGTACCAAAATAATAAAGTTCCACAGCCTACTGAATGTTGCATAAATGCTTCCAGGCAGCAATATTTTAGTGCAGGATAATACTCGGCAGTAAAGAAGTGTTAAGAATTCATGGTGGGCAAAGATATTAATGAAACAGTCTCTACCCCTCCAGAACAGACTGCATAATTTAGCAGTCAAGCTATAATTCATTCAAGAATAACAGTGGCTGAAACTTAGGAGGATGAGAAGAAAATTTACACAATTAGTTCCTTAATGGTGCATTTTAAGCTGCACTTCTAGCTACAATAAGAAAGTTTCAAAGCCTGGCATCAGATTCAACTTCAACATTTGTTTTTCCTTTTGATATTCTGAAGAGGAGGATCCTGCTATCCCAAAAATATGGTTCAATTATTTGCTCTCAACATACTGTTTTGTGTGACCAGCACCACTTTCCTGCACATTTATTCCAACAAGAATAATTTCTACCTTAGAGTTCCTACAGAACAGATTGCAGAACAGCAACAGTAGTGACTGGTAATAGTTTTAAATGTTACATAAAAAAACCCAGAGAAGATACTAGTGAAATATCTTTTAGAAGAACTTAAATTTATCAAATATGAAAATTTGTCTTACCTTAGGGAATTGTTTTACTGGAATCAGAACTTTTTGTCCCAACTTCATATTCTTATTGATGACCACATCAATATACTTTTCTTCTTCCTTTCCTTCCCCTTTTTGGAATTTTTCAATTTCTGTTAAAGAAAAAAGTTATTTTATCAGTTTAATACAACAATCTAAAAGCTGAGAATCTTCAGTATAAATAAATTTCAGAGCTAATACATATGTCATGTTGTGTAATTAACACATGTAACTGGTTATACAAGGCCAATAGGGTAAAGCATGTTTTGCCGTTTTATATTCATGTTTATATCAGCACCTTGAATAAGCATTGCAAACACTGTACTCACTTAACACTTACAGTTTTTATATGGCTTAAGAAGTGAACATTATTCCTAGATACCTTTGAGCATGCTCAAATTAAAAAACACACAGCATAGTTTAATACTCACTTCTAGAAATAAAGTATGCAGTTTTAACGGTGGCTTTCTACACTGCACTTAGGAACAAATGTCAAGTTAATCTTTCAGAATTTCAGAATGTAATTGAGGCACATAGATCATACCCAAAAATCTGAGATTAGGGTTATACTAACAATGACATTATAAGGAATGGGATTTAGAAGTTCAAACCCTGGCTTGCGTGACTCTATTCATTCCAGAGATACACACAAACTGACTCTTGATTACAAATTTCTCCAAATATTGACTTCTCCAGTGTGCTAATGAAAAACTACAGATTTCATTTCATTAGAGAGGATTCATGAGGAACATACTGGGAGACAAAGTGAAGCACTGCTCGAGGTATTTGCTGGATAGGGTCCATCATGATGGGGGCTGCAGTGTTAAACATGTTAGCACACACCAAAATCCAATCCATTTCAAAAGTGCCACAGAAGTTCTTTTGTAGGAATATAGCACTTGTCCTCCACAAGCATCTCCATGTATCTTGTTAATTCTTCACAACACTCTTCCACTCTACTCGACCAGTAGAAGTTAAGGACATTTATCTAGACCTCCCAGTTTCTTTAATGGGAATGTGATCTTATGCCAACAGGAGACAGCGATAAAAACTTGAATGCAAAGAAACCAACCAAAAATATAGGAGAAACCACCCTCTAGTACACTTTCAAAGACAATCTAGTTTGAAATAAGGTCCAATAAAAACAGAAAACACCAATACATTTCTAGCTACAGAAAAAAATCCATGCATTGTTAGCAGATTTGTTCAATGAATACCCGTCCATTTCCATTTACCACTACAGAAATGAAGATGCCAAATTCTTTTTTAATAACTGAAACCTGTCTTCCATGCAAGTTTTAACTTCACTAACACAAAACAGGAAGTAAACACAATTTACCCAAGTTACTGAACTGTGGCTGAAAACTAAGAAAGTCAAACAAGACTATCAGTTTGAAACCTCAGACTCTATGAAGGCTTCTTGAAGGAAAAGCCTTCCCCAGCTGTACTTCCAAAACTTCTTGTCAAGTCTCTAGGAAGTTTTTGATTCCTATTGATTGTAGCAATGCAAACATTCTGGAGGATCCCTATCAAAAAAACCTTGCTCCAGAATGTCCTTTGTTTCAGCATGCTCAGTAAAAAAAAAGCCTCCAGCACCATTATCTCACCAGCTAACAGCTAATGAAGAATATTTCAGTAGTCAAAATCCAGGTAAAAATGGAAATTTGGAAATGCCACATTATAGATGAGGAAATTATGGGCAATTAAACAGATGTAAAGTTACATCAGTTTGATTTGGAACTTATTTCCTGGTGAAATTAAGACTAAAATTTTATAGGGTGTGATGTTCCCACTCACAAATTGACTGGTATCTTTTAGAAGTCAAAGTTTCCAAGTATCACATTCAGATGTAAAAGCATGGTACTATCACAGCATTCAAATACAGATATACATCTAACACCCCTCGCACCTCATACAACAAGGAGTGACAAAGCTCTTTGATTTCTCTTGAAAAACAAGATTAGATTCTTAGAAGTTTTTATGTTTTAAAAGTAAGAACACAACACTAATTTTTAAGGCTGCCGTTGGTATTACACTATTAGTACAAACACTCAAAGCTTAAAACTGACCAGAAATCTGCTCTTCTTTAGCAATATTTTACACCACAAAATGCTGATCATTAAAATTGTAATAAAAATACATCCATTTTTTATGACTGAAGCAAATGCAGTCACAAAAAAATTTATATGATTTGATTTAATATTGATTTTAAATGTTAGGACTAAAATTTGTTCGAAGTCAGAAAAGTACAGTTATATATACAGTTATATAATTGTATTGGGTTGACCCTGAGTTGATAGACAGTCTTTAAGACCAATTACGCTTCTCACAATTTACATATTTAAACCGCACAGAAAGGCGGGACTTCCCCTTTTGGTCGGAGCTCGCCTGCTGGGAGGTGGGGGCTCCGGAGCCTCCCGGCCCCGCCGGGCCGGGCCGGGGCCACTGCCCCTTTCCCCCTCTCCCAACGCTGTGGCACGGACCCTGGGTGGCTGGGGGGGACTGCCTCAGAGCCACAGGCAGCTAAAACCAGCCATGGACTGCTCACAGCTAAACCCATCCAGCGCGGCTTCTGGGGACCGGCGGGTCCCTCTCTTCTCCATGCGGAGCCGGCGGAGTCAACGGGAGCCGGCAGAGCCTCCTGTCTGCAGCCAGCACACTTCGTGCTGAACTGAAGAAGACACCACGCAGCCAGCAGCACAAAGGGAGCGAGGCTTTCCCCACCGTAAAGCCTGAACAAAAACACTCTTCAGCATGGCGGCGTCAGTCAGAGAGAAAGAGAAGTGAGTCACATGGGACGGAGCTGAGCACGGCGGCGGGAGAAAAGAGGGCGGTGCCACGATTCTGGCGCGCAGCTTAAAAGAAACCTTCTTGCATGCCGTGGTAAGAAATTGTAATACCACAAACTGTTTGTCTCTTTAATCCATTTGAAGAACATGGGGGGATGGAGTATCTTCGTGTGCCTGTGAAGATTGTGAAGAATGCCAATGCCAGGCTTTATAGTAGTAAGAGGCTGCTAGAGACTTGTGGCGAAGAAGAGCCTTTGTGTGCAGGCCAAAAGAACTTATCCTTAAAAAGATGAATAACCCCATGTGATGGCCCATGTTTTGCAGTGTGAAGGAAACTGTGAGATTTTTCATGGGAGAGATGTTCTACACACAGCAGATTGTTTGTTTCCGGGCGGATCTGCTGTTGGTGGCAGTTTGGGAACCACGTGCAACTGAAGGAAAAACCCTTTTTTCCCTTAAGCATAAGAGAGAGACTTTTCAAGAACTGGAACGCTGACTAACATCCCATGTTCTGTTATCCCTTGTGTGAGCTAGGTAAAAGGAGAGAAGTGCTGGCTGGAGGGGGGGGGGGGGGAATTTGTTTTCGTTTTGTTATTGTCTCTTTACTTTTAATTCTATTAGTAATAAAACTCTTTCATTGTACTGCAACTGTTTAAGGTTTGTGCCTGCTTTGCTTTTCTCCTAATTCTTATCTCACAGAAGGAAAACAAGTAAGTAATGAATATTTTGAACCAAAACCACTACATTTAATTGGTGTTTCTGCCTGGTTTCGAACTCAACCCGCTACAATAATATTAAAATTAAATTAATGCACTGTGCTGTATTTTTTGTGACAGAGCAGTGCACCAAGAGCCCCAGGTAGTTAAATTGATACTGGCCTAATACAAGACTTTTAGGAGTCCTCAGTCGTTGTAATTACTGTTACAGTAAATGTCTTTTTCCTGAAGAATCTAAACTTGCAAAATAAAAGTACTTTCAATGTTAAAGCCCACCAAGTTTTTATAAACTGGTAAAGCTAAAAATTTGTTTTCTCTTGTTGAGTCATATACTGTTATTCCCAAATGCACAGCATGGCACACACTGCAATCCCCCTGCCCACCTGAAAACGAGAACCACAAGTTTATGAATCAACAGTGGTTTAAGGAACTTCCTCGAAATTGCCAAGAAATATTACACCTGGAAATGAGTTGTTTCAGGAACATTCAGACACCTCAGATGAAGTTAAAATGTACTTGAAGAGTTAGGCACAGAGTTCCACCTCAGTAACATTCTTCAGCTGAGCCAGCTGCATAAATTCCTTAAGAGATCAATACATTGCTAATAGTATTTCCTAAATACTTTAGCTTAGAAAAGTTATTTGAATTAGCTATTTGAAGGGCTTGGTTGCAACCATGAGATTAATGCTAAATATGTTCATAATTTGGGACTACTTTGAGCTAATAAAAAACATAAAAAGACCATTCTCTTCTTTCTGTAGTAGATATTGAACTTCAAGTTGCTAAAGTAATTATTAAAAGGAACACATTGATTACTCAGAAAATCAGTTTTCCTACCCCAAATATCTACATACTTTATTGACCATTTTAAGCAAACACCCTTTATTCTTTTACTTGCACTGTTTAAACAACTTTCTTTTTGCTTGAAGAAACTACTGAAACCTGTTAAGAGGCTGCAAATCAGCTCTCAGCAAAATGGATCACCATTTTCCCCATTTGTTTTAAAGACAAATGACTTTACTAACAAACAGCCATAGCCCACTGCCACAGCAGTACAAAGTAAGATTAAATTTTTTTTCCTGTTATGGTCTAAAGTTAATCAAACTGATTCAAGACTTTCTGCCTGTTCATTGCTATTGTAAAAGACTTTAGTTTTGAATGAACAAAGTCCAGTCCACTGATCACATTTTATCTCAGATTTTGCTTTTTTTATTTCTTTGCACTTGAAATTGAAGATTAATGGGAAATACAGCTAAGCATTAGAATTTTATCCATATCTGCACAGCTCTTGCAATATCATTCACATACATCAAGCTTTAGATAATTAGGGAAAAATCATGCCAGATCACACAGGAAATCCAATAAAATTTTCAAGGTCAAATGGATAGGAAGATTTGCCTTTTCTTAATCCTTAGATTACATTCTGCACTGCTTAGCTATATGAAGCAATGCCATTTCCTAGATCACTAACAGTAAATAAACATGTGATTAAAGCTTCCCATAATGCTAGAGATAAAAATCTCATGTTCTCAGACCAAGGATGCAGCTAATGCAACAGGAATTTAAACTGCATGCAGTAATAACTGCATGGATTTTTTTCTTTACATTTAATCATAGCAGACATCTAAGCAACGATTAGTCCTCAGTTAATTCTCCAAATAACAGTGGTAGATACATCAGATAATGACTAAGTAGAATTGTTTCACATTATTCTTCAGTGAGAATTAATCTTCCTGGGGAGAAACTACAATCCAGGATTCCAGCTGCCTCTGCTAAGCCAATATAAATACTTGTGTTAAATGCTGAGCAAAGTGATGCCCTATTTGTCTGCAGTAAATCAATATAATAAATATAAGATCAAATGTCAAACTCAAAGTAAACAGAAATTACTGCATTTGTCCTTTAAGCAATATTTCCTTTACACAAGAACAGGAAAAACAGAAACCAGGTCACTTTACCTTCAAATCCTTAAGAAACTTTCACTGTATTTCCTTAGATTCAGATGTCTTACCAAACACCCCATTATACCCAAATAATTTCATACTAATTTTTTCCTACTTTGGATGGAAGAACAAGTGAAAAATGCAAGGCACATTCTAGGGTATCCACATGATCATGCCTTCCAAGAACAGGGCATTGATAGAATTGCACTGAAATTGCACTAGAAGTAGTTTCCACATTCATTTTGAAAGTGAAAATATTCTAAGAATCACATTATCCTTTAACACTCCTAAATCAAGTAGTTTTGAAAATTACTAACATTATACAATAAAAGCAATAGATTTTGCTTTATTTGGGCAATTTTATTGAATTTCTAAGTAAACACCAACATTTAGACTGACTCAGTCAAGCATGTTACACAACATATACTGAAGCATAGCCCAGTAGCAATAGTATTTATCAGTGGATTCTCAAGACTTCACAGTTGACTTAGAAAAATCACACCCTCCTCAATTCAGAAAGCTCTTACATCAAACTGAAGCTTAAGTATCTTTACATACTTCCCCAGTCCTTTTAGTTCTTGAAAAATCCCTGCTATTGACCATTTCTGGAGACAGAACACTGAGCTGGATGGCCATCTCCTCTGACAGCATGATTCCTTTTGGCTTCACATCAGAAAAAATCAAAGTGATGGTAGTACGTAAAACAGACCTTGATTTATTAGTTTGCATTTTATCAAGACCCTGTTTAAGGAACACATTCAAGCTTTGGTAAGCAACAAGCTCCCAGTGGAAAAAGGGGACTCCAAGTCAGCTGTAGCAGAATTTCAGAAAAAAAAATTGTTTTTCCTTAACGGACAAAAAACTGACAATATCAGCATTCCATACTGTTTATTTTAAAATTTTCACTGTGGCAAAACCCATAATTTATCTCAGAAGACACATTTTAAGAATACCTATTCTTAAAAAAAAAAAAAATTACAACTTTCCCAATTCTTAAAAAAAAAAAATTACAGTTTTCCCAATGGAGCCAAGTCATAGGAAGTCTGCTGTGCCGGATGCTGACTTCATGCCCAGAGTCCTTCCATGAGTTGTGTAAATCCAGAGTACATTAACACAGGATGGTGAACCCAATTACAAGTCTAGTTTTGATTAAACTGATGAGAGCTTAATCTCATTATTGTTGTAGTAAAATGGTCTTGATTCTGCTTCAGATTATACAGTTTTTACCCTGGACTCCTTTATTCCCTGCCCTACTAGGAAATGATTAAAAGTTCTTTGAATCAGCACCTCTCCAACCAATATTTCTCATCTTTTGAGCTGAAAACAGTACTGCACAGCATGAACACGAACTAGAATCACCACACTAAGGCTTTAATACATTTCAAAAGGCTTGCTGAAATAAACCCCACAGATTTCCTCACAACAGCCTCTGAGAGATCTACTACTCACTCCCTGTTCTCTTGATCAGCATGAAGCTGGACAACCCTCCCAATTTTTGCACTAAACAGAAGAGGCAACCTTAGCCTCCTACTTTTGAGTATCTTAAAACATGTCTAGCATAGTCTAGTTTGCTTCAAAGCAATTTCTCCGTGTAGACATTCACAAAAAAATGCAGAATTTCCCAATTTCCACTGTATGTAGCATCCCAATCTCCCAGAAACACACACAATTAAGTTCAGCAACTAAACATTTTCTGATATGAGTAAATGCTTAGACACATATCCCCTTTTCGACCCTCCAAGATATTTCCAAAGTAAATACTAATTAGTGTATCTTTATTAGAAAAAAAAGGCAAATTAGAGAACTAAAGTAATCAAGCAAACAAAAACAGCATCAAAATATTTTAAAAAAGGAAACTAAATATATGTGGAATGGCAACATTTAGACTCATCATGAATGGGCCTAAAACACAAATAAAAAATGCAACAGAATTTTCAATTTTTAATGCTGCTGCTCTATTACTGCATCCAACTCCATTCCTTTAAGAACCTCAGAAAACTTCACCTACCCTCCTTAGCCAACATTTTAATCCTTTAAAAAGTCTTTTTAAAAATCACAAGTTTTGCATCCATAATACGTCCTAATTCTGAGCTGGCATAGAAAGTAAAGCATTAAGAGAGTGAATTGTGCATAAAAAAACACAGTAATTTGTTTCAACTAATGTGCATTATTACAATAGTTGAATTCCGAATAACTGTCTTTCACATGCCACCTTAATTTTGTAAAAGCAACTGACAATGAATCTAATTTCAATTTACAATAAAATAAGCAGTTCATGCTAGAATGATGTCTACAACATTCAGAATCCTCAAATTAATAATAATATCCCTGTTGAAGGACTCAAACCAATCTATATTTAAATTGAATTCACAGGCATTATTAGTTCTACTTTACAGTCTAAGTACTACTGTCTGCACTGACATGAAAACACATTTCAGTCACCAATATGACAAATATTTTGAATGGGCTTTTTTATCTAAGCAATTAAAAACTGATTGAACACCCATTACCTTCACATCAAAAATGACTCCACTAAAATCTGTTTAGACTGATTAATACTAGCAGTAATGCAGGAAGTACCACAGTAGGAACTGTCAAAATCACGTATAAGGTATTAATAGATGTTTAGTCAGTCTTGCTCTGGAAGAAAACAAGATGTAGACATAGACTTAGACATAGTCCCATATACCCAACCTACTTCACTGAAAATTATTTATCTCATTGTGAAGATAACTTATAACAAAATGCTAAAATCAGCTGTATGATTTACCTATTGCTTACAGCTTTCTTTAGGTATGAATATTTTTAAATTAGCAATGTCAGGCATCCACTAACCACAAAAAGTCAACTCATTTGTTCTGTTACTTAAAAATAAAATCCAGTATACAGAACATCTTACACTACTAGGAGCATAGGACTCAGGCAAAATGAAGTTAATATTCTCTATCAAGAGTCCTTTACAAGCAGCTGTTCCACCTTTTTCATTTATGCAAACAAACACAGCCAGGTAGCTCTTACAAAAGATTTCACTTGACATTTTGGTGAGTCATCAGGAAGGGTCTATAATCTTTCTTCCTTATCATGTACATAGCACTGCATAGTACTCCAAACTTTCTATGGCTCCTTTGACAACTTTCACAAAAAAAAGCGTAAGTCAGATCTCAATCGAAATATGGATACAACCTACAGTTCTTAATATACAAATGTTACATTTTAAACCATTGCCAAGGTAAAGAAGTAGCCATAGCACATCCAGTTGTTGACCCTTAAAACAGACAGACTTGAGCACTATTAAAGACCACACTTTAAGGCACTGGCAAAGACTGCAGTCTAAAAATCTGCCAGCAGATTGAAACAAACCATATTTAATACTGGAAGATAGCTGTGCTAACAAAACACATCGCTGTGTTTTGTATAATTGATAGTTACACAAATACGTGTACAGCTGTTTACTTAGCATTATGCAAGATTTATGTAGCCATCAGCAAGACAAAGTAGTGTTATCTTCTACTTCGCTAAAAATCATTTTTAGGCAACTAGAGCTTTGCCAGCACCCTCCATTCCACTAACAGAAGGCCAGGGTAGAACCTCACAGTCTGGCAATCCTTAATTCAGTAATGTGTCATATCCCACTGATAAATACCAATAAAACACAACTAACACCTTCTGTAAGTCGCAATTTACTTGAAATCATCACTAAAGCAGAAGTTTCAGGAAACATCCACACATACTGAGGGAGCTGGCTGATGTCATCGACAGGCCACTGTTTTGTAAGGTCATGGTCATCAGGAAACATCACTGATGACTGAGGCAAAGCAAATATCAGTCCTATCTTCAAGAGCAGGGAGGAGGATCTGGGGCATCACAGGATAGTAAAACTCACCATGATCTCTTGGAAGGTGATATAGTAAACACCTTTTCCAGGCATAGAAGGACAAGATGAGAGCAGTTCGAACAAATTTATGGCAGGGAAGTCACACTGTACTAAACAGAGCCATCAACAATATGAGATGAGACAAGAACTGATGTGTCCACCCCATCGGAAAAAGGGTTTTTGATAAGCCTCCCACACCATCCTCATGTAGACTGATGAGGCACAGGATAGAGACATGGACCATGAGGAGGACTGAAAACTGACCTGCCTGGCTCAAAGGGTTCTGTCAGTGGCATCACAACCAGGCCAGCCAGGGGCCAGACATCAGTGGAACACTCGATGTTTAACATCTTCATCACTGTCCTGGCTGATGGCACAGAGAGCAGTTTAAGCAGGTTCACACATAACAGAAAACTGGGAGCAATTCAAATACCAGAGGGTTGTGGTAACACTCAGAAGTACCTCAAAGAGGTGGAGGAATGGGCTGACAGCAGTCTCATGCAGTTCAAAGGGAAGTGCTAAGTCCTGTGCCTGTGAAGGAATAACCCCATAAAAGAGAACAGCCTGGAAATGAAACAGCCAGAAAAGCAGCTTTGCAGAACAGGACCTGAAGCTCAAACAAGCTGAACATCAGCCAGGAAGGTGCACTTGCAAAGGCCACCAGCACCTGGGCTGCACCAGAACAGCACTGCCAGCACTTTGGTGATACTTCCTCTCAGCACTCATGCAAGTTTCAGCAAGCATCTTGATTTCTGCTGTTTTGCTGAAGAGTTTTGAAATTACTTTTTTAAGGAAAGATTTGTTCCATCTTTGGTACTTTTAAAAAAATACTAGTTCTTAAAAATTCTTCCCCCAGCCCAAGATTTATTTGTCATGAAATATGGGAGCAGAGAAAGCCATGATTTGTTACCTGAAAGCATGCTAGAAATTAATGTTATTCATTCATCATAGGAATGCTAAGACAATCCAGAGAAACAGATATAGACAGACCCAGGTTACAGTAGTCCTCTGTTTTCTCTTTCTATTGTCCCACCATTACCCTACTCTGCATGGCTGACAATGCACACAGCAGGCAGCTCTTCCCACTGCTTCCCAGAACACCACATTGTCCAAAATGCATTTTCTGTCCAATAAAAACTTGTCGTTGTCCATATTTCACACAGAGTTAGGGAAAGATGAAGCTACTGCAAGTATCTATAACGTTTCTAAATTCTTATACTTAATTCAGTGAAATTCAGAGTTAACAACAGACACTGCTATGACTTAAACTCATACCCACTGATTCTACATAACCTCTACCAAGAAGTATAACCTCAATCTTACTACAGAACTGATATAAACATCTATGCATTCTGTGGCATTGCACTGATCAAATGAACTAGGAAAGTGAATGTAATCACTGCTTAGAGCCTCTAAAACATCAGCCACTGAAAACAGTACATGCTTCATTCATAATCTCGTTTCAATCCACTGTTCATGATTTTCTCATCTTGCTGATTTTAACACAAGCCTCCTCGTCCTTTGATGCAAATTTCTCAGAATCCTGAGACTTCCATGTCTGAAACTTTGTTTACTAAAGCACAAACTATTGATGTGCAATTAAGGTGTGAAAAGGTAATCTTGTACAGAAAGAACACAAAACCACAAAAACAGGTGGATGTCCCAGGTCATAACATGGATGGGTTGTCCATTAATCTGTAAAACAAAAAAAAAATATCACAAATCTAAAAAAATGCTTTCAGAATATTTATGAAGAAGGTAACAACGTAAAGCACTTGTGCATTCTGATCTACAGATGTAGAAAACAAACATATAGATATTAGTTGGCACATGTAAAGAAAAGGGACTAATTCCAACACACCATCCTGGATTAGGTTAACACAACCCTAATCTCTAATCCTCTAATCTCAAAACCAGGTTGGATGGGCTTTGAGAAAGCTGGTCCTGTGGAAGGTGTCCCAGCCCACAGCAGGGGGGGTCAGAACTACAGAACTAGATGACCTTTAAAGTCCTTCCAACCCAAACCACTTCATGATCTCTTCAGAAAAGAGGCAAAGCACCACTTTTGACAAAACTATTGTGGGCAGTACTTTTCTTTTTCGTCACCCATTACAATCCTTGGTTGCAGTAATGTACCTTGGCAGGGAAAATATACAGAGGCAGCTTGTATATCTACTGTCCTATGGGAAAGTGCAGCTTAAAGAAATTTGTATGGTAATTTTATGTATGAGCTTCAGCATAAATTGGATGTTAAAAACCTTTAGCATCCAAGTCAAAAATTAACTAGCAGAGGGATAACATTAATTACAATCCCTTCCACATGCTCAATAGCAGGTGAATCCAAATTATCTTCTGTGTATGAAGACACATATTACACAGAATTAATGCATATTGCTACAACATTCAATTTTTTTTTCCAAATATGATGCTGTTAAACTTATTCCCATGAAATTAGTTGAATCACTTCACAGAACTGTAGATCCAGATCAGACTTCCCTAGAAGTGTTATAAAACTTGAAAGCCCAGCTTATGGACTCCTTCCAGCTGCAACTCACAAGGAAAGGACCAAACATCTTTCAACAGACCAGCTTCTGCAGGAGAGCAGCCACATCTACAGCTGCAATAGACCTCTGCTCTGTTAGACCATGTGCCTGTCCACGTAGCACCTTCCCTGAGGAAGGTAATCTTCCAACCTTCATGGCATCTCTCGAAGAAAGGTTTTTTTCTTAAGTTAGTATTTCTAGCATTCACCTAATAGAACACTACTCATCTTTCCAAACTTAAAAAAAATGAAACAGACCACGTTCTATACCTGCATAAATATGTGAAGCAACTACCAAATTATGCCAGTAAGCTTTTGCTGAAACACACCTTACAAAGCTAAAATATACTACAGGTTTAGCAGCATTTATGGTATGGTTTTACTTGCCATAAGAAACAACTCTGACTCAAAACCTTTCTCTAAAGAAAGTATCTTCATGTTTTCCTTAAACAGAACTAAGGAGTTCCTGCTGAGTAAGTTATACTTTGGGTTAGTAAATTTGTTTACAAAAAGCATCTTTCTTCAGTAAAAAATATTTTTAAATGTCCAAGTTTCTTTCCAACAGACATGGTTATGGTATAGCTGTAAGAAGCAGGAAAACAGCATGTTCTGTGAAACCACTCAGCAGTCAAGATATTTCAAATTCATTTGTCTTACTAATTTGTTTTGAAGACAGTTTAAAATCAAATGCATACATAGAAATTGAAAATGTGATGCCCGAATTTTACTGCAACCACATTATGTCATGTAGTTATGTGATGAATTAACCTTAGACATGTTACTGTTTTAGTTTTAATCCAGCTAATTTCAAAATGCCAACTTTCACTGAACACAACTTTTTCCCAGTGACAGACTGCATGCCTGTTACGAACTTTCTTAGGGGAGTAATCCCTACATTCAATAGTTTAAATAGCAGATTTCAGTACATTTCTACAGATTATATACAGAAAATCAACTATTACGAAGTGTCACAGGCACAAGGCAGCTGACACATTTAAGTGCAGTGGAACAATTCACAGCCAAGGGAAGTTCACCTACATTTAAGGTGAGACAGCAAAAACAAAAGTGGTCATATTTATAACAGTAGTGCTGGGAACCTGCAGAAGCTCCTTCTAACCAGACACCTGCCCTGCCTGTCCCCCCCACCTGCCTTCACAGCCCCATATATTCAAGTTTCTGCTCCTTCATCACTTCTGTCTGCCAAGAAACAGTAAGAAAAGTGCCAATGCAAACTACCTGAGGTGCCATTACTTCTTGATTCAGTGATGTTTAAATTGCTTTTATATGGGAAAGAAAATGTTGATGCTCCACTTTCCAAAATTACAGAATGAAGTTACCTTCTAGCTGTGGCAGAGGACAAAGGCAATGCATTTTAAAAAATACAGCTGCTTTAGAAATTTGGAGTCTGTGTGCCTAAAAGATGAAGGACAGCTGAGACAACAATAACCAACTAATATAGTAGATTTTTCTATTGCTCCTTGCTGCTAGAGAGAAACAAAGCAGAAAAGTGCATTTTGGAGAAACAAGAAACCCAACCAGTCACAATGGATACTTGTGCACCCATAAAGAAGTCTTCCTAAAGAAACTCTCACATGTTACTAAGTTTCAAATCTCACTTCCCCTTCTCGATTCACTGACCTCAGAGCAAGCACAGGAATGACATGTCCAGCTCCAAACAGAATAACCACCTAAAAGGCTGGAAGGGGTTATTTTGCATACACCCAAGAAATAAAGGTGCTTCACTGATCCGAAAAATCTGACTATGGGCTAATAAATCTGAAAAGAACATTTAGCCACAGGGAAGGTAAGCTCTTCCTCATGCCGACAGAGAAACACACTCACAAATCCCTCTACCAAATCTGACATCTGATTTTAAAGACCCAATCACCAGTGTGTCACAGAGACAGAAAATACCAGAAATGCTACAATGCGTCTTGGTTGATCATAAATGGAACTACATTCCCAGAGCCACTCTTTTTGCAGGATCCCTTTCTAAGGCAAGACAAAACTAATTTAATAAGTTACTATTCATACTTGCTATAACTGTAACTTAAAAAATACAAACATAACACTAAATTATCAGAAAGAGCTGGGAATGAAGAAAAGCTTTTTTCACTAAATTCATACAGCTTTTACTTTACTCTTGCATAATAACTATCTATTGGCAGTACCCCTTGACAAGAAGCATGAGATTAACTATGTAGCTGGCCAGGAGCATCTATTCTCTTTAATCTATTTTTCTGAAGGGGCCATCTGCTCTCGCTTCTTCATTTTGTGGCTTAGCTTGAAATTGCATTCACTATTCTGTTAGTATTTCAATTAGGTACATGTAAAAAATTTCTCTCATGTCAGGATGGTTGTCTTGAGAATGAAATACTGTATGGGGAAAAAGGGTTATTACCAAAAACTGATTGACTATAATTGATACAGCTCAAACAGCTGATTAGTCATCAATAAAATGAAAGAAAAATAATGCTAACATTTGTTTTATTACAGCACAGCTTGACATCCATTACTAACAGTATGCACAGCCATGTTTAAGGTACTAAACTGGAATAAAGGAATTATGCTTGCTTTCTGCGTTCCCTACACTCAGCTCTTTTCCGATGACTCTGCAGAAAAGCTTCAAATCTCAGCTTTGATAACAGCAACAAAACCTTCCAAATGAGGGGCCAAAAAATACCTCATACAGATGCTGACAAGACATACCTACAAGATGAGCATCATTTGCACAGACTCAGAAATCATGAATAGTTACTGCTGAAAAAATTTATTGAAACACAAGCTACAGCATTGAGCTCTAGTCAGTTACTACTCCAGTGCAATAGTATAAAATATTCTGAAAGGACTTTAAAGAATTAAGCCTACAGTTTTACCTTATACTTTATCCAAGTGAGAAAGAAACTTTGGATTCAATTATTTCCTATCCATTTTACTGCTTTCCATAGAAAAAGGACCAAGCAGGTGGCTATCCAGCAAGCTGAGTACTTTAGCTATTGCCCAGATTTATAAGCAAATAAATACTCAGCATCAACCTCATGCAAGGCATCATAGCAGGCAGCCTTCGCCCAGGCAGTCATTGGAAGCTTTGGTCATTGCTTTGAACACATGAACAGGAATAAGGGATTGGTGCCTTCAGGACCTACAACCTACTCAGAGGCAGAAAATACATTATGTTAGCACAATGCTCAGCACACCACTGAAGTCTAAAGAAACTATGATCTACCAGTTAAGAAAGCAAATCACATCCATTTTCCACTGCCAGGGCATTAATCTAAAAGATAATTTGCCTAGAGTTCTTTATAGAGCTGATCCCACATCCAGCTACTTGCCACTTATGCCATAATGAAATACACATCAGCATTTTTAATTAACCTTATATTGAACTATATGAACTATTACTTAGGGTTCCAAACAAGGCCTAATATTTCAGGTCTGCAAACTATATAAGTGCATCTATAAATAAATAATTTATAAATAACATTATGGTAATTTCCCTGTACTCACCATTTAATCAGCTGATAATAAAGGAATATTCAAAGCTTGAAGTTTAAAAGTCTGGGAAAGTTTCTTCTAAATTTTCATCCAACATTATCAAATTTGACTGACAGAAGTCTGACTAGTTCAAGCATACATGAAGAAAACAGCACAGGCCAAAGCTACTTCAGGTCATGGAAGGGTTTGGAGTGGAAGCAACCTTAAAGATCATCCAGTTCCATACCCCCTGCCATGGGCAGGGACATCTTCCCCTAGACCAGGTTGCTCCAAACCCCATCCAACCTGACCTTGAACACTCCAAGAATGGGGCTTCCACAGCTTCTCTGGGCAACCTATGGCAGTGCCTCAGCACACTCACGGAGAATTTCTTCCTAATATCTAATCTAAATTTCTCCTCTTAGTTTAAAATCATCCCCGTGTATGATATGGTGTCATCCTCAATATACAAAGTGTGGGGCAGACAGAAGAGGTGGACATTCAGAGCGGGAGAAAGAAGGAAGGGGGAGGATGCTCAAAGTAGAGGCATTTGTCTCCCCAAGCCACAATCAGGCAAGATGGAATCCTGCCTTGCTGGAGACAGCTGAACATCTGCCAGCTCATGGGAAGTGGTGAACAGATTCCTTGTTTTCCTTTGCTTGTGTGCACAGCTTTTACCTTGCTTATCAAAGTGTTCTATCTTAACCCGGAGTTTTGTAGTTTTTACCCTTCCGATTCCCTCCCCCATCCCCTCGCGGGGGAGGGAGCGAGCGACTGCGGGGGCTGAGCTGCGGGCTGGGGTTACAGCAGGACAGGGACACACCTGGAGACGCAGAACAGACGGAACACATCTGGCTGCGAGAGCTGCTGTGACAGGCGAACACCGACGGCACCCAGCACCCGCATGTGCCCACGCGGCCCTGATTCCGCTCTCCCGCGGGGCTGACAGTCGCTCCCGGCGGACTCACAACGTTCCCAGGAACCCTATCCCGACGGTCCCAGATCCCGGCTCTCCCGGGGGCTCAGACCCGATCCTGGGAGCCCCAATCCCGATGCTCTCCCGGGGGATGACACCCGCTCCCGATCCCCGCTGTCCCGCGGGGAGATCCCGGGAGCCCCGGTCCCGGCTCTCCCGGGGGCTCACACCCGATCCCGGGAGCCCCGGTCCCGGCTCTCCCGGGGGCTCACACCCGATCCCGGGAGCCCCGCAGGGCCGGGCCGCTGTCGCCCCCTCCTGGCACCGCGCGGCGCTGCGGCACGGCTCCCGAAGTAATTCCCGAAACGCTCTAAAGCCCTACCGAGACAGCTCCCCCAAAAATGAAACATGCCTAATGCCTTCTCTAACATCCAGTGTCCTAATAATAATTGAGTTGCCTGACAAAGATGCATTCAAAAACGTTCCTGCACAGGCTACATCGTCAGGCTTTCTGCATCACTACATGTAAGATGCTGTATTAGACTCTTGTAGAAAAACCCACTGTGGGAGACTTCCGCTCTTTCCAAAGTGCCCATATTATTAGTTCTTAATAGCCCGAGATCCTCAAATTCACAGAAGATATAAGGCTGGGAAGAAGTCTTCAGAGGTCATTAATTCTGTCATGGTTTAACCCCAGCTTGCAGCTGAGCCCCACATAGGTGGGCCCTTCCCCCAGGCATATGTGGGAGAGAATCGTCAAGGCAAAATTAAGAAACTTCGTGGATTGAGATAAAGAATGTTTAATAGTACGTAAAGCAAAATCCACACACCTAAGCAAAGCAAAACAAGGAATTCATTCACCACTTGCCATGCCCAGGCAGGTGCTCAGACATTCCCAGGAAAGCAGAGTTCCATCACACATAATAATGGTGACTTGGGAAAACAAACACAATCACTCCAAACTTCCTCTCTCTTCCTTCTTCACCCCAGCTTTATATGGCAGGCATGATGCCATATGGTCTGGAACATCTCTTGGGTCAGCTGGGGTCAGCTGGGGTCAGCTGTCCCAGCTGTGACTTCTCTCACTTCTTGTTCCAGCCTCAGCCTCCTCATCAGTAGAGTCTCCATGTAAGCTCTGCTAAGCAGTAATGAAAACATCCCTGTGTTATCAACACCGCTTTCATCACAAATCTAAAACACAAGCCCACACTGGCTACTAGGAACACAAAAATTAACCCCAGCCAAAAACACCACATCCCCCACAAGCACTTTAAATGACTACACTTACATCATTCCCAGCATGTTTCACATAGTGTTAACAGGCTTCTGTGAAGACTCAGGTGCCTGCAGAAACAAAAAGGTCTAAAGAACAGATACAGTAAGCCTTAAAAACATGATAAATCTTTTGTTGTATGCTTTTATACAGTAGGCCAATAAAAACCTAATCATTTTTCCAGACCATGGATACATGGTGTAATAAAAAGGTCAAGGGTATATGATAAGTGAAGAGAATCTTTAGGACCCATTTGAGTAACACAAGACAAATTGGACCCTAAGTCCTTAAGATGTAGTACAAAGATGCTGCACTTCACCTTGCAGACTATCCAGCCTAGGATATTACTGGGATAACTCTAGATAAGGAGCAAGTGTTAACTAGGGCTAAAGGTATCACTGCAGCCTATCTGCTGCGAAGCAGCTTAGCTCCCCCAGACACACCAGGCTTTACATGGAGAAACTGAATCAATCAGTAAGAACAAACTGTTTTGCTTTGAGAAACACCTCCAACTACCACAAAGATTTTGGGGAACCCTTTTAAGGAAGGCAGAAAACTGATCTGTGACGAAGTTTACTCAAAATTAGGACTTCTTCAGCCTAAAATAACAGGCTAGAAGTGGTCATGAAGCAGTTTAATACCTAGTGAAGTGCAAAAATGTTTTCTGAACTTTCATGACTCAACAAATGGATCAGGAACATCATACCCAAACTGTGTTTCGCTGAGAAAAATTTGCTTTCCTTCAAGCTCAGAAAGGGAGACAGGGGACAGTTAAGCACAATAAAAAGTCAAACAACCAAACAGACATGAGGAACCATAGTCCCTTTCACAAAAGTGAAATTTATCATTTAGCATTAGTCTGGATGGTGGGGTAGAGAAGGAAAGGGTGAATTTTTTACCCCATGGAGCTGTATCACTGAAGTCTGCATACAGGGCACCACAGCATTTGTGCCTGGTAGCAGAAGTAAGGCAACAAAAATCTCCTTAACCCTCAGACTCAGATACTGTGGATGTGATTGCAGGGAGCAGAAACTGGGCTGCTGACCAGAGACATCAGGATTGGTACTTGACCACCTCTAGTTAATTAGGACATGGATCAAAATGAACCAGTAATAAAAACCTTTGTCCACTACCAGCAACCAGGAAAGCACACATGAAAGGAAGAATGACCACATTAAAAGCAGTCCTTCCATTTCTACATCTGAAAACCATCATTTTTATCCCAAAGCAGTGGATAAATTGGCTGAGAACATCTAAAACCTTTTGCTTTCAAACACATCTGCTTCCCAGAGTACTGCTACTGAATAATCTGAGGCAGCAAAAGGCTACAGATATATTCACTCTCCAAGCATTCAACAAATGCAGTAGCAGTTAGAGGAGAAGCAATTTCAATTTATAGAATCATAGAATATCCTGAGTTGGAAGGGATCCACAAGGACTCAAGTCCAGCTCCTGGCCCTGCACAAGATGAGCTCAAGAATCCCACTATGTGGCTGAAAGCATCGTCCAAATGCTTCTTGAGCTGTGTCAAGCTTGGTGCTGTGGCCACTTCCCTGGGGAGCCTGTTCCAGTGCCCAAACACCCTCTGGGACTGGATTTGCCAATATCCAATCTAAACCTCCCCTGACACAGCTTTAGGCCATTCCCTTGGGTCCCGTCACTGGTCACCAGAGAGAAGAGATCAGCACCTGCCCCTCCTCTTCCCCTCACAAGGATGTTGCAGACTGCAATGAGTTCTCCTCAGTCTCTTCTTCTCCAGGCTGAACACACCAAGTGACCTCACCTGCATCTCATAACGCTTCTCCTCCAGACCCTTCATCTTCATAGTCCTCCTTTGGACACCAAAACTCTAATAGTTTTAATTCTTTCTTATATTGTGATTTATATTGTGGTGTCTGAAACCGCACCCAATACTAAAGACATTTTCCTATATTGTCTGTCTTGTCCACATAAAGGCATCTTCCTAGGACTATTGCTACTGAACAATCCTGATGGATTATTAAAGTCAAAGAATATCAGTAAATCCTCAAAGGATTTGCAACTTCAGGTTTTTACTGCCACTGTATTATACCAAGAACAGCACAGCAGCAGTTGTTACATCAAATTTTCTGTTGGATCAAGTACAATGGGTTTACTGAAATGATTTCTAATCTTTTAGGTTTCCAACCACTTTGTCAACAAATTCTTCCTAGAAAATAAAGATCTATAAAAGAACACCTATACAAGCCAAAAAAGTGAAAGATTTACCATCTACAAGAATTAAGCTGACATTTTTTTGCTGCCTTGCAACTTTGTTGAAGTTGAGCTGCTACCTGAAGCCAAAAGTCTGATAAACACATCAAAATAAGAAATGAAAGGCATCCAGCAAATAGCAACTAGAGATGGAGAATAGAAAGGAAATCCATTTAACTGCCTAGTTTCTTAATAAGTTTACCTTGACAATAAGGTAAAATGCTGAAAAACAACAACACAACATAGAAGAACAATAAGTGATAAACATGACAAAGGTGAGCTCAAGCAAAGGAAAATTTTAAGATAGGATAAACACACAAAGAATAAAACATGCACTGCTCAGCTGTTGAGGCACAAAAATGCATCAGTCAGTCAAACAATGCTTCTTTGTGATACCTCTCCAGTCACTGCTCTTTAATTTGTTCCTCGTCATAAACAGCCAACCTACAGCTACTGTACGCCCAAGTCATTGACACGTCAAAGAGCTCTACAATTTAGCAGAGACCAAATGTCCATAAATGCACCTCATTTTGAATCAAAGATGTCAAGACACTCAAATCTACCAGTCCTTATACTTGGTTTAAGAGTTAATCATCCATTGTTAAAGCACTGTGCATTTTTTCATTTTTACTTCTTGGCCATACATTCCACCATCCCACTTTAAAGGGCTTCTTAACACCTTTATTCATCCCTGAAGGCAGTCAAGCTCTCAAATCACAAGCTGAAGATCACTTTCACAAACCAATCAGACTAGCAAGAAGCCTACAGACCATCTCAAGCTTCCAAAGCATTGTATTTCTTTCCATGATTTCCTCAAAGATTAAGACATACAGACTTCTGTATCTAGAAAGTCACAAGCAAATTAAATTCCCGAGTCCATATGCCCTTATGGCCTTAGCTTAAGGCCATGAAGATACTCATTTTCTAGCTAGTGTTATACTTAGGGAAAAAAAAAAAAAAAACAAAATCACACTTGGCTAGAAATATACGGCTCTAAAATAATTCCCAGAACTACCACCACCCCTACCAAGCAGCTCCCATGGCATGGGTGAGACTTGCCTTCCCAGGATTCAGGGGCAGACAATCCCACTTTGTGAAGATATTCCACATGCCCAGTATAAAAGCCCTGTTCTTCATCATCTTCTATTTGAAAAAGGGTATTAATAATGTAAACATTAAGCTTGCAAGATTCCTGCAGAGTTCAGCTAAGAACAGTCAGTTAATTCACCATAAAATATTAGGCGTGTCAGTTACCAGGTAATCTATTTAAACATGCTTTTCACTGAACCCTGCTAAATAGTAATTAAAAACTCATGCAGCGCTACACTGAATACTTTGCAGAGGCTTTTCAACTCTGAACTTTGATACCCAATTCTTTCAAACAAAAGCACATCCTAAATTCTTTTGTTTCTTAATTATATTTGAAGACAGAGAGGGGAATAAAGTCAGAGGGCAGAAAGGTCATATACATAAATTTTAAGTACATGCAAGTAAAGTCAAACAAGCCACAGGCCAGAAGAACAGTGCTGCGACCTCCTTTCTGATTCCTCCAGTAAATAAGTACTCAGAAGGTTACAGTTTTAATTTGCATGGCTGGTGTCAAAAAGGATTGAAAGTGACAAACCATGTCAGCCTGCATTTGAAACCTTTTAGTTCGATCTCTCTCATTGACTGCCAAAGTGAGTGCACAGTGAATTAGGAGTCAGCTTTAGACTAACTGTGATCGCGGTGAGTGGCTCTAGGCTCAGTCAGGCTTCAGAGCAGATGAGCCCAGGGCTGAAGAAAGTATGATTATATTGAGCTGCATTTCACAGAAGCCTTGTTAACATGACTGGAATATCTGATAAATCACTTCCTCAGCCTTTTAAGAGAGCAAGACTGAAATCTAATTTTTAGTTAGCCCTATGACTGTCCCAAAATGGTTTCACTGCAGTAAAAGCAAAGAGCAACTATGACAAAAATGTGAACTTCTGAAATTTTACCAAATACAGATAGCTGAGATAAGGGACAGACTCTGCTATATCCCTTCTCCCCTCTAAGACTTACTACTTTTCATGCTGCTTTAATAAGACAGAAATAGAACCTAAGTCAGCCTTCCCTGGTTTGATGGTGCAACCATTGTATCATATCCATTCCCAGTACTGTCACTTAAATTTCTCATCACACTTGGCCTGGAAAATATCCAATTCCACCAACATGTTTTTCTTACACTGCTGTCTTCTAGTAATCAGACTAAAACCAGAATAATTTATTTCTGGTTAACCTCTAAGAACAACAACTAAAAGTGACCTGCTGTCTGGAAAAAAATATGAGGAGCACAAAATTTACTATATTTAATAGTATGCTCCAAGTAATTTTAAAATGCTGTCAGCTTCCTACAGTTATATCTCATTTTCAAAACACCTATGACCTTCATGAAGTGCTTTGAAATCCTCAAAGAGTAGGACACTTGAAACAATTATTGTTCCTGCAATTGATACTACAATCGGAAAAAGGAGTGTCTGAGGTTGCACTGATGGAGTACACTTAACACCATCAGGAACTGGGAACGAACAGCACCATGTGTCTGTGCCATGCCATGAAACTTGTCCACACAGGAAAGTGGATGCTTCAGCAGCAAAATGCTTGCTTACATTACAGCATATGTATGTCACTACAAATAATCAACTTTATTTTTGATATATTAAAGAAAAGCACAAAACCCCTGGCATACCCTAGATGGATTTATTGGAAGTTGTTCTGGTTTTCTCCGGAATAGAGTTAATTTTCTTCTTAGTGCCTGGTACAGTGCTGTGCTTCAGATTCAGTATGAGAGTTGGTAACAGACTGATGTTTCGGCTGTTGCTAAGTAGTGCTTACTCTAAATCAAGGACTTTGCAGTGTCTCATGCTCTGCCGGGGAGCAGGTGCACAAGAAGCCCAGAGGGAGCACGGCCAGGAGAGGTGACCTGAACTGGACAAAGGAATATTCTACACCACAGGATGCATGCCCAGTATATAAACTGGGGGGAGTTGACTCAGAGCTACTGATCGCAGCTCAGGGACAGCCTGGCATCAGTCAGCAGATGAAGAACAACTGTATTTTGCACCACTTATTTCTCTTGGGTTTTATTTGTCTTTTTCCTTTTCAATACAAATATTATATTTTACATTATTTCAGTCATTAAACCCACAGGTAGTACCTTTATTCAATTCCCCCCACATTCCACCGGGGGACAGGAAACAAGTGGCTGCACAGTACCTACCAACCAAGCTGAGCTTAAAGCATGAAAAGTCAGTAATATATATGGAACCCTAATTTATTACTAAGCTCCTACTTCAACCATTTTTACAAAGCCATCCCTTACCTGCTGAAAAAAAAAATTAGACCACTAGTATCCTCTACAAAGCAGAAAGTGAGTACACTTCCTCACACTCCATTCTCCCTGAAATTTAGGGAGATACTGCTCTGATTATTGAACTCCTAAGCAAAATTTGACACAAACAGCAAGCTCCTGCTGATCACTACTAGACATGTGGCTCAGGGAGACCATTCAACATACAGTTAGCACATACAGCCATCTACTGATAGGAAGGCTTGCTATTCCTGTACATCATCTCATTGACATTTTAAAGGAAGCCTTGCCAACTTCTGACATTACCCCAAATCTCAAAGACACCAAAATGAGCTTGTAAGGAAGAATTCCAGAGCTCCAGTCTGCACAAGAGAGTTGTCTTTCAGCAACTGCAGCAGGACTCATCACCTTCTGACATAAGGATTTCAGCAGCCCTAACTTTCATTACCTACACATTTTTACACAAACCAAGCAACTGCCAAGCACACTTCCATGTCTCCCCTGTTACAAAATGAGTCTGGTATCAACATGTTTTATTTACAGTTAGCTTCTTCCATCTGCAGTTTCACATACTTCATTCAACATTCACTAACCACTCGTCTTGAATCACTACTATAAATATATGTGAAAAAAGGTAACTTTCTCACAGGTCTTTCAGTATTTTTAGAGCATCACTCGTGAACCAAGTTCTGACAATCAACACTACACTTGCACATTTACCAACATTTACATACAACCACCACTGCAAAGTCAGCCTTCGAAATAAGGCTTGATTTCATGACTAGCATCACTTCCACAGACAGAAATATTTTTCAGATTTTGTATAAAGATGAGCACATGAGAGTTGAAAATAGGAAAAACACAAATACAAATGTATTAAGCTCTTGCTTCTTCACAGAACCTCATCTTTCTCAAGGTTCTTCATTTACAGAACTTACTATAAGCTAATAACTGGACAAAATGTTCCAGTTCCCACTGTCTGGTACCAGCTACAAATTAATCTTATTAGCATGGTCATCTTACTACACATGCAAATAAGTCTGTTTCCAATCTATAACGTGTTTAATGGTTTACAGGCAAAAAAAAAATCCCCTTTTTAGGATGGCTTAATCTTCAGGTATACAAATAAATCTTCTTAATTAGATCAAGCGGATAAAGTCTAGTCTCCTGGAAAAGACTCCCACTGTTCTAAAATTTAAGCAGCAGCTAAATGTTTCAATGACTCTTTAAAACAATATTTAACCAATGGGTATTGTATTTGTGTCCCAAGGAGACAAAGCATCAAATCCTTGAGCAGAGTTCTCAACAAGAAAAATCAGCACTTATAGATACTATGCAGGAACATTGAAGGATATTGATATTTGATTTTAGTGCTTTCAAAACAAGGTTTCAAGGCAGAGAAATTTCTGTCATATCTTAATTTAGAAAGACAGGTTAATAATACTGCTCAATAAAGTATTCCTACAGCACCTTAATTACTTCCACACTGTTCTTTTTTAACTGAAATGTTACCCAGGAACTTGAAGCAGGTCAAGCTCCACTTTTTAAATTTAAAATTATGTAATTTGTGTAAATGTGTAATTATAAGCACAATATGCAAATTTGTCCACTTCCATTTGAAAATTATAATTACCAGATTTCAGAAGTCTAGACCCAGGATTTTCCCTAGAAACCAAATTTCAATATGCCTGGGAATTTGTTAGCAATTTGGCTCTTCTGTCTGAGCAATAAACACACCTGAATTACTTCAGGATCTCAGAAAGATTCTGCTTCATCCATACAACTCTTACAAATTAATCTTGAGTTTCTGAAGAAATCTGGCTGATGTACAGTATTTCAGTTCAAGTAAATACAGATAGCAAATTTAATACTACTAAGACACCAAAATGCTATTACATAATTAAGATGGTTATTTAAAGCACTTAAAACCTCTGCTAAGACATTCTCAAAGACACCAAAAAGAAGCCAAACTTGGAAACCTGTTTCATTCTAAAATTAAAAGATAAACAAATCCAGTTAAAAAAACTAGACAAGTGATTTCATTCGCCTCCAGATGAACTAACATAGAAAATACTCAGTGGACGTGGTACACAAAATCCAAGCCAGAACCATTACATATATGTTTCCAGTAGTAATTTCCATTCGCTTAAGTGCACAGAATTATTACAATTGAGGAAAAAAAACAACAGTCCCTGATAAAGTTAGTGTCATGGCAGAATGGGTTTGCAAAACACCCCCTCCTGAAGTCACATTTCCCACCTGTATTACACAGTTACTTCATTTTATTTGGCTTTTTGGTGATTCTACAACTAAAGTATCTATTTTACATAGGTATTATACAAATTTCCATTTTCAACTAGAGTTAACCAGTTGGTAAGTCACCCTCAATCTTTCTTTTTCCCATCTCTAACATGTGAGACACTTCACTTTCAAAGTAAACAAAAAAATCAAGATACCTACTAGACTACAGAGATTAGATTCACATACTTTTACGTTTTTTCACTGACAATGGTTTTTTTGAGCTGAATGTATGCATGCAGATACCATGATGAAAGGCAAAAGTTTCAGTCCTCCAATTTCTCACTTCAATGAGAACCTCAAAAAGTATCAAATTCAAAAAAGCACTATTTTCATAGAAGTCAAAAAGTCAGGTATACTTCCTTTAACACTGTTTACAAAATAGTAAATCACATACTTCTCTAACTCCCTGGAATAATTTACACATGCAAGAAGATTCTTCACTACCTAGAGAGGAACTTCATTATACGCAGCCATCAAGTTGAATTTCTCTAAGTTTTTTTATTTACAGCAAACAGAACAAATAATTGGTTTTTAACATAATTCTCCTTTTCCCATTATCAACAGTGGCATTTTTATGGATTCAAAGTTAGGAAAAATATGCAAAATCTCAACCACCCATGGACATGCAGCTACAACGCACTTGGCATATGTATTCCACAGCTGAAGCTGTGACAGCAACCCCTAACTCCAGAGTATTTCAGACAATAGTAATTCTCCCGATTCTGCAACGGGCATTTGCATCTATTACACATCAAAATCTACAACACATTAGAAGAAGCCACATCAATTTAAACCTGTTCCTGTTATAGGATGTAAAGTACATCAAGCACAGCTTTGTAATCACTGCAATTGAAGCAGAAAATAATTTTAGCTGTCACTGTGTTATATTAAGAGGATCGCTTCATAACTTATTTCACTTCAGCATCCTAAGCACTGGATCAAGCATTTAGCTCTCCAGAGCTGTACTTGAAAGTCACCTGCCAATTATACTGTATCTCCAAATGTACAGTAATTCATACTTTAATTCACACAGAATGACTCTTCTAGCCAGTATTGCATCACTGAAACAAAAAGCTAGCACTTTAAAGCACATCTGACATGACAGATGCAGAAGGGGTGAGAGTAATTTATTAGTTGGAGTTATATAATTGCAAAACAAAATATGCTTTGTGGCTTTTTTAAAGGTTTACTAAAATGTATTGTTGGTTCCTTAATATTTTAGCTGCAGAGCCCAAAGTTTCTCAGGAAGAACATCGGTAGTCGGCTCATCCTTAAGAAGGCTCACGCACATGTAAACAATCGGCTGTTCATTGTTCAGAAACGGGGTAAAACACAAGACCTTCTGGGGTTTTAAATGACGCGCAGCCCGAGCAGAGGACAGCAGACCCAGCGGTCCTACACGGCCATTCAACTCGGAATAATCTGTAACTCGAGCAGAGAAAACACCGATGGAAGAGGAGCAATGAGAGAAGGCATCCAGCGTGCGCGGCTGCCCGGGGCGATGCTGCCCGGCAGAGAAAGGGGAAGGCGCCGGGCGCCGACAAACACCGACAGCCTGAGAACAACAAACCCCTCCAAGCGGTGCAATGGGAGGGGTGAACCTCCGGCTGAGCACCCTCGGTGGCCGCCGCTCACTCCGGCCGGACCCCACCGCGGGATGAGGCGACCCCGCTCCGCCCCGCTGTGCCCCGCCGCCCCTCACCTTGGTTGACCAGCCGCAAGGCGTGGGTGAAGGACGGGTCCAGCGAGTCCTTCTCCGCCATCAGCTCGGGCAGGTACTTCTCGTCCATGGCAGCGGCCCGGAGCGGCAACGGAGCCGGGGTGCCGGGCGCACCCGCGGGGAAGGAGCAGGTCCGAGTCCCAGGCGGCGGTAAATCCTCGGAGGCAGCGCTTCCCCCTGGCCGCCTCCCGCCCGGGGCTGCGGGGACGCATCCAGAAGGAAGCGCCGCAAGCCCCCGGCCAGGAGCGGGGAGAAAAGGGGCGCGGGCCGGGGAGACACCCCCCCTCAGCGGGGAAGGGGCTCTGAGAAATCACTCTGCGGAGGCGCACAAGGAGGAAAGGGGGAAGAGAGGCGTCCCGGGAGCCGCTGACCCACGCAGGACGGCGGCCCCGCACACAATAAAAGGGGAACCGTAAGGCGGTGGCGGCGGGCGCGGCGCACAGACCCGCAGCACGCACAACCCTCGCGGCGACGCTGCGCCGACTGACCGGGGGAGCTGCGCCGCGCCAGGCTTATATACGGGCCTTAGAGCCCGCCCCCGCCGGCACTGAGCCCCGCCCAGGAGCGATGCCCCACCCCGACCCCTTCCAATGGGCGGGGACAGCACAGCTCCCCTAGCGCCGCTCCCTTGCCAAAGTGCAGGCTCCTATTGGATGGCGTGGCCTGTCAGTCAGTGCCGGACTGCAGCTTCTCATTGGTGGGTGCTGCTGGCCCCGCCTCCCCGCGGTCGGTGCGGGGCCGGTCTGAGGGAGCGCTCCCAGAGCGGCTCTGTGCCGGGAGCGGCGCTGTGTGCGGGCCAGCGAGGATCGTAGAACACCCCCCTCCTACCCCACAGCGACCCTTCCGACACACGATTCCCTTCGGGGCCTTCCCCGGGGTGTAGGATCTGTGAGAGGGGTTGGAGATCCAGGACGGGGTCCTCTTCGTCCCTGTCAGAGCTTGCGGAGAAAGACAAGTACTGTGTTGAAAGGAGTGCAAAGGGTTTGTTTTTTTTTTTCCACTGCCCCAAACAGCGGTATCCTCTATCCCGCGTTCTGTACTTGCACCTCTAGTAATACAAGCCACTTCATAAATACCAGTCAGAAAACCATATTTCTGATGAGTTGCCCTGATGTGCGGCTGTAAGTGGATTTGGGGTTCACCCTGTTCTAAAACAGGAAAGAGAAGCAAAGTTTAGAAGACCTTGCTCTAGCCTATTTTCCTATTTTTTCAGGGGATGCATTTGTTATACTAGATCATGATTCACTCTGATATTTAGCTTTGAGACTTTACATCGGTTCCTTATTCGTCCTTAGGTGTCTCATCAATGAATCTTGGGTGACAAAAGCCCGGAGGAAGCCAGACCAGCTCTTCTCTGTCACAGAGCACAAGGGCAAAGCAGAGGAAAATTACTAAATCACTGAAGCTGAACCCGTAAAGTAGCATTTTAAATCAACATTTACTGGAAAATCCAGTAAGAAACTTTGATGATCTAGACTTAAAAGGCCACTGAAAACACTCTTCTATCTGTAAATTGAACAGCCATACATTTACTTTTGTATTAGAAAAAAAAAACCTGCAATGTATCTTACTGATATCCTTGCAATACAGGGAGGAAAAAAGCTCTGAAAAGGTAAACCAGCATGAGAAATGCTCACTCAAAGCCTGGAAGCAGAGGTTAAGGCTCCCTTCTCAGAACTGCAAGTGCTCTTTCACCCTGAAAACCAAAAGACCATATTTTAAGGTATCTTACTCCTTGTTGTATTTCACAGATTGCAATATCCCATGAAACAATGCCTGGTATGCTACAACATGAAACATACTCGATGTACACTCTCTGTACAACCATTCCAAATAAATCTTGATCCAGAATGAGCAGAAACAAATTTGCAAAGTTCTATTTAAAAAATTCTCTTGCATGACATCAAGCTTGATGGATACAACTAAACCATACAAGCAGCTGGAAGAAGTTGAATTAAAAACAAATGTTTTTTTTCAACCTTCCATATACATCTTCTATATAAAAGTACTGAAATGCAGCCATCTGTTGTGAAACAGGCAGGCACACACAACTCTGACACAGAACAATGTGTAGGAGTGTAATCTTTATTGAATGACCTGGAGCAAAATAATCCCTATGTTTGCCGCTAAAGCCTAAATGTACTTAAAGTCCCACTAAAGCATCACGGACCTCAGACAGAAAGGTAGCTCTGTTATTACAAATTGTGTAAAACACAATGTACCTTTCTTGGAAAGAGTCATATTTTCCCTGGTAACTGATTAAATAAACATTTGGTGTTTCAAGAAACCACAGTATTTCTTCCCAAATTATACCAATTCCCTCTGGCTTTCAACAGAGAAAGACTTACTGGAAGTCTGAAGACTTGGTTCTCTCCAGGTCTGTAATAATATAGGAATTATAAAATTATCCACATTGTACCCTATTGTTCAAACTCAAACCTGCACATAACAAGTGCAGGATATTGTTTTCTCCAATGAAATTCACTACAATGCAATAAAACAAGAGGAGGGCAGAAAGGATGGGAAATGACGAGCATTGGGCCCTAGAAAGCAGCCCAGGATGTGGTTAGCTGGGAAAAGTCTGCTGAGCATCATTTTTACTGTCCAGGAAAGGCAGGAAACACCATCTTCTTAAGGATTGATTGCTTTTTTACTGCCAAAATCTATACAAAGCTTGAAAAGCAGCTTGCTCAAGGAGCTGCCCAGTAAGTATTAGCTGTAGGATTCATGAATATTGAAAAGCCATGACTCTAAACTTCTAAAACTCATGACTTAAATGTGTTTGCTCTCTAACAGTACACGTCTGCTTTGCTGTTTAATGCATGTGGTAGCCTCAGGAAGTTGGTTTGTTAGGTGGACATCAGTCAGGAACCATGTCAGACTAATATCCATTGCTCCTTTTAAGGCACCAGTTATCTGACCTGACAGTGTGCCCGCATATCTATAAGCTAAAATTGTAGGTGCCAAAATTAATACTCATATGTGTTAGAACCATTAGGCTGTGTTGGTATCTTCACTCTCAGGAGTGAGATTCATTTTCTTGTGCCAACAGGATGTGAGGGGACCATGTGTAAAGAGGCAGAAACTGAGCTATGTCCTCTCACTGGAATATGGGTTCTGTACAAATTAATGAACTTACATTTTATTTATTTGTTGGATCAATGTAACAAGCAGTAATTTCACCATTAAGTCTTTGTTCCTAATACTGTAATTACAGCTAAATATTTGTCATTTCCATTGACCCATCAAATGGTTTGAGTTGAAAGGGGCCTTAAAAGTCATCCAGTTTAACTCTGTCACTGCAATGAGCAGGGACATCTTCAACTAGATCAGGTAGCTCAGAGCCCCATCAAAACTGACCTTGAATGTTTTCAGGGGTGGGGCATCTACCACATCTCTGGGCAACCTGGTCTAGCCTCATTGTAAAGAATTTCTTCTTTAAATCTAGTCTGAGTCTACTCTCTTTTACTTAAAAACCATTATTGTCTTATCACAATATGTTCTGCTAAAATGTTTGTTCTTTTCTTTAAGTACCAAAATGCTGCTATAAGGTCTCCCCAGAGCCTTCTCTCCTGCAGGCTGAACTGCCCCAACTCACTGAGCCTGTCATCAAAGGCAAGGTGTTTCAGACCTCTGACCATCTTTGTGGCCTCCTCTGGACCTGCTCCAATAGATCCATGTCTTTCCTGTGCTGTGGGCCCCAAAGCTGGATGAAGCACTGCAGGTGGGCTCTCACGAGAGCAGAGCAGAGGGGCAGAATTCCCTCCCTAGACCTGCTGCCCACGGGGCTTTGCCCAGGGAAGGGTTGGGTTTGTGGGATACAAGTGCACCACAGTCAGTGGCAGCTTGGTGTGATCATTGAATAGATGGAACACTGGTCACAGGAGAAGAACCCAGCTGAGTGGATGGTAATTTAGGCAAAATCAACCTTGTGGTTGGGATCTACAACAAGGCACCCGATCAAGACAAGTCTGTTGACACAGCACCCTCACTCCAGATACAGAAGGCATCACACTCACAGGCTGTCATCCTGCTGGGGTTATTTACAATTCTGTGGTAGACTTTACATGCCTCTAATGTAGTTCTTTCCTCTGATTAACTCCTGGGCTCCTGACTTAAATCTCAAACCACAACAGACTGTTACAGAATCGTTATTTATTTCAGACTTCAACTCATTAAAATGCACATAGCTGAAGACCTGTAGAAGCAGGGTCTGTTTGGGAAATAGTTTGTCACAAATACCACATCTAGTGATTGATGTGACTCACCACAGTTCTGACTAGCATGTTGCTAAGTAGGTTCTGGCTTCCCTAATATAAGTGTGTTACTTGCCAAGTTCTATTAGGCATGACGAAAGTAACATTGTGCTCTTTTCTCCAATACTCCTCTGGCTTTTTATTTTTCTTTTTTTTTTTAACATGCATGTGTTTTAAAATATGAAAAAAAAAAAATAGATAAGAGTATACTGTCATACAAGATGTCCATAAGAAATTGTTTTCAAAAGCTTTTCTCTAAAAATTCCCAGCTTTCTCTTTTATACCTTTTGCCTCATAGTTCAAAGTTTAGGCTCTTTTTGGACCTAATCAAGGTAATCAGGCAAGTTAAGGTAGAACATAGTACATAGAATGTACAAGACCTGTAAAACAAAATGAGTACATCATCTGTAGCAGGTAAATTTTATCCACTTTATTCCACTTTATTTTCTTTCTAGGTCTTAAAGGCTAACACACTGTATCAGAACAGTCTCTCCCATTTCTAGTGCAGTAATTGAGGCAATACATTGCAGTGAACTCACCACCTTTGTCACTATATTCATGTATGCCATGATCTGAAGGGTTTTTTTCTTTCCTGTAGGCATTTTGCTAATGGCAGTTGTTGCAGTGTGCACAGTCCTGGAGCTGCACACACATGTGCCTCGGTCATATGATGTGCCTGTAGGCATCTTGATGAACTTTGTATTCTCTGCTCTGAAGCATTTTTTCATATTAAAAGAGTCTTTTCTAATCTTGTTTTGAATAAGGCACAATGATTTTATAGCCTGTTATTTGCTTTGTACAAGTATTTGTTAAAAATCTAGATTTTGTAATTTCTATTATGTACTTGCTAATACACACTTCCTATAGTTCCAATGATGCAAAAGATATTATCATGGCAAAAAACTTTTTCTGGTTATTCTTTTTCTCTTGTGTCATATTTGAATATAAATAACTTTTTAGTACTCCTTTCTTGACCTTACATTGTAGCTATAAAGGAATGTTGTACTATTGCTAAATTCCTCTGCTAGGAGCTTTTGCAAAATTGTATGCTCTTTAATTTCCTATATTCCTGCCTAGTATGCTTACAAAAGTGGTTTGCTTTGAGTACTTTGTGACTGCCTTCTCTAGTGCTGGGACAATCAATGTGTATTACAAACCTTGATGCATCTGGTCCTCCCACATGCCTCTTTTATTGCTCTGAACGTGGGTGATGCCAAATCCGTATACCCTTATCTCTGTTGCACCTGTCCTCTTCCTGCTTTCACATCTTTTAGCACATTGTGTTGTGTGCTAATGAATGTTCTCTTTTGTTCTTAAGACAGCTTTTTACAGAGTGAAATTGTTTGTTGCTAATTTTTTCCTCTTATATTCAATCCATTAAAAACTTGTCTTTCACAGACTGTCTTTCCTAACTACCAAGGCTTCATCAGCCATAAGTTATCAGTTGTCTTGGTAAGACCATGATGTGTCTCACAACATTTATCTTTGTATGGTGATGTTTTCTTGAAAAAGAAACAGAACTCCATTCACAATTACAATCTGTGTTTTTCTGTCTGCTTGTATGAGTTTACTGGATACTTGATCTTTGAAAATACCAATGCCATTTTCCTTGTCACCTGGTGGAACCAAGGTGAAGGATATTAGCTACTCCAACCCTGAAATAAATCTGCTGCATTAATATCTCCTATATACCACTGTTTTCTGCGATATTTCATTTCTGATTTACCCATGGCCCATTTCTTTCATTATTCTGCATGAAAACCACAGTTTCTTTTCTTCTGATAATATATCAGAAAATAACATTATTCAGACTGCTCAGATCCTCAGAGAGTCAGAGTAAATTAAAGTTATTATATAATAGAGGCCATTTGGTGATGGTGGTTTATTGCATTTGCTTTTAAACTTTAACTCTAAACAGTAATAATAAAGCAGTCTTATAGGAAGCATTTCTTAAGCTTCTCTTAAGAGGGAGAAGGGATAGCAGTAAAATATCCATTTTTCTCTTGGAATAAAAAATCTTATTTAAAATGCTGGAGGGTGAGCCAGAACACAGTTCATGAAAACTTCACAGACTATGTTTATGCAAAAGTCATGCTGCTCTTAAGTGACCTTCAAGAGTCTGCATAACTGAAGTGAGATTATGAAGCAAAGCAGCAGCTGTACGAGAGCCCAAAAGGAACTGATGGGAGGGGGGGAGGAACAAACAAAAAAAGGCATAAAACATTTTAACTTATTTTCTGTTTGGGAATGGAACCATGCTCCTTCTGTACCTTCTACAAGGCAACAGGTGAAAGAGGAACTCACCATGTAAGACAGGAAGACTCAGCTCCTGCTCAAAGCACACAGGCAAATCAGTCTGTGAAACATGGATTTTATACATGTTCCCACTCTGCCAGGCCACAATGGAAGGATCAAGCAGTGCAAAATGTTCTGTGCATCCTGTTCTTGGTATCTGCTGTGATGCAGAGTTAAGGAAAAGAAGGAGAATCATCAACCTTTGCCTTCAGAGGTTTGCTCAGTTCAACAGCAGTTGCTGAGAAGGCTGTTGTGTCTTTATGTCCAGCTCCAAATAATTTCATTTGCACTTATAACACAAAGTAGGTCTGTTTTCTGAAGTCTGGTGCTTTCAACCCACCCATGAATACCACCTCCACAATGTTGATGTGACTGTTGCATGTGTATCTCATTGCTTAATTCTTTAATATCGCAAAGCCATATGATGATATATGATATATATGATGATATATGATGATATATGCAAAACAATTGTTTTAAAAAATATTTCAGCTGTGTATATATTGATAATTATCAATAATAAAAAAAAATACCTCAGATAGCAAGGCAGACAGAATCATAGAATCACAGAATATTCAGAGCTGGAAGGGACCCAAAAGGATCATTGAGTCCAACTCCTGGCCCTGCACAGGACACCCCAAGAAGAGTTGACACTGCAAGACACTGCAAGAAGAGTTGGGAGAGCTGCTGCTTTGGGGGATGTTAAAGGAAATGTGGCCGTGAGAAGAGAAAGAAAAGTCACTAGGAAAACAAAACAAAACAAAACAAACAAACAAACAACAAAACCCCCAAACGCCTGTTTCTGTAAGCTATGCCTGAGAATTCAATGGGTGATAATGGCCTGATTTCAGATTTTTAATTTAGAACTCAAATGGAAAGAAAATAGTCCTGACCATACATTCACAAGTACTGCTGCACTTCCATCTATGTATTAAGTTTCAGCAAAATGAGGGAAAGTAAGAAGCAGGACTATTTCATTATAGATCAATGTATAAAGTGAAATGTTAAGGCAAAAATATGTCTGCTTTCCTGCTAGAATGTTTTCATTAGATGCAGTGTCCCTCTCTCACCCAGTCATTTTCCTTAATAATTTGGGATTCTGACTTCATGCAGTTATGTGACTTAAATTGAGAAGTATGTTTTTGTCAAAAATAAGTTACTAAAAATCAATAGTTTGAATTTTATTCATGCACTGCCTTATTTTGTCAGGGAACAGCCGCAAACCTAAGCTCAGGTAAGAAGTGCTTAGTAAGGCTTAAAATGCATCCAAGCATACACTTCCTTAAAAATAGTACATCAGTAGTCTAATATCTCAATTCTGGGTCTTATTTAGGGGCCTCTAGATAGTTTATTATCTTTTTTCAAATTAGTGGAGGATTAGAACATAATATTTCCCAAGGAAACCACTTTTGTTTTCTTAAGGAAACTTAAGTTTTATTGACTTTCAAAGAGTTTTACCTCTTATAGAGTTCAAGTAAAAGTGCAGCACTTGAAAAGTGGGGTATGAATGGGTGTTTGAAATTACCTTGAGAAGTTAATGATATCTTTATAGCATTAGTATTTAGTAATTGATGCCTTCATCCTAAAATCTCTACTTTGCTGCTCCAGCAAGTCCCAAAAATTAGCATAACCATCCTAAAGAAGAAATGGGTCCCTTGCTGTATGTTTCTCACCTACTGTTTTTTTCATTCCTTTCTGTTACTTCTTTTTCCTGGTGTTTTGCCACAGATCTCCTGTTCCCATGATACAATATGCAGTTAAAATTATCTCATCTTCATTTGTTTTTCAATAAACAGAATGTGTTACACAAATGTGCCATATTCATGGTTGTATTACAAAACAAATACTATGCTCTAAATGACACAAATAATTAGATTTTTAATATCCATGATTGTTTGTTGGGTTTTTTGTAATTCCTGATTGCTTATATTATAGCTAAGTATAATAATGTGATCTCTTATGTTCTATATTACATTAGATTTCCACAGCAAGATTAGGAAACAATACTAAAAATATCCAATGCTAGGTCTAACCAGATACATTTCTATTTCTTTGTTTTTATATCACAGAAATAGAACAGCTATAATTTTATACTAGTAACAGATCTAATTTCAGTAAAAACACTTCAGGTAGGCTGGGACAAATTAAAGCAGAAAAGTGGGAATGTGTGAAAGAAACATATGCTTTCATTTCAAGATTTATGGTATTTATCTACAGCAGTGTTTAAGTCTTGCTGGTTTTACAATATGGAAGAATATTCAAATTTCCTTAACACAACAGGTTAGTGGTCAAGTGCAGCTTTATTAAAGATTTCTTTGCCAGATACTGTTATCCTCTACATGCAGGAAAAAATATCAACATGAATATTTTTTCTTGATAGCACAGACAGCACAATCTTACAGTGAGCTGCATGATACAAACCAAAGAAAAGGAGGACAGACTCCACAAGGTCATCTAATCCAACAGTTTGCCCAAGGAAAGAGTCCAGGGAACACTAATATCTGCTGAACTGCCTTGCCAAAAATTGGATACCATGCCCCCAGTAATGGCCTTTTCTCATAGGTTCAGACACCTCAGTTGATGTAAAGCATGGTGGGCTGCAAGTGTGCCAGGAGAGAGCTTGCTGCAGGACCTGAGCTTCTGCCCTGAAACTGTAAGACAATGTATAGACAGTTTATCCCACTTGTTCAGGTTGTGCAGGGTGATCCTATGCTTGGTAATATTCATCCAGCCTAAAGAATGTGAATAATGATGTGACATTTTTCAAACCTTAGTCTCTATAAAGTGTCCAGTTACCCTTTCTTATATTAAACAAAAGATAAAAGGCTAAATTTACCCCCCACTGCAGTACCCCTCACTCTATATGGAAAATATTTTCTGTGGTATTATTATGATAAAGTGATGCTAAATCCTTTAGACCTAAACTGCTGATCCAGTCTGAGGCTAAGTTTGGCAAGGGGGTCCACTCTGAACCTTGGGAATAAATAGAAGGGTCTCTGTTACCCCTTACTCATTTCCCTCCTTACCTTTTTGTGTCCCTGGTCTCAGCAAAAGTCTTTCTATGTTACTCCTCAAACATTTGTGTATGTGTGTGTGCTTTATTTATATAGTAAGTAGTAGAGTGAACCTTGCCGTCAAACTTGGTTGTGCTTTTGCAAATTTATATCAAACCTGCTTTTTCTGATCCCTTGCTGGTGATTCTTTAAGCAACCTAAACCACTCATTCATGGCAGCAGCAGCTAGCTTTTACTTATTTACATTGAGGTCTCAACTTCTGTTTCCTTTTGGGGCTTGGTTTGGTTTGGTATAGGTTTTTTATTAAAGAAAAGAAACCCATACATCACTTTGTACTGATTACTTTTTTCCAGATCTGCTGACACAGCAGGAGTCTTTACTGGAATAATTTCTAACCTGGTTTAACAAAAGCCATCAATGTCCACCCTTAAAACCCACAAAACCCTAAGGCCTCACACACAGTTATTGCTATTTATAAAGTGTTTCTTTATCCAAATTGAGGAAAAAGCAGCCCTGGAATTCTGAATCCGTTTCTGATCCTCCAGAGTCTTAGAACCAACCCACCAAAAAGGGCATTGGCTACAATATAAGAAATTTTGAAACAAATAAAAATAAATGTGCATTAAAAATGTGAAAAATCATATTATCTCATATTAAAAAATATTTTGTATGTTTTAAAATTTTTTAAGTCCCCAAAAAGAAAGCTCACAATCTAGCCCTAGATGTTTCCTGTGCCACATGTCATCTAACACTTCCTGGGCTGAGGAAATTCTTAGAAAATTTTATTCTTCTTTTAAATTTTGTTATGAAGAAATGAGTTATAATATCAAACATTGTGCAGATGCAACAGTGAAGTAAGCTGAGACAAGATAGGGCCCCTGTAAAAACTTAATCTTTTGTCTTTGTTTACCAATACCTGAAAACCCTGAACTGAGAACAACTCTACAGTAACAGTTGTATTGACTGATTTAATTGGGTCTTAAAATCCATTCCCTGACAAAGGTTCAAGAAGAAAGTTCTCTGTTATATGGATCTTGACAGGTATTGAAAAATAACTGCTTTGCAAAAAAACAAAAAAAAACCCACTCCGAAAATGCTTATTTTGCTAATTAAACCTTATTAACACCCTGGGGAAAAGGGGGTGAAGAGTTGGTAGTGTGTGGTAAAACTGTATCTTACAGTTAAAGGCAGCGTGGTGCGAGCAAGGGAGTGTTAGAGTGCAGCAACGGTCTGTAACCTCGTTTGTGCTCTATTTGGTCTGGGTTATCTGATGGGTCTAGAGCCTGTGTTCTGATTTCTTTCTTCAAAGAAGACATGTTTTTTATTAACATATTTTAGGACCATTTTGTTTGGGTTTCATTATTTCCTTCATAATAGGGTCTGAGAGCAACATGCAATAAATCATCTGTTAAGATCAGTGGCTTTTTTGGGTTTTGGTGGGTTTTGGGGTTTTTTTTTGTTTGTTTTTTTTTTTGGTAGTAGTAGTTGGAATCCTCAGTTTTATGACACTATTTCAATATTCAGTGGGGTGACATGGCTTTTGTTTATACCCCTCTGTTATCTGCAGGATGTAGTTTTACTACACTGTAGAAGTCAGTTTCTTGCAATGCCCCCCTGCAGGCAGGTGTTGCTCTACCACTGGAGAACATTTTTAGTGCCTTGAATCTGAACAGAGGAGAATTTCTTGGAAAATGAGGCTTGCTATTTACTTTGTGAAACAGCAATCTCCTACATTTTTATAACGGGGTCATCAGAACTGTGTGACTTTTTTTGAAATTCTCAATGAATTCTTTATGCTGTCAATCTGAGCCTACTAATGGATGTTTAAATCAAAACACTCATTCCTAAACTGGTTTTTGCATGAACTGTGTCTAAGAAGTAAGAATGTATAGCTTAAATTTCGTATATGAAAAATAATTACTTCTAGCTAAGATCTTAACACATCTTATAGAGGTGAAGGAGGGACAATAGAGGGCGAATTAGAATTGCTGACAACCATGAGTGTAGTTCTGGCTTCTTTGTTTAAATTACTGACCATCAGTAAAGGTGGGCAGTTAGGCCACCACCTGTGATTCAGCACTGAGTCCACACCAAGGACTGAGCTCTCTTTCAGCAGAAAGGTGGCACAATATTCACTTGGCAGGGAGGCAGGGAGGAAACATGTGTCTGATGTGACATGGCAAATCTGGAATAGCACACCTGACCTCCAGCTGTATGTATATATAGAATATATACATATAATTTATACATATTCTCTAAGGTGTGTCTATATATATATATATATATATACACACACATACATATATATCTCGATCTCTCTCTCTCTCTCTATCTCTCTATCTATCTATCTACACCTTAGCATTTAGTAGCACTGGATGCTTGTGCTTATACAACTGAAGTGAACCCTTTCCCATCCGTGGAGAATTTCTTCGTAGCTTATGGAAAGTCCTTGAAAAACACCATCTCTTTTTACAGACAAAAATGATTGGAATGTTTGGGATTTCTCATCTCAGTTAAGGACACAAATATATTGACTTCAGACAATATTTTTTCTCCTCTAAATGGCTGAGGTGTATCCAATAGCAACACGACGTTTCCTTGATGTTAACCCCAAATAAATCTATCATAAGCTGATTTGTTTTCACAGATTAAGTCTACTCTGTAAGAATAGTGATTTAAAAAATGTTTAAAAAATATAAATACTTGCTCCTCTGTGATTTAACAATTATTTTTTCCTGTAGGAATTTAAGTTCTTCACCAAGCTTTTCATGTCTGGATGGTATTTAATGACATTACAGTTCTTTGGTAACCTCTTAAGAACAAACTAGGATAAGAGCAGATAAAAATAAGTACCAGCATAACTGGTAATAGCTATGACTTCATTGTGCAAAAGGTTGTGCAGGTGTTTAACTTTAAACATATGTGAAGACCTCTTATGATGAACTCTAATGAGCACATTTACAATGGGAACAAAGAGCCACCAAAACTTTAGCTGAAATGAACCTTCTGCATCTTCCTGCTTTTTTCAAGATTGTGTAAGTCTGTGAAGGACTATCATCTGCTTCGGTGAGCAAAGACTTCCTCCAAGAAGAGCTGACCTGCTCAGCTATTTTCTACGGCAGTACTTCAGTTAAGTAGAGCTCCTTCAGTATGAACAACTTGGCGTGAACTTGTCTCACACCAGCACACTAAAGACAGATGGATAAAGGACTGCAGTGATTTTTTGCAATGGTTATTTTTTTAGATGCCTAGTCTCAAGAAATGGAAGCCAGAGCCTACCATATGCTTTCTCTGCAATGCTCTGAGAAGAACTAGTTCCCTTGAGGAGACAATCAGATTCACTAGGGAGCTGCTGGTACCGCAGCAGCAGTTTCCAGAGGAAAACTCTGAGTGTGGGAGAAATCCATTTTTTGTGTCCTCTGCAATTTAGGCACCACATAGAGTTCTGTTAAGGAGATCCTAGACAACCTTCTCAGAGTCCAGAGTCAAAACCAGTTTTGAGGTATGATGTCTAATCTGAAAAATGGAAAAAAAATTGTGCTAAAATCATTGTGATACCCTTGTGCAAAATAACCTGCTGGGTTTAACACTCAGAAATCCTTTGACACCAGAGCCTGATGCCTTGAATTAAGAGTGTGGAGTCCTGGAGTCTCAACTTGCCCTCAAGATTATTTCTTGTTTAAGTACAATGTCTACTGAATGCAAAACATAGGAGCCTGTGGGTACATTCAAAGTGCTTGCCTGTGTTGAAAAGGAGGAAAGATTCATATGGCAAGAGGAGAATGGATGTGAAAGACTGAATTGCTGACTAGAGCAGCATTCCAAGAGAGGAAAATCTTCCCAAAGCATACAACTTAGTTCTCAAGAGTTTCTGCGTAAATATTGCAGCTACTGGGCTAATATAAGGACAGATACTTCTGCAGCTCAGTTTTTATACAGAAAAAAGTTACAAGTGTATTTTGGCAGCATTTGTCCTTCTGCGAATGTGTCCTGACTGTTCTCAGAAGAAATCTTCCAGACTGGGTGTCTGAGTGTTAGGCATTGCTCTACATATTTCCTGGATCCTGACAGAGCTCATGCTTTGGGCTGTGAGGGAAAGAAGACTGAATTACATCTGTTTGAAAAAAAAAAATGCCGTATTTGTGTAAAGAATGGAGTTACCATAAAAAATATCCTAAGGTTGATTTTTTATATGCACTTTTCTTTTTAATTGTGCATGATTATTCCTAAATCCTACAGCTAATATGTTATAAAATTAACTTAAACAGCCAGAGAATCTATTTTCTAAGTATATAATGAATGTAAAAAAAAATCTTACTATCGATCCTTCAGGGATGTAAACTTTCCTATTCCATTTGTTCTGTAGATGGAAAGATGCAGAAAGGCAGCAACTTAAACATCTCTCAGCATCTCCGACTTAATAATGTTTGGGTTTGTGGGGTTTTTTTTGGGGGGGAGATAAGATATTGGGGTTGAGATAAGTGTTTGTGTTGATAAAAACAACATGAATAAACAGGAAAAGCATTTACAGAGAAGTCCTCAGAGCCCTGTTTATTACAACAGAAATTCCAAACCATCCAAACTGAAATAAACAATCTGTGTGAATAATTCATTTTATTTGAGGAAAGACGTGAGGAAAAAGCATTGTACTGAAGAGTACTTTTGGTTTTGTTGAACTTGGGGAACCAAGGAAACCCTCTGGGATGCCTTCCCTCATTTATCAGTTCTCTTTGAGAAATAAGCTCAATGTCTATGTGCATTTCTGGTGTCTCCAGAACAAGACAGTATCATCACCTTAGGCTTTAGGAACAGCTATATTTCTTCATTGTTCTTCTGTCTCCTTCCCCCAGTTAAAAATACTCATGTGCATGATTTATAGTACATAACTAGGTGCATGCTCTATTTATATAACCTAGTTTTCAACATTGTTTTTGTTTTGCCCTATCCCATATAAAAGCATATTAATCCAGAGACTCTCCATGGAGTAAATTTTAAAACAAATGTCCTCCAAGCCTATCTTTTAGCTCTAACAGCTACTACATTATTGAAATGGTAAAAAATGGACAGCAATTTCCAGACAATAAGGGTAAGTAAGTGAATATTTTCTTAACTTATTTTTCTATGAAAAAATTCTATTTCTGTACCTCGGTAAAAGCAAGAAAAGCTTTAGTTAGTTTTAAGGTAATTTTCAGGGCTTATGCATCTGAGTTTTCATTGTTGCAAATCAAACCCAAAATTTCACTGTGGATGAAATTAGACTCATGTCAGCAGTTAAACAAATACAAATAAGCACAAGTACTGTCATTCCTTTTTCAAAAAAAAAAAAAAAAAAAAGAAGCTTATCCAAAATGAGGACTGTAATTAATTATAGATGGAAGTTTCTGCCAGGTCATGACATTGTAGTGAATATTACTAAGTTATTAATTATGGTGATTATTCTATTCTATTCACAACCCATCAGCAGTTGTTTATAGCTTTCCACTCCTACTGGCTTGTAGCAAAAATATTATCCTTTAGGGAAAAAGAAAAAAGAATCCTCAGTCCTGTACAAATTAATCTTCCAAATAATGAAAGTAGGTGATTTTCATTTGGTCAAATTTTAGATTTTTCTGGAACTGTCTGCCCTGAATGGCTTAATTTGTAATAACAACATTGGAAATATAATCTTCTAAATGCTCTCTGGTGATGTACTGGGTGCAACTGGTTCAAGAAATCTGTTCTGGTTGCCTGTAACCCCAGAAGGCTTAGGCTAAGTGAACAACTAAATTGTTAAATAAAACAAATGAAACTATTTCCTACCTGCAGGTTACCTCTGACATCAGCATTGAAAATGGCAGCTTTTAAAATGGATTCTGTAATTTTGTTAACTCTCATTAGCACAGGGATGAAAACACACACACAGGTCATCACAGGTTCCTGAGCGGACTCCAAGGGACTCTCAGCACAACGAGCAGTGTGGGGGCAAAGCTGATTTTTAATCACTGTCTGTAAATCACAAGAACAGAACTAAACAAAATAGACTATTTCAGTTGGAGGGGACTTACAAGACCATCTAATCCAACTGCCTGACCAATTTAGGGCTGACCAAAAGTTAAAGCATGTTGTTAAGGGCATTGCCCGAATGCCTATTAAACATTGATGGGTATGGAACATTGACCACTTCTCTGGGAAATCTGTTCCACTTTTTGACTACGTTCTCAGTAATGGAGTCCTTCCTCATGTCCAGTCTAAGCCTCCCAGGCACGGTTTGGAACCATTCCCATGTGTCCTATCACTGGATCCCTGGGAGAAGAGCTCCCTCTCCCCTCTCCCCCCTCAGGAAGCTGTTAGAGAGCAATGAGGTCACCCCTCAGCCCCCTCTTCTCCAAACCAGACAAAGCCCAGAGCCCTCAGCTGCTCCTCACAGGACATGACTTCCATCCCCGTCACCAGCTTTGTTTCCCTCTGGATACAGTCATGAACCTTCACATCCTCACCTGATGGGTCCCAGCCCTGCACTCAGGGCTCCAACACTGAGCACAGCAGGATAATCCTCATTTTTCCCAGCTGGCTGTGCCATGTTTGACACACCCCAGGATGGGATTTTCCCTCTGGGCTGCCAGGACTCACTGCTGGCTCCTGGAGAGCCGATCTCCAGGGCTGATCTCCATCTACTCCTCTCCCCATTTAGACTTTTGCTGGGAATTACTCCATCCTAGGTGCAGAATCCAACATTCCAGCTTCTAAATTTCATCCTGTTAATGATAACCCAATTCCCCAGTCTGTCTAGATCCCTCTACAAGGCTTCCTGTCTCTCAAAAAAGCAAACCACCCCTCCCATTTTAGTATCATCAGCAAGCTTGCTAATGGTGCATCCAACTCCTACATCCAGACTATTGATAAATTTATTCAACAGGACTGGCCCTAGAAACAAACCCAGAGGAACACCATTGGTGACAAAACTTCCAGATCTGTCCTTCAGCCAGTTCTTCACCCAGTGCACCATGTACCTGATCTTTCCACAGCTGGACAACTTGTCCAGAAGATGCTGTGATAGACACTATCAAAAATTCTGTATTCTTCCAGAAAAGCCTGACCTCACTTCTGAGATCATACAGTTTATTTTCCCTCCTGAGCTCCATGAGGAGTTCCCTGTTCAGCCAAGCTGGATTTCTTTCCCACTTGCTTAACTTAGGATGCAGTGGAATTGCCGGCTCTTGTGCTTCAAAAAGGTTTTTCTTAAAGACTGATCAGCACTTGAGGACTTCCAAGTGTCCTCAAAAGCAGATTCCCAGGGTGATCAGCTAAATAGCTGCTGAATAGCTTAAAAGTTTTCTCTCCTGAAGTGCACGGTAGCAACTTTCCTGTCCCTTTTTTCTCATTGCACTGAAAATTTTAAACACAACCATGTTGTGATCTCTGTGGCCAACAGCCACCTCCCATCACACCCCATGAATCCTTCTCTATTCACAAACAACAGGTCTAGGAGGGCACCTTTCCTGGCTGGCTCACTGAGTACCTGTGACAAGAACAACAAACTTCAAGAATTTTCAAGAGCTGTCAGTTTGTCACAGCAGAATGATATTCCCAGTTTTGTCTGGGAAGTTGAAATCTCCCATAAAGAAAAGTGGGTCTGAATCCCACATTTAACTTGACTATAATTTCACAAGTGTTTTTAATAAAGGTAGAAGAAAACAGGCAGAATATTATCACAGATTCGTAGAATTCTGAAGTTTGGAAAAGACCTCTGAGATCATCGAGGCCAACCATTAACCCAGCATTGCCAAGTCCAGCACTAAACCATGTCCCCAAATGCCACACTCCCATATTTTTTGAACATTTCCAGGGATGATGATTCCATTTCCCTGGGTAGCATGTTCCAATGCCTGACCACTCTTTCAGTGAATAAATTCTTGAACTTGGCATTTTTTTCTCTCTCCCTGGAGTAGAACTAAATGATTGCTCTTTGTTTCCTTTGTCCAGTAATAAGAACTAAATAAATACCTCAAATAAACAGATATTTTTGCTCTTCTTGAAGCTGCTGGTTATCTTGTGCCTGAGGCATGTAACCTCTGCTTTTCCAGCTTATGTAAAAGGATAGCTCCAAGGACCTCTATGAAGTATTTTATATGAGCCTCATTGCAACAGTATTGAAGAGCATGGCAGTCATAAATTGTATTATCTGTACAATATTGTGATAATTAGAGAATTAATCTTTTGGAGATGAAGATCCAAGGCACAGAAAATTGTCCAAAGATAAGCTATGACAGAGCAACAATTAGTTTTCTGTTGGCACCTCATGGAGCAAACCACCTTCCTCTGGTGCCCATCATCCTCTGATCTGGGCAAACTCTGCTGTGTGCACAGCAGAGCACAAGCCAGGTGTGTGGCTGTGCCATAAAATCAAAACTGTTCAGTGTCATTGACTCTGGTTTCTGCTGTAACCATCATCTCAGGTAACCCACTCTCACAGGACTACAGCTATCAAACCTGGAGCTGATTTTCATTCTTCTAGCTTTGAGTCAAAGCAAATTTAAGCCAGATGTTTCCACCTGCCTGAGTACATGCTCTTGGCACAGGCAAATTTGCCAGACAAGATCTGATATTCCTGTGGATTAACCTACCAGACTCACTTTAACATTAAACCTCTGCACTAAGGAGCAGTTTTAGTTGAGATGTACACTGTGTTTCTCTGAATGAGTTCTGTGTGGTGAATTAAATAACTCAAAGTATAATGTGCCTTAAAATTTTTCATTTTGTGTTCTTTGCATTGTAAGTATTTCTATACTTCATGCTATCAGCAGATCTTTCTGGGTTAATTCTTGTTGGGCAGTCAAGGCAGCTGATATCACATTTATCAAAAATTAAAGATGTGTTTCTACCTTGAAGTAAAAATGGGGAAATATCTTGCATCTGAAATATTGTGGATAACAGCAGAAAAGGAAAATTTGATGTGCATGATCTTCTTCAGGAATTAAACTCTTGTACATATGAATCAATAGACATAATTAAGCATTACTTTTAAATGGCATTTTTCATATGCTATTTTCATTATAAAATGCCAAAAATCCTAAATAATGTTGTATTTTTCCAGATTATGGCAACTTTTAAACATACAGTAAATGCATAAGACAAGAATACTAAGTAAGCCCTTCCCTGACTGTGATACTATATGAGAGTCAAATCTTTTTATGAAGTTCCTTCAAAATATTTGAATGCAGAGTTTAAAAATATGTATAATATCCATCAAATTGCCAAAGGATTGTTAATTACATGAAAAATAAGGTTTTACTTAGTTGTACCTGGGAGAAAAAAGAAATTGGATTTTGTGGAATTTTATTCTGATGAGTGGCAGTATAAGAACAGGTTGTCTCAGAATTCTGTGGTTTCTGATTTTTCATCTGTACTGCACTCAGCTTTGTATTTTTCTTCTGCGATTAAAATCAAAGTGGCTGATACAGTATAAAATTAGTAAAATGCAAAATTAGAGGGTTTTTTCAACTGAGAGTCATATTATCATTACTTTCATTTTCCTTTCTTTTCATAGCAATTTGCAGTTCGGAAAGGTAAGTATTCATTCTGCGGACATTCCCAGATTTCTAATTTACAAAGAAGTTTGTTCATAATCCCTTAGGATTTTGGTTTGTTCATTATAGCCCTCTTTTTTCTTCAGGATAAAGTTGGATGGTGGTATACAATAAAACAAACAAAAAACCCCCCCCAACCATTTTAGTCTCTGGTAACTAGCAAAGCTCGCACATCACTTTTATCGCATACATTTTCAGCACCATTCAAGGTAGGTTAAAATGCACCAGCCTCTAAATAAGTGCACTGTCTGCACAGTGATGCTGCCGCTCCTAAGTTGACCTGCTCGCGAGGCTGTTCCGCTGATGGCCGAGGACCGGCGGCAGCAGGAGAGGCTTTGACCGCGCACTTGCTGAGTGGCAACAGTGCCTCCCGGTGGCTTCCTGTCTCATTCATCCCCGATGCCTTTGCATCTTACAGCTGGTTTTCGGCTGAAATAAATCATATTGTTCCTTTTGTATTTTGAATGCTAAATGCACACAAATACCCTCCTTTTATTGTGTGTAATAAGCTGCAGCCTCCCTACCTGCATTTGCAGGATGCTTTTTCCTGACTTTTTCGTATGATTATTTTACTATAGTTGCAGTAATTGAGACTCAGACTGGAAACCTCAACACACTGTTTTCTTCTCATTCTGCCTTGGCAAGATTCTGAAGGAAGATGCACTAAGCATTCTATTCCTCAAGTCAAATTTGCATCCAGAGCAATTCCTTTTACAGCATTCTGGGCAATCTGCTGGAAATTTCTCATCGTTTTGCAGAAATGACTTAATGAGTCTGTGTCCTTTAACTTAATTACGTGCACTAGATTTTTGTGTTGTTTATGACTCTCCAAGAATACACAGGTCCACTTGACCTGTCTTCACAAAGCCCACTCAATCCCTCAGCCCTCAGAGAGATGATTCGAGGAAAGTCACTGTTCAGGGGCTATGGGGCCAAGCTGTATTCATTCAAACAATAGTGTATAATGAGCTGAGGCAGTTATTCCTTTTTTCCATGTATTTTATTCAATTGTATGTGAATTGCAAAGCCTAATTAAATGTCTGTTTTTCTGACTGTGAAACAATTCCCTTTTTTTGAAAGTGAACTAAACAAGATAATTAATTATGAATTTTTATATTAATATTTTAGTTTTCAATTGAAATTAAAGTGTATTTCACTTTGGAGGTGTAGTTTTGGGGGTTGCTTTGATGGGTTTTTTTCTTTCTCACCTTAGTACTGCACCTGGGATCTCATATGACCATGAGAATGTACCTGCCCTGAATGCTCCAGGCCCGATAAAAGTTACAGGCAACATTTGTTTTAAATAGTTACAGATTTTAGGAAGCCATTTTGCGCATGGAAGTCTAAAATCCGTGGCTGCCTTGCACCCATTATTGGCTGCATCTTCTCTTTCTGGGTGGAACTCTGTCAAAAAAGATGGCCGAGCCCCTGTGTCCTCCAATTAGCAGAGGTTTGCAGAGGTGAGTAGAGATGTTGTAGGTTGTAGCATGTCTCAGGTTGGGTTTCAGAAACTGAAGAGCCCAGAATTGCTGGTGGCTTTTGTCTGTATGACTCATGACTGAGCATCAACAGGTAACTATGGCTTTAGGAGCAGCTTTAAAGACAGGAAACAAATGTGAGGCAGTGTGAGTCTGTATCAGCAGCAGTTTCAGAGGTAGATGACAGTTACAAGCATAGGAATGTGGGAGTCCTGAACTGTTTGCACTGTTTTGTCTCCTCAGATACTGCTGATGTCAATATCCTGAAGCTGTGGGGTGGTTCAGCTGGATACAGGCTCATTCTGATCTCTCTATGTCAGTATGTGTGCATGCATCTATCCTGTGCTATGAAGATGTGTGAATATTGCCAGGGCAGGGCCCTTTGTTGTGTTTTCTTTCACTGGAACTGTCCCTGGTGACAGCTTTCCCACAGTGTTAAATACCTATTGTTATATAATGATGTTTATTTCATGTTCTTAAGCATATAAGGATAAAAAGCTATTAAGGGGTGTCCAAAGGAGGGCTGCAGAGATAGCAAAGGGCCTTGAGGGGAATCCGTAGGAGCAGTGACTGAGGTCACTTGGTTTGTTCAGCCTGCAGAAGAGGAGACTGAGGGGAGACCTCACTGCAGTTACAACTTGCTCATGAGGTGAAAAGGAAGGGCAGACACTGATCTCTTCTCTCATGTGATCAGTGACAGGAGCCAAGGGAACGGCCTGAAGCTGTGTCAGGGCAGGTTTAGGTGGGATATTAGGAGAAGATTCTTCCCCCAGAGGGTGATTGAGCAGTGGAACAGGCTCCCCAGGGAAGTGGTCACAGCACGAAGCCTGACAGAATTCAATGAGCATTTGGACAATGCTCTCAGGCACTTGGTGTGACTCTTGAGGTGTCCTGTGCAAGGCCAGAAGTTGGACTGAATGATCAGGATATTCTGTGATTCTGTCATAGGAGTGGCTGCCTCAGGGCCTGATTTTCAGCTGTGTTCTGTACTCGGCCCGGTGTGCACCATGGTTGGGGAATGGTTATATGAAACATGACAGTGAGACCTGGTTTTCCAAGACCACATTGCAGAAAAAGAGGAAGGGAGTCAAGTTCATCTTGAGCCAGGTAATCAAAGCAATTAGATCCTAAGTTGGATCCAACAAGTAACTTTCTATGGGGCTCAAGCCTGTTTGGATGAGGCTCTAAGCAAGCTGACTTAGTGTGTGGCATCACTACCCATGGCAGAGGGGCTGGAACTGGATGATCTTTAAGGTCTCTTCCAACCCAAACTATTCTATGAATCTATGATTCTAAGAAGTTTTGGTTTATTAATGAAGTAATATTTTAAAAAAAAGAAAACAAACAAAAAGCCCCAACTGAATGGTTCATGTCCACCGGTCCCTTTCTACACCTTTATTTCTGTGATTTCCCATTGCCTTATTTGCTGTCATTGACTTGCTCTGGTTTGTGTTCCATAAGATTTCCTTGCTAGTCGAGTTGCTTGGGAGAGGAGAGACAATCCTTGTCCTGCAGCAACTTTCTCTTTGTTAGACACTTTGTCTCTCTTGCACATTCAATTCACTAGTGCACTGTAGAAAAGAACATATTGCCTGACATGATAGTGCTGTTTAGTAAGTGGTTAAATCTTTCTATGTTCCTGATGTCTTGGCTTTGATGGAGATGGAAGGAGGATATTAAAAGCTTTCAGTTACAGATGTGTGCTGGAAGGACAATCTTGATGCTGTTCTTTGGTAACACAAAAAGGTTAAGTGCAAGAGGGATATTGTGCATTAGTGATTGCACAAGAAAGCATTCTGTATCTGTTAATAATCTTTCTCAGGCATGCCTGTCTAACTTTTCAGTTTTGTCAGGCTCTTAATGTAGAGCAAGTTACTTTTTTATTGCAAAAGTGGTCGGTCCAGGTAAATTATGAGTTTTCCCTCTTTTTGCTTTAGAACATCTGAGCCTCCAAGGCAGTAATTGTTCGCAATCCTCTTCTTCTCCTGGCTCAAAAGCTCTGTAGAATTACTGTTATCAGTTTTCTGTGCTCTGCCAGTATATTTGAACAGCAGGGATGCTGCAGCCCAGAATACAGGACTGATAATGGCTCTGCTGCATGTTCCTGATGTTTATGAACTGTTGTCTGGAGCACAGCAGAATTGTGGGAAGCATCTTGGGTTAAGAAAGATACATGCTGAAACTAAAGCAATATTCTGTTGAAGAGACTGATGCAAGTAAGAATCCTGAGTGCGAAAAATTTTTTTCTTTCTAAGCAGTTCCCAATTAATTTATGACACTGAAATGGTTGTGAGTGCCTGCTATGGCTTTCAGGGGGCCGGCTGATCACATGTTTTAGCCTAGATGGTTTTTCTTTTGTCTGCTACTCCATGTGTCTCTATTCTTTTTGCAAATGACAGCTCTGCTCAAAAGTGCCTGAATGGCAAGAAGAGAATCCAGCTGCTGATGGCAAGAGCAGACACTATATCAGAGCACTCTTGAGGTGCTGCTCCCAGAGCTGTCATTTTCCAGAGGAAAAGGATGTCCCGTGCAGGCAGGCAGAAAGCAGACAGGCAGTGTGCACAGAGGATGGTGGTGAAGAGGGATGCAGGTGAATGGGCATTGTTTGCAACGAGTAAGGAAATTCTAACACGACATCCAAACTTAGATAAAATGCAGAGACAAGAAAGCACAAGGTGGAAAGACACAAGGATCAGAGCATGAAGAAGCATATTCAGAAGAGCAGAGAAAAAGGAATGAACAGGTTGATGCAGTATCATTTTTTACACAAAAAAAGGGAAGGAAATTGTAGTACTACATTGAAGACTTATCTATTTATGCATATGTGTAGGTATTTACTTATACCTACACATACACATATAGAAAATGCACACATTTTCTTAACACTGTCTACATGAACATCTGCTGCCAGTATAAAATGATTCTTGTAGTCCTACTGCATAGTTTGAAAAAGCTTAGGAGCCCCTTTGCTATGAGAGATAAGAGAGCTTCTCTACTTCTCAGCAGAGGGAATATTCTGTAGCATTTCAATACCATTATCTTATTCTAGTCCCTCTGTAATTCTGTGAAGTGGATGTAGAGACTTGGATAATTCAAGTGTATGAGTTAATAAATTACAGTTAAAATATATCCAGTTACCATAATGGCTCTTAAATAATTAAACAAAGCAATCTTAAATAGAATCCTGCTACACTGCACTAACTAGGAAGGTGTCATCAGAGTTACTAAAAACCTACCCCTGAAGGTCCCATTCCACTGTGTACATACAGCACAATTAGTGTCTGCTTTGTGGGTCTGAAGGAACTGAGTATAAATCAAAGGCACAGAGTGCTTGTAGGGAGTCGAGCAGAATTTAATGATGAGAATTGTGTGGGTTATGGAAAATGTGGCTGATGAGGATCTATCAGAGGAACCACCAAGCCTTGCTGCAACTCAACTGTCCTGCCTGTAGGGTGGCTGTAGCCCCCTTCCAGGTCACTACAGGAATTAATTCTTGTAAAGTTCTTTCACACTCTTCAAAGAGGACACTAATTTTAAAATCCAGATATGGAATGAAAATCTTATTGGAAGACAGTGGTGTGTATTGACCATGCTTCAATCAGGCCTTGAAGTCCTGATGAAAGCAGAAAGCAATACTCTTGTAATTAGTTCCACCAACATCTGACAATTTATTTACATAGGTGAAGGATACAAAATTAGTCCTTTGTTAGGAGTCTTGCAGGACCAAAATTTGTATTTGATAGCAATGATGTAATAATGGCCTGATTGATCCTTTGTGGAGACCTAAATTAAAACTTTAAAAAACCCAGAAGCCTAAAACAAAAGGAAAAATAACATTTTAAAATAATATTCTCATTGCATTCTTATGCACATAAAAAAAAAAAAATTAATAGTGATATAAGCATAGTTCTTTTTCATGGGAAACTAGAGATATTGTCTGAAAACTGAGTAAGGTATATGTTATATGTAAGGTATATGTATATGCCATAAAGCATATCAACAAAACACTCTCTGGCAGAACTTTACTCAGAGGCTTTTTACTGTCTGTGGTATTTCAGATGTTCTCACAGCAGGTGGACCATATATTGTGTTACTTTCTTTGAAAAATTACAGGAAAGCAGCTGGTGAAATGCAAGGTGTCATCCAACACTTGTTTCATCTACAGTAAAGCAGACCAGAAATGCAGGTTTCTATGATTTACAGTAAAGATCCAAACCACACACTCTAGACAACTCACTCAGTGCTCTTTTAATAAGAAGAACTAAGATTTATATAGTTCTTCTCATCCTTTAAATATCCCAAAGCATTTTATGAACTCCTTTGAACACCCTTTTTGAGAGGAAATACAAGGCCCATGAAGAACTTCTTGAGCAAGAAACAGTTGTCTGGAAAAATATGCAATACACCAGTTTGGGACAGGAAGAGAAGGACAAAGGTGTCAAAACAGAATGACAGACAGTATATAATTAGATACATAATGAATAAAAGCAATTTATCTAAGCACCCTGGTACTGGAATCTAGCCATTAAACTGCAGGGTTTCACTTCCCTTAGGAGAGATGTTTGTATTTTTTAACATATAATGTGAAATCGATCCAACTCTGAGTGTTGAAATACTTTCCTATGTGTGCAGCTGCAATGAGAATGTATTTTTGTCACTGGTAGTACACTGTCTTAGTACCCAAAATAAAGCAGGTGCTGTTCAGTTGCTGTAGATATAGTTCTGGAACTGAAAAAAAAATCACAGGACAAGAAAAAGAGAAAGGGAGGGATGTACAAGAAATTACAATGGGTGATAATGCGCTTATTCTACTCCTTGTTCACACTTAGGATTTGTCCTGATCATTAAGTCTGATTTGTCATTCTCATTTTCAAAAAACCCTCAGCTTTCCTGCTTCATGTCAGTGGGGGTTTGTTCTCACCTTTATGTCAATAAAGGGCACAAGGAGTGTTCTCCCACAGGCAGACTGCATCCAAATCTAATTTCACTTGCATACCATGTAAATGCAGGACAGCCTTTGATGTGCTGTTTTGTTTGTTTGTTTGTTTGAATAAACATTACGAGGAGCAGTCTGATATTTTTTAATTCCTTTCCTTGCCCTTTTGAGTTTTCAGGAGTCCTGGAGAGGGTGCCTGTGGGAATCATTTATTCACAGACAAGGAAGAGAGGTTTATTGAGTAGTGAAAATATCATCTTGTTTTGTTGCTGTATTTTCCACTTTTATTCTGAGAGATTAACCTGTACAAGAAAAGCACTTTAATGGAATACAACTGCTCTATGAAGAAGGCCCGAAGAGATATCTCTGCAGTATTTATATGCTGTCTCAATTACCACTGCAAAATAGTTTGATGATTCAGTAAGGGGCCCTAACAGTATCTTCAGTAATTCCTTCCCATTTAGATTGCTGAAGAAGAATCAATTTTTTACTGTTGCCTGGTCTTTTATTGGCTTTAGGTCCCATATTTCAGTACAGAAAGTACGCTTGTAATCCTCTGTGAGCTGGAAATGCAGATGAACCAGGCAACGAGGCTGTACTGCTTGGAAAGCCAAGTTTGCAACAGTGCAGGCTGCTCTGTACAAGATATTGTGAGGTAAACTTGCCTGGTTTCCAGTTGCATTAAAAAAAAGGGTTGGGGATATACCCTGCACACAACACTCTCAACAGAAATGTGAGGCAGCAAAGGAAATGTTTTTCTTTAAATTGTTTGTGTAGTTACTGTGCAAAGCAAAAGTATAAATTTTCATTGTCTCCAAAGGCAGCAAAGGAAATGTTTTTCTTTAAATTGTTTGTATAGTTACTGTGCAAAGCAAAAGTATAAATTTTCATTGTCTCCAAAGGCAAAAGCCCAGGAGTTAAGTCAAGTGAAGAAACCAAGAGCAGACGTTGAAAAGAACTGGTGCAGAGCCCTGTGTGGGAGATGCTGTAAAGAAGAATATTCTCTGCCTGTGTCAGGAAGCACATCAGGGGAGTTGGTACAAGCGTCAGTTGCTCAGGAACACACGAGGAGCTGTTGTTGAGCACAAGTTGTGATAAGTTATATGGAGCACCAAGGGATACTCCAGACTTTATCAAGAGTGAGGCAATCATTTCCACCACCATAAAAGCATCTTGGCAGTCAAAGACTATAAATGTAATAAAAGAGGGGGGCGAGGGGAAATGTTGTCTGCGCCCATAAAAGAGGACAGTGATTGTGTAGCTATAGTGCTTCGTAAAATCCTTCAAGTTAGCAAGAAGGGAAGAAATTGGGCAAAAAGATGAGTACAAAGCAGCCCATTTTATTTCTGCTGGAAACTGGGAATGTGTGTGAGGGAAAACACTGTTGGGTCTTAGTCTGATTTTATACCTTTCTAAAAAGAGCAGCTACTGGCCACTGTTGCAGACAGGACTCACCAAGCTGGACCTGTTCTCTGATTCAGTATGGATATGGTTTAAATTTCTAACTAAAGGATCATAGTAAGACAGAGAAGCAAAATTGTTTCATTTATAAGTACATGTAGTGGTTTTACACAGTCTAGGACAGACAATCATGCAAAGGGCAATGTGGAAACTGAGAGTTAGGAGAAAACTAATTTCTGGATTTTTTCATGTCTAGGAAACTGTGGTAAAGAGCAAACAAGCAACACAGCTGCTTTTCTTCACAGCATTCCATAGCTGTCCACACTGGTTTTGCATAAAAACCTTCTTATTACAGTTCTCTTTTCTGACCTAAATGGTGACATTCATAGCTAAAAAATGATTGAAATAAATTAGATCACCAACAATTGGTGAAAAAACACTGTTCTGTCAGTTCAGAAGAAAAAATTGTGGTCCTTTACTTTTTGCCTTATTTTCTTGAAGGAATCTTTGAGCCTAAACAGTTAAGTTCAATATATCTTGTGTATGTCCTAAATGCTGAGGCAGTGCTTAAAGATTAGTGGTTTACCCTAATTTATTCAGGCTTTATTCTGCTTCTGTGAGATAGGACATGGTAGTGGGTAAGGATTCAGTCTTGAAAACACATGCCACTGCAACAGGAGATTTCAGTTGTTTAGATATAGCAGTTAATGAGAGCTGTGATAGCTCTCTGGAGATACATAAAAAACTACTGATGACTAGTTCATTTATAAGTGATGAAGATCTCTCAAGATCAAAATCCTTCCAAAAATACAATAAATAGAGAACTGTGAACTTGCAATGGTCTTGACAGTAGTACACTGTCTTTGTCACCTCAGCACTGAGATTTCTTTAATGCTCAGCTTTTAATGGCACTATTTTTCATTTGTAACATCTTGCAATACATTTAATTTACCTTTCTTCTGCTTCATATCTCTGCTTTGCAGAGCCCAGTGGTTTATGGCTACCATGTGTCGACATTTTTTCAGTCACATCTTTTTTTTTTTTATGTGAAACTTCAGTTTTCAGTGGAGTTAGAAGGTTTTGTGCAATTCTGTACAATTGCAATGTGTTCAGTGCCTCTTCATTCCCAGTGGGTCTCACAGCCTCCACTCCTTGGATGGTCAGCCCATTTGGGAAATTTCAGAATTGTTGTGAAAATATAGATCAGCTGGGAAACAGTGGTGCATCAGATTTGCCGAAATGCCAGTGCAACTCTGTATTTTTGCCTAAAAAATACTTATCAGAAATACTATGCACCCCAGAGATAAATATTTGAAATTCATGTGACCCTCTCCAAAACACCATCTAACCTCTAGGCACAGAAACACGTGTGAGCTCTGGAATAATTTCTTCATGTACTTATCTCTTTTCAGATTTAAATCTGATTTTTATGCCAATATTTACTGAAACTTGGTCACTTAAGCATCAAATACAAACTCCAAATTTTGTACTTTTTATGGATAGATGTACTGAATAATTAAACTAAGTAATTATTTACAGAAGTATTTAATTTTGTTTTGTTGATAAATACTTTGTTGTTTATCTGGAGCCTTGACCTTGGGGCAAAACCTAACCAAGTCTTACCACAAGAGTTTTTCTTTTTTCAAGATTTTTCAAGAATCACTGGGAGCTGGACATGAAGTGCAGCCCTATGCTATTGGCAAATTAATTTTATGACTTGTATATAAAATCTGTTCTATTATTACTTAGTTCCCTCACAGAATACTCAATGAAATAATGCAAAATAAATCTCTGTTATGCTTTGCATGCAGCTCTCTCTCGCCCATGTGGGATGAATGGCAAGACAGCCATTAACTCCAGCAACTGACAATCAAGTCCATGATTTGAAAGTGAACTCAAATTACAATGGACAGCATTAGTGTTTCAGGAGCTGGAGAAGCAGACGGTGGTTCATGACCTGAAAAGTATCAAGCATCTGTAACTTTCACTGAAGTCAAATTATAAATGCTTGACACCTCCAACTGCTTGTCCTGCTATTCTGTATGCAGATTGTGACTAGAGGAGAAAAAATGGCAGTTTAGCAGGAATAATTCTTTAGGGTTAAGTAATCAGAAAATTCATCAGCAGCTGAATTATGTTAAGATGGATGGAAAAGATCCCTTTGTACCAAATCTAAAATTTTAATATGCCACACATGGATGAAAAAGATTTTGACCATTATGTCACTATAAAAATTAATATAGCTGTGAATAATAATGGTAATCCAATAACACAGATATTTATATAATATTGCTATCTGATAATGGTTAGATCAGTAAGGAGTTGTAATTACCATTATTGATTGGCTCTGAATTATGCATATTGATGACTAATGCTGAAAAAATGTTGTTTTCAAAATCCTCTCTTCCACTTTCACACACTGCTTCTTGATCCCATTCAGCTCTCCAATCTTTTCCATTAGTAATTGCACTTGTGAGGGCACTGGCACTCACTTCTTATGGCTTGTCCATTAGGATTTGTCTGAGAGCAACAACTACCATATTAACACATATTTTAAAAAAAAAGGAATTCCAGTCTGACTTAATCCTAATGGCACAAAAGTAAGTAAAACCCTGGATTAACAATGATCTGAATATTATTAATAACAATAATAAAAATGCTAAATAACTGACTTACTAAAGTGTTAAATTATCCATTTGTAACATCTGTTTTTGTGAGATCAGTGAGGTTGACACAAAGGCGTATTTTTCAAATGGTGGTGAGAGCTGTTTCACTTATACAATGAAATATCCATTTCTTGGGGGACTTCCGAAGTGTTTTCCACATGCCAAGATACATCCCTTTCTCTGCGTTACTCACCATTTTTGAGCAATGAAGAAAAAAAGTTAACTTAGCCAGAGGGTCATTAGGAAAGTGCAGTAGAGCTCAGATCTGTTTACTGTGGTTTGACCTGTGGTTATTAGGCATTGAGACTTTTTGCACTATTGACTCTTGTTGAATTAATTTGGTCCACAACTTAAGTACCTGCAAGTGGAGCTCCCTGATGCCTGGGACTGCATCCAGATTTCAGAGGTTTCACTTTCCATGCAATGTAAAGGGAGATTTAGGCAAAGAAAGCAAGTTAAAAGAGTGTGCACACAGAGAATGAGGTTTTATTAAAAAAACCCCTACACTCAGCCAGAGGTACAGTTTTCTTCCTCCTTCTCTCTTTTTCCTCTCTTATGCTTGAAAAAAAACTGCTCTAAGAAGGAGAACTCAGCATTTTTCTCCTGGATTAGTGATGGGCAAGACCCCTGGATGTAAGATGCAATGAAAGCATATAACCGTAGGTAGGTTAACTCCTAATTACCATGAGCTATTAGAGCGACTTGAACCTTTTAGAGCTCAGGGCTCTCTCCATGCAGTCTGTTGAATCTGGATGCTTTTCCAACCTTCACTGTCCTCCAGAGATGAGCAGTCCCAACAAAGGTCTTTCAAAGAGTTTCTATTTGGAAGCTAGAGCCCAAAATCCTCTTTAGGAAAAGTCCCTCCAGTTTCTCAGAGAGCTCATGTGACGATGATTCACTCTTGTCTTTTTAAAGATGCAGGATGAGCAGAACTTTCCCTTCAGTACAGGTGGCTGGCAACTCTTACCCACAAAATGTGACCCTGGTCCAAGGTCTTTCTTAGCCACAGTGGTTTTAAAGAAGCTGCACCTCTCCGTTCAAGCATTATCTATGCGACCAATAGGGATCAAAATCCTCTTCGGCGCTACTGCAGTCTGCTGCATGAGAGGAATCTACTGACACGTTGGTAGTGCCATCATATATCACTGCAAATATCAACATAATCTGCTGTCAGGTTTTTTCATGCTAGCTCAAAGAGAGCCCGGAGGTGTAGCTGCAACCCGACTGCACTACAGCAGCACAGACACACAAAAGCGCAGGCAGACGAGGGGGCTGTCCATGAGCTGATGGGAAGGCACGCAGGCAGAGGCAAAGAAGTGAGAGAGCGAAGGGACTCTCCATGTAAGTTCCATACAGAAGATTTATCGGCATGAGACAATGGGGCAGAAGACGGAGAACTAAGGATCTGCCACAGGTCCAGGGATTTTATAGTGGGGATGGGAAAGGTGGGGATAAGGGATAGAGCCAATGGGATATTTGACAGGAGGCGGGGCTGAGGCCAAGGGAACCAATGGAAATAACACAAAGGATGGATTTAGGAAAGGAACCAATGGGGTGTTGAGTACCACAGAACTTTCTAGAATTAATACATATTAACTTAGGGGAAATGAATATTAACAAACTTATACATGGGAGGGGAAAACATGAACCTATCGCATAAAAATATGTAAACTGTGGAAGTGGGGGATTATGTCTCTCACCCTAACCACGGAGTGAGGCATTATGGTTTGGTGCCTGACCACCACAGCTTGGTGGTGTCTGTTGGATTTTCAGGGGTCAGGGTGGCTGCAGCCACTTGCACTGCTACAGTCTGCAGCTTCCAGACAGCTGTTGGCAGGATGATCATCTGACTGTGAACAGACCAGATGAGGTCATCAAGGCATTGTAAAACTACTTTCTTACTCATTTTTCCCTTCAGCCCAGGTAGAATGAAAGATCTAGAGACTGTCCTATTTACCAGGGCAATTCTAGGCATGCACAGTGAGTTCAAGGCCAGGAGGAGAAACCTGCTTTGCCTGAGGTGCCTCAATGGTGGGTACCAGCTGAGCTGACCCCCATTTGGATTTATTCCTTCCACTTCTGTCTCACTTGGCAACACCTTTTCCCCCTCTCCCCCCTGATCTGGCTCCAATTTCTCTGACACCAGTCATTTCACAAGTTGTTACTCTCCCTAGTACCTTTAATTGCTTCATTGTCCAAGGTCGAAATATTTCAATTAGTTATCAAAAAACATTTGATGTATCTAGTCCAAAATGTAGGTTATTTAGAGGGAATAATGTGGTGCAGTGGATATGAGAAGCAGGTGGTTTAGACACATCTTTCAAACTCTCAGCCCTCTGAGATATGAGAGGTAAGGGGCCAATAATCCTCTTTGAGCTGTGAAATATTAAGACACATCTGAGATGTTTCTCTTGCAGATTTTGCCTCAAAGTTGATTTATTGGTACTTTGATGCTCAAGTATATTCAGTAAATAGGACCACAGATGTGGCCATATTTGTGACTTTATAAACCTGGTGAGTTACTGGATGTGAGACCTTTTATCCTGCAACCTGTGGTCAAAAGTGAGTGCAGTGATCTCAGCCCTATTTCTAGTGGTCAGCTGTCTACCCTACTTATTGGCCTCTGCAGTCCGTTCTGATGGCAGGATGGCAGCTTACTTCTGGAGGCATGTTTGCAGAATAAATACCTTTAATAACATGCTTGTCAATTCATGACAAAGAAGTTTTCTTTTTTTATTCCTTGCGCTTTTCCCATTCCATGCAGAGGCTGAACAATTCATTTCCTTTTGTAATGTAGTACATTCTATCTTTAAAGGAAAATGTCATATTCTAGCTAGAGTTAGTCGGTACTGATGCTTGATGTTTTATCAATACAAGGGAAAAGTGGCAAAGGCTTTTTTTCTTCTTTGTTCTACTCTCTTAGCTCACTTGTTCACCAGCCTCTTTTTCCTTTTTCCTGCACATTATAATATAGCATACACAAGAGTAGAGGATTTCCATGGGTCAAACTCTCTGCTGCCTAAGCCTTATGCACTCACAGTAAACCAGCCAATTCTGCTGCCAGACAGACCAGAAGGAAGGATATTTTCCTTCATCTTCTTTGTGGCCTTTGACACAATTAAAATAGAAGAAATTAAAATTATTTTTCTTCATTTGAATCACAGAATCAGTGCATGGTTGAGGCTGGAAGGGACCTCTGGAGGTCAAGCAGGGCCATCTAGAGTAATTTCCTGGGACCACATCCAGATGGCTTTTAAATGTCTCTAAGGATGGAGACAACCTCACTCAGCAACCTGTGCCAGTGCTCGGTCACCCTCACAGTATACTTTACCTGTTGGATCCATCTTGTCTGGAATTGTCTTCATCCCCTATATCCCATCATTATTTTTATAAACTGCCTTAATAACATGCACTGCTGCCTACTACAACAGGAATCTGATTTTTATGGTCTGTGATGGCTATAAATTGCGCCCTTTTCTAAGCATCTCTTTCTTGACATGAACATTTTCATACAACAGAATCACAGACTACTGCTATACTAACAAGTCAAAGGTAGCAAAGAGCATCATTTGCCCCTGAAACAATTGACTTCCTGAAACTCTGTGGCTTCCAAACCAGGGTGGCTACATCCAAATTTCCTCTTACGAGTGATCCCTGGCCTGTGCTAACTCCCAAAATGTTCAGGGGATTGCTGGCTGGCATGGACCAAAACAGCACCAGGAACCATCTCAGTGATTTAACAGTGCAATTAAATACCTGTGTCTGGGGATGTTTCCTGGCACTGTTTAATGTACTGTATAGACACAGCCATAAATTCTACAGGAAAGCTACATTAATGGGAACATTAGGTAAACAGGAAGAAACCTTTGACCTTAGAAAACACTTTCTGTGCTGCTCTGTCATTGAAAGTGTGGATCTTTTAGGCAGTTGTGAGAAATCAGTACTTGAGTACCCAGCCTGCTGCTACGTTTGCTGTGAGCATTACTGGAGGATTATACAGAAGGGGGAGGAGTGCCAATGCAAACCTTCAACCTAAATTTAACCTCACAGCTGAGTTAACTCGACTGATATCAAAGTAAGGCAGAATTTCAGACAAATAAAGTGGAGAATTGCAGTGCAGAAGAATCCTTCCCCCGTCTCGCACCAACTGGTTATTTCCTTTCCAGGGCTTCAAAGGGGAAATAAGGCATTCCTGCACACTGGGCTTTGAAGGTGAGCTGCTTTGTGAAAACTCCCTGCAGTGCTGTGTTGCTGAAACCAACAATCTGAAAATGTAAGCTCAGCTTTGCTATAACCTCACTTTCAAGTGGCTGTAGAGGCTAAACACAAATCAGGCAGTTTCTTGAGCTATAGCTGAAAACAAAAAACAAAACACAAACCAAAACTAAACAAAAACCTCAAAAATCTGAGTTGTGTGTTCCCAGCTTCTGTATTAACTTTCAGGCCCTGCTCACATTTCACTTCATGTCCTGATGAGGCACAGATACCCTGTCTTTTTTCCCTTTATCCATTAACTGGGATGAGAAACAGGCTCCCAGCATGGCCCAGTAAGGTTTTCAGCCTGGAAGACCGGGGCTAAGAGAAGCTGGATGAGGCCTTTGAGGTTGGACAGTGATGCCTAGGGATGAACATTGCAGGCGTGCTAGGAGTGGGTAGGTATAACTCTGCCTTTCATTGCTTGTACCACTTGGCCATGTTTCAGTTCTTCAGTCCAACAGTGGCATCAGTCTACATTAAATGCTTATGGAAAAAACATGAATAGATGTTTTGTTTCTTGGGTTGATGGTTTTACAAGGGTTCCTCATCTGGTGTATCCATACAGAGTCAATGTCACACACAGCAATGCAAAACTTACATTTCCTTTCAGTGTAAGGCCCTGTGCAATAGCATTTGTTGTATATGTTAGCAATACAATTATTAACTTCATGTTAGATAAAACTCTTCTGTTGGCTTACAGGAATTATATAAAAATTATTTGGTGTAAAATTTTTCATAGTGTTCCTCAGACTCATGAAGGTTGGAAAACACCCTTAAGATCATCAAGTGCAGCCATTAACCCAGCACTGCCAAGTCCAGCACTAAACCATGTCCCCAAGTGCCACATCTTCACATCTTTTGAATATCTCCAGGGATGGTGACTTCATCACTGCCCTGGGCAGCCTGTTCCAATGTTCGTACTGTCTCAATTCACCAGTGTTAAACCTTCCTACTACTTATCTTCATTCCCTTTTGAAAATTGCTGTGAACTTACAAAGGTTTATCCAATGTCCATTGAAGTCAATGGGATATAAGAGGTCTTTTAACAGCGAATTAATTTTTCTGGTGGATTAAACAGCTTTAGATAAAGGGCAAATTAAGTAATGTAAATTATCATTAGCCTAAAATGTTATTCTAACATTATTAGTTTTACTACAGTTTCCAGGGCAGGGACTGATCTCAGTTACACTGGTGTGAATGTGGATAGCTGTTAAGAGCTACTAAACTTTTTCTTAACATTTTTTCTAATGTAATAGATCAGAATCCAGACCCCTTTTCCTTCTTGGTGGGATTTAAAACACAGGTTTCCTTTGCTGATTTTCCATCTGGTATTTCTGGTGCACTATTCTTTATTAGAGTCAGCTTTCTCGCAAAACACTTTTTTTTTTCCCCTTTCAGCATTCTGTGTGCTCTTTCTTTGGAGAAGAAAAAGAGACACAGTTGCACAGGTAACTTTTTACCTTAATTTAAATCCTCACTTTCTTTAAGAAGTTATTTAAAAAAACCCACCAAAACCAATGAAAGCCTGAGCTTTTTCTCTAACTGCTATTAAAAAGGGACAAGAAAAACTAATTTCTACCTCTATGGAATGACAACACTTTAATGTGTGTCTTCCTAATAAAATCTAGAGGAAGTTTATTTTCCCTAGGCAGCCTTGTAGGTGCATAAATAACAGGGTTTATAAACAAGTGTCCCTATCCATATGGTCACCCATCTGGTGGTGACAAATCCCAAGAGAGATACTAATTACTGGAAGCAAAAACATAAAGTTAGGGAAAGATACTAAGACATTAGTTATACACTTTGCAAAAGATAAATTCTGATATCATGATGATAATTAATGTTTTTCTAAAGTGTCTCTCATCTTGAATGACCCTGCAGGTACTTTCCAAGGAGGAATTATTACAGACGTGATTTTATGATATACAAGGGAATTAAAAATAAAATGAACCTACATGAACCTGCAGTTAAAGACTTGTCTCCCTCTGCTTAAATTCAGAGCCTTCCCTTGGACACATGTGTTTCCAGTGCAATAGAAAGGAGAAATTAGACCTGTGGGAATAGTGACCTCTTGGGACTGTGTGTCCCCGTGTGAGTGGGTGTGCCATGTTAGAACAGCAAATCCCAGAGCCCCCTTTTTGAGTATTTCTTATCCAAATACCTTTCTATCTTCCATCAAACAGACGAAAGAACAGGGACTTAAGGCCAGCATGAACAGTCTCTGCAAACACACACACACACACACACACACACACACACTCTTACATCCCATATTCCTGGGTATGGCAAAGCTTGACTTTGGCAAGTTGTTTGGAGTGTGTCTGTGCTAATTGCCAGTGTGCTTTGGGAGAGCTGCTGGATAGAGCTTGACAGCTCTTTCTTAAACCTGTCTGCTCCTGTACTTGGATTATCTATAGATCTCAGTATTCCTCAAAAGAAACTAGTCAGTGTAAGGAGCCAGAGCAGAGGTGTTTTTTGTTTTAAAGCTGTGTCCAGAGTTACCCCTTTTTTTTTTTTTTTTTTTTTTTAATGACAACACCTAGGTGGCTGCACTCTGAGCATAAATGCTCCTGTCAGCTTTGTGCTCAGCACAGTTGCTGCCCTGGTCTCATTGTGTGGTATGTGATTCTGTGTGTCTCATACCCAGAGTCCAGACACACAGAAAAGAGTTCTGGATTCTTTTTCAGGGAGCGTAGGGAGAATCAGAGTCTAAATATCATATATTGGCTTCCAGGCATAGGAGTCTCTTATTGGAGCTAGTTTAGGAAGCAAAAAGTACACTTCAGGGAATGAATGCCTTTGGTTAGGAAGTATTCACATCCTTTTCAATGGCAATTGCAGGGTAATGCCACTAATCATTCCTGTCAATTTTTAGTACTTAGATACTATTCGAGTGAGATTTGAGGAAATTAACTAACTAAAAGACTCTCAACTGAATATTTTGGAACACAGAATGATTAATCTTCCAGCAAGATCTGAAAGAATTTCTGATGTTTAGAGTGTTTTGATTGGTAGTCATGGGGAAGATTTTCAAAGGTCAAGAAAGAAGAGGAATGCAGAATCTATCCAAGGAAAGATTGGATTTTGCTATATAAGCAAATTAAATTTACATCAAATCTAAAGGGAGGTTAACATTATTTAAATTTTCAGTGCTGAAAAACAAATGACTATAAAGTATACTGTGCTACCACACTGGTGCACTATACATGCAATAAAGATTAGGGAGCTCAAGCTATTACTGTAGGTATTCATGGTTATTGCAAAACTTTGGATCAGAATTTAAGTTTTTGTAAGATTTTCTGGGTGCAGTTAGCTTGTATCATCCAGATGTCGGCATTAAAAGAAGTTATAGCAAATCATGTTTCTCCTGTGATTAGTGGCTATAAAGGCTGTAACATATCATCCCAAACACAGAGTGTTCCAGGACCTTTGAGTCAAGTGTGATCATTTTATCAGCAAAAAGATATGTACTCATAGCTGTCAGTGCTGGTAACTCAGTTTGGAATATGGCAGTCACACTGTGCTGTGCTCTGCTGGCACTTTATTGCCAGCAGTAACAATTCAATAACACCTCCATAACCCTATTGCCATTTGCTCATCCCCAAAGTTACAACAAGAAAATCAGCTCTACAGAAAATGTCCTTGTACGGGTGGAAATTGGCATCACGTGGAGATGCTGGAACATAACCTGAAGACAATATGGATAAAAATGGGACACCACCTTTATTGCCAGTAGTGACACAGAAAAAAAAAAAAATTAAAAATCTGAGCTGTGTGTATTCAGTGGGTTCAGATACCATCTCCTGGGGAGATGACTTTGGGAGTCAGAAACTCTAGCAGTCTAAAAACAGGAGCAAACATGGCCCTGACACACATCCTCCAGACCCTTGGTGGGGTAATCCGTGTGGCAGTAACTGTGGAAAACCCCAGATCTGGTTATCATAATGTGGGCTTGCCTTTGTAGAGATGGAAGTAATGAAAGAAAAAAACGCTTAGATTTTAAACTGAGCATATTCGCTATGAACATCACTGGCATGCAATGCTTATGGAGCTCCACAATCACTTTGAGGTGCAGAAGTACAATGTAAACAGCAATCACAGAGAATTTATAGGACTAAAATTATCTACAGCAAAATAGGTATAATGAGACACTGAACAAAGAGAAATTTGTTCTCACATTGTTAGGAGGGATAAAGGGGTTGAATCTGTGTCTCTGAATAGCATGTTATTACTTATCAGCCTGAAAGACATGTAGAGATAGCTCAGCTGTTATGATACCCATATTTCATATTGAAAATAGTATGAATGCTCATCTACGTGTGTTACTGATTGTGATAGTACAGTTTCAATTGAGTTTTTAATTGTTTATTTAAGTAGGATTATTTCGTATTGGTTTGTAACAGTTACACATGCAGACTGTGCTGTGCACATTGCATTCTCCCTCAGAATTTACCTGAAGATGTAAGGTGAGGAGTGTAGAATTTCAGTCTTCAGAGAATGAAGGGGGAATTGGTAGATGCATAAAAATGCTTATGAGAAATCCTGATAATAATCCAATAACTCAAGTAGGAGGAAAGCTTTGTAGGACAAGAGAAACCTACTGATGCTCTCTGTGTTGTTGATTTTTGAGATATTTGTGTTTAATAGTGAAGAAGCTGTTATTGCAGTCTACTGAGGAACTGGCAAAAGAATGATGTCTGGGGGTTCAGGGTCTGGGGAGGAGGTGAGTAACCTTGAACACCAACTTTTTTAGTTTAGCTAGAAACAAGGATTTTTCTGCTCAAAGGTCTTACTTGTGGTCAAAACGTCAATGTGATTTTTTATAACATTGATTTTTTTTCTCTGGGAAGCTGAGACAGTGAGGCAGGTACTAGCCCATGAGTGGTAAGGGCCTCAGATTGCTTGAGTTTTGACACCAGCAGCCTAATTGAAGGAGTTCAGTGTGGGGCCTATTTATGACCAGACATGAGGGACAAAGAACGCTTTAGCTGCAATTTTCAGAAGAGAAGCAGAGAGGTATGTCCAAAATCCAGTCTCCAAATCTGAACAACCAACTGTGAGAAGGTGTTCAGAAAGGACAAGTGGTCAGTTAACTCTTAAGGTCGTCACAGCTATAAGGGTCATGATAATTCCTAATACCTGGAAAGGAAGCAGGGAAGTGTCTTCTCAATCATTTGTGTATTAATACACTTTTCCAAGTTTAGTTACTTACTATCTCTTTCTGTCCTATTTCCCCCCAAAAGTGTTCTGTTTATTTTTAAGAAATACTGGCTTAAGGATCCAAGGGCCCTCTGCTGCTAAGTTCTGCAATGTGTCATTTCCTATTTCAGCAGCTTCAGTCCAAAAAACTCGGATTAGTGTCAGTTGGCAACTTGGTTTCCCTAACAATGTTATGCAATCTTATGAAAAGCCTTTTAAAAGTGTATTCTGTACATCCATTAGCCACACACTTACTGAATCTCCATAAACTGTGACAGGATTGGTAAAACAGGATTTCCCTTGACAACTTTTATCCAGTGCATTGTGTTTATCCGTGAACAAAGAGATCTTGCTCTTTGTTAAAGCTTCAGCCATCTTGTGAGTGATGGAAGCCAGACTTACTGGTGTGTCTTTCCCAGGAGGAATGACCTAGAGGGTCTGTTATTGCTTCTATACTTGCTTTTCTGCAATTGTATCACTGGAGTGATGTCACAATCTCACTATCTGGAGATAAAAATGTCTAGGGGTCTAGTGTGAAGTGTCATCATCTGTGGAGTGACATCCTCATGTGGAAAATACTGTAGCAGTTCATTGATACAGACAGACCCTGAACTTCCAGCATGAAGAAATAATGTTCCCATTCTGCTGGAACAATAACTAAAATAGTGATGGTGTGTGCTCTGAACTTCACAAGTGATCAGTGGTACAGAGTTCAGAGTAAACCAGGCTGCCTTGGGTTTCATAAGACTGAAATTGCTTTTTCTCGGTGTAAAATTTCTCCACCAGACTGGAGAACTGACTGGGTAGAAGTCTGTTTCATCTTCCCATGGGACCTTGCCTCTCTTAGATGAGGATTCCTCCTTGAAGGAAATTAATACCTCATTTTATGTAGATTTTATTTCAGAGACATTCTTCTAAGCAGGAAAATTACTGGCTTTTTTGACAAAACCCAACCTGTGGGAACCCAGAGTGCAGAGAATATTTCTCTGCCTGTTTTGAAGGGTTCTACCCCCCTGGACAACACTGGTTTTGGCCTTCGTCCATGGAGAAAATTGCCTACCCTCTGGGAAGAATTAGAATCTACGCTGGTGTGAACTAGGTGATAGAATATTATGTAAGATTGTCACAGGGTGAAAAATTTAGAGGTTTTGGGTTTGTTAATATAGTAAATAGATAAAAGCCAAAAACTTCAAAATGGAGGATTGTTGTTGTTCTCCAGACCTTCTTCTTCTACTACTCCATATTCTGCAGTAGAAGCAGTTTGGGATGACTGGATAAAGAATTCCGCAGTTCCTGTCTACGTGACCAGACAATTTACTAGACATGGGAAGAAAAGTGAAAATATCTTTAATTTAAAGTTTTCATTGGGTGATTTACCTTTAAAAGACTGTGTAATCTTGATAATTTGGCATTCTCCTGCATTCTCTACTCTGTGCTATGTCTGGGTCACATTAAGTGGCTCTATTTCTCTGATAAGACTTAATAAACAACGATCTGAAAGCAGAGAAGGCTGAAGGTCCCGTTCGTCTCTCAGACTCCTGGCAAAGACTCTCAAATTCTCCCCCGCCAGGGGAGGCACAATTACGGCACAGACAGTGTCACCAACCTATGAGTCTTTAAACTGATGGGAGATCTGAGTGCCAGGGCTGGGGACCAGTTCAGCACCAGTGAAGCCAAGCTCTTTCCCTTGAGCCCCATTCCTTGGGTGACTCTGGGGAGAACCTTCTGGGAGCACCATGGGCAGACGTTGTCTAGGGCCAGCTTCTGGCCCAGGGGAGTTGCTGTACCCCACAGCTCTGGTCTTCAGTCCCTGCCCCAGCTGTGGCTGTGCTGGATTGCAGCCCTGCATTGCTTGGCTGTGGTTGCTGCTGAGACAGGCACTGTCCCTGAGCCACAGGCACGTGGCCTGGCCTGGCTTGGCCTCGTCCAACCCCATCCCCATCTCCATCCCCCGCCCCACAGAGATGCCTGATGCTCTTACCTGGGGCTGTGGGGCAGAATCTGGCTTGTGAGGCCCTGCCCTGCCCACCCCATGGGGCAGCCCATGCTGCTCCCTGCTACCAGCCCTCGGGGGAACCATTTACCCCATTGTACCTTAACAGTCAGTGGTGAAAAATAAGCAACATTCAGCTTTTGTAAGTAAAATACCAGAGGTATCTGTGAAGAGTTCAGGACAGTGCATATCCAGTTTTCCACAGAGCAGTGCAAGAAAGACATCAGCAAACTGGAAGGCATTGACCACTGAGTTGGTCCATCTGGAGCTTCTGCCCAGTCAGCAAGGCTGTGCCATCTCCATCCTTGGAGGGTTTCAAGACACAATTGGATAAATCCCAAAGCAACCTGGACTGACCCCATAACTGAAACTGCTGGAAGCTGGGCTGGAGACATCCCAAGGTCTTTACCTACCCGAGTTATTCCAGGTTTCTATAATTTGAAGTTACTATTAGTAATATATTTTAATAATAAGACAACTAAGAAGGGATCTGTGCTAAGCAGAAAACAATACAAATTCAGCATTGTAGACAGTTGCTTTGATTGACTTTATTTCTTGATGCTTATTCGGTTTCGCTTCTACTTTGATGGAATATTGCATTTCTCATTTATGACATGTTTCAGTTGTAACAGCATGTGACAGGAATGGTGTCTAGACCTTCAAAAATCAAGGGAAAGTTTAAATTTCCATATTAATAATTTTAAAATAACTTTGCTTGCTCAAAACCTGTTCTGGACCTTGTCATAGAATATTCTTCGAAGAGTTTTGCTTTTATACTGTCTGACATAGTGTTTCATTCATCTAAAAGGTGATATTTATTTAACAATCCAAACCCACAGTTTTTAGATATGATATATACAGTGAGACAAGTCTTTAGCAGCATAAATCAATGTGACTTTGAAATCCATGGAGGTATATTAATTCAGAAATTGATGTGACCATTACATATCATCTCTGCATATCTATGTAAGGCCTATCTCAGGCACATACAAAATCTCATTTAAGGCCTCATTTCACTTAGGTATTTTAATAGTTGCCAAAATTTAAGCATGTCATTCAATTGATTGCTAAAGGATTCATTGCATAGTTAAGCACCCTCATGAATCATGATAAGGAAAATAAGTGAGGGGTATAAAGAATGATTTTAAGTAGTGGAATGTGCCTACCAACCTACTGTACTGCTCTGAAATGTATATGCTCCTTTCCCCCCTCAAAAAAAAAAACCAAAACAAAACCAAAACAAAACCCAAACAAACAAACAAACAAACAAACAAAAAACAAAGAGAAAAAGAAAAAAAGTGTAACTTCTCTACTTCTCTGCAGGGCTCCTGGTGCAAGATTTGTTAAGTCAGTAAATTCCTTTGCTGTTTGCTTTGCAGTTCAGCACCTTCACTTTTCGGCTGTTTTCCCTGTAACACAGACCTGTTCTTTGTTGCTTGACCTCTGTTTCTCCCTTTACAAACTGCTCTTTTTCAAAAAGCCCTTCTGCTCAAAAGATTGTCAGGTGCTGTGGTTTCTATTTTCAGCTTGCAGTTAAAAGCTCTTTGTTATTTTCACAATTCCTCCCTTCTTGTGACTTTTACACTACACAAAAGGTATCTAATTCCTATCAGAGGAATCCTGGTAAAAACACTCATCAAATTAGGCCAGTTGAACATAAGATGAAATCCTATCGTGTCTTAGATTTCATCTGGAGCAATATTCTTGAAGAAGTGAAAGGGAAAATTATACAAGAGATTCTCAAGAAGTAAGCACAGGGATTTTTTTCCTTAATAACAATACAATATTGTCCTTCCATGGTTATTGTGGCACAGTCCAATTTGCTAATTAGAAGAGAAACAAAGGAAGATTTTGGTGCAATCCAATACCACCATTGGTACCTAAATGTGGAGCAACTTGGAATGGACAGAGATATAATTAAATATATGGCAAATATGACTTTGTAAGAGCAGGCAGGCCTTTACAAACAGATGAACCAAGCCCTGAATGCATGACACTACTTCCTAGGGTTTTGTTCCTGTTTGAAATGGCTGACAAATTATTAAGAGCTTTTGCAACCATGAAAAGGGATCCATTATTTTGGAAGTCTGTGTCCAGAAGCTTCACCAGTGCCCAGTGAGTCTTCCTCAATAATCATTTTGGTTTTACTCAATGAAGAGAATGACAGTTGTCCAAAAAACATTCTTTGTTAAAACTTCACACTCTGGATGTTTTGCAGTTCCAGTTATTAAAGGATTATACTAATTTTATAGCTCATCCAACTTATATTTGTTAGCATTTTCTCTTTTCAACTATGCACTTCAATAAACAGGAGACAAAGGTGCCAACTGGTTGCCTATGATTCATCTTCCTTTCAAGCTGTTCTGTAGAGTACACAGGATGCGGAAATCCTCAAAATCTTTTTTCCAACATAGGATTGTTAAGTGTTATAAAAGACGGTATGAGCCAGTAACTGTGACATGAGTGGGTGTTACAGTGGGGATACTGCAACACGTGTTTCAGACAACGAGGCCCGTGGAAAAGAAATATATGTGGACTGATTCTTGATAGATGTTTCAGAGATGTTTATTTCTCCAGTCGCATGGCTGGGATCTGCTGAGGAACTGAGGCAATCATGGGACCCGAGGGTCCTTCTGCCCGTGCAGGGGAACACAAACCAACCAAAGGGAACGAGGCTGAGCAGGGGCAGGGAAACCCCGTGTCTGTGCCCTCAGGGCCCCTCTGCCAGGGCTACACGGCAGGGGGGAAGGGACCCCGACATTTCACCCGTTTATTTTTAACAAAAAGAGATTTAAAACTTAACATTGAAAACAACTGGATAAACATAACAAGAACAGCTTCAGAACAAAACAAGCCACCCTCCTGAGTCTTTAAAGGTCCAAACAGATTCTCTGGAACATCTTAAGGCTGACAGAAGGGAGACAGGACTCTCTGAGCATGCTTTGTGGGGAAACTGATGCAGGAGAGGGTTTCTTCCATTTGTACCTGTTGGAACTCTAAACAGCAGTAGTTAATTTCTTCCCTCCCCCTCTTCATCCCCCACTTGGCACTGGAAAGAGATTTTTGGGGAAACAATTGGCAAAGGTATGGTTTTGTGAGGGAAACCATGGGTGAAAAAACGGATTGGGAATACACTGGGGGTAATAGGATATAGGATAAAATGGAAAGGTGGGATTAGGAAAGGGAGACTGTAGGGGGGGCTTATAATGGAGATATTGTCTAACATGACTACGATTTTTAGCATATATACTGCCTTTCACAAAAACACCATCAGGCCCAGTGACCTCTGCCGCTTGTAACCTTTTTCTACCTTGTACAATTTTGAATTCCACCACCTCTCCATCTCCCAAGCTTGGGATGCATTTTTCAGGGTTATTCTTTTTAATAGCAGTTCTATGAACGAATATGTCTTGCTGGTTGTCACATCTTGTTATAAAACCATAATTTTGTTTAACATTATACCATTTTACTATTCCTAAAACCTTAACTACGGTGATTTTTTCCTTTTTCTGAGCGGCTGCTGTTTTCTGTCTCACTGTGTTTTTGCTTTCTCTTTCGCTTTCGCTCACTCCCATGTTGGAACTGCCAGGGCTGCTGGGGCCGTCGGGGCTGCTCGTGCCTGTGCGCTCTTCCCGGGGTTGCATTTGGGGATGCACGGGCTGGGCTGGGCTGCACTGCTCAGCTCCCCGCCGCCGCCTCTGCTCTCAGCTGCGCTGCCACTGCCTGGGGCCACCCCCACGTCTCAGCCAGGCCCCTGAGCGACGATCCCCCTGCGCCCTGCTCCAGCACACGTTTCGGCTGGGCGTGGCTCCACTCCACCGTCACCCACCGCCCGCATGCCGCTCCTCGTGGGGCTCACTCCACCATGCGCTGCACGGGGTTGGGCAGGCTCCCGCCGCGCCTCGCTCCGCTGCCGACACTGCAGCTCGCATCGCTCCGCCCGCGCACGGGAACTGCCTCGCTGCTGCTCACAGAGCACTCGGTCCATGTGGCCAAGGCCGCACAGTTCCTGAAGCAATTTTAACTTCGCAAGGACACAGCTGACATTGTTCAACAGTCTCAGTAATTAAATAATATTCACGAAAATATTCTTCCATCGGCATATATTTTGACTCAAGAAATTAACTGTGTCCAAATGGTCTTCCAAAAGTCTTTGGTAAGAATCAAATCCCAAGAAATGTAGAAAAAGTTCTTAAACAACAATGCCAGGAAGTGTTTCAGTTCCTTTTGAGCTTGAATTAAGCTAAAATTTACAAATCATTGTTCAAGAATCTTTTCAAGTTTAAGATAAATGTCCATATGCGGCTCTGAGAGCCAAGAGTCTTTCCACAGTTCCTCCATGGCTTAGAGATGGAACAGCAAAACAAAAACAAGAAGAGAAATCCAGAGTTTACTCACAAATCAGTCACTGTCCTTAGGGATCGGGGATTGTTCTGCCCACATTCTTCACCCTTTTGTTACAGTGGGGATACTGCAACACGTGTATCAGACAACGAGGCCCATGGAAAAGAAATATATATAGACTGATTCTTGATAGATGTTTCAGAGATGTTTATTTCTCCAGCTGCATGGCCGGAGCTCTGCCGAGGAACTGAGGCAATCATGGGAACCGAGGGTCCTTGCCCATGCAGGGGAACACAAAACAACCAGTGGGAACGAGGCTGACCAGGGCCTAGGGAAGTCCTGTGTCTCCCCCCCAGGGCCCCTCTCCCAGGACCACATGGCAGGGGGGAAGGGACCCCGACAAGTGGGAATTTAGAAGCTCTGGATCCAGTGGTTGGTTGTTCACTAGAATCTGTCAAAAGTCTTCAAGGACTTTAACTTCTCCCCACCTAAACTCCACCTCAGGAATGCACAAGAGTTAACCATGTCTTCTCCTCTTTCATTATGATTTTGGTGTTGCTGCTGTATTTGTCAGTAAATGTGTAGAACAGCTCAAGCAATGAGTTCCAGTCTTCATTACTTCACTCATCCTTGATCAAATCACTCACCAAATGATGCCAATACTGTGTTATTACTTGACTTTTACATAATGAGAAAAATACATGAGAAAAACTAGCTTTAATTTTTCCCTGAATGCAGACCAAACATATGAGACTATTTTTTCAGCAGAACTGCTTTTTATCTTATTCTGTCACTCCTTGGCTACCATTTTTATCTCCTGGCATTTAGGTGATGTCAGCACTTCACCCACAAAGTGGGGAAAAATATTTACTCTGCTTGCTGCATCATCTTGCTCCCAGTTACAACAGATGGGTTTCCATCTCTTTTCCACTCAGGGGTGTGTGAGAGCAGATTGAAACGAGCCTAAAGGCTCAGCTCAGCTCTCCTGAACAAATTGCTCTGCTTGTGGACAATGGTAGCTACTTGTGAATGCATGTAAGAATAAATCAGTATTAAGATTACAAGATTTAGGGGCAGTGAAGTTGCCATTTTCTGCTGGAACGTGCGTCTGAATCAAATTGTTCCATTCATTCAGACATCTCTAATAAGACCAGTGAGGAAGATCAATGTGTATTTAGTTGCAGGATAAAGTGACTGGAAAAGGTTCTCTTTTTTTTTCCCCTTATTGTTATTGCAAAAGAGGTTGAAGCAGTTTTTCTGAAATTGTGTCAAAAAAAATCTCATGTGGAAAATATCTTGGAATTGCAATATTGTGATCTTGATTTTTGAGAAAACTACCTTGAAAAATGGCTTTGAAATTTTCTATTTTATTGTTTTATGGGGGTTTTGTCATTATTTTGATGTTATTTTAAAATAAATGAGAGAAAAAAAAACCCAACCACATTTATGACAGTGGCATTGCTACAACTGGCTACTTTCCTGGGGTGGTGGTGGGGTTGTGAGGAATGCTTACAACCTTCAATGATCCCCAGACTTACTGAAATATATTGAACAGAAGAAGTGTTCCCTGTCTCCTGGTATATTAAATCCAACTAGTGCTTTGGAAATTGAAGTTACTGGGATTTGTGATATAAACCTACTTCAAAATATAGACATTTCTAAAAGCAAACACTTGGATTTTTGATTCAAATAAAAAGTAAGACTTAAAAAAAAAAGTAAGAGTAAATGTCAGTCTATAAATGTGGTCATTAACTAAATCTTGCTGTTGCAGTCTGCTGAATGTGGGACACTTGAGCTCAGTGAGTATTTTGAAAGCCAGTGAAGTGTCTTATGTGGGGCTTCATAATTACAGGTGGTGCTTCTGGAGGAGATTCATGTCTGCTGGAGAAAGATTATTCCCCTGTTTAGAAAGAATTATAAACTTACCAAAATAAGACATCTGGCCATTCACCTTCTTTGAAGCCTCTGGAAATGATTGATGGCTCACAGTCCAGCAAAACACAAGGGTCTGCCAGTGCTGTAAATTCCTCTGTTGTCTGTACACCCAGATTAAAACCTCAGTACTGCTCCTGCAGTCCGTGTGCTAACACAGAAGGCTCAGAGCATTGGCAGGAGCAGCAAACGGACTGATACAAACTAAATTTGCTTAACTAAATGAAATGCATGACAATGCTAAGAGAACGGAGTTAAGGGCCCTCAGAAAACATAAAGAAGGGGGAAAAAGTATGGACTGGTTTCCTGGGGGGGGGAAAACAAGACAAAATTTAAAGGGAGAAATCAGGAAAGATATATAGATATATAGATATATATATTTTTTAAAAATATATAATGTGCATATGCGCTGAATTCTTTTTGTTTTTAACACATAATCTGGATTTGCTGTTGCTTGGAGGGTGGGCAGGGAAAAGTCAGAGAGGGATCTGTGCTAGATGAAAATAGAAAGCTTTCAAAGATTTAACCATGTGGTAGAGGTGAGAAAATGCCCTTCAGTTTTTTTCTTTCAATAATACAAGTCTGAGAAACACAAAGTGGCAGAGAAGCACTTGGAAAGAAAATGCACAGTAATTACCTTGGCTTTGAGGTTCCATGGGGATTTTTTTGCAGGGCCAAGTTCTCCAGTTTCACTCTTGTGAAAATTATCCCTACATATTAGAGATCCCAATGTGTCAGCTACTGTTGTCTGTGCTTCTTTAATTGCGCTACATTTAACCAGATAGAAAAAATGTCCCTGATACTGCCTTGGCTTGGACTGCTCCTGAAGAAATTCCTGAAGAAGGGAAATCCAAAGGGATCATATTATTTTTCCACTAATCATAGTATTTCTCACAGCTTCAGCAACATTTTTTTCTTTCCAGAGAGTGGGTCTGCCCTGTAGAGTGGAAGAAGAGGTCCATACTCCTGCCCTATTTCCCTCAGCACCTTTGCAGGAGAAGAGATATTCAGTGTCAGGTTTTTGTCTGGACTCCAGGGCTTCTCGCTTCACCCACCTGCTCTCTGGCAGTCCTGCAGCTGGAGTTATGCTCCTTCCAGCATGGCTTTACAGATGCAGGAAGTCATCATAGCAAAGCAGTAGAAAATCTGGCTGCTCTAATAATATCCCCCATTTTCCCCAGGGCTGAGGGCTGATGGCTCCTTTAGAGAACTTATCCCCTCTCTCCTCTCTGCTTTTTCATCCCATCAGCCTTGCCTTGAACTGAGAGCAGATTTAGCCATAGATCTGAACCATGAAAGAGCAGCAATAGAAAACTAGAAACCTGTTCTTCCACCTGATTGTGAGAGGTGGAAGCAATTCCAGGCTGTTATCTCTGGAGTCTGGCCAATTTCCAACCTGGATGTATGATGTGTTTATAAAGTCATTCACATGTAGCTTGTTTGGAAGAGTACTCTGACATGTAGCTCTTCTAGCAGTTCCACAAAGTGGTGAAGTGGAAAAAGATGAAATCTATATTTAATGAATTAAAATTTTACCCAGTGTAAGCAATTCTGTGTCTAATGCAACCAGCTCTTGCCAAGTTTTCAATAAAAGAGTTGCTTTCACCTGACATTTATCTCTTGCATAAAGCTGTATTTGAGATCTGTGTGTTTTCATGCTGAGATTGTTAGCAAACTGAAAACACACAGGAAAGTTTGGCCTTTCCAGTGAGACAGCAACACAGAATTTATTAACAGAAGTAAAGCAGAGCAAAAAGAAATTGTATGTGTACTCCTTTGAATTATGGGAATTACTGTGATAGGACATCTGGTACTTTACAGTGCAGATTGCAAAGTCACTGTGCTGTATCATGTTAATCCCCACAAGTAAATGCTCCCTTACAGCTTCCTTTCCTGTATTAGTTATTCTCCTGCTTGCTGTCCTTGTATATGGGAAGAACAAATCCAAGGACAAAATACTAAGAAGCAATTTGATTTTGTAGACACTTTGTCAAGCTCTATCCCCAGAACCTCTGTGGATGTGGGAGAGGAGTGCGGCTGTGCTGTATGGCTAAATCACACACTTTAACGTCTCAGCTTCAGTTCAACATGACATGACTTCAGGCAGACCCGGAATTTCATATGGGAGCAGTTAAATAACTGAGAACATCTAACGCAGAGCAGAACAAAATCAGGCAGTGAGGGGTAAATGCCTACAGGCAGGCCAAATCTACAGAAGAAAAAAAATTGCAAAGCTGTATATTCTGCATAGCAAAAAGAAATGTGCTTCTGATGAGTGCTGGCTAAACTTATACCAGTTCTGGGTAGGAGATAACAATTATTGCCATTGTAATCCTGGATAATTCCTCAGTATAATTATCGGTCTTACTAAAGTTTATTATGCATGTGGTGGCTGGGGATTTGAGAAGTCTGGAGAGTTGTGAGCCTCTGGATCAGGATAGCATTTTGCATTTTTGGGTTTGTTTTAATCTGTTGTTTCAAAAAGCAGATTATTTCCTATTTTAATTTCAAAAAGGACTCTTCAGAACAGATAAGTAGTCTTACTGTGGGCTGATAGTCCATATCCGTGTTTGAAAAAAATTGTTTCAGTTTTATTGCAGAAGAGAGACATTTGTAATACTGATTACTGTGTTTACTTCCCAACATTGTTTCTGCTAAACATGCATTTGCTGTATAAGAGAACAACCATCTGTGAATTTCTGAATTTCATTAAACAGATGATAAGTGTTTAGTGATAATGATTTCATTAAACAAATGCTGGTATTTTGTTTTCCACAGGATTAATATATTTCATACACAAGAATTATCATAAACTACTATGGACTTAAACAATTTGCAAACTGGAAATAGTCCCAGAATTACATAACTCATTGAGTCAGTCCAGATTAATTAAGAAAAACAGGTTACACATCTTAATTTATTATTAAAATGTCCCCTAAAATTCAACAAGAGACAAACGTAGGGTTTTTTGTAACTTTTGCAATTTGTTTTGGAAATAACTAATGCTGCTTTTACCATCACTTTTGTTCTGCCTTTACTTTTCGTAGCTGTTCAGGTGGCGGTGAGGGTCTAACTGAGACACCAAATCAGGGTTACTGACTTAGGGAGCAAACTGAAAGGTGGGCCCTGACAGCTGCAAAGTGCTGTATAGGACTCCCAGTGGAAAAAAAATTATGGCAAAGAGCATCTCCCAATACAGGGAAAATGGAATCTTGAAGGCTGGAATAGCTTTCTACTGGTGTCTGTTGCCCACATTTACAGAATTCATTTCTCTTCTCTGCCATCATGTAGCTGCTGACAGCAGCAATGGAAGTTTGAGATTACCTTTGTTCCATTCCTGCACTTCCAACTCTGCTCTCATTTGCAAAAGCCTAAGCAGGAAATACCTACGTGCTCCTACTCCTCCTCACATTTCTACGCTGAGAGCACTTCTCCAAGAGGATCTGATGAGTACAACAGCTGAAAAAAGGTTGCATTCATATCTTCCCAGGATTTCCATCTGATTTCATCTTTATTCCCAATTCATAGCACAAATTGTTGTTCTTAATCAGTAGCACATGACTCTGTGTTCAGTCCAAGTGAGTGTCACCCATTTCTAGTGTGGCAGGATTCAGACAAACCACAGCTTCTCTGGATCCACACAGTCCTGATCTGTGCTTGCCACAACTTTCCTTCAATGGAGAATTTCAATAGATATTTTATGCCGTGTTCAGTAATTAAAATTTTAAAGGTAAATCTGGAGGAGCTCTGGAGAACTCCCCTAATAGCTTCTCTTCAGTGTGACACCTCCCTGCTGAGAGCAGTTCACTATCAGACCCCTTAGCTAAATCCCTCCCCACTTTACAGATGTTACACTGATTCTCCATTTTTCTCCCTCACTAGTGTCTTCCCATGTGACACCATGTCTAATGCCCTAGCTAAATTCAGACAGATTTCATCTACTGCATTTCCTTTGTCTGCGTAATCAGTTTTGCTATCAAAGGGAGATATATGATTATTTGAGCATTATCTAATCTTGGTAAATTATTTAGCATTTTATCTCATTTTCTGTTTACCTCCTGTAACTAACATTCCTCATTTTTAAAATTTTTTTTAAACCTATTGAGTGTTGAAGCCAAAGCTTTGTGACCATATCTTGTTCCAGTCATTTCCTTTCTCCCTTGTTTGAAGACAAACTGTTCTCAAGTACACTGACATAAACCCTTTGTCATTTAGCACATCTTCACCTGACTGAACTCCTGGAGTCTGAGAAGAGGGCAGCCCAGCCTGCCCACTTGACCTCTTTCCTCAGACATGGAGTTTGTTTTTCCACTACTCCTCATCATCCCTTTGCCCTACTCTTGTTGCCATCTTCCCAACAGAAAATGAAGACATTCTATTCCCAAGGGCCACAAGAAGCTCAGAGGAATGCTTTATCTAGTGCTCACCAGGAGTGAAAGTTCTTTACAGCTCTCCCTGCAGCTGTAGAGGAACACTGTGCTATTTTTCTTTATGTAAACAGGCCATTCTTTACATCCAGCTAAAGTAATCTCAAACAGCATTTTGACTGCAAAAACACAGAGGACTTCCCAGACTTAGATGAAAGTAGTTTTTGGAGGTTTATATAATTCTTGTTTGAATTCATTATACATGCATGGAATCATGAATCTTGCAAGAACTTTTCTAACTATGTATTTTGGTGCCTAAGGAATACTGTTCTGCAGAGATAAAAGCCCAAATCCAGCAGACCCTTGTACCAGAAGTTCTTATCTAATTTTCAACATTTATAGAAGGATAATTACCTTCCTCCTCTCACCCACCACTGTTTTAACAACTTTTTCTTGCAGGGGATGTAGCAAAAGTTTGAGATGCAGTTAACCCTTTCTGGCAATCCCAGTTTCCTCATTGGCTCAAGCTGGGAGTCTTATCAGGTCCTTTACATCAGCATTTTCAAGGGTCTTTGACAGGCCAGTTGCTTTCACTGATTTCTAAGGTGAGAAACCAAGGCTTCAGTTTCAATGCTCCAAAGACATGTTACTGTCAGGTCAAAGAGTCAAGAGGATGCCAGGTCCTGGCTGCCAGCTTGTGGCCACTGTGGGATGCACTGTCCAGAAATCCTGGGTATACACATGCACTAAACAACAGTAATAATAGAAGTGATGTATACACTGTGGGCTTCAGCATTGCAATTTGCTATACTTTCATGGGTCAGATGAATGAAGGAAAGACAGGAAATTATTACTCTGCAGAAGCCTGAATCAATCTCTCCCCATTCTCTACAAGACCTGGAAACATTTGGCTCTTACAAATAATCTTTAACCAGATAGGTCATGCTATTAAAGTCAGTGGCTCCTTTTGTGAATAAGGACAAGTCAGCAGGCAAAAAACTTTCTAGCCTGATTTCTAAGTCTTAAAATGCTCAGAAGAAAACACAGTGTTTTTAATAATTTCTTGTAGCTGCAATTCACATTTTACTACAGAGTAAAATTTTACTGTTAGTTGTCATTTATTAGGAAAAAAAAAGAGATAAATATGAGCAGGACGCAGATGGCATTGTGCTTTTTACATAATTGCAAAATACTTATGTTACAGGCAATTTTCATTATGTACTAATCAAACTTGTGTAATCCTGTCACTGCACTGTCAGTACGATTATTGCATCTGTTTAACAAAAAAAGTTGAATAACAATTATAAAGAAAAGTAGATAAATTAATGGTTTTCTCAGCAGAGACACAAAGTGACAAAGGTCCTGCCACAGAAGATATTCTCAGCATAGAAGAAGACAGGATGAATTGTAGCATCAGTGTGAAATACTCTGGAGAAAAGCAAGAGGACAACAATCAGACAAGATCACAGGAGCAGTTAAACCAGCAAGGAAAATTTGTACCATGTCCCTTGTGAACACATGAAAGCAGCACTCAGAACCTGCTGTGTTTCCTTTCTTTGCCAGGCAGAAAACAGTAACACCTGAGAGCATCTTTGTTATATGTGACTTGGTTGTGTAGAATTTCTGGGACATGAAGAAAGAATCAAAATATAACAGGAACAGTAAGAGAAAGGCAGCGTGTTCTTGCAGCATCCCAGAAAAAGACATCACAAATTTAGCAGCACGGGCTGTGCAGGAAGGAAAGGAGAGTCACAATTCAAACCTTGTGATGGCTGAACAAACAGGCAGTGAAACTGCAAAGTGCTGCTCAAGGGCTGATGGGTGTCAGCATGGAGACAGCATCGATGGCCACAGAAGTTATAGTTATGATCACCACACAAAACCACTACAGTCACCCTCAAATCTAGAAAAACTATGATGGCTACAGCCTGTAAAAGCCTGCGTGAGGATCTTGCCTTGAATCTTGTTGACAGATTGTCTGCAGACTGTAGTGACCTTTGCTGAACTCTGACATCTGGTACGAGTGGCTGCCCATGAGGAGGAGTGAAGGCTGTCCCTTTCACCCTGGGGCTTTGCCACAGGTGGTCACAACAGTCTTCAGCTTCAAACTTCCAGTGTTCAGCCAATCTGCTGCAAAACCCTGAGCAGAGCACCTTGAGAAGGGAGATCCTCTGTGTTCCTGAGACTTTGTGTCTTCTGGTAGCTGAGGAAGAACAGGTCCTTGGAGCTCGCTGTGCAGCCATAGGAGCAATGGCAGACACCTCTGATTCCCTGACACAGCTGCAGACTCAAAGTGGAAGCCTCTCCTTGGTTTCAGCCAGCTACTGCCGAGGTGTCCCTAGATGGAAGCAATTTTTCCTGGAATCAGGGTTAATCTCATCACTCCTTTGGATACTGCTGGCTTTCATACCCAGTCCACCTAAACCTTGCCAGCCCTACAAACCACGGGAGCCTTGCTGATCTTGGAACACCTGCCTACCTTTTAAAGCATTCAGGAGCACGTTCAGCTCTTCTATAATCCCCAAGGCTTCCTGTTCTGCCTGTTGATATTCACATGCTGCTCAGGTCCTTAGCTACAGAGGGAGACCTAAAGTAGGATTTTCAAAGGCTTTTTCTTCTGAGCACGGCTGAGATCTTACAGGAGAAACACCTGGAGCCCAGCCAGTGCCTCCTTTCTAGTATGGTCATGGCACTGATTTATGATGCAGGAGATGTGGATTCAGTCAGAGGATTTGAACCCACACTCCAGGAAGGGAGTCTGCCACCGGGCTATTCAGTGCTTTGATGCTAATTTCATATCTTTTGTTTTGGTGCCATTCCAAACTTTTAGGAATGAGTATTTTTAGAGTGCAGTTAAGTCAACTACTTCTTTGTATGTAGATATGGGATTTCTTTTTTTTTTTTTTTTTTTTTTTGGTAAGTCAAAAAAGATGCAGGAAAATGCATGGATATTATCTGGAGAGCTTTGGTAACTTCCTATTGAGGAATCCAATAAGATCTTTTATTGATTTTTGGGAGAGTTTGAAAAGGCCTGTGCTTCATGCAACAGCATGAACATCTGTGCTGAAGACAGCAATTTTTTTATAAAATCTGAGTTGCTACTTGCTATAGATAGTTCTGAAAATCTCCAATGTGAGTTTTTTCAATGATGCCTGAACTTGAAATTTGTGTACAGGAGGAGACTTTGGCAATACATAGAAATTGAAAAAAAAAAAAAAAAAATTCCAATCTAAGAAAAAGGCTATGAATTGTACATAGAGCACTTATAAATAAAGTCACAAAAGAATACCATGGCAACAAAGAAAGAAAAGAGATGAACTCTTCATTATAAAGGACAAATCATATGATATCTTTATTAGAAGTTTTATAATCTCTATTTTCTCTTACAGTATCATAATACACGATCTTGGTTAAAGCACTGTGGAGCTGTTATTTTCCTCCATATAAAACCCATCGACTTTCAGCGAAATTTCACTGAGGAAATGTCTTCTGTATGTAAGCAAAACAAAATATTGCTCTTTTAAACAGGGTATTTGGCATATAAACAAGCAAATAAAAAGCATTTAATCCACAACCAACCATAAAATGAACACTTAGAGGTAGGCACAGAAGTCTCACAGCAGAGAAAAATCACCAAAGGTCAATAGCAGACAAAAATTTTGAACAATTGCTGCAAAATATAAGCACTTTCCTATAAATTTGCTGCTTCTACTTTCTCATCCCTGTTCTCATTTTGGCCGGAGTAGAGTTAATTTTCTTGCCAGTAGCTGGTATGGGGCTGTGTTTTGGATTTGTGTTGAGCACAGGGTTGATAATACAGAGATGTTTTTGTTATTGCTGAGCACAGCCTACACAGAGCCAAGGCCTTTTCTGCTTCTTGTATGGCCATGCTGGGGAGGAGACTGGGATGCAGGAGAGGGTAGGAAGAGGCACAGCCAGTGACCCAAACTGACCAGAGGGATATTCCAGACCATGTGACATCATGGAGGGAACAGGGAGGAAGGTGGGGGGGGGGGGAGGGGTAACATTTGCAGTGATGGTGTTTGACTTCCCAAGTCACCATTATGTGTGATGGGGCCCTGCTCTCCTGGAGATGGCTGAACTCCTGCTTGCCCATGGGAAGCAGGGAATTAATTCCTTGCTTCGCTTTGCTTGTGTGCATGGCTTTGCTTTCCCTATTAAACTGTCTTTATCTCCACCCATGAGTTTTCCAGCCTTTACCCTTCTGATTCTCTCCCCAGTCCCGCTGGTGGGGGAGTGAGTGAGTGGCTGCATGGGTTTGGGCTGCTGGCTGGGGTTACACCACGACACCCCTCTTGTGTTAGAGCCATGTGCTAGTCCTGGTGTATAGGGCATCTCTATTGCCTTTGCACTCAGAGCGACCTGTGATCTTAAACATCTTCAAACTCTTTCGCACATGTAAAAATGACTGTTGTGAAAATCATATTTCTATTTGCATTTGTATTTATATATATATATTTATGGTCTTTAAAATTCCTAGAAGTTCAGTGTCTCCTCACATATTTAGGTGCACTGAGTTTCCAAACCAGGTTACAAAATACAGTCCATGTGTTGGACTATAGTTAATAAGGACTTTCAGTCCTCTAGGACATCATGCCTGACCTCTGTCTGAGAATCCAAAAGACCTGAGTTTCCCAAGAGCACTTTCCTATACTTGGTACTCGTGTGAGATAGCTGGGATGGTCTGACACATCTCAAAGCAATTCTATCTCTGTTTCAGCAACAGAATATCACAGTGTCCTGCAGTGGTAAGGAGAAGAAGAGAGATCCAACAGGCAGGCATTGTGCAGCAAGATGGATTTATTTAATTATTTTACAACTATTTTATAGACTTTTTTCTTCATAGTCTAATTGGTCAAAGGATCAGCCACCCCTTGGGGGTGATTGGCTAAAATCCTAAACCATCCATTGTCAAAATATTTTTCTACTGTACCATAAACAAAGCTTTGCAAGGTCACAGGTGTTCATAGTTTATAGAACTCTGCTAATATCTTCCGTGAGAGAGAAAAGTCTCTCACAGGACTGGAAAGAAGCAAGAAAAATTCTTGCTAGCTGCATATTGTATCTACAACAGAATGCCATTTCTATGGAGGGATCCACCTCCCTAAGTTCAGGTGTCAGGGATGTCAACATCCATGTTGAAGCTTGTTCCCTGTTCAGTGGAGACCCAGTTGGTAGTCAGTGACATTTAGAGCATGATTCATCAGACCAAATGTCAACATCAGTTTTAAAAATCAGTGGACCATGGTCTAAACTTCTTTGATTAGCATGGTAGCACATGGTGAGTTGTACATATGGACATATCTGGGTAAGGCATGTGAATCCCACCCAGTCTCAAATGAGACATTGTACTTCCATATAGGTTTAAGGCACTTAGTTTTTGGGGGTTTTTTTGTGTAGTCATAACTGATCTATAAAAGGGATATGTTTGGCAAAGCTGTTAAACTCAGGACAGATCTCACAGATGAAGATGCCCCCCAACACACTTCTCAGTTCAGTGCTGGAAGACATGGATGAAGACGGTTACCCACTTTAGGATCACAAATGAGCCACATTTGTGCCTGCGGACTGCAGGTCTCTGTTCTTTGTGAACTGACTGTGTGTGTGTGTCAGGGAAGGGGCAAGGAAGGAGAGGACACAATTGATATGTTCTGATATAGATATAGATATCAGAACACTGATATAGAACCTTGAACTTCATACTTGCTGTTGACTACCCAATTTAAAGAGAATAAATATAAAATGACCAGGCCTTTTTCATATGCTCTGATTATTACCTTTACAAGTTAGAAGAGAGGCACATTGATAAGAAGTTTCATATTATAGTTGAGACACATCATTTTCTCTTTATTGTTTCTCTCTAGCTTTCTCACTTTTGTTTTTGCAATTATTTTGATTAAATTTACCCCATGATCTTATTTTTTCCTTGAAAACCTAATAGCATGTTAAAATATAATCACAGTTGATAGGGCAAAAAATTGTTATAGGGTTTACTGGTTTCTTTTTTTTTCCTTAAAAGTTATAACTGTAGGACTTTAAATACTACATAAAACACCAAAATTACTCTGAAATGGTGTAAGAAAATGCTGCCCTAAATTAGAAATTTATGCCTATTCTCGCCTCTATGTGCTGATCCATTTTTAAAGCACTTGGAAGATTTGTTGTTATTTTCAGGCTAGAAAATAGACTCCAGTTCTCTTGTGGAAGGCGACATTGTATTCTTACTTTTTGATAAAAGCAAGAGAAAAGGAATTCAGTTCTGTCATGAAAAGAAATAATAAAAATAATCTCTTCTTGGTGAAACTGCAAGGTCAGTTCATTTCTTTATATTGATCAAGGTGGTCACTTCCTCCCTCTTTTTGTCTTACTGAAATATTTTCTTTTGTCTGATCCTGGTGTTGTGAGTTAGTTCTATTAAATCCTGATTTGTCTCTGTAATATGAATACTAGCTCTTCTCAGAGCTTTCATATATAAGGATGTGTCCATAAAGCCAGTTTTGTTTTGTTTTTTTAAAAAAGACATTTAATTCCTAGTGCATTTATTATGGTTTTCCCCACTGGTTATGCTGCAAGAGAGCTGAGACCCTCCAGTGAGGACCATTTCTCAGTGCAAGATGCACCTTCCTCATTAGCTATGTCTTATTTATGAAAAATACAACAAGTAGATGTCCCAGACACTAGAAAGGTCCAGGTGAAGGATCACAGTGGAGCAGGAGGAAGGCTGCGTGTTCAGACTGAACATCTTTACACTTTGGACTTTAGTAAATGTTGGGGTTTTAAGAGTTCTCCTAGTTTTTTTTTCTGTTAAAGGAATTTTCCCCCATACTGTTGCTAGGGAAACAAATGGGGAGGTGCTTAAGAAGAACAAAAGACCTGGCTGCTCTTTTTGTTTCACCTGGGTGTGTGGTCAGTCGGTCTCGGCGTTCAGGGAGAGAGGGAAGCCGCTTGTTTCTTCAGCCGTTTTTCTTTCTGTCGGAGCAGCCCCGGGATCCCAAGCCCGCCATCCCTGCCCCGCTGGGAGCTGGGCTGTGGCTGCCCTGCCCCGCCGCTGCTTCGAGCCTTCGCTGCGTTGTAGCCGTGCTCGCCCTGCCTGCCCAGACCCCTGGGGGGGGTTTCTCCATTTGGATACACCTCGTCTGCTGCCCGGGATTTGTGCCCATCCCTGCCGTTCCAGCCCGCCGTTCCAGCCTGCTGTTCCCCAGGGTCCGGCCGGACACCGGGATCGGCTGCCCAGGGGTTTGCGAAGCCTTTGTCCCATCCCTTCCCGGGATCCCAGGCCGCCAGTGCCGCGTGCTCCCCGAGCTCGCTCCGGAGCGCCCCCTGCAGCCGCGGGGGAACCATCGCACCTGCCCTGCTCACCGGGAGCCGCCAGCGCCCCTGCCGGCTGCGAGCGGAACTGCACCCGAGGGGAAAGGGCCCGACAGCCGAGAAGGCTGGCACTGGGTTTGGGATTGTTTGCTGGTACTGCCATGGTTATTGTTGCTTGTTTGACTGGTTATACATATAATAGTAAAGAACTGTTATTCCTATTTTCCCACATCTTTGCCTAAAAGCCCTTGATTTCAAAATTATAATAACTCGGAGGGAAGGGGGTTGCATCTGCCATTCCAAGGGAGGCTTCTGCCTTCCTTAGCAGACACCTCTCTTTCAAACCAAGACAGTAAATTAATGTCAGACGCATACAATGAGGCACCTACAAATAGCTGAAGATCTTTGTGTTCTGGCCAGTCCTGGTAATTCTTTAGAGGAAGCATGGTGGGGGGCATTCTTGAAGAGACTTTTAAGAGGAACTTAAAAGAAGGATGAACTTTAGGGATTATTCCTGAGTTGTAGGTTAGACTTAAAGAATCTTGTTGAAAAGCATATAAGGGATGCTATAAAAGAGCTGTGTGAATAGGAGAGACCTGGGAAGAGGAAGGTCATGAAAATGTACAAGGGCAAGTGCAACTATTTTTGTACAGCTAAAGATGCAGAGGTAACCTCCATCTGATGTCAGTGACTCACAGAGGAATCATGAAGGGGCTCAAGAAAATAGGTGTAGTGCCTATAAAAAGCTAATAGCATATCAGAGAGCAGATTTAAGAGCAAGGCAGCAATCAGGAGGCCAGCGGTAAAATCTGGACTAACATTCTTTCTGCAGTGCATGTTGAAAGGTTGGCTTGGGTAAGAGGCCAAAGCAACTCATTTTGTGGCAGCTACATTTAGCTGTTAGCAAGGGGAGAAGCACCACAGACAAAGGTTGGTGGAAGAGACATGCCAAGGGTTGAGAAGTGTGTTTGCAGGCTTAGTCGAAAGTGGTTGAGTAAAATAATGGACAGTGCAGAGGCTGAGCTTCTGAGGACTTCATAGGAGTGAGAAGATAGAAAAGCAAAATTGTAGAATCTGAGAAATGAAAAGAATAAAAGCATGAGCAGAAAAGAGGAAGGAGGAAACTGGAGTTAAAGGATACCTATTTACAGAGAGCAAAAAAGGTCTGATTTTAAGGAATAATGTGCCTGACTGTCTGAAGTATCTGAGGGGTCATGGCAGATGAGAAGAAAATAGACAGTAGGGGTTTATTATGACTAAGAGCTCTGAAGTCCTTGAACAGCAGAGCAGAAAGAAGGAGCCATGGACAACCATAAATGGTCCAGAATCCAGAAAGAGCTCAACACCTCCTGTAAACACAAATAGATCTGCCTACCACAGATTTTATTTATCCTGTGGAGTCTTAAAGTACAAGAATGGTATTTCAAAAATAGTATTTTATGACTGAGAAAAGCATCATCGTGGGTTCTTGCCTGAGAATAGAGCCAGACTCCCTGACACGTACAGGAGATATCTGAAGGTCATTTACAGCACTCAGAGACCGGGCACTTTCAGTCTCTCTCCGCCTTTTGACTTCAGCTCTTGTTTCAGTGACATCCTCTGTTGGTTTGAGTAATGGTAAGTGGCAGACTGGCCAGGAGCTGCTGCCTCCCCCGCGCAGGGGACTCCGTGTGTTTGGTCTAATTGCATGTGTGGGGCTGCTGCGCTGTCCCTTGGAGAGAGCACGGATCAGAAGTCAATTGTCCATTCTAATCAGATTTAGCCAAAATATATGCTACGTGAAGTTTCAAGTGACTAGAATTAGCTTACACACTGTAAACATTTCAGGTCTAATCTGATCATTTTAAGTGAAAACTAGTGAGCTCTAACTGTAGGGAAGAAAAAGCCATGCAATAATCGATAAACCAGGAATGATCTGAGAGAGGGAACCAGTGTGTCCGATTAATCATCCTACCAGCTGACCAGATTTATGACATGAAGCACATTAATCACATACTTTCAGAAAAAAAAAAAATGGGCTTCATACTATACAAACATTACCCACAGCCTTTACTGTGGTAATTTAATTTGTGAAGATTCCCTTTGAGACAGCAGTGGGATATGCTGCAGCTGAAACATATACAAATATTCATAATTCTTTTCAAGCAGTTATTGTATTAATGTCTTCCCGGGCACTTTTCTTGAAGTGGCTCTCTCTTGTGACTTGGCTGTACATTCTGTTTCTTGATGCTTACACCTGAGTGAGAAGATGTAACATGGACTCTACACTGGAATTTAATTTCTCAACATGAATCTTGTTCTCATCACAAGAATAAAAACAAGCTTTGTTTCCAGATTGATTTTTTCCTTTTGTTTGTTACCAGAATGTCTCCCTGTATGCAGTTTTTAGAAGTACTTTTACAGTGAGATTGATTTTTTTCTTACATGAAGCCTCAGTTTTCATGGTACCAACCTGTTCTCTCTTCCCTCATTATACTGATTCTTTCAAGGAAGGGGAAGACAAGGAAGGGAATGTCCTTTTCCAGTAAGATTTTTTTTTTTTTAAATCCTTAAGTATGTACACTCCATTAAAAGTCTTTCAGGTTTGTTGTTGTTAACACAGATTTTACTTTTATATGGATCAAGGTCAATATTTCACCTCCCAAAGAAAGACCAGAGCCTCTGCTAGAGGGTGTGTGCTAACAATTTGAGTCAAATTTACCTAGATACTATACATTTTGCAAAGGAAATATTTCGACAAGCCTAAATAGAGCTTTTCAACAAACCCAAATACAATTCTTAACAGGAATTAAGAAGCAAAGAAAGCTGGGGAAAAAAAAAAAACAAGACAGAAAAAACAAAACAAAACCATAAATGAAAAAGGAATAAATAATAAAAAACCCAACAAAGAAAAATCAAAACAAAAAACCCAAAAAAACTCTGCTGGAAAGAGCGTGAATCTTTGCATTCTAGTTTAGATCAGCAGAAGGTGTGTTTCTCTTAACTAAATAATGTAAGTTAATGAATCAGAGAGAAGGAAGAAACAAGAAAACTGAATAATTTTTTATTATATCTATAAACATGTCCAGTTCTCTGAATTTTCCCTCCTGACTCATTTTGGCTTGCAGTTAATACACATTTGTCTGTGTTATCCAGCCAGGAGGGAAGTCAACAAACCCTTGCCTCCTGAATGCATTGTGACAATCAAAAAAACCCCAAACTGATAAACCAAGCAAACAGTAGGGATGCATCTCAGGCATTGGAGAAGTCCAAGCAGACAGCATCCACTTGGGTATTTGTGTTTTTCTGCTCGGACATCCACGTTGCAAATAAAGTGATGTATTGCCCTGATGTGGTGTTGGTGCTGTGGCTGTGCCAGTGCAGTGGGTTTCTTACTGAGAGCATGCAAAACTTGGGGATAAAGTTCCATTCTCAAAGTGGTTCCTTCCTGTTTTGTCTGATTCGTATCTTCTGCTTTTTTCAAGCTGCTTTACATTTGTCGATATCTTTTTTAAAATATTATTATTTATTGCTTCAGTTTAAATCCAGTTTTGATAAAAGGTCAGAGTTGTACTAAGTGAGGAATAAACCATGGTCAGAACATTCTCTGTCAAAAAGGAATATCTCCTGACAACAACAAGAACAAATGTTATTATCCTTCTTCTACAGGGAAGGAGCTGAGACATAGGCAGATTAAGAGTTCTACCTAAGATTGGAAAAAACTCCTCTATGACAGGCAAAACTGAACAAAAGAGAGGAATTACCCCCTTTTTCCTTTCTTTATTGCCTGGAAAAAGCTCATCCAAGCTTTAGTCCCCTTGCACTGCATTCCCATACATTTTTGTCATGTCTGTCCTCTTGCCTGTTCACATTCTCCGGTACCAATTCAAAATAGTGCTGTAAAAATTAATTTCCTGTTGTGGCCCTTCTGACCATGCCATCTTCCTCCCCATTTGAGTTTCCCCCTCTCCATGGCATCAAGCACACCTTCTGTCTTCATTTCAAGCTCCTTCACAGCCCAGACTTTGCCCATGCTTTATCAAGGTGGCAGTTCCCTCCTACCCAGCCCAGATGTGAGCCGTCCAAGCCCACTGTTTATTTAGGAGTGTTTCCCTCTAAAAATTCCCGAAGCCGTTTCATTTCCCTCCTTCAAATCCCACCTTAAATTCCTCTGGTGTGCATGACAAGCTCGGCGCTGCCGGGCTGCAGTCGTGCTGACACCAGGACCAACTGCAGCGCCCGGTATCGATGCTCTGGCTCCTTCTGCTCTCCCATCTGCTTGCATCCCTTGCTTTCCACTGGGAGCTCTTTCAGCACAGACTACAACTCTGTCTCGTGGTGGTAAAGCCCCTGGAACAGGAGGGCCATGGCTCATGAGAGTGGTACCTATTTCTAAAGCACTACGAAGAGTAAATCAGTGTCATAACACCAGCAATTAATTTGGTCAGTAACACCAGAACCAAAAGCAGTAAATCACTGACACTGAACCTTAGCCCAAGCCAAGAACAATGATAAAAACACTGAACATCTTTTATATTTTGCACATCCATGAATTCAACCCAGTGCAGGTTTTCCCTTTTTGTGACAGCATTGCAGTATTGGCCTGTGTTTGATATCACATCCTTTCTAACCTCCAAATGCTACTGCTGTTGCAATCACTCATTTGAAGGATGATCTATTTGACTGCTGAAGAGTATAACGATAAGTTAGCTTCTGGAAATAGAAGCCTGGCCAAAAGATTTCTCTTCTGATGACATCCTCTGCCAATAAGCATCATCAAAAGCTCTCCTGACAGGACAGATACATGCATGTTGCTCTTGGATTCCAGTAAGCCTGAAATTAAGTTGCCAAATTCAGCATTGGAGTTCAAACTATCCATAGGGGTCAGTTCAGTGGCAGTGGTGCCATGGCACTACAGCACATAGGACCTGTCATTCTCCCATGAGTTGTTTCCACAAGTCAGGCATATAAAATCACTGACATTATTTTAATGAGTTAGTTTTCGGGAGATTAGTCTCACCATGAGTTGGATTATTCTGAACATATGGAGACCCAGTCTGGCTATGAAGTATGTAAAAGAATGGCAGAGATTTGAGAATGCTGACTTTTTGAGCTGACTGAATCTTGTGTTAAATAATTTAATTCTTCATACCACTGTTGGGACTGGTTTGTTGTCTGGTTTTGAGGAGGTTTTTTATCTCACAGCAATGCCAGTCACTGTAGGTAACTCCAGTTTAGGTCTGTAACTAAGCACAATGGAGTCCAGCGTTGTATATATTTATGAAAAATCAGATTTATAATTTATATCAATAGAACATGGAAGAAGCCAGATCTTGGAACAAATGTAGACTAATGCTGAAGTTTAGTCATTTTTTCTAGCAATGCAGGAAAACCTTGGGAACAGAAGACAGTGCACATGAGATTCTCTGACATCAGGGCTCACTGAACTCAAATTTCAGGGGTGAAAATCTCAGAGACATCCAAGTGAGTTAGGAGCCTCACTTGTTTGGGGTTTTTCTTGCTTGGGGTTTTTTTTTGTATGTTTGGGGGTTTTTTTTGATTGTGTGTATAGTTTTTTGTTCAGCTGTTTTTTTGGGATTTTTTAATATGATTTTTTTAGCATTTTAGAGCTCAATCCATGTAAGGGATTAGGTGCCTAACTGCTGCATAATTGCAATCATAGGACTTAGGCTAAGCAGCTCCTCAGTTGGTAACCAAATTCTGAATTCTGAATGACCAGAAAATTCTGGCAGTAACATTGTCCAAGGTCAGCCATCATGTATCCATTGTGAATAATCAGTCTCTATCTCACCATTGTTCTTTGCTTAAATTCACAATAAAGACATCGCTTTACCATCCACCCTGTTACCTGTGAGGCCCATCTGCAAACACATTTTAAAGAATGAGGAGACTTGAACAGAACATTTTACCCTGTAGTCTATTGATTAGAACAAATGCCAGACTTGGGAGATTCAGCATCACCTCTGCCCTCTGCCTGAGATCTCTAACTCTTAGGAAAGAATCTGGAGCACAACAGGAAGATATTGTATTTGGAAGAAGTCTTTACAATTTCCATATCTTCTGCTGGAGCTCATTCCCTTTTTAAGGAACAGTTGAGTAATAGTTGAGGAGTAGCAGTAGTAGTAGTAGTAGCTATTAATTGCAGCAATCATTAGCATTCACTTTCTTTCTCTTCCTGACTGGTGATTCAGCCTCTGTGTTTGCAGAATAATTCTCATGAGTTTTATCTCTTGGTGATCTAATAAATATGTAGGGAATCTGACCAAGGTAAAAAAAGAATTAAATGGGAGGACTTTAGAGCCTTTTTCTCCAGGCTCCAGAGCTCCCCTTCAGCTCCTTTCTCACAAACCATTGGGTTTTATGGCAAAAATGTTCAGAGATGGAAAAGGACTATGAGGCTGGATCATCTGTGAGGCTGGGGATTGTTTAACCATGGAGACGAAGAAAGTGACTCCGAATTTCTCAGAACAGTTTGGTTCAGGTGTGCAGTTCCCCAAAGCCTAGAGTTAATTATGTGCTCAGTGCTGGTGGCATGGCTCACTCTAACCCTTTCCTTAGGATTTTTGGTTGACTGCAGGGAGGATAGGGGACAGGTCTCAACTCAAGACTCTTTGGATCCTCTCAAACAATTGGCTCCCTGCCTGGGGAAAGCAATGTCAGCACCAGATGCTGTGTTAAAGCTGTCTCACTTTGGGCATATTTTCTGTAGCCTCACATCATACCAGTTTTGGATTAGTTCTACCTCTGTGTCAAATGGTTCAGTCACTGAAGTCACACTTCACTTACACTGAAGTAATCTGTGCTTTAAAGCTGGTGATCATAAAATATTGTATTTCTCAGGCTTGCAAATAGATGCAGTTCCATGTTCTTCAATGGGCCACTTCTTCTTTTTTTTTTTTTAATGAAGAATTTGCCCCTTTTTAAAAAGTATTCAGGTATCACATAGTTGTAGTAAAAAGCATATGGCTGACATCACTGACTTTTCATCTTCCAGGTTACTCAATGCCTTTAAAATAAAACATAAATTATTCTTAAACAGTATGATTTCAACCAGCAGAAAGTTTGGGGATTAGTTCAAGAGCTCAGGTGGGACAAGATAAAAAGTTTAAAATTATGTCTTCTAACTTCTTATTTCCTGAATCTACAGAAAACGGATATTACTCAGCCTTACTCCCGACCATAATATAAAATCAAAAGGGGATTTAATATATTTTATTTAACACAAGGAAAGATATTTCAAAAGAGGGGAAAGGATAAGTCTTCTGCTGTCTCACCACAGGCTCCCATTACAAGGTAGTTAACCCATTATTTTTCTTTCAGCATAGATCATAATTAATCAGAGCTATTGTTCAGGTGTTCTGAAATCTGATCATTTTCAGTGGTTTTGAAAGACTTGAAAAAGGTTTCCTGAACAACCTGCTCTCTGTTCAGTTGTACCAGCAGAAGTTCCTGTTACCTGAATGAGGAAGCTGTTAGAGCCTTCTCTGCTGTTTTTCAGGATAATTCGATTGATGTTCTACCTAGAACCCTGCAGGACCACAGCTGCTGCAGTGGATAGACCTTCGTTAAGTCTTAAGTGACTGATTTAACAAGCTGTGCTAATGAAACAGGAGTTTAATGAGGTGATTTTAGCTAAGTTCAATGTATTTTTCCTCTTCATCTCAGCCCTACATTTCCTGAATTTTTTTACAATATAGCTTTACAAATCCCTTCATTTTTAAACTAGAATGACCCTTGATATCTTGGTAATAGATGAACATATAATATTCAGCTATTCCAATCAACTTCAACAGTGGCTGTTGCTTTTCTCTAAGCAGGAGCTACTTGCCAGGCTAAGGATCATGACACCGGACTGAAGGCCCTGTAGCCTGACTCATGGTAGTTCACATGTCCTCTGCTCTCAAATTAGATTTTAAATTATACCCTTGATAAGTGATATGTCTCATCTTTCGCAGTGCCATGTTGTAGCATTTAGGAAGCTGTGTCACTTTTTTAATGACAAATATTAAAATCAAGCTCTTTGATTTCCAAAATCAACATGTTTACTTATCAGCTCCCCTGTTTGATCCAGATTCACACAGTCATTAGCAGAGATAATGACAAATTGCCCCGTGTGACTGGGATGTGAGCTGAAGCCTCAAATAACACAGAAGTAGTACACAGATCACCCGGCATAACTACCTTACTTGAAAGCTACTCTAATTTTGTAAAGCAAGTTGTCAAATCGATGTCTCTGCTGTCAAACAAAAATATATTTTTAAAGGAATGCCTCAAAAACCCATAGAGGAAATGCAAGTCCAGCATGACATTTGTTTGATTTCATTCCTCGGGCGATGCCGTAAAAATTGATCAGACCACATTTAATGGAGAAATCATTAGAAGTCTAATTCAGCCGACTCCAGAAATATTTATGAAGAACAGTTAAAACCCACTGATATGATACAGGATGATGCTTGTTGTAGTATTATTAATAGCTAGGAAGATGCAGTTTTAACACAGGTTTTCTACAGGAACTCTGATACATTTTCAGCAGCTTTTGTACAATGAATTGTTATTGAAACAGCACAACCGTCCAAATTGCTGTTAGCTAAAGATGGGCTTTATATGACTTGATATTTATCCATTTTGACCTTTAATGGCTTTTATAGTAATTGCTGATCCAATAAAAATCTACGTTATCAGTCTTGCCCTGGTAGAAATATGACTGCAAGCTTTTGCTAGTCAGCTCCATGGCAGTCTGCTACTTAAAGTCCTGGTTTTGTTTAACTCATTCTTCCCCATGAAGAATCACAGAGTGGTTTGGGTTGGAAGGGACCTCTTTTCCCATCCCACTGCCATGGGCAGGGACACCTTCCACTAGACCAGGTTGCTCTAAGCCCCATCCAGCTTCCAGGGATGGGGCATCCACAACTTCTCTGGGCAACCTGTGCCAGGGCCTCACCACCCTGACAGTAAAAAATTTCTTCCTGATATCTAATCTAAATCTGCTCTCTTTCTGTTTAAAGCCATTACCCCTTGATCTGTTACTACAAGCTCCTGTAAATAGTCTCTCTCCATATGTTGGCCCTCCCTGGTCTGTGATGAATTGCACTGGATGATCTGCATGTAAATGCCCAACAGTAATTAATTTGCTGATAAAGAATGATTGCCATTTTCTAATACTACAGGTCTCTGTGCAATCTTTGCAACTAGGATGCAAGCACATTAGTCAATACAGGGGGTTCTGATAAAGCTGTAGTATTTTTAGCTCATTGAACGACATTATTGGTGCTGCTTATGTGTTTTAATTACTCTTTTCTTCTCCTCCCTCCATTGAATTTTTTTACACATCATTACAGAAAAAAAGGAAAAAACACCAAATCCATACAAGTGAAAATGTCTTTTCCTCAAAAGGACTGTCATCCTCGAGGACAGCTGCCAGGACTGCAGTTCAGCAGAGCATCTCTTGGAGGAAGAAGGGAATGCTCAGTAATTGAACATAGTCTGCATCTCCTTTAGTATAAACTGGACCAACACGATGCACTTCTCTTCTTCACAGCTGTGATAGCCCATGAGGCTGGAGAGGAAGGCTCTTGGAGAGGGAGCCTTTTTCATACCTAACCAGTGCCAGCAAATGGTCATAGTAGGGATGAAACCTTGTTCTTAATCCAAGGACCACAGGTAAAAGAGAGTTATGCACATTGAAGCCTATATACATGCACACAGACAGACATACAAAATAGAAATAAGCTGAAGTTTGGATTCCTGATTCTCTGGTGCATCTTCATGCTCTTCTTAGCAGACTCAGCATGGCAGCTTGTCTGAAATAGAAGTGATATTACATGAAAAAAATTAACATCTAAAATTTAACATTTTGAACTTTATGATTTGATCTCTTGTCTCTGGCTCTATACAATCAGGTAAACCCCTTGGTACGGGGACAGAAAAATGGCTGTTAATTGGCAGGAATTTTATGTATGTAATGATTTTTCATTTTGATATTTTCAAAGTGCAAATGACCTCCACACAAGTTTCTCTCAGTGACCAGGGATGCCATGCATCCAACTGTGCAGAACTGCCTGACTTGCTTTGGACTGCACACAGCAGTCCTTATTGCTTTCTTCAGGTAAGTTCCAGCTGTGGGAGGGCTTCACAGCCCTCTGGGGGATCTGCAGCCAGGTTCTGTAATGCTGTAATGGTCCTGGGATATTCCAGATGTCCCGATTTTATATCCTTTATGTTAAGAGAAAAAAGTCAGGAATGAGATACCAAACCTAAGCTTGCAGACTGGTCACTGCAGGGTGGTTCAGATCATCTTTTTGGGGTCACAGAGATGCAGTGGGATAGTCCAAGACCTAGAAACATGTTGGTAAGTGAGAATATAATGAGAAAATATGTGTAGGTTGCATTAAGGCTGTGAGACAAAAGGAATTTCCTTCCCATGGGATATCCAGAGGGCTGAAATCACTTTAAAACAAGGGTTGATAAACACTGTGAGGAAAGTAGAGAACCAAGAGCAGAATGTAAAAGGACGTTTGCTCACCGAAGGATCAGAGAGTGATGACAAACTGGGGACACGTAGCTGCCATTGTGCTCCGTGTGACATTGTGGAGAGAAATATTTTTCTTAGTCTTTCTATGCATGTACTGTTATTCAACCTTAATTCTTCATCCCCAGAATCACTATCTGGTGCCGTCACTCTCTAAATATAAAAACTCTCCTTGTCTTATTGGGAAATGTACCCATGGGAAGGGAATCAGGGAATTTGGAGTGGAGCTTTTTGGCCCTGTGTCATGGTGAGAGCTCCAAGCAATAATCTGTGAAGTTTACATCAAACCCTCTTATATCTCAGGATAGCACTTTCTGCCACCAGGAACTCTTCTGTGTAAAAATATGCATAAACCCCACATTTATTTGATGGGGATAATTTGAAGGAAATCTGTGGTCCACAGAGGTAGGTCATGCAGGATTTATCCACCTTGTGGTGACTGCTGTTTTCAGTGTAACTGGATGATTTTGTGCCTTTGGCAAGAGTTTCTCAGAATCTTTTTCATGCTGAAAATCACATTAATGTGTGAAGGGCTGAGCAGACAGATTTACCTGTTGCTTGCCCAGGAATATGTGAAAAGGAGAGCAGCTTTGCACCTCTTCTAATATGAAGGATTTTGAGAAGAAACTTCTCCTGAGAATCAGATGCAGTCACCTTCCAACTGATCCTGCTGTAAATACTAGAGACATCTGTGAGTTTTTCTGTAGAACTGTGGAACAGTTAGGGGTGGATTAATGGACTGAATTAAATGTTGTCATGACTTGTAAAGTCAGTTTACTTAGGCTGTAATTATAATCTGCCTGAAATGATAGGAGCTGTGAGGTGGGTTCATGGGCCCTGGCTGGGGAAGCAGCAGGCTCGGGAGGGAGTGGGAGGGGTGCTGGGATTCTGGCAACGCCAACGCTGTGATGGCTCCTGCACTGAGGGGAAATTCTTCCTGAGCACAGCCAGAAGTGCATCTCACTGAAGCATGAAGATTTTCAGCTCTTCAGATTTTAATGCTGATGAACACAGAATAGAACCAGCAATTTGTTGGAAAATCAAGGTTTTGGTGAGAGAGAGATGAAATAATTCACAAATGCTTGTTGAATTTTGTACTGTTTTGTTGGGTTTTTTTAAAGTGTGTTACATTGTAAAATGCAAAGTTTTATTTTCCAACCATACTTTTTCTAGCAATAATAATTTAAGGAGATAAGCAGTAAAATCTCATAAAGAATAAATCTTTTGTTTTACCAACTAGTACATCTAGAAAAAAACATTGTGCAGCATATAAGAACTGGTACATATAAAGTTTTAAATTTAAAGAGAATTATTTTTGATATAACTTTTGTTTTTCCAGAACCCAAGATGATCACATTTCTTTTTCATTTTGACTCAAATTATTTTTACAATTATGAAATTCAACATCAAACCATAAATAAATATACTTCGTCTAGCTCCATACCTACTGTTTGAGCTCCATGTTATTAATTCATAAATCACAACAAAGAATTTTAAGAGTACTTATTTCTAAACTTGCAGTGCATTTTGTTAACAGTTATAGCCCAAAAAAAAATAGAGAGAATTAAAAAAACCTTAACAGATATGTTACCATTTGAAATAAAAAATTGGTATGCCAAGATAAGGAAAAATATTTCTTTTATGTAAATTTCATTAAGTAAACTCTAAAAAGTTGTATTTCTTCTACAAGTGACAATTCTCCCCCACAGCCTATTACTCCAAACCAGATGAGTAAAAAAATTATTTTATTCGCTACAGACTAATACTTCTAGTTTTACTCATTAGTATCTGGTCTCCAGTCGTTTAGGTCTGTGAAGTTCCATGCTGAGCCTCTTGGGTGGTTCCATGTCATATTTCAGCAGGAATTTTCAGAATTAATAGGGTTTTTTTCTTAATTCACCAAGGTAAAGTTTTTAAAATGTCTTAATCTACTTTTGCCAGTTAAGCTTAGTAACCCTGGATCAGCCCATTAAGTCTGGATTTTTTTCTTGAGCTTTTTTGTTACTTTTATGTTATTTTTAAGAAAAATCAAATAAAGAAGTTTTGTTCCAACAGCCCAAATTCACTGTTTCCTTCCATACAGGTGAGCTGAATCCCCACATTTTTTGTGAACTAAAAAATCTCTTTGATGATAAGGCTAAGTCAAATTAGAAAATATTTAATCAAATGCAAGTTGATTATACAGTCTGGAATGGTCTATTTAAAGTGACAAGCTTAATAATTTAGAAATTTATCAGTGATACTAAAATTAGGATGTCTGTGTTATGATGTTTCTCACTTGCTGCAGCATTTCTCTCTCTCTTCCTGCAGTCTCATGTGTTTGTTTGAAGCATCATGCCCTGGGAAACACTGGGAAATGAGAGTTGGACTTGCTTCACAGTAAAGAGTGAAGTGACCAGGGAAGTCAAGGCACTGAAGTCTGAATGCCAAGCTTTTGCCAAGCAAAGTAAAACTGGATGTTACATAAGCATGTGTCCCAAATCAGCACAAATGTATTAATGGCAGTGAATAGTAATATATTTCAGTTTAATTTTATCAAAATGGAGACCAATTATGAACTAAGGTCATGCAATCAGACTCCGAATTTATGGATCAGTCAATTTTAGGGACAGTGACTCAAACTGACATTGGTACAGCTTTTCTTACCTACAAGTCAAGAATTCAGCCTCTGATAATTTTTATGCATTTCCTACCCTGGAGCTGTACACCTGCATCTGTACAAACTCTTTATGGTTCAGCAAAGGGACAGTGAGATTTAAAAGCAGTAATTTGTCATACAAGCATTCTCTAAATGTTTGTCTAAAAGAACATTAAAATAATTCTTCAGGCCTTTAGCAACGTAGAAACTGAAACTGAGAGAACACATTGCCCTGCTGCTCTATGTTCACTGTTAAAGCCTCAAACCCTTAGAATTTCCTCAGCTTCCTTAGTTTTGTAAGAGATGAGAACATTAAATCTAGTCTAAATAAAATACTGCTAATCATTGGCAATGCATTTTTAACTAGAAATCAGAGAAAAATTGCTGTTGGTGGGAGCAGTAGAGGATGCTGCTCTTGTGCTTCTTTCTTATGAGGGGATGGGTTAGCAAGCTGAGTCTCGGAAGTGATGTTCTTGCAAAGGGGTGCTTACAGCTTCCTCTGTGACCTGATAAAACCTATCAGCTGGCCAGTTTGAATATGGACAAGTTCTTTAGCCACTTGAATTCTGACCGCCTCTGTGATCCACACTAAAGAATAGACAAACCCCGGGCAGAGCTCTCTCTCGTTTCCGGTGCTGGCACAGGTGGCTGCGGGCCCTGTGCGGGGCCGGCAGGCCCAGCCCAGGCCCTGCTTGGGCCAGGCGGGGCCGGGCCACGGCCATCCTGGGGCCAATGGGCCCTGTTCCACCTGTGGAACCCCCCCCAGAGCCCTGCTGTGGGCAGCTGGAGCAGCCCGGCTCCCCCTCTCCAGTGCAGCCAAGATTCAGCTGAAGCTGCACCGCTGTCCGGCAAAGGATCATGTGAGCAACAGCGATAAGCGAAATTCCAGCTGCAAGGCCTAGGTGAGATTAACCCTTTTAGTGCTGTGAAGAGATGAAAACCTGAGGAAAGAGAAAGAGGAGATGCTTAAAGCTGAAATTCTGTTGTAAAGCCATGAGGTATCAGAGTACCCGTTGTAATTTCATGAAGGCATGGGGGGTGGAGTGTTCAACTTGTACTTGTGAGCAAAAGCACCTGCACTGAGATCAGCAGATGCTGACGCAGCTGTAATTTCATGAGAAGTTTGAACAGGGAGAGATGGAAGCGATGGGGACTTTTACTCCAAATGGAAAAGGAGAAGACCTCAGTTCCTAGAGATGCTCCCAGAGATAGTCCTAAAGATGAAGATGAGGAGGACCCTTGTCTCCCAGGGAAGGAGGAGGGCCTCTGTTCTTAGAGATGAAATGCTCCCAGAGATGGGTGAAGAGAACTTTTGTTTCTGAACAGCTCAACCTTAAAATTGTACCCCGGTAATTTAAGAGTGGACCCTCAAAAGCAGTTGTGGGAAAAGCTGCAAGTCGGGGGAAGGGACTCACATGTGAGCAGAGAACCAACCCAGGCGCCTGTCTCATTGTGATAATGTTTCTCCATAGCATGGGCAAAAGAGACTCGTCTTCCTAAATGGACTGAACAAGGTTATTATGGAAGTGGTAAACAGACTGAACATCTCAAGGGTTGTCTTTTTACATTGTCAGTGGGAGAAGGGAGAAAGGTGGGGGAAGGAGAGGAGTTCTGAAGGTGTGGTATGTTTTTTTTTTTTTTTTCCTTTTTCCCTCTTTTAGGTCTGTTAATAAATTTCTTTATATTTTTTCAAGTTTGGTGCCTGCTTTGCGTTTCTCCTAATTCTTATCTCACAGAAGGTAAATAGTAATGAGTATTTTGGAACAACCACTACAGAATGACAAGAAAGTATCAGGATTTGGGGAAAGGGCTGAAAAATGTGCAAATGATTCAATCAAGGAGAGATCATGGCTTAAAAAATATGTTGGGAATCTGCTCCCCTCCTTGAGTTGGAACATATAGTACATTGAACCCAGCTGTGGAGAGGCAAAGAAAGCCTTCATTTTCCAAATAAAACCTACCAGCTATGGAAGAAGCAGAAACCTGGACTGCAGTCCAAGGCAATTCCCTGCTGGAGTCATTGGAAAGGGTTTGGCAGGGTTACAGGGTGCACCCGAACTTCAGCAATGTCTGGGCCCAGTCTGCAAGTCCAAAGGATCCCCAAACCTCAGTTGCTTTAGGGATGGGCCAGCAGTTGACCAGCTGAGGGGATGATCCAAGGAAATGAGGGAAGACACTGAACTCTGAGAGGTAAATCGTCTATGACTCATGAATCTCTGGCAGAATATCATTTAGAGATGCAAAGTGGAGAAAGGGAGACTATCAGGAAGGGTTGGTAACCCACACTGAGAGCATGAACTTTAATAAAATTTGTCAATAATGTGTAATTTTAAAATTTTGTCCAGGCTTATTACTCCTCTTGTACACTTTGCATTTCTACCTGGGTAAAACATTTATCATGTGACCAATTTATGAATGCATTCTACATTAGAAATAGGCAGTGTCCTTAAGAAACAAAGGAGAGTTTCAGGTAAGAAGCACAAGGTCTCCAAGAAGTGACCTCTCTAGAACAGCTATTCCAGGCAGATCTCTGCAGGCACCTGTTCCCTCTGTACTTATCAACCTGTAAAACAGCAATCTCAGCCCAGTACCTGGAGGCAGGACCACTGGTACAAACTCCTCTTCTGAATAGAGGTGACTGCTCCATGCCATTATTTTTGTTTATAGACAGCTCAAGGCTCACACGAATATTGTTTGTTGGGTGTTTATAGCTGAGGTTTAGTACATGGATAAATATAGTCTAATAGTTCCTTCATCCTCACTCTGCGTCATGACATGGCAAGGCTTTTGAAGAGTAAGTAGGTCACCCAAAACAAAAGCAGAAAATTCAATTCAGCATCCTTAATGTGTGGTGTTTTCCAAAGCTTCTGTTACTTTCATGACATCTCGCCAGAGCTATTTATGTCTGTGGGGAGTTAGGAAAAAGAACACATATTGTACAGAGAGCTGTGTTAAATTTATGCAAAGTGAAGAAGAGTGCTATCTCAAAAAATATTTATTTCATAATTTGTGCCTCGAGGATTGTGCTTTGTTACATCTTTAAGAAGAGCAGTGCTATATTAGCATCAGGTTTAAAATTCTTGTAAATATTAAGATCAGGTTACACCTGGAACATTTATATAAAGCAGCACATCAAGCTTATAATTTTGTGCAGAACGAAAGGTAACACCTTTACTGCACCGCTGTCTATTCTTCAGCCAGACTTAAAAGCTAGAAACAAAAAATAGCTTAAAGGAAAGAGACATGTTGAAAGGAAGCAGAAAGATGCTGCACTAGCTCTTTCAGTATTTTCCTTGCTTTTGCATGAAATATAATTCCTTTGTAAGGGACGTGAATAGTTACAGCAAAATTGTGGTAGTTCAGAGTGCAAAGGAAAATTGTCTGTGTCTGCAGCAATGGGTTGTTGGTGTTCAAGCAGCTCCTGGCTTCCCTTGCACTTAAAATACTCCCAGCAAAGGAACTTTTGCAGAAATGTGTAAGGACATCAAATAAAGAATTTCCATGCTAAAAAATTATGTGTTAAAAACCAATCTTGTCTGCAAGCATATCTAATTACAATGGATGCATCATTTTAGCAGTGACGTGGTTTGGTCTTAAGTAGCAACTCTCTGCTGTTCAGGAAGGTGTTTTTAAAGGGATCTCACAGCAACAGGCTGGCCTGAAGTGAAATACTCTCCCCCAGTCCCCCCACAGCCGTATGGATGCCAATATCGTGAACTGATTACTAAAAGTGAGAGTTGGTAGGTGTCAGAGCAGAACAATTTTATTTTTATAGCTCCGATCATATGCATGTAGGCATAATTTAACAAGGAACAGCCAAAACAATTTCAAAACTATTAGTTGTCTAAAGTTCAGGGGGTGGGGTGGATTTGTTTTTATTATTTTCAGGAGTTTTCATTGTCTCATATGTTCCTTTGTACAGCTTACATCAGATAAATGGTTCATGCATGTTTCCTCTAGTTTCTTAAATAGAGGCAGAAGTCTATGTTGAAATCAGTTTTCACTATAACTTTCTTATTATGAGACACTGAAGTTTAGATCCTGCCTCTGCAGGGGTCACTCATGTGCAGGCCTCTTCACCAAAAACATGCCAGCATGTAGCCTCCACCCATGGTGGATGTTACTAAATATTAAACATGAATGAATTTGGATTCCCACTTGACTCAGGCTTACTCCAGTTCTTCCTCCAATAGTTACTTTTCTCTCAAAAGTAATTACATATTGTAGCAGTAGTAAGATCCTCCCTCCTGTGCCTTACTCTCTTAATGAACTAAAAATCGTAGAGCCTACATGTGCCTTTTCCAACAGACAGTTCTCTGTATTTTGTTCTTCAAAGCCAGGATGAGGCTCCCACACCTTTCTTGGCAGTCTGGGCAGGTGCCTGGCTGAAAAATAACCACCAGCACAAACTTTAACACTCTTCCTTATGATTCAGTCTACCCGGAAACTCCCCAGATTTTCAAGCCCGACATCTAAAGCAGTTGTCACTTCAATTTTATACATGTACAAAGACTGTGAAATGCCCACTTGTCACACAGTACTGCTGGGATTTAGTTCACTGGACTTCTCTCTCTCTTTTTTTGTTTTTTTTGATTGGTAAACACTGGGACTTGGAGGAGGGAGGTTCTTTGACTTCATCCACTTTATTTTGTATACTATGAAAGAGGGACGTAACTCATTTTTTTCTCCTTATTCCTGAGCTAAGGATGTAACTCAGGAGTGCCCTCAAGTTCATGTGCTGACAATGTACCTTTTCTGGCTATGACTCAGCCCTGTAACCTTTCCATCTTGACAATGCTCAGCCCTAGAGAGCAGAATAACTCTTCATTCTTTTACATCACATGGTGTTTGCAGAGTTTAAATGTGGAACTATGTTTTCCTGGGAGTAAACAGAAGGCATGAGAAATTTTTCTCCCATCTAGTGTGTTTTGAGTGTTGTTCTTTCCGTTTACTGTGAGGTGAGACCCAGTCACTTCTTGCACTTGAAACCATTTCAGCTCCTGTGGGGTATGCCCAGCCCTCACCCTGGAGGGACGTCTGCTGAGATAAGGAGAGTGCCTAAACCTCCCAGCAGAGCTCCCCTGGAAAGGGAGCTACTCTTCAGTTATGGCAAGAAGACAAACCCAGAATCCTCTGGGAGACCCTGTACAGATCCTTTGTAGCCCATTGGCCTTTACCCTCTGACACCCACCCCCTGTATCCCTATAAAGCCAGCCCCCTGCCCCTGCGAGGGCAGAGAGATGCTCGTCCCTGGCCTCCCCTTCGCTGGACTAATAAAGCTGCCTCGTGCAGAACAGCTACACGGGCCTCTCATCTCTCTCCCTGGTCTGGCCTGGAGGCTGCCCTGCAGAGCTGAGCTGGAATCATGAGCTGACAGTCACTAAAGAGCTGACAGCCTCTGCACAGGCCCTCCTGGCCAGCAGCTGAGGGAATACACCGGGCTTCGGGAAGATGATCTCTTTGGGACCATCTCTCCGGACCGGTCACAGCTTCCTCGGTCAGAGCTACTGACCCTACACCAGCTGTCATAAGCTCCTCAATCTTAATTTTTTTGTGATATGTATTCCTTCTCAATTATTTTGTTTCTCTGCATATAAATGTAGAACCTCCTTTTTTTTTTTAAATGGTTCATCTCTCAGGAGAAGAGATAATCCATTTAGGCTTTGTTTTAAGAGTTTCGGAAACTCAGAAATGGGATAATCTCCTCCTCCCTGTGTTTCACTGTGGTACCTTTTTAAAACCAAACTTTTAAGCAAAAGATCGGCAGCATTCGTAATGCAGATGCAGACTTTAGGAAGCACATCAATGCAAGCCACTGCTCTCAGCGCTTGTAGATTTGAACCCTGTCAGAGTTTATCTGCTGCCAGCTTCAAACTGTGGTTTGACATTTCTGGTCAAGAGGGGTGCCCTCGTGAGTCCTGAGAGGGGATGAATCTGAAAAGGCAGAGAGGAGCATATTGTCTCCCTACAGCAGTACACTGCCAGCTTCCACTGCAGAGGTACCTGTTACCAGCAAGACATTGCTTTGAGGGAGATCATCACAGCATGATCTTACTTGAGCCTGCAGTAGAAAGCCGTCAAAGCACAGCAAGAAAGAGAGAGATGGCAGGAAGCATCAAAGGGGAACTGCTAAAAACTGAATAGGAATGAAGATAAAAGCTGCAGCCTGTGTAACTCCCTTCCCAAAGGGAGGGAGCAGAAGTGCAGTGTGAGAAGGAGTGGTCACCGGAGACCTCAGAGCCAAGTCATTCTTCCTGTAACACAGCTGTTACAATAGGCTAGAAATTCAAGTAAGAAAATCATGAGAAAATTGCTGTGGTGCGCAAAAGATGCTTGTAAAACACTGAGTCCTGTGTCTCCGGACTGCTGGGGACTGAGATACTATATTGCATTTTTTCCTGATTTAACAGATGAGCTGTGGACCTCAAACGCTTTAGCACTGCAAAATCCACACCTGCTTTCATGCATAATAGAATGGCAACTGTGTACAAAGCCCAGGCCATCAGGCCAGGCATATGGACCTGAAAAGGACAAGGAGAGTGCTGGCAGCCCTGATCCAAGTGTTTGTCACTACAAAGCTTGATTGCCCACGCTGTCTGGAGAGAAATACGAGGATCATTTCTCACTGGTATAAGAATGCAACCATTTGTCTTCCTGTGGTTTAGTTATCCATGAGAAAGTCATTCCCAGAAGTAACTTCTTTAATATTTTCAGTCCATACTAAGTGAAAACCTGAATGACCAGTTCTAACTCTTATACTAGTCAAGAACTCCCACCCCACTAAGATCAGCCTTCAAGACACACATCCCTCTGACAAGGATAGAACGTCACTGGGATCATGCAGATGATCAAAGCCAAAGATCAAGGCTTGATAAATGTACTAAACATTCTCAGCTTCAGAAACTGAGACACAGTCTCTGGTCAGTTGTGCCTAAACAGCAAGTCTCAGAAGATTTTCATGTTATAAGTGCCACCCCATAGATGACCACCCTCTTAGATTCCTGAGCATAGCAGGAATTTGAGCAAAGATGAGAAAGCACATCTCCTTTTGACTCTCAGCTAGAGCTTTGATTTCAGAAGACTCACAAAGAGAATTTGCTATCGATATTGGTGAGAAGCTCTCAAAATTTGCTATGGCAATTCTACTAGGCAGACTGAAGAGACTGCCTGCAGGGTTATAAACCATAATATAGATATAAATAACTCCCAGGAAAATAGATTAAAGGAGAGAGCTCAGTATGAGCACTTCAGAATCAGAGGGAACCAAGGAATTACTGAGATGTTACAATAAAAAGCAAATAGGAATGTTTGGAAAATTTAGGGAATAGCTAAAACTCCATGGATTTGTCAGAAAATGGGTCTAAATTCATTCAGATAAGAAACTGGACATGCCCCAAGGTGGAGGAAAGAGAAGCACATAGCTATGCTACTTTCACTTAAGCAGCCCTAATAAACAGATGCTGCTCTCACAATGTGCAGAAGGTCTCCTGTTGAAAGCCTTTGTTCACTAGTCCTGCAAGATGATACTGCATATTTATTGAATGTGTCGCAAAAAGGAGTCACTTGGGCTGGTGCTGGAGGGCTTAGGACTCTCCCTTGCTCTGAAGTTACAGTGTTAAACAGGAGCTGTCTGGGTTTGGCTCTGTTTACAAACATACCTGTGAGCCCAGCTGTGGTGTTGGTGTGGACACACACACTCAATCTGAGGCTGAACTTGCTGTTGTCATGTGCTATGGCTTAAACCTCTAAAGATCAACTGCAGCTTTACCACCATGATGTAATTCACTGATCATGGGATCCCTGAAATAATATTCAAACTCAGAACTTACTAATTAAGTAAAATCTTAAGCGCTTGCTTTATTTGAAGAGCATTGTGTTATCATGACTGCAGACAGATGATGAAATATATCAGACTTCATCCCTTATCAAGAGATTGTATTCCATAGGAGGAATAAACTCTTGGGACAGCTTATGGAGCATTTACATCATACAGATTTGGTGCTCTTTATCAGTAACGATAAAAATGTATTCTTGACTTTGGTGAATTCAGGATGAGCTGGTTGTCTTAGTTAGCTTAGACTCTAACTCAAGACTGCAAACCTTCTGTGAAATCACATCCACATATGCTAATATTTAAATATACTTTTAAACTCTATTGTAATCAGTGGAGTTTAAGCACATTTTTAATGTAAGCACACATTTAAGCACCTTGAATAAGGGCAAATTTCTCTCTTCTTTTTATGAAGGAATTCAGCTTAACTCAGGAGAGTAGTGGTATTTCCTGTCCCCAGTTATTACTTTGACCCCCTTTTTAAAGTAAATCTGCGGAATTGCATCATCCGCTCTTGCAACAGTTGTCACACCTTTGCAGATTATAAACTGGTGTTTTAAAGGAAATCAGGACCACATTTTGCCTGTGAACTCTGGTGGTAGCTAAGCAGGAAAGGCTTTAGCTGTCCCCCAAGAAGGCATCTACCTCAGGAAACAGTGTGAGCATGGGAGGTCATGGTGAGGCTGAGAGTAATCACCCCCAGCTGTACAATCCCTGCCTCAGACCTCTTGCAGAATCATTTTTCTGGTCTCTGTCTTGAATCAGAACTGTGAGTTTTACACCCTTGCATTTAATAAGCCTGAATATTAAATCAAAATGCACAGTCATTTGTAAAAGAAAAACCAGGTCCTGTTAGCTCTCATCAATCTTTTCAAACTGTCTTTCTATTGAGAGCTCTCTGCTCTTATGTGCAAAAGTCAGACATAGAAAGGTGGATGAAAAACTGCCTCCCAAGTGCTTTTATGGCTTTGAAATGGTAGTTTATTTTTCCACCTCATTCTCCCACTTTGTGATAATCATTATTATCTCTTTTTCCTACATCTTTCTAACAGAATGACACCATTATTAGTTGAGCAAGTTTTCTGCTACCTATTATTCCTCTGCACTTTTTAGGGAACAACGTTCATTTAAAAATTCAAAGTGGCAACCTCCATCTGTGGCTCTGTGGGGCTCAGGGATATAAACATGGACATTCCACTTTGCTTTTCATGTTTAAGAATAATAAAATACAGCTTATTTAGGTCATTGCGCACTCTTTTTTTTCCCTTAGTTTTCCTTTTTTTGGAGAGGGATACTGTGTCAAAACAAAACTGTTTGCCACAGGCTTCAATCTTTCATGCAGCATTGCACATGAATTACCAGGTGAGTATCAAGGTTTTTCTAAGGTTAGTTGCCACACTCATATTTGAACATCCTCTGTATGATCCAGAAATCTGGTGAGGGTTAATCTAGGTCAATCTACCCATCACGAGAAAAGCTGTGGTCTTATCACAGGTTAAAATAGCAGTGAGAAACAACAAGAAACAAACAGCAATATAGACTTTTGTTTGCTTTGGCAGGATCCTCTGTAAAGGTTTTGTCATCACCTGCTCCTGCTAGTTAAAAAACAAATCTCCTTGTCTATACAGCTTTCTTAACTGGTGTTAATAAGCTGTAATGACATTATTTATTAGTTTATGTATAACAGTGTGTCCCACCTATTCCAGCTTCGTAACCAGGAACAAAGCTGAAGGTTATTGAGGAGAATTTATTTACTTTGTGATAAGTACAAGTCAGCTGGTGCCTTTGGGAGAATTTCCATGAGAGAGCAAAGTCAAACACATCAGTTTGCATTTTGCTTGGAAAGAGACTCCAATGATCCTTGCCCTCCCTGTAGCATCTCACAGCCCCAGTGTGATTCCTGGAGTCCACGGAGCTCCCTCCTGCTCAGTCAATAGACTCTTGTGCCCCGGCTGCATTGAAACACCCCAGGAGTACACAACAAATGCAAGAACTAGAGGACAAGTCCCAGCACATGGGATGGATATCATGTCAAGGAAAGAAAGTGCAGGAAGAAGCAACACTCTCCCAGTCAGTATGGCTGTAGGGAGGAAGGCCCTAAACACCTGTACAGGGACAGATTTAAAGAGGGGAGTGATGTGGTCTCCCCATACTGTTCATCTGGCAAAGCAGCTGCAGTGCTCACCAGCCCCAGAGCCTGCAAGGCACTGAGCTTTATCCAAGGTGTTTACGTTCAAAAGCTTCACAGCAAGACGTGGTTTCCTGTGCTTCCTCCCCATCTTATCTTTACTGAGATACTGTTTCTCTTAAATAAGCTGCTGCATTTCTGCATTATCTTTATACTGCCAAGGATTTTTGCATTGATATATGTTGGAGATGGTCTTTAAAGTAATAATAAAAAGTCTTGGCAACAGTGATTCAGAAGCAACTGGATCTGCCTTGGCACACCTCTAGTTTAAAAGATACCTCACTGCAATTAATTAGCTGGAATCTGAGAGCTTCCAGAAGGAAAGTTTTATGAGTTACCTCTTTCCTCTGGGAAGGTATCATTCAAGCCAAATTGCTGTTAACTGACATATTCACTCTTGAATTCTTTCAACTCAGCATCCACCCAGACTGTTTTCTCTGTTCAGAGGAGAAGTGCCTGTGGAAAGTTAGGCACTTTTATCCACTTCTTTCTGATTCTCTGATTTTTATGGGGTTTTTTTCTGAAAAAGAGAGGGAAAAGTACACTTTTTGTTAATGTCACCACTCTTGACATCGAAGTTTTCACTCTGCCTGCAGAACAGATGGAGAGCTACAATGCCAGCAGGGCAAACTTCCCTCAGCACACAGTGCATCTTCTTTTCCTCACTGAAGCCCGGGGAAAGAGTGTCCTGAATTCCAGATGCGTAAATGGTTGTGCTGGCACCACAAGCATTTCCCCACTGCCCTTCTCCCAAGGGAAACTGTGCCCACACAATTACCCACTCATGAGAGTCCTCCCCTCAGTAATATCAGCAGTAGAGGAGCCTCCAATCATCAGGGCTGGTGTTGACTTTGAGCTAACACCTCTTCCAGGAAGCTTGTCTCAGGCAGCAACTTCTACAGATCTCCTTTGATACTTATGATTTGTAGGAAACTTGGGGCTGGTTTGAGATGATTAGTTGGGCTCCATGCCTGTTAATCCATCTCCTGCCCACCTGGAAAGAGTTGAATGTCCTGGGAGCTCTTCTTTGCCTTAGGACAGCTCTGCAAGGATCCCGTGTGAAGGCAGGTGAAGAACACCCGCTGTGGTTTAACTCCAGCTGGCAACCAAGCCCTACACAGACACTCACTCTCTCCTCTGGGTGGGACAGGGAAAGAATCAGAAGAATCAAAGTAAGAAAACTTGTTGGTTAGAATCAGTAGGTAAAATAAAATCCGTGCACACAAGCAAAGCAACACAAGGAATCCATTCATCACTTCCCATGGGCAGGCAGGTGTCCAGCAGGGCTCCATTGCACCCAACCGGGACTTGGGAAGGCAAGCACCATCCCTATGAACATCCCCCTTTCCTTCTTCCCCCAGCTTTATATGCTGAACATGGCACCATGCGCTGGGATCAGCTCTCCCAGCTGTGTCCCCTTGCCACTCCTTGTGCACCCCCAGCCCTCTCGTTGGTGGGGTGGAGTGAGGTGCAGAAAAGTCCCCAACTCTTCTCTGCAATGATGTAAACATCCCTCTGATATCAACTGTTTGCATCACAAATCCAAAACACAGCCCACACCAGCTACCATGAAGAAAATTATCTCTATCCCTGCCAAAATCAGCACAACACCACTGTTGGAAGGGTGGCAACCAGGTTCTCTTCTCCAGGAAGAGTCATTCCTCCTTGGGACACTTACATTTAGAGAATTGGAGGGGAAGCTGAGAGAGATCTTTCTTCTTTATTCTCCTGTTGCTTCTTCTGTGATTTGTTGCAAAAAGCACAAGCTGAACCATCATGGCCTGAATGGTAGTTCCATATTTTTCTCCTGACCCAGGAAACAAAGGCTCATGTTACTTATGTGAAAATTTAACATTTCCTTTATCCTTCAAGGATCATTCAGGGTTCTTTAAGTTCAAACCATGTGAGCCACAGTTGCTGAGAAATTCATCTCTTGATAAATAGCTGTCCTCAACAGAATGATTAATCACAGTATTGGTATTGTCACTGGTTCTTTTTCATGTTGTACACTTGCAATTGTGTTACCATTTTGCTTTGGGTATAGGATGGCTCTTTATCAAACCACGCTTTTTTCTCTAAACCCAGGGAGTACAAGATATCGTTGCATCATAAATTTTTTAATATACCCTGTTTGAAAGCAGACTGATTTCCTGTCTGACTTGCTCATCTATTACCTAGAGAGGATGAAAGTGAAGTTCTTTCTTGTTATGTAACCTTACACTGATCTGATTATTATGCATGAAACCACATTGCAAACTCTTCAGTGTGAAAAAACTTGGAAAACTGTTATAGTGAACAAGGAGAAACTAAGCCCTTGGAATGGGTTCCATCAGGAAATCTTAACTCTAAAATCCACAACACGTGGTCTGAAATGTCACGCGATTAATTATCATTTAATTTATGCAGGAACTCATCATGGGTGTGAGTGGAGATGAGCAAACTGAACAGAATTAAGCAATTCCCTTGGTTATAGACCATATTATCAAAGAGCTCTGGACATGAACCCCAGCTCCAGAATTAAGCTGGGTTTTAAATTTCCCCAAGCAACAGAGAAATGACATTTTTTATTTTTGATTTTAGTCTTTTACCTTGAGTAACTGGAAAACTATGAAGGGTCAACAGGGAAAGAAAACATTTTCAAACTGAAAATTAAAGACTTAATATCAAGAAAGACCTAATTTTCCCACACCCTAGTCAGCATTTACTCCAGGGTTAATGAGTAAAAGCATTACTAGATGAGAGTTGGGGCAGCTCATGGTTTCTTTGCACCATAACAGAGAGGAACAGAGGAGAAAGGAAGAGCATGTCCTAAATTCTTCAAAAGCAGGTGTTGACTCTTCTCAGCTTGGCTCTAGTTCCTCATTGTTTGTCCACAGGGAAAAAAAAAAAATAACAGGAAAGGGAATAACTTACACTTCTCAGGGCTTCTTTAACAGCTTACAATTCTAAATAAGCAACAAAACAGATAACACAATGCTAACACTCACAAAAATTAATAAAACAATTATGGGGTGACATAATGTATTCAGAATACCAGTTGCAGTAGGTGACCATCTAAAAAGCGCATCAACAAGAAAATTATTTTTTGTAAAGAAATAGGAATTTTAGAAACTCAAGCCACATTTGGGTTTACTGCTTGTATTGGCTTTGCCAACATCTATTCAGGAATAATCAGTTAGCAGCAAAGCAATACTGTTCCAAAGTTTTTTTAACTTCTTTAATGTGCTGTAATCAGTTATTGTTGTGAGTTTTTAATGTTTTATAATCAACAACACAAAAATGCAGATTAGCAGCAACACTCATATTTTACACAAGGTTCATATGGAATCATCGATAGGATGGAAATCTCTGAAAATATCACCTGGTAGACTGTGGATTGCATCATTATTATTGACAATGACTTCCCAGGCAATTTGTTTTTCCACTAGAAGTTTGGTTTCTTATCCACGATTTTTATATTGCTGTGAGCTGAATGTAAGGACTAAGGAACAGATCACTGTGCTGTATAAACTATATTAAGATTTTCCAGTTGTGCTCTTTATTCTCTCCTCTGACATTTTCTGTCTGTCTTATTGAACTAGAGCTGGGTGAGATCTCACTGGAACATAAAATGGTGCAAAAGTACCCTTATGTCTGTTCTAGGAACAAGGAGAAGGATTTGTCTGTGAGTGGAAGCTTTGAAAACCCTTTTGGACTCTGAAAATATAACAAAATCTTGGTAAGCCTTAAGGGAAGCTGATAAGCATCTTGGAAAGGGCACTGGTTTCATCTTTTAGCTTGGTACCTTCATATTTGGGAAAAGTTCCAAAGGTAAATTTTGTGATTTTTTGATGTTTCTCCATCACTAGGTTGCGACTTGAGGAAGAAAGGTCCAATTCTCAGTCTGTCATAAAATTCCTGTGTGGTTTAGGATTAGCCATTCAGTGTCTGTGTCCCAGACCCTTGGCCATAAAACAGAAATACTATTATTTTGTTATTGTGTAATTTTGTTGTCACTGTCGTGAGATCATGACTAGCTCTTACTGAAGTTTCTACAGCCCATAGCAGATCAAATACACAGCACATTCATTTCCACACAGCCTTGGTCTTTCCCATGATGTTTATAAATATCTGGTAAACATAGAGAGGAAGGAGGCTTGACACCTCTTGTAAACTGAAGTTTGAGATTCATATGTTGAGCTGAGCCCCTGGAGCCGAAGCCTTTAGCATTCTTTCAGGTCGGCTCTGCACTTTCTGTCTTTTTCTTTTTAATTCAAACTCTTTAATCCAGGCACTGACTGATGCAAATATACATAGAATCTAAGGACATCTGATTAACAGCTATCAGCATCAGAGACAAAAGATAACAGACAGATAACAAAGAGGCAGGAAAAATAATAAATTAAACACCTAGATACACAAGCCCTCAGGAAAACAAGATAATAGACATCAGCAAAAGCCTGAGCCATCAGGTCATTTGCTGAGGGGCAATTTAGAAAATGACTAAAGCCTTTAGAGGCCTCAACCAGAATTTTGTAGCTGATCAAGAAGGGAAGAAATAAATTTCCCACATGCACCACAGGAAAAAGGAAACTGATTATGGGATATTCGAGGAGACTTGCAGGGCTGTGTGAAGCTACTTAGAGAAAGACATATGAAAATTATTATGGGACAATAATTATTTCTTTACTCTGACATTTTCTGTCTGTCTTATTGAACTAGATCTGGGTGAGAAATCCAGAGTTCAAAGGTTGTTGTTACCCTAACAAGAAGTTATGCCACCAGCCTTTATCTCAAATATAGTTTTCAGTAGGGAAGAGCCTGTGTTTGGAAATCCGGATCTGGCCCTGAAGCAGACAGGGCTGTCCCTCAGGGCTTCCTCAGCCAGAACACGGTGACTGTCTGACAACAGAGACATACAGTACAGTTCTGTATCCCATTGAAGGGAGGCGAGTCAGGAGTGAAGAGTCAAAACTCAGCAGGGGCTTGTGGTTTCTCAATATCAGAAATTATTTGAATTTGCAATAGAATATTTTTTTTTTCCCCAGGTCATGTCTGTTCTGCCCATGATGGTAACTGCTGAGGGATATCCCTGTCTTTATCTCTACCCAAGACCTTCTCCAGCCTATTTTCTTCATCTGTCCTGTTGAATAGAGGGAGTGAGAGAGTGTCTGGGTGGGCAGCTGGCAGCTGACCACAGTCAGCCTACCACAACTGTGGTATAGTATTATAGAAATCTCTGGTTTGAAAGTAGTGGCTTGCACAAGATTCTGTAACTGTGTGATCTTAGGCACATAATTTCCTGCCCATAGATACATATTTCTGCATCTAGAAGAGGTCCTGGTAGACCTGAACTACTTTAAGTAGTGTTTGAAGATATGCTGCTGAAAATGGTTATTTAAATTTAGGATACTAAGGATATTAGTTCATTAACAGAACTGATTTTGGTTCTGGCTCAGAGCAGAATGATGGAGACACATGAATAAATGGTGTTGTTCTGAACTTTAATGTTTCTGGGTGCTGAATTCAGGTCAGCAGTTAGATCAGGGCCTGTTTTATGTGAGTGCCACATGTCCTTGTCCAGTGAAATGAGTTAAACCAAACAAACCTAATAGTGCATGAGTAATTACACCTCAGTAGGACTCAGGGTCATAGATCCTGACATGAGTGAGGTGCTTTTCATAGCCAGTGGAATGGGAGTCACCTTGAGGTCATCTTGCTGGTTTAGAGGAAGTGCATGATTAGTGATGATGTTTGGCTAGGTTTACTGTGTATTTCTTCCTAAAGGGATGGAATATTCATGCAGAACTGAAAGGATAGCATACTTTCAGGAGAATGAGTCCTGAAATGTCTTCTTTTAATAAAAGAGCAGAGGAATAGAAAGCATATTTCCTAACACCAGGTGTTATAGAAAGTTTGGCACAAAATTGTCTTCCTTGGCACTATGTTTAACACTACAGAACTGGAATTATGTGTTTTGTTAGTGATGCAAACATCATGCTGATCATTTCCAAATTGTTATAGTAATCATCTGAAGGAATTCAAAAAGTTGGGTTTGCCTTTTTTTTTTTTTTTTTTTTTTTTATTACTGCTTTCCCTTCTGGCTAACTGCAGTCTCTTTCATGCCTACATATACTTTCAGGCTCCAGCCCTTGCTAACAATTCTACTTTTAAATTAGATGTAGCATTCTTTTCTGTGCACAGAAGATGAGTCTTTTTGATTTGAGATGACCTTGTTTCTGTTTCATTAATTTCATGCATCAAATTAGAAGACAACACATGCAGTTGGATGAACCCTGGTCAGGTACAGTACAATAAATCTCATAGACTTTTTCTAGCTGTAATTTGACTTTTGGAAGCACATACATCCTCACAGAATAAACAGAAAAGTTAAATTACTTACTCTGCTGCAAACATGTTTCATCACCTTGAATTTACTGTTGCATTTCACTCTCATTGCCTTTTTGAGTCAGTAGAATGTTTATGGCACTTACAGTGTCTACCTTATATAAAAGCATGAACAAGATTCTTTGAAATAATTTAAATTCACTAGCATTATAAAATCAATATTATAGAAATAGTCTGAACAATTTCTGCACATAAAAATTGTTAAGCCTATAAGTGTAATCAAGCAAATCCCTGGGGTGTGAGAATATAGGCTGTGGATAGCATGACTTAATGAAAGCAAACTGAATCCAAACACTGTCCAAACACAAATGTTTAATTCATCTTCCTCTCCTTCTCATGAAATTCTCCTTTCTAGAGTTCACATTTGAGTGTTTCCTCAAATAATTTTATCTTATCATAGTGAGATCAGGTGCTGGAGGATGCTGCCTTCTAGCATCCATTGTTTTGGGGCAGCAGTGAGTGGTCTGTGGCTTCTTCACCGGGCTTACCTCCCCAACCTCTTCTTTATAAAGAAACCCCTTCAGTTCTGAAGCAATTGACCAAAAAAAACCGAAACGAAACGAAACAAAACAAAACAAAACAAAACAAAAAACCAAACCAACCAAACAAAAAAACCTGGATTCTCAGAGCTTTCAGCTTTTTTCCCCCAAGACAGACACTACCATTCTTTCTAATTTAAGTGGAAAAAGTCAAAAAGTTCAGGAGCTGAGTGCAGAGGACTGGCAGACATCTCCAATGGGGAAACAAATTAAAATTGTCCACATAGTCCATAAGTGAGGAACCTCAGAAAAGAGCAGGAACACCTTCTCCAGGGTTCTTGGAGAAGATCTCATGCAATGTTCTTTCTGTTGACACTCTTGTCTGAAACCTAAGACAATGGTTTTTTAAAAAAAGCCAGAAGACAAGCAGGCAGGCAATCTTCACCTTCATGGCAGCTTAGGACATTTAAAGTCACAACCATTCCAGTGCAAGCCTGAAGAAATCAACAAAGCTTAACTGCCTCACAGGCCAGAAAACAACAGCCTTAAGGCCTTCTCCACTAAGGGATATTAGTCAGTGTGGTTTTTTTTCCTTTTTTATTCCTAAAGTAGCAGAACTTTTGCCCAGGAAGCAGCAGGCACCTGAATACTTGCTTCTGTAAGTAGGCTAAGACTGCCTGAAGGTAGTTAGACTGGAACTTTCTTTTCTTACAGAGACAACAGGTTTAAGAGGTTTTTAAGGAACTCATAACTCCTTCATACTCTGGAAAAAACCACTTTGTAGCATAGGGTAAGAGAGGAAATTTCCACAGAATTGCTGGGATTGAAAGGGACCTGTAAACATCATGTAATTCAACCTCACCTTTCTCAACCAGGGTCAGCAAACACAGGCTTGCTTGGGCCTATGCCCAGATGTGTTTCCAGTGTCTTCAAGGGTTCAGACTCCATAACCTCTCTGGGCAACCTGTTCCAGTGTGTGATCACCCTCATGGTGAAAAAGGGTTTGTTTTCTTATGTTTAAATGATATTTCCTGCATTTCATTTCAGTTTGTGTCCATTGCCTCTTGCCTCATCACTGGGCACTACTGAAAAGGATCCAGGTTGCATATATATATACCCATGGATAATTTTCCCCCCTGAGCCTTCCTTCCCAGCCTCTCCTTGTGTCATATGCTCCAGTGACCATCTTGATGGACATTCTCTGGACCTGCTCCATTGTTTCCATATCTCTCTTCTACTGGGCAGCCCAGCACTGGACACGTCATTCCTGATGGGCTGAGTAGAGAGGAAGAATCACCTCCCTTGCCTTGCTTGGACTTGCAGCACTTCACATTTCCCTTTGTTGTACTTGACGAGGTTCCTGACTGTATCTTCAGCCTTGCTGGATCCATCTGAAGGCAATACAACCCTCTGGACTATCAGTCTCTCTGCCCAGATTTGCATCATTTCCAAACTTGCTAAGGGTGCGTTCTGTCCCATCATCCAGGTAATTAATAAAGATGTTGAACTCTCCTGGCCTCTGTACCAATGCTTCAGGCTACTTCAGTAGAGACTGGCCTCCAACTTGCTTTTCGCCACTGGCCACAGCACTTTGCACACAGCAGTTCAGCCAGATTTCAGTCTCCCTGTCTATTTATCTACTCCTTACTTGACCAGTTTGTCTCTGAGGGTTTTACAAAAGACAGCATTGAAAGCTTGGCTAAAGTCAAGGTAAACAACATCCACTGCTCTTCCCTCATCCACTGAACCAGCCATCTCATTATAGAAAGCTATTAGCTTGATTATACATGACTTCCCCTTCAAAATCACATGCTGACTACTCACAATCACAATGTGCTTTGTATGTTTGGATATAATTACCAGGAGGATTTTCTCCATCATCTTCCTGACAATTGCTTTAGTAGGGCTTGTTGCAGTAGGACAGGGGGTAATAGTTTTAAACTAAAAGAGAGTAGATTCAAACTACATATAAGGGAGGAATTTTTTTACAATGAGGGTGGTGAAACACTGGAACAGGTTTCCCAGAGAGGTGGTAGATGCCCCGTCCCTGGAAACATTCAATGTCAGGTTGGACAGAGCTCTGAGAAAACTGCTGATGTTGAGGATGTCCCTGTTTGTTGCAGGGGGGTTGGATTAGATGAACTTTAGAAGTCTCTTTCAACCCAGATCATTCTATGATCCTATGACTGAGGTGAGGCTTCCCAGCCTTTAGTTCCCTGGGTCATCCTTCTTGAAGACAGGGGTGATATTTGCTTTCTTCCAGCCCTCAGAAACATCCCCTGATCACCATCATCTTTCAAAGATGGTTGAAAGTGAACCCACAGTGTAATCTTCTGCTGCCTCAGCACTCACAGGTGCATCCTATGAGGTTCCAGGTACTCCTGTGTGTCTAAAGAGCCAAACCTGGTCCTCCTGTAATGAGGGTAGGTCTTCCTTTTTCCAGGCATTCCCTCTGATCTCAGAGGCCTGGAATTCTTGAAGTACTATCTTACCAGTACAAACCTAGATGAATAAGGTAAGGAATACTTTTCTGTATTCTGTTTCACGGGGTCTCTCTTCCATTCACCAGCAGTTCTGTATTTCCATATCACTGCTGCTGATACACCTGGAGAAGCCTTTCTTGCTGCCATTATGTTCCTCACCAGTATTAAGCTCCAAGTGGGTTTTGGGTCTCCTAGCTAGTATAGAGCTAGAGTATTCTTTTCTTGCAGGTGCCTGGATGGCCCATCCACCTGTAAAAGACAGTGTGCCAAATTATGTTTTTCCATTCCCAGACAACAGGTTACACATGCTTGGTGAGACCCAGCAGAAGCTATGAGGTACAAAGTGACAAGATGCAGACAGTATTTTATCAATTGTGTCTGGCCTTACTGTGAGGCAGCACTGCCAGGCAAAGCAAAATGTAGGGAGACTGAAGCTGGGAGCCACAGAGCTCACTTTCAGCATGTGTCAGATCTCAGCCCAGGTTTCCAAATCTCCCTGCACACTGTCTTCACCACTCGTGGTCCACACTGCTGATCTAATTGTGCTTCACAGCTTCTAGTGAAGGAGTTGCTTCACCACAATGACCACTCTGAGTGCAGTTCTCTGATTGCATCTCGTACCATGAAGTACAACCCTTAGACCCAAGAGAAATTGCCTGTGTGGAAACATCTTAAAAGGCAGTATTTTCATGGAAGAATGGAGGAGTAGGGAAGTGGGCAAGCTCTGAGAAGCTTCACTGCTGTAGGGTTTCATTTTGTGTCCTGTACAGCGACCCATTTTCAGTGGGTTTTTTTATACTTAATGATCAATCATATTAAAGCATTATTTCCTCATCTGCTCATGTTTGTGTTGTTTCATATACTGTTCATGGCAGGTACTTAACATCAGCAAGCATGACTTCAAACTGGAAATACCTAAATAAACAGTCTGTCACAGGACGCTCAGGACCCTGGTACCTCAACTGTGCTGTGTAATTTGGATTATTGCAAAGAGAGAGAAAGGGTGCCTGGTGCTTTGTAGCATGAACTACTGGTCATGATTAAAGTATAATTTAATTTCCATTTACAGAAAGGCCATGCAGGAGCAAGCTGGGAACTGTTCAGTAAATCAGCCATAGTTACAAGACACTCAGTGGCATAGGAACCTCACCATTACCCCTCAGCAGGTCCAAATCAACACACTAAGTGAGACAAAGAAAAAACTGAAAGGACAGAAAAAAAATGGTGGTGGTAGAACTGTGGTATGGGATGTAGTACCTGATGAAGGATGAGGATGATGAATCAAGAGGAAACAGATGCTGGATTTTTTGGGTTTCATCACATTATGATCAAATAGAAACACATGGAGCTGGGCCTATTAAGGAATGAGAACTGGTAAAACTGAATAAAACACGGTATGGAAGGAGGATTTGCGAGGGAATAATTCTGTTAGATCTGTGTTAGCTGGAAAGGCAAAATAGATCAGTTTTCTTTCCTTGTTGCAGTGGGCTTTATATTAATTAAAAAAGGGGAGGGGAAAAAAAGAAAAGAAAACCCAGCTGACTAACAAAGCAAATGGTCTGGACAAAGGAAGCTGGCAAAGATAATTCTATCAAAAACCTCCTATTAGACCTAAAGAACATCACAATCCAGCTCCACAGGAAAAAAGAAAATGAAATTCACCTAGAAAATTAGAGAAAGAACATGAAATTCCATGCTACTTATTACACAAAACCTTCTGGCATTTTACAACCCTCTCAGGAATTAACCAGTCTGTATTTTTTCATAAGGTGATTTCATTTGATTTCATTGTGGAAGAGTAGATGTAATACCAGGAAGGTTCCAAAGGCTTTTAGAGAGGAAGTACATAGTCTAGCTCCTGTGAAGAAGTCAGAGAATATGTCATGGGTACAGCTCCTCTCTTCGAGCATTTGCCTGATTTTTTTTTTTAATTGTCTCTAATGTAATTTCTTGTAATTCTTTCTTTATGCCTCATGCATATGTATTATTTCTTTTTGCCTCATACACAGCTGTCTTACTTTTCAAAGCTGTTATTGTTCTGTATGCTTTGGCCAGCTGAAACTTCATGGCAGTGTAAATGGATTCTAAGGACTGACCTGCTTACAAAGGCAAGAGCAGCACCATGTAGTGCCAGGGAAGACCTGGAGATAGATAGCACATAAATCGCTGCTCCAAATGCAGATGGTTCTTCACATCTCACTTAGAAGTAGATCCATTGGACTAACAGCTCCTGACTGAATTTTTGCTTTCAACTTTTTCATCCAAACTGAACAGTCCAAACATCTGTCTGTCACATCAGCACCCTGAATTGGAAGATGGGAGCAGGGCAATGATCAGAACTTCTTATGCTGTGAATGACTGAAGTAACAAAACTAGATAAGCAAAAAGGCTGAGGTTCATCCTCAGGTTTGATCAGTGGAGCTGACTGTTCACCTTTTGAAGCACCTAGATATAAAGTAGGTATGTATGCTAATAAGAAATTGATCATACTGGTTACAAAGGTACTAAATCAGATGAACATATCTATCTTTTATTTGATGAATACTATTAAAAATAGCTTGATGTTAAAAAAAAATTCCCATTAAATTATCAAAAGCTTTCTAGGAAGTACCTAACAAGTACCATGGCATTCTTTAAGGAGACATCTGATTAGTATTTTCCAGGAAACAGCGGCACTTAACAGTACCACAAACATTTAAAATACATCTGTTACATCCCGTATAGTATAGTCCACTTCTGCCACAGGAGGAAAAATAGTTTCACACTGAATCCATGCTTCTGTCTCATAGGTTATTGAAGTTTCATATCCAAGGATTGGTCAGGCAAGACATGAGGGGAAACGATCAGGAATGTTTGGCTCAAACTTTGTAACAGCAGCTATGTGAGAAGCTTCATAGGATTAAGAAATGTGGATGAAGAGAGGACAGGGGAGGAGAAATACAATGAGCGAGACAAATGATAGAGTCATTACTCACTCTGAGCCAACTAGGTTGATCATCAATTCTGTCCCTGTCCCTGCTGAGAGATTTAAGTAGGATGTTAACTCTGGCCTCACAAACCTTTGGCTTCTGTCAGGGAAGCCCAGCTGACTGCAACCATCTGAGATTCCTGCCCTTGGTTGCAGTGATTTTAGTTCATTGCTAGTCTGGCTTTTACTTCAGTCCTTTGGTTCATTCATACTGTCCCCAAGTCGAAGCTGGAGGGTATCTGGATTAGTGGTAGTCAAAGACTTCAAGCTCTGCTGATTGGTGGTAGAGCTGGGAAGGTTATGCTGGTAAGTCCTAGCTGGCTTTGTCCACAGTGCATCTAATGACAGTGACCACGGTGTAATAAAGTAGAAAACTTCATATGAGGCCTAGGTAGTGCAATATCTGTCTTGCTCCTGAAACCAGGTGGGATTGATTTGGTTCTGAGCATACCTATGCAAGAAATTATGAGAAGCCTCATATTCCAATTGTGATAGAAATTCCACAAAAATGTTTACTGGGAAATTTTCAACAGCTTTTTTTTTATCTTAGAGATTTCTTTTTTTTTTTTTTTCTTTTTAATTTCGGTCAGAAATATCTTTAGTACATCGGCTTGAAGGAGTATTCAAGACCTTCCCTTATTACTTGGAATCTGCCAAAAGTGAAGTAAAATGTAAACTGTAACTGAAAGTTGGCTGATATAGGAAATAGAAATTGCTTGAAGCTTTAGAATGCTTGGTTGAAACTAACAGAAAAAATTAAATAGCTTGCTTAAGACTAATGAGAACATAGATAACATTGTGGCAAGATGAACATGCAAATACCTGCCTGGTGATCTATGTGACACCTAGGCAGGAAATCACTGATACAAACATGAATGATGGTAGATCAGTTTTTCTGGACAAAGAAAATATATAGGACAAAACCCCAAGGAGACCTATCAAGACACTTGACTGCCAGGAGGAGAGGAGAGGAGAGGAGAGGAGAGGAGAGGAGAGGAGAGGAGAGGAGAGGAGAGGAGAGGAGAGGAGAGGAGAGGAGAGGAGAGGAGAGGAGAGGAGAGGAGAGGAGAGGAGAGGAGAGGAGAGGAGAGGAGAGGAGAGGAGAGGAGAGGAGAGGAGAGGAGAGGAGAGGAGAGGAGAGGAGAGGAGAGGAGAGGAGAGGAGAGGAGAGGAGAGGAGAGGAGAGGAGAGGAGAGGAGAGGAGAGGAGAGGAGAGGAGAGGAGAGGAGAGGAGAGGAGAGGAGAGGAGAGGAGAGGAGAGGATCCCAGATAACTTTGGCTACTGGGAACAGAACTTGCCTGGTGTTGCCACACCAAGAGGCTGAGGGACAGTGGTTCTATCATCACAGGGCAGCTGGTGTGCAAATATGCCAGCAGGGCTTGTGCTGGAACTGTGCATGTTCTCATGGTGTACATGTTAGGTGGGATACTGTTTGTGTTGTTATAAGATTATAATAGGTAATAAAGAGATTATAGATAATGGTTGGAACATTGTTTTATGTAATAAAGGATGGTCTAACTCAATAAATACTCCCTGTGTTTGTCATCATCTGATTCAATCATCGGTTTGTGGAAATTGAATGTTCATTCCCTGTAACCATCAGGAAGCATGAACAGGTATAGGATGCAATTCATGATCAAAGTTAGAGAGTGACTCAGGATAACAAAGGAAGACAGTACAAAAATCCCTTGGACCAGGCAAGAGTTTGTTTCAGGGCCATCTATCTGGAAGAAGATGTTCTACAGGAAACATAATTAGCCCCTTTGTGATCCTACTTTAATATTTCATTTTTATATAATGTGCGACAACTCAAACCAGGACACTGCCTGCTTGCCTCCCAGACACCAAAGCTTGGAGATGAGCTATCATCTGGGAGATCAAATCCAAGTCACTCAGAGAAGGCATTTAAACCATTATTTTTGCTGTGTATTCTTAAAACCAACTGTCAGGGCTATTTAACCCCATTAGTCCCCTCCTGGTCTGGACACCAGCTATGGTAATTCTCTTGGTATATATTTTTACCAGTAAAGTCTGGGAAGCCTTATCTAGGAGAAGAAAGAGAAATGTCAAAAGCTGATCATTTTCACAAAATTTTGTTCTCACTTTTCAGCCAGCCTTATCTGTGAGGCTGCCAAGTGACCAGCTTAACAGCCCCTCGGCTGATTTGAGCCTTCCTACTGGAATGAACAGCCCTCCAAAGCACAAGGACATTCAATCTTATCAGCAACTTCTGGCCAAAACAGCAACCTTACACTTTTCTCCTGCAGCTCATCCCTAGCAGAACTGTCAAAATGCTGCTTGGAAGTGCTGCTTCATCTTCTGGAAGTTTTCACCGTGATAATTCTGCTTTTTGAGATGTATTTCCACTTCCATTTCCTTGTCTTAGGCAATTACAGACACCAGGTTTGACAAATGCCTTGTTTATTTATCAAGGTACCTCCTGTAATTGTTTTGCTTGTTGATTGTAGGGTTTAGATTTTCTGTGGCCCCACTTCAGCAGAAGGCTATAGGAGGGTTAAGGACTGCAGGAGGCAAGCAGCACACACTTCACCACCCAGGCCATATTCACATTGAAGCAAAGTGCCCATAAAAACAATTTCTAATTTTATACTCTGTAAAACATGTCAATGGTGCTTTTTAATGAGGTATTACATTGTCAATATGGGAATGAAGACAATGTCAAAATTTCCTCCATTCTATGTTTTTAATTGGGTTAAGTACAGTCCACCTGGGGAATGTGTGAATAAGTATGCCCAAGCAGCTAAAATTACAAGAAAAAAATTCTAAGATTTAGGTTGTCTTGTATCTCCCATGTTGTCAGGAATAAATATCCTAGAAGGTGTCAGGCAAGTGTATTTCCTCTTGAGTCTGGAATATTTTTCCTTTACTAGACACTTGGAATCTGGCCCTGAAATATTCCCTATTGTGCTTACGTGACAAATAGAGTCCAAATAAACTGTCTTTATTACTTTAAAATCAGACTGCTCCAGGGGTTCTGCAGCTGCTTGGGAAATTTTATATTATTGACATTTTGTACCTAGATTTGGGCCAAAAAAGCTCCAGTCCACTGGAGTGAATGGGAAATTCCACAAAGGCTGAAGACATCTCACGCAAGTCTCCATTGTTGATTTTCTCGACTTAGTGCAAAAGACACCAAGGAGGTGGAGGAAGAAGAGATGAGGTCCTCTGTTAGGGAAGGGGAAGAATTTGGGAAGAATTGATTGAACAGGGAGGAAAACCCATCACCCAATAGGCCAGGTTACAGCTTGCCTGTTTTAGGAGGGGTAGAAACTCTGAAACAAGGATGAGGCACAAAGCTGACATTTTCTTAGGCCATTTTATTTTATTTTTCCTTCCCTGGGTAATGGATATAATTTTTATCTATGATCTAAAGGGCTTTTGAAGATTAACACATTAAATTTTCAAGCCTACAGTGGCTGAGGAACTGATGTTGTGTTGCACATCAAGCCAACAGTGACCAGGCTAATAGGCCTCCGAGCATGCCCATGGTGAACTGGTTGTTTCCAAAACCTGCAGTCTCACAGGCCGTGATGTATTTCTGACTCCTGGGTGGATGATACATGCAACAGTCTTAGAATATTCTCACTCTGATTTCAGACCTCTGTATTCAGAAATAGCTTCCCAGAAAAATATATACTCAATGGACATTTTGCTTCCATTTCTGCCCCTCCCCCCTCCCCCCCCTAATTCAGAAGCAATTATGTCCTGCTCTCAGTAGCTTTCTCTCAACACAAGGAAACAGTACTCTGGGGTATTTTTGCTGACAGATTTGCAGCCTTCTCATTCCCATGTTTACATGGGCTGTAAGAAGTCCTTCCAATTTGAGGCTTCATTCCTTATTAGATAAACTGTTCTCTGAAGAGGGATAGTTTGGGAACACAGTCAGCCTCTGTAGTGTGGCACTGTGACCAGCCACCATGTCCTGCTGAAAGGCTTTGTCTTCACAAAGCAGGAGCTATTTGGCTTGGGTAGAACACAGGACTGTCCCAGCTATACAGCTGCAAGGCTGCTGCTTGCTTGAGGGGGAGAGGAGAGGAGAGGAGAGGAGAGGAGAGGAGAGGAGAGGAGAGGAGAGGAGAGGAGAGGAGAGGAGAGGAGAGGAGAGGAGAGGAGAGGAGAGGAGAGGAGAGGAGAGGAGAGGAGAGGAGAGGAGAGGAGAGGAGAGGAGAGGAGAGGAGAGGAGAGGAGAGGAGAGGAGAGGAGAGGAGAGGAGAGGAGAGGAGAGGAGAGGAGAGGAGAGGAGAGGAGAGGAGAGGAGAGGAGAGGAGAGGAGAGGAGAGGAGAGGAGAGGAGAGGAGAGGAGAGGAGAGGAGAGGAGAGGAGAGGAGAGGAGAGGAGAGGAGAGGAGAGGAGAGGAGAGGAGAGACAAAGGAGTAGAGCTCACATCCATACTTTCCTCTTTCATAGGAGATTCTTTTATCTTACATCTGAATCATCCCTGCAAAGTTCCTTGGTTTTGGTGCTACTGAAAGTCTGAAGTAACACCATAAATGGCAAAGGGCCCAGGATCTCTGCTGCTTTATGTCTTGCAGATAATCATCTTCTACCCTGCAAGGTGCATGAAGAATTGTCCCAGAGCAGGGCTGTAGCATCTAGCACTCATTTCTTTCAGGTATAATTCACTGTGCAAAATTCAATGCAGGGGAGAAGCCTTCCCAGAGGAGTTGTTCAGGTGTAAAACTGGTCCAAGAGAAAACTGGCTCAAGCCATGCAGATTTAAATTAGAATGAAAGGGTTATGAATACTAAATGACTTTTCAAATGAATGGTTCAGAAAATCTCACCTTCCATAAGGTTTACTCATCCTTTATCCTTAGGGAATAGATTTTATTATTTCTGATAATAATCCCTCTATAAAGGGAGATGGCAAGGTAGGCAGGGAAAAGGGAATTTAAAAAAGGAAGGAGATAATTGTTTTCTTGTTCTCTTGCCTGAAGAACACTTTTTCATTTTGTTTTTCTACGATAGACAATGGAAAGGCTGGACAAATCAGAAGTTGGTTTTAATGTTTTTTTTTTCCTTCTACACCAAACCTTTCACTATAATTGGAGAAAAACTAAATTAGCAGTTTTTCACTAATAAGATCTATGGTTGCATTTAATAGGTTGACTAAATTGTGTTTCATGAAAGGAATACTGAATTTACTGACAAGAACACAACACAACTTTGTTCTCAGAGACTTTCTTGTTCAAAGGTCATTGATCTTTTTGACTGTATTTCCTCTGTGCTGTGCCTTCAGAGACAGATAACACAGGGGGCAGGGGCAGGAGCTAACATTCTTGTCAACTTTGCAAAGTTTTGTTAGAATATTTATTTTACTGAAGGTGACTTCTTCCTTCTTTAACTAAGAGATTCAATTCTATGAAAAACCCTCCAGGCAGTTATGGCGTCTAGTAGCAACCACAGGTAATGTCGGCTCCTTTTCCTTTGTAAATCAATGCAAAGAGAAGAAAAGAGAGCTGGATTTGGGTGTTAATCATTCTTAAAAGTCTCATCACTTCATTTTGGTTACTGCTTGAGATAATCACTTTCCTGAAAACAAAAGGCAGATAATTGATTAAAAGAAAAGTAGGCCTAGGTTCTGGATAAAGCCGCAGAAGTGAAGTAATATATGTTATCCTAAATTTCTCTTACTGTGCATCTACTGGGAGGCTGGCAGATGTGCACAGTTGGGCACTTTGGAATGCCTCAGACCAGGGCATCACCTGTCTGTGTCCTGGATTGCTCCTTCCACACTTCAAAGTAGGTAAGTTCATGTCTGTGAAATTTATCAATTATTGTTTTGTGGATCAGATAGAAGGATCTGGCCTGTTCTCCAGGAACAGAAAAGTTCTTCAGGAACAGCAGTTTTTCTCATCTGTCTTTGGTCAAATTATCATTCCTCTTGCTTTTCCATAGAGTCCCTAATATATTTGGGGTATACTCCTCAAAGAGTGGCTAAATTGTCAGGGTGCTGTTTTTATCTGGTAGGCATTTGGGAACCTTTTGAAATGACCAGTCCTCTCTTTGCAGATTACCACTATTGCTTTTGGTTTGTTTGTTTGTTTGGTTGGTTGGTTGTTTTGGTTTTTTTTTTAACAATAGACTTCCTTGCTCATGCACAATGTTTTTAATACTAGTCATTTTCTCTCTCTTTCCCTTCAGACCTGGAGAGGTGGCCCTTTTTGACATTCAAGGTTGTTTGAATACTGAAGGGGTTTTGCACACATAATTAACTTCTTTCTCTGTGATTCACTTTTTATTTCCAATTTTATTTTCAAAATGCTAGTAGTAATTCACGGTTTTTGGTGGGTTTTGGTTTTGTTTTTGGGTGGGTTTTTGTTGTTGCTGTGTTTGTTTGTTTGTTTGTTTGTTTTTGTTGCCAGGACAGAACAAACAGCCCATTTATTCTGAATGACATTGATCTTATCCACAAAAATTTCCTCTTCTGGAAGCCCTTTTCCCCACCGCAGACAGGAATTACACTGGTGACATTACAGAGACTTATAAAATACCCCAAATAACCAGGTTGAGTGCTTAATTCTGCTAATTCAACAGCTCCAAGTCTCTAGGCAAGTCTGCACAATAAGCAGCAACAGTTTTGGCATAGGGAGGAGTAAAGATGCAGAATACAGTGCGTGGTATCACCTCACTCACCCTGTTTCTGCCTTTCCATCCAGGAATGCCACGTGACACAGTATGGGACATTAACTCTGCTAGTCATGGAGATACTCCTTCTTCACATTTTGGGCTTTACAAGGGAACTGAGAATGGACTAATCTATTCTTCCCCAATCATTGCAGCCATCTCTTGTCATTACTCAGTTAATCCTCTTCACTGTCAAAAACTAAACATAGGTTCAGTTCTTCACACAACCATTCAATATATCAAAGAGTTCTGAAAGATAATGCACATCATTTCCAACAGAAACATCTACAAGGTAATCATCTGCATCTGAACGAGTAATCAGACTTCCCATGTAGCCAGAGAGAAGCAGGCAAGAGGTGATTCATCTCCTAAAGTAGAGAGCTAAAATAGACCAGATGATTCAGATCCCCCATGTACTTATTTCTCTTCATTGACTGTGCTTGGAGCTAGTTCAGAGAGAGGTGTACATACATTGTAATGTATAAAGGTGGGTGAAAGAGGTGTCCCCAAAAGGATTTTAAATAGGGTGGACTTGGCTCTTACCACTGACTCGTTTACTATATTTTAGATAAGTTTCCTGAGTTTGAAGGTGGACTCTTATCACTTGGGTCATCTAGATTTCGTATACATCTAAGATATTTGCTAGTTATGAGAAGGAAGTTTAGATCTTCCTCTCTAGTTAAACATAAAAAGCAACAATTCAAGTTTCCTTCTATTCAGAGATTGCACCTTGTGGGACAGAACTGCATGTTTCTGACTAAATACTTTTCCAGGGGATTGATTCATCTTGTTAACCTAGACAGCCTTTTGTGTAGACAAAATTTACACATTATTAGTTTTTGTCTCCTCTTTGGCTGATTATTCCTTTGTAACAGAGTTGCTGCAGTTGGATGTTTCATTTGCACACTTCAGGCTCTCTTGTCATACATGTATTTGTGATCACCCTTGTGCCCCTGCTTCTTCAAGTCTACACCAGTCAAATTCCAAGATTTCTGTTTTGGCTAGCTGGTTTCTCCAGTTAGTCTTTTCTCAGTATTGTCTGTATCAAAATTGTCATTATTTCACGTTACAAAGGATAAGAATATAATCAGCTGTGTAACTTCTCCATTTCAAGGATTCCCATCACCTGGCAACCAGTTAACTGGAGGGTGTTTCCTGCACCAGCCAGTTTAGGGGCTTTTCTGGACATAAAAGAATATGGAGTAGCAAAGAGACCAGGATCTGTTACCTGTCCTTTTGTAATTCATTCTCATTTCCTAAAGCACCTGCTCTTTGTGAAGGACACAATCCAGCTTCTCCTCCAGCTAGAAGCTGTGTTTGGTGAGACAGCTGCTGATTCAGGCCCTCCTAGAGCACTTTGAAGTTCAAATGCTCTGATAGACACATTTCTCAAGGAGACTTCGGTAGGAAAAGCATAAGGATCCCTCCAAGGGCAGCTCAACAATAAGACCATTAAATCTAAAGTATTACAAGTGGGTTGTGGGCAATGAGGTCAGAGATGCAAGGCTCTTGTATTGCACAATGAATGTGAATGAGAGCTGAGATGCTGCAGACAGTGGTCATAAAGGCACGTTATCAGAACTAGTTTGTTACACAAACTAGCTGACACATCTCAAGGGTCAGTGTGGGTATTTCAAGCATGAAAACTTGCTGAATGGGCAGTACACTTGTGATATAGCAAAAGATGCTTAATGCTGGTTAAATAGAGTGCTCTCTCTTTATATACAGCTGGAGGTCTCAGTATGGAAGATCTACAGAGACATGCTCACATCATAGTCACACAAGGGATAAAAAGTACAAAGGAAAAAAATAAAGCAAGCCCTCCTGCTCTCATTATAAGCCATAAAATGCACTGGTAACATTTTCTCTGCAAGCCAAGGCCTTTCTTCCAAGCTGCGTGGAGGCAGATGAGGAGATGGAAGGGGGTAGAGAATCAGATCATGTTCTTGTTAGCTTAATGATTTATGTCTAAGTTTGTTTGTCTCTGGTGTGATTAATTGCTTCCAATTACCTGCTTCCACAAAGTCAGTTCTGTACAGGAAAGATGCATCCTTGTGGATGGGATCTCTTATGTTTGGATGAATCAACCCCGAAAATGCCCCAGTGATCCTGTGTGTCACAGATGGGACAGATTATTAGAAACTAAATCTGGGACAGGAGAGAGATTCAGGAGGCCAGCCAGATTTTAAATTTTTTTCAGAATATTCTAATTCTTTGTGTGGCCCTAATGCTTGCATACCTTTTCCTGCTTCCCACTCCTTGTTTTATTTATTGCTGTCAGAGACTGAAATATTATGGTTTATGACTTAAAAATTTTCTTGAAGGCCTTTTAAAACTGTATTACAAAAGCTGCAGAGAAGACACCGAACCCTGAATAGGGCCCTGACTGAGGCCTTACACTGCTCCCTGATGAAGGTAAGATAAAGTAACAACTCAGGGCTGGGGACATTCACAAAGCACAGGCTTAACACCTCCAAGGTGGAGACCACAGCCCCAGGGCTATCAGCTGCCAGGCTCCCACAGACCCTCAAACCAAAGGGTGGAGGGAGGAGAGGCTTTGGGTGTCTTGGAAAAGCCTCTGGTCAGAGGTGCAGTGACTCCCATCCTCCACTGTGCAGAGGAGCCCAGCTGAGGGGTGCTCACTGGGGGGGAAGCTTATCCACAGCAGAAGGGGGTGACATGGCCCATCAAAGGGGCCCCCCTCAAAGGGGTCCCCAGACCCTGCACCAGAGCACCAGAGATGATGCAACAGACCCTCAGTGTTGCAAGGGACAGTGTCAAGCCAGCCCCCGCAAGGAGACACGTGGGCGTTCCCACCTGGCCCAAAGCGTGTCTTAATCCCCGGGATTCTGCACTCTTTGGCCTGTGGTGTGGTGGCGGCGTGGCCACGGCAGCGATGGGAGACCCTCACCACCAGCAGAGCAGATGGAGGGGAGCAATGAGACATCACTGGGACCCTCGGATGGGTGATCTGCTTCCACCTAATCCCTGTCACCTCTCCCTGTCCCCCCACCCCCCACCCCCACTTCTTTTTCTATTTTCTTTTTCGTTTTCTTTCTTTCTTTCTTTCTTTCTTTCTTTCTTTCTTTCTTTCTCTTTCTTTCTTTCTTTCTTTCTTTCTTTCTTTCTTTCTTTCTTTCTTTCTTTCTTTCTTTCTTTCTTTCTTTCTTTCTTTCTTTCTTTCTTTCTTTCTTTCTTTCTTTCTTTCTTTCTTTCTTTCTTTCTTTCTTTCCTTCCTTCCTTCCTTCCTTCCTTCCTTCCTTCCTTCCTTCCTTCCTTCCTTCCTTCCTTCCTTCCTTCCTTCCTTCCGAATTCCTTCCTTCCGAATTCCTTCCTTCCTTCCTTCCGAATTCCTTCCTTCCTTCCTTCCTTCCTTCCTTCCTTCCTTCCTTCCTTCCTTCCTTCCTTCCTTCCTTCCTTCCTTCCTTCCTTCCTTCCTTCCTTCCGAATTCCTTCCTTCCGAATTCCTTCCTTCCTTCCTTCCTTCTCTTTGCCTCTCTACTATTAAATAAAATACATCAATTTTTTGGCATCAACATCTAACCTCGTTTGGTTTTAATCTCGTTTCTGGGAATATTTTAAACCTTCTAAGTTCCAGTTTATGCAGAGAGACTTAGCTTTCTTTGCTTTTCTGGGTTTAAACCGGATTGTAACAATTGCACATGCCAAAAGCTCAACTGCCTTGTATCCAGATTACGAACATGGGAAAGGGAAAGGGTGGCTGACTGACTGGAGTAAACTGGAGCCTGGTCTTGAACCAGGGTACACATGAGCTGTGCTATCACCCTTCTTGCATGGGAGGGCCTGTTACTCCTGAACTCTGGCGTCTACGAAACAGTAGTCAAGATGTGGGAGGTCAGGTGAGCAATGTGCTATCCTTCTGTAGTGGTGTGCAGAGCATTTATTGGAATCATAGAATCATAAAGGTTGGAAAAACCTCCAAGATCATCAAATCCAACCTTTGACCAAACACCGCATCAGCTAAACCATAGCACCACATCCAGTTTTTTCTTGATCACTTTCTATTCGCACAGTGAGGCAAGACCGGTGTTTTGCTTGTGTTTGTTCTTCAGTGGACAGGAAAGAATTGTTGGTGAAATTCCAAAGTGGGGGTTTGTTTCAGAAATGAGACCTTGTATACATAAAGAGGTGAGTTTGCAAAATGACTGCTTTGTTTCTCATGTGCTGCTGAAGGAGGAGGAAAGGACTGATGTAGCTTTGCTGATTTCTGGGTTTTACATCTGCTTTGAGTGTGTCCTGAGATGTGATGAGGATTAAGCACTGTTGCAGTCACTTTGTCTTGTTTCTTCTGTAATTTTCTCAGTACTTTACTGTTGCTTCTGGCTTTTTCACTGACCTACATTTCTTTGCTTTTGCCCTTCTGCTAGGAATGTAGCAACGCTTCCCTGGATGCCTTCTCTCCCTCAGCCTTCCCTCATGGTGCTGTTCATTCACTTGTATTTTATCAGATACCATTAACCACAAAAATTCACCATGAACTGCAGATTTTTCACTTTCTTTATATCAGGGAGGTGCATCTGTATTGTGACAGGATTGTATGTCAGGTCCGATAAGGAGACCAGAACTTCTCTGTTTCAATCCCAGATGCATTATAGGCCAAATTCTAACTCTGATAGAAAGATACTTGAATGTAATTCAGGGTAAAATTTAGCCTATAGTATAACCTTCCTGTCAGAGACAACAATTTAATACCTAGTTTGTGGATAGCATGAAATTAAGCAGAACCACTATCCTAAACTGTAATAAAATCTATTGACATCCAAACTATGTATTATGCATATGTAGTGTATTATCCTAAGGCAAAAACGCACAGAGGTTTGACAGCAATCTAATGAAGGAATGCAAAAGAAATAGGATTTAAATAAAAATCTGTAAAAGGACAGAAAATGTACCTGATAGCCAAAGGACTGGTTCTTTTTATGATCTGTTTCAAGCAAGTGCAGTTCTGGGAGCAGAAGAGGAGTTATGGGAGTGTAATGAGGAAGATTAAGGGGAAATCAATGAGGGTGATTGAGAAGGATGAAGATTTTTGTTAGGAAATGGGCGCCAGGGCTGCAGGAGATGATGCTGCAGAAGCAGTCAGAACACAAAATGAGTCCATGTGATAGGGTGGTGAGAAGGGAGGAACTGCTGATCTTCCACACTGAGGATGGCAGTGAAATGCTGAAAGGAGTCAGTGCTTCCAGTGAGTAGGACAAGCCATTGGTTTAAGGAAATCCTGTTTGGTAATTTTGCCAGGTGTGACCACAAGGAACCACTGCAGCAATTCCTCCTTTGCCAGCCAGCTGGCTTTGTGGATGGACATTGAGTTGACACAAAGGCTACATTAAAGACTAGAAACAATACCTGACTAGGCAATGAGAGATTGGCCAGCTCCCATCAGAAAGAGGGCAGAAACAAATATCCACATCCCATGGATGTCTTGGAAGATATATTTGCAGGCCCTCTCCAGACTGCATCCTGCCATCTTAAGAAGATTATTTTTTTATTTTTCTCTTTGAACTCTTAGCAATAGAGCAAAGGAAGAAGTGTTGAGATCCCATCTTAAAGAGAAAAGACTATCAGTCTAGTCTCAATGAATGTGGGTTTTCCTCCTTTTTTAAAACAAACAGCTCTTGCTAATCATTTTTAGCCGTTTAACTTATTTAAAAGTTAGCAACCATCAAAATTACCATCCTTAATCTAAAATGTGTCAACATCCTGAAACCTACTGGGATTTTGCAATTTATTTTTAATGTGTAAATTGTCTTCGAGAATTAAGGGTACTATGATGTTCATAAAAAGCATGTTTTTACTATCACTGGAGAAATAGAGCTAAATAATAAATTAAAGCCTTTCTACAAAAACATTAATTTTTTGCATAGATTTGTTTGTAAAACTCCCTTATTTGTAAGCAGTGATAAAAAATATTCTGCACACTTTCTTTTTTGATAGTGAAATGAGAAAAACATAATAGGAAAGTAAAATTAAATTATATTTCATTACTGATGACAACCTGAATAAAACATGGAAAGAGCATTATCAGGCTTCAAGAACTTCTGGCACCTTGACAACAAACAGAACAAATCTATATCCACTTAAAAGCTCCCACACATTAAAGTACCCCAAAATAATAATCTCTCTTTCTGTAGCTGCAAACTAGATGAACTGTCAGTGAACAAAAGGAAAGCATTTCCTCTTGAATTTTTCATAAGAGCTGTGTTTCAAAAGAAGCATTTCACATAGCCTTCCTTACTTCATTTCATACCAGGGCACACCCCAATGCTGCACTTAAAATGCTTAGAAACCTCTCTGGGGCAAAGAGTCCCTGGGCATCCAATTTCAATCACACACAGTCTTCATCGAGACTAATCTAGATCAGGAGTAAACAACATACAAAGACAGGGCATTCTTACTGATATGTGAGTCTTTGTTTGCTCTGAAAGCAACACAAAATGCAATGCAGCATAGACAAAAGAGCATAGAGACAAAAGTTAGATAGACCTCCAGATAGCTCAAAACTCTGAAGTCGCCTTCAGTGTGCTCCCAACAAAGCTTTCCTCCTTTTTAGACACAGTTTTCAGGGATGGATGCAGGATTCTTTCACTCTGCTCAGTACTGATGCCACTGTGTCCAGTGCTGAGCTCCCCAGGACAAGAGAGTTTTTTATGTCCTGGAGCAAGTCCAGTGAGGGGTTACAAAGATACTTAAGGGACTGGAGCATCTAAGAAGAGGTTGTAAGAGAAGGGCTGGCTCAGCCAGAGAAGAGAAGACGCAGAGGGAATCTTATCCATGTGTACAAGTACCTGACTGGGGAGTGCGGGGGTTGTAATGACGATGGAGCCAGGCTCTTCTCAGTGGTACCCACTGAAAGGACAAGAGGCAATAGTCATGAGTTGACACACAGGAAAGAAAAAAACATTTTCACTGTGAGGATGACTAAGAACTGAAATGTTCTGCCAAGAGACGTGGATCTCAGTCCTTGGATATATTCAAAATCCAGCTGGGCATAACCCTGAACAACCTGGTTTAGCTAAGCCTGATTTGAGCAGGGTGTGGGCTGGACAATCTCCAGAGGTCACTTCCAACCTCAGCAATTGTGTGATGCCAAAGTAGCAAAGACTGTAGTAGCTGTTCTCCTGGAGAGTGTGGCTCATCATCCAGAGAGACTGTTCTGTGAGTGCAGCAGCTCTGAAAAATACACCATACCCCAACAGCTGCTGGACTCAGTACAGTGGTAGTGGTGAGAACTCTGCTGTTTTCTATAACTTCCAAAAGTACTTCAGAAGATCATAAAATCCTCTGAGCAGAGATCCTGCTTTGCTTTGTAGACTCTGCCCATTTTTCAGGGTCATCAAGGCATGCATTGTGCGGCAATAAATAATGGATGGACAGTTGAGAGCCACAGAACAAGCAAGAATCACAGAGCAAATCTGGAACCTTCAGTGTTCTTGCCAGAATCTCTTTTAGGACAAAAACAAAACAGCTCCAGCAGAGGTCAGTTAAGGAAAACTTATTTTGTTGAAAGATTTGCTTTGGCACAGAGTGTAACTTTGAAAGAAAAATAACAGGCTTTATGTTGTGTTTAAGAGATTCAAATATAAGCATTCCTTAAAAAGAAATAAAGACACATATCCTCAAAATATTAGCTACTATGTTTTCAAGTCCTTAGAAAAGTTCAGTCGCTGTAAAAGTGAACAGAAAAGATTATTATTCCATTTCAGTGTTCCTAATCTGGGTTTATAGAAAAGTTAGACAGGTTTCAATTAAGTTTAAACAGTCCTGAAAGGTTGTTTCAAACAATGCAAACTTTCTTCTTCCCTTTCACCCTTCTTCTGCTTTCTTGGCTGCTCACAATGTTTTAACTCTTCCCTGAAGTTCTCTCTGAGCCCCATTCCTCATGTTAGGGCCTCGTAACATCCTATGGTCAGTGCCCATGCTGTGATTTTAATCACATCAGAGGGCTTTCAATGAGGCAACATGAAAATTAATATCTCTTAAGAATTGAGTATTCCTGTGGAGTATCTAAAACAGTGCACAGCCAACCTTACAATCTAACTGATCAACCTTGGAGTCTTTAAACAGAAAACTCTAAAAAATGAGGATTTGAAATCAGGAATACATCTAAATAGCATCTAAATAGTATGACCCACACACAACTGTCTTCAGTGATAATTTCTCTTTCCCTCTTTGAGTATTTTTCCTCCTGATTATTTATTTTGTTGTATTAGGTTTGTGTGGTAAGGTTTTATGGGAGGGGCAGGGTGGCTTCTGTGAGAAGCTGCCAGAAGGTTCCCCTATGTCCAATAGAGCCAGTGCCAACTGTCTTCAAGATGGATCTGCCACTGGCCAAGGGTGAGCCCATCAGGCATGATAGTAATGCCTCTGTGATAACATATTTGAGAAGGAAAAAAAAAAGTTCTTGTGCAGTTTGCAATTATAGCCAGGGAAGAGCAGGGTGAGAACATGTGAGAGGAACACCTCTGCAGACACCAAGGTCAGTGGAGAAGGAGGGGCAGGAGATGATCAAGGCACTGCAGCAGATTCCCTTGCAGCCCCTGGTGCAGCCCATGGTGAGGTAGCTGTGCCCCTGCAGCACATAGGGGAGCAGAGATCCACCTACAGCCCATGGAGGATCCCACGCTGGAGCACGGGGATGCCCAAGGGAGGCTGTGACCCCATGGGAGACTTGTGCTGGAGCAGGGTCCTGGCAGGGACCTGTGTGTGGCCCCATGGAGAGAAGAGCCCTGTCCTTGAAGGACTGACCCCATGGAAGAGTGACCCACATTGCATCAGTTTGGGGAGGACTGTTGCCCATGGAATGGACTCAGTTTGGAGTATTTCGTGGAGGACTGTCTCACATGGGAGGGACCCGTGCAGCAGGGGAATTACTCCTCTCCCCAAGAAGTGACAGGAACAATGTGTGATGGACTGACCATAACCCCCATTCCCTGTCTCCCTGCACACTGGGGGAGGAGGTAGGGCTGGGAAGGAGCAAGGGGTGGGGAGAAGGTGGTTTTGCTCTGATTCTGTTGGTAATAAATTCAATTCATATCCCCAAGTTGAGCCTGTTTTTCCTGCGATGGTATTTGGTGAATGATCTATCCTGGGCCTTATCTCAACCCATGAACCCTTCATTTTATTTTCTCTCCCGTGTCCAGCTGTGGAAGGGAATGATAGAGAGGTTTTGGTGGGTGTCTGGTGTCTTGACAGGGCCAGTCTGCTACAGGGGTTTGTCTCCCGTGGGAGGAACACCACACTGAAGCAGGAGAAGGGTGTGAGGAGTCCTGTCCCCAAGGAGGAAGGAGCAACTAAGGCAACGTACAATGAACTGACTGCAGCCCCCAATCCCAGTCCCCCTGTGCCTCTGCTGGGGAAGAAGGTAGAGAATTTGGGAGTAGAGTTGAGCCTGGGAAGAAGAGAGGGGTGGAGGAAAAGTGTTTTAAGATTTGGGTTGTATTTCTTATTCTCCTGCTCTGATCTGTTTGGTAGTAAATTAAGCTAATTTCCCCAAGTCAAATCTGTAACTGGTGAGTGATCTCCTCCTGTCCTTATCTCACTCCATGAGCCTTTCTTTATGTTTTCTCTCACTTGTCCAGTTGGGGAGAGAAATGATAGCTTTGCTGCGCATTTGGTGTCCAGCCAGGGTCAACCAACCACATTTGTTATGAGTCTACAATGCATCTCCTTTAAGGAAAGGCCTTTTGTGTGCAAAATTTAGCACAGTAGTAGTCTGACATAGCAGTAAATAAGATGTGAACATCAGAGAAAGTGTGAAAATGGATCATAATTACCTGAATTAAGAGACTTGGAAAACAAGGATAGAATTTGATACAGGTGAGGACACACCTCAAGTACTGAGTCCAGTTCTGTGCCACTCACAACAATAAAGACATTGAGGTGCAGGACTGAGTCCAGGGAAGGGCAATGGACCTGGGGAAGGGTCTGGAGCACAAGGCTGGTAAGGAGCAGCTGGGGGAGCTGGGGGTGTTCAGTCTGGAAAAAAAAGGAGGCTCATGAAAAACCTTATCACCCTCTCAAACTCCCTGAAAAGAGGTAGTAGACAGGTGGGGGTCAGACTCTTCTCCTAAGTAACAAGAGACAGGACAAGAGGAATTGGCCAAAAAATTGGATAGTAGGAAAAAATTCTTCACCAAAAGGGTTGTCAAGCATTGGAACAGGCTTCCCAGGGAAAGGGTGGAGTCACCATCACTAGAGGTATTTAAAAGATGTGTAAATGTCGTGCTGAGGAGCATGGTTTAGTGGTGAACATGGGGTTGTTCAGCTGTGTTGAAGCGTTGGGCTCATGTTCAGATTTGATGATCTCAAGGGTTTTTTGCAATGTAATGATTCTAAGATTCTACCAAAATAGGACAAAACACGATCTGAAAATTCACAAAATCAATAAGATAACTATCAATACTACATGAGAGAAGAACTCAGAAAGGCCAATTCTAAGAAAGACAGCAAAATGTGCAGTTGCTTGCAAAGAGATATGGCAGAAAAATAGGCCAGTGTTATTATAAACATCATTCTCTATACCTCACATTTAAGTGTGAAAAAAAATACCATCAAAAATGTTATCCAAAATCATATGTTAAAATCTTTAAGTAATAAATGAACAGTAAGAATGATGAATAAAACTAGAAATTCATATCTTGGTATGCAATATAGAGAGGAATAAGCAACAAGAGGATGAGAATGATTTAGAATATCACTTAAGGATATAAGTAATAGGATGAAAGTAAGCTCAAGGTAGTATAAAATGACAGTAATTCAAACAAATACTGATGATTTGATATTGTGAAGAACCATCTTCCCAGAGAAATGGTGAAACCATGTGAAAATTTGCCGAACATAAATAAATGTACAGCAGGGAACTCCTGTACTGTTGAAGAGATATATGTATTTATTTGTCCATGTCATCTATTTATTACGGTGCTTCAGCTGAAGAAACAAGAGGCAAGCCTTTCTTTCCTCATGTGGCAAAAGCAGGTGCTGCTGTAAACAGCATTAGACTGCCACTGGCAGATTAGCACTTGAGACATGTAGCCCAAAAGCAGGACAGAAATGATGGATCTAGGAAGTGATTGATTTTTGAACCAATGTGTGCTGGAAAACCTGCTAGGAATAATATAAGCAGATATGTGGTCATGACCAATGACAGGAGAAGGATCAGTAAATAATAAATTGAGCTCCCAGGATCAAGCAATAAAGGTGTTAAACAGCCTGGCAGGCTTTCCCACGGCAATATATCACAATGAGAGTTTAGGCAGAGTTTTGGAGGTTGACAATTTTGTATTTTGCTTCCTTTTTGTTTTACTTGAAAATGTAACATACAAGTCCATGATATTTATTTCAGAGAAATCTCTGTGTACATTTCAAATAAGTTGAGCGTTTTCTCTGACAAAAAAAAAGCCTAAAGAACTGAAGGGCAGAGTGGCTGTTGAGTACCTGTTCCCATATCACCAGTTCTAATTTGATCACATCTACCTTGTCATAAACAGAAGGAATATTTAACATTGCCCACAGAGCCCCTCAGCTCTGATCCTCCCCTTCCAGCATCCATTACCTCCACACAGGTTCTCTTTGGTGGCTGTCAAGAGACTGTCACTGACTTCATCCATTTTGGGATAAAACTTGTATGAAGAAACAGGTTTTGTATTGAGACATCCAGCTCTGATTTTTGGCATTTGATTGCACTGTGGTATGGCCCCCTTTCAGAAATGTACCTGTTCGCCACATTTGTGTTCTGTGGATTTCTTAATGACCCAGTTTCTGCCAGTGTTGGTTTCTAAAGAAGAACAGGGAACAGTGGTTGTTGCTTTGATTTGTTGAAGCATTGGAAGAGATTGTGGCTTCAAAGAGATTTATGGTCCATGAAAGCCTGTGTGCTCTTCTTCCTTTGGGATTTCTCCTCTAGGTGGATACAGAAGTTACGAGCTGCTGGCACAGGGTAAAGAACAGTAACTCACAGGACAGGTGAGTCAGATTTCATCTCACCTTTCACATCTTGCTGGAATTTCAATACATCCAATGACCTTCAAGTCCAATGAAACAGGAGAGTTTGAGCCCCACTCTCCAGAAGTTCCTTTCAGTGCTAAGTTGGGTGCATCTAAGTTTCTTCATAGGTCAGCACACACTCGATGGATGAGGCAGAGGTGATGAATCCACATCATGCTCCCATTTTACAGCTGTTAACTGGAGGATTAAGAAGATCATCACTGTCCTCATTCCTGCTTCTTTGCTGAATCTGACCCATACCTAATCTCAGCCTCTGTCTTTGCATGCTGCTATGTCTTTGGATCTTTGTGAGACAAGTAAAGACTTAAATTAGGGTGTAGGTATTCATAGACATAAAAGCCCAATAAAACATAACTGAAAGTTGGGACTTAATTTTCTTAGGGGACTGACAATCCCAGTTTCAGTAAAACAGGAGGAACTATTTTAACTAACCCTGTATAGGTGAGTCAGGAAATTATTTGATAGCACTCACACCATGAAGATGGCCCATCTTGTCCAGTCCACTGCCTATATTAAATAGTACAGTGTTTATGGAAGGTCATTCTTGCCATAAAGACACCCCATTCTTTGAAAACTTTTGAGGTCATCTTAGACAAATATCCATCAGGAATAAACTAGACATAATTGATACTTCCACAGAGCAGAGGAAATAAACAGGTAAGTTCTGGAAGTTTTTCTCCTGTCTTGTTTTTTATTATGAACCCAACAAACCAAACCTGAAAATCAGACAATTCAGCTGCTCCACAGAAAGGCAAACCAGCAGGAGCTTAACAGAGAGCATTCATGGAATTTAGGGACTGGAAGCTAATATTTTAAGAAGAAGTAAGAGAAAACAAGAGCATTAGGGGATCAGAAAGTAAAGCTACACACATTATGATATAACCATTGGTATCTGGCCCTATAATAAGTTTTTCAGTTTCTTCCATTAGATGTTTTTTTAAGTGTCATTTAAGACCCTTCAAAACTTAATTACTACCAAGTTAATGATGGCGGTACATGGTCAGTGTTAAAGCTGAGGTCACTTATCAATAACAAGGTGAGAGAAAGGCAATCAAACATTACTCATCCTTAGGGTTTGTTAGTGACCAAAGACAAAAATATTGATCCCAATTCATTTCCAAAGTGAAAGTGGAAACAACACAAATAGCATTAAAAATCCCTTTGCTACAAGGCAAAGTACAAAGACCAAAGATGAATTTTAGCTATTTTCTGTCTTTTCCTGATCAAGGTGGAGACTTATTGACAGGCATGTCTGAAAAAGCTTCTCTTGCTGCTGCTTACTACACTTGATTTCATAAGAAGGAACTTCGATCTTAAGGGCTGTCAGTTTGGCACCTATAATGAGTATAACATTCATTTCAAAAGGAAAAATACCAAAAAAAGCTAAATGACAGGCTAAACTGCATCTCTACAAGCAGAACTGCTGATCTCCCAAGATAGTGTTCCCAGCCCACACACCCCTCACACTACCAGGTGCTGTTGCTTCTTTTTTTTTCCCCCCCCCAGTCTTCCTCATTACATTTCCTTGGCAGAAATTCCAGTGTGGATGCTAGCAATAGACTTGCCTTGATGCTGCTCATCACAATCCCTGGTGACAGCTTATTATCTCATTATCAACATTAATAATAAACGTGTGTTTCACTGAATATGCAATGTGAGAACCAAATATATATATCTGTGTGTGTATATATATATATATATATATACACACATATATATATATGTGACTTCACACTGCATTTATTTGAATGTGTAATGTCTGGTATAAATGCAGACTCAAAGGACTACGAGGGAAGGACACAATTGACATGCAGAACCAGGCCTGGTTGAGAGCCGTGACAGAGAGTTCTGGTGTGCCTGTGGGTAAGTCATTTGACCCCATGCACACCTTCTTCCTTATTCTTGAAATCCCTGTTGCACCTTTAAGGAGTGATTTAAGTTTGGTGTGCTACATGCTGCAGTGTTTCAATACATGGTCTTAGTTTTTGTATGAACAACTACAAGTTGATAAGCATAGGAATAAACAATCTGATATTTGTGTTTCTGAAGACATGTAGTTAAGAATAACTAATGGCTTATTTTTCCCTTTCACACTGTCTAATAGTAAATGTGACTTTCCAAAGAAAATCAACTTTATTTTTATCCCAACACTTTTTTTTTTTTTAATTTGAAAGTTCCTGGTTTTGAATGAAAGAAAGTATTTTAGTATAACTTGAAGTATCAAAAGCTGACACACTATCAAAGCAAATTTTGTAGATTAAATAAAAAAAAAAGAACATTCTCATCATAAAATAAAAACTGGGCATACTAGTAGGTCTTAAAAAACCTAATTTCTGGTTTTAATTTCTGAGAATATTTTTGTTGCTATTTCAATTTCAAGCAACCAGAGCTGTAAAGCTTTTAGAACTGCCTATAAAAAAAATAGTAGTCAAAGGGAGCACTCCTTTAATGGAGACTACAGCTCATTTGGCCTTACTGGGATGGAAGAGTGCTGGTGGAAATAAATGCATATTCGTAGTAAGGGATTCTGGGACTCCTCAAACACTGTTACTGAGGGAGACTCCTTCATCCTTGCCAAAGATAAACTCCAGCCCAAGCACAGGAGACAGTGTTAACAAAACCACACCTACTTGGGAGAGTAGCCAGCAATGTCCTTACACCTCAGGCTAAATTTCACAAGAAGGAACCAAATTAATGAAATCTGCAGCAGGCCAGAATATCTGAAAATAGTTCCATTTGCTTTCTAATGGAGATTGATTGCAGATACATTAATTTGAGCAACTGTATCCTGACCTCAGTCTATCCTGGCCGTCAAATTTTATGCAGAGAATGTGAATGCAAAAGAAAAAAAAAAATCTCTAAACAAGAACATCTAGAAAACATTACAATTAAGATGAGGAAATGTCACTCTGACAGCTCTGTGTGTCCTTAAGCATTTCCCAAAACAACTTCTCATATGGCACAGCTCTTGCATGAAGTTAAAAAAATGAGACAATTGAGTGTACTGTGTAGAAAGGAGTCTAGTCTAGAGAGAAAGGTCTAAGTATGCTTAAAATATTATGGATCATCAAAATGGAATGGCAGACATTCAAAACAGAGAATGCACACATGGAATGCCAGCACCAAGTGTTTTATCCATTCTCCTATGGAAAAATAAAAAGCAACAAGTGCTTTAAAATACAGCAGAAACACTTCAAGCATAAATGCTGTGTTGTTTAGTCCTTCACTGAAATATAAACGCAGCAGCTCCAGTTTCATTTGAAAGACGACAAAAACAATAGAAGTTGTTCAATACTGAGCTAAAAAGTCAGGAAGCCAAGACTCTTTTCCTCAGCCCAGATCTCTTCCCCACCCCTTCACCACCCTTTTAAATTCACTCTCATTTTGAAGCCAGCACCGTTCTTTGAAACTGAATCGACATGAAAGTTAAACAAGCTCAAGTGAATATCATGAAGAAAGGACTGAATATGAACAAAACATTATTTTGAAGTTCCTGTTTTTCTTGCTGAAGAGCATTCCTCCTCTAAACTGTAACTCAACTCTGAAACTGTTTTGAGAATGGAAGTGTCTTCAGAAATATGCCAGAATCAAGACTATGCCTCTTGTAAAAATTATACATAAATTCGTCAGGAAGCATCAATATGGTCAAGCAGCTGTAATTACGAAGGTGTGTAATGAAGACAAATCCTAAAAATCCTTGCTCTAGGGAGTTTGATTAATTTGGAAGAGGTCTTCAAGCAATGGGATTAGAGAAAAAGTAACAAAAATTGTTGGCTTGGACTTGCTCTCCAATGACATGTACAAGCTTCTGTTTCCTTTAAGTTCCTAAATATTAAAAAACCCTGAAATTACACTCCTTGCATGACAGTTTGCATGGAAATGTCCCCTTTATGGGATATTTAAAGCAGTTGTAGCTGTTAAAACTAACTTGGCATCCCAGACATAGGTACATCCAGGGCAGCTACCCAAAGCAGATACTTGATGTCCTACAGAACAGAACCATTCTCCTCTGGCACATAACCAACTCCCACAATGTGTCACCTTCTCTCTTCTCTTGCTTTAGAGAACTGGAGAATTCACAAAAATATTTCCTGCATATTTGTCTCCTTCTGCTCCTCTCTAAGATCCTTGGAAGACTGGTTTCGAACTTACTGTCTGCGTCCTCCCACCAATGTCATAATCATGTTCATTCATGTGATGATTTGCCTGTGTCTTCACACCTGGGAAGCTTCAGACAAACTCAGACTGGCTGAAAGCTGTGTACTTTATTTAGTCTTCATTTCTTGCCTTAAACTTTCTTTAAATCAGACTTTTCTGTGCCTTGTTTAGACAGTAAGATCAGGACTGCAGAGCTTAAACTTGCTGAAAAAAGACTAAGCAAAAAAAAACCTACTGCAGTATAAACTTGGCTAGATTGCCTGAGTACCACTCTATTATGAATATTAAATAACAAAGATAATCGTATTTTGCCAATTTCTGTTCTGCTTCATTCAGCCCATGCAGAGAGTACTGAGAGCTCCATCCATCCATGAAACCCTGGAATGTCTTGCTGGCTGGTATTACTATTAACAAATGAAAAACATCAAAAAATGCAATCGTTGCTAAAGGACATTTTATAAAAAATAAAACTAATCTAAAATTTTTCACTCCCTTGCCCAAGGATCACAATTTCTTGGTCTGTGTGTCTGTCTATCCAACTGTCTGTCTATACAACTCTGTCTAAAAGTTCCCTCTTCTCTACTAGAAATAACAAGGTCCTGCACCTGTGTTGGGACCATCCCAAGCACAACTGCAGGCTGGGGCATGAAGGAATTGAGAGCTGCCCTGAGGAGAAAAACTTGAGGATGTTGTAGGATAAGAAGACTAACATGTCCCAGCAAGGTGCCCTTGCAGCCCAGAAAGCCAAACCTGTCCTGAGCTGCATTAAAAGCATTGTGGGCAGCAGGTGAGGGAGGGGATTCTCTCCTTCTACTCTGCTCTGGTGAGACCCCACCTGCAGTGCTGCATCCAGCTGTGGGGTCCACAGCAAAGGAAGGATGTGGACCTGTTGGGATGGGTCCAGAGGAGGTAAAAAAGATAATCAGAGGGCTGGAACACTTCTCCTGTGAAGACAGGCTGAGAGAATTGGAATTGTTTGGCCTTGAGAAGGCTCCAGGGTGACCTTAGAGCATCTTCCAGTACCCAAAGGGGTTACAAGAGAGCTGGAGAGGGACTTCTCACAAGTGGTGACAGGAAAAGGGGAAATGGCTTCAAACTGAAAGAGTAGGTTTAGATTAGACATTGGGAAGAAATTCTTTACTTGTGAGCATGGTGAGGCCCTAGCACAGGTTGCCCAGAGAAGCTGTGGTTGCTCCGTCCCTGGTAGTGTTCAAGACCAGGTTGGATGGGGCCCTGAGAAACCTAGTCTGGTGGAAGATGTCCCTGCCCACAACAGGAATGTTGGAACAAGATCATCTCTCCTTCCAACCTAAGCCATTCTATGATTCTGTTATTTAGTTAATCTTAAAACCATCACCTAAACTGTTAGAGAAATTAATTTCTGTTTTTGATTGGCAACTCATCCAGCTGTATTTTCTTAATTGTGGTTACAGAGTAAATGTACTCATCATTATCTTCCTCTGCTGATTTGGCTTTTCTTGGATCCCATGGATTTGTAAGTGAAGCACTTATTCATCAGTCCTCCACACAAACAGTTCTATGCAGCAGAACTCAGTCTTTAAAGAAAAATAGGAAATATTTTGAAATTGCCTTGCTTTGGTCTGACAGTTCATTAGATAAGTCCTCTCTGTAACAAAGGGACATTCAGCAATAGCCTTACATATATCTGATGTTCTCTTTTAGCCATAGGAAGTAAATTTTAGGTTTGGTGCAAGGCGCCAGACTAACAGCTGTGAAGATGTGTCTTCATTCTCCTCACAGACGACTGTTGAGTCAGCAGGGCAAATTTTCTTGCAATACTTTCTTCTGCAGTGAAAGTTTTTGTCTCTTTCTCCTACTTTCTGTGGCCCAGTCAATCCACACATTGCCCTCCCGTTGGCAGAAGGAACACCTGCTCTGACTTTTGTTCTGTTGAACCTTGATAATTTAAATCCAATATTAACTTATGCATTTTGCATGAAAAAACTCAATATTCATTAGAAAATAACGGCTTCTGGTAATTGAAGACCTCAGTGTCCTAGATCTACAACATCTGAGACAGGAAATTCTGGAAAAGACATAAGATCATCTGATCTAGGCACCAATCCTAATTCACATATAACATGCCTAACAGAAGCTAACCTACTTACGAACCCCAGGTTAAGATTTATTCCTTCTTTTGAACTGATGGAAGTGATTTGTTATCATCTCCCCTGAGACACAGCTATAGCAGGATTTTCACAGTTACCAATCTCACCCATCCCAAGTGAGCTACTATTAATTGATCCTCTGAACTTGCTCTGTTTGGGAGTCTACTTCAGGCATTGTTTTGTTTGTTGCCTTCATCAACATTATTTCAACACTGAGTTTTTTCTTCCAGATAATAACGTGCTTACAAGTTTTAAAGTCAATTATAGCCCTACGCATGGAAGAGTTAGTATCAACAAAAAGAACTCCAGACAATTTAAAGGGTAGCTCTGAACATAATTTACAACATAACTCCCATATTTAGATTGACTGCATCTGGAGATGCTTAAATTTGAAACAGATGGTCAGGTGATTTGAAAATCACTCAAGGAAATCTCAAAATCAGCTCACAGCAACATGAAAGAATATCTGCTAGATTGAAAGGGGAAAAAAAGATGGGGCTGTTGATTGGGGTGGAGAGTAAATGAGACTACAATAGATGTTTGGTTCCATAGACTGGAAAGAATAATATTCTGGGTTATGAATATGATATTTGCCATGATACATACTTAGTAAGAGACACATTCTGACAGGCAATGCTTAGTTTCAGACAGCTTAAAATCAGTGCCAATATAGAAACAGGAAATTTATCTTATAAATAAACATGACTAAATATATGAAGACTCCAGGAATTTGAAGTGACAGTTAAAGTGGCACCTTGTGGTTCATCATATTTGATCCCACTGTGTCAATGTCACAGTGGCAGCTGGTATTGAAAATTGCTAGTGGGGAAGAGGATAATAAGCTTCTCTCCTCATCCTTGCCACCTTTCCTAACCAAGTTATTTATATTTATGGCGGACAGAAACTGGGACAGTGGTTTCGAAAGTAGAAAAAAGAAGGGATGTCTAGGTTCAGTATACTCAGATCATGCCTTCAAGTTAAAAAAAGTTAAGACATTTTAGCAGCAGGTAGGGCAGAAAACAATAACACTTATCCCTCTACAGAAATGCCATTTTTCTCCCAAGTTCTGAGCTATGATCACCTGTCCAGCCCTGTCCTAAATCCCCCTGTTTTGTGTTGTACAATTTAATTGACCATTATAGTTGACTGCTTTGTGTAATGGAGAATGTGTCTCCAAATCCCTTCAGGCAGAGTCAAATCTCACTTTAGCTAAATGACCTCCCCAGCTCTTGAGTTATCATATGAGGAAAGAGGACAGCAATGCCTTCTCCTTCTCCCGTTAGATGTCTGAGTCTTCCCAGGCAATGTGTGGTTCTCCTAATATCCCTCACCTGGATGCTGAATGTTCCCATGACTGGCAACCCTGAAAGCCAGGTGTTGCAATATTTCGCATCAGAAGATTTGTGCCTCCTGACATCTTCACAGTCTTACACTTAGGGCTAATATTCCTCTACTGCCAGACTTTATTTTGCCCAAGGAAAGCCCCATGTCTTCCCAGTTCAGCCTATGCACTAGACCATACTTTTCTCCATGCCTCAAAGTGAAACTCTATGCAGAAATGCTGTGAACACAGTTCAATGTTCATTATTAGGTTATCAAAAGCTGAGGTGGTGCATATGACTTTCAGGAGACAGGGAATACAAATGACCCAGGATACTATGGAACTTTTTCCAAACTTCCCATTAATCAGCAAAAACCACATAAAATGGAGCTAGGTTGAGAGGACAGTGCTTTCCAGCAATATCTGGACACCAAGGCTTCTAAATATATGAAAATTCCATCACTCTGCAGAAACATCAACACAGGGCATAAACCTTGGTCTGGGTAAAAGATGCTTCTCTCCTTAAAGGTGATACCTTTAACATTTGCAGCCTGACACCCTTAGCACCAACAGCTACCTAATGCCCTTTCTCATTAATGCTGTATTTATATTAGAAGTTGGGTGCAGCTGTTAGAAATCTGTAAGTTAACTTTTCATCCTCTCCAAAATGTATTCATTTCACTGTAATATATAAACGGCATTTCCACATTCATCAGTATTTGAAATCCAGTCTTTAAATTGTCCTATATATGCACATATATTTATAAGTTAATAAAAAGATACCATTCCCACAATATTTTCTACAATGAAATAGCCTGTGAGCAAATTAAATTTTCTTTTTACTGTTTACTCAGCACAGTGAAAGAACATATTGACTGCTAAGTTTCTATGACTTTTTCCTAGGTGTAAGAAAATGGACTCTCACTCTCATTAATTTCAGATATATTCCTTGTTGTTCCATAAATTGTCACTGCCGCTCTGACCTCTTTGCAGATTTACAGGTAGAAAGAATTAAGACACGTACTTAGTTATTGTCATTTCCAAAACAGCTGTGCATCCACATGCTCGTCACAAGAGTTTTATGCACTGTGGGTGTTTCAATTACAAAACCATGTGGCTGGCATATAAAAAACAAAGCCACTTCAAGAGCTGAATTTCTTAATTAGACAACTGGAGCCATTATAAATGCCTGTGATCTAGATATTGCTTCTATTAATCTTTTCCTTACTCTTCTTTTGTAACATAAGTTGTGCCACTAACTTAATTAAAACTATACATATTGAAAGGGTACCATGTCACATTGTTCTCATTTCATTTCTGTAACTACATGGTGGTGTGTCATACATACCTGCCGGTATGTCAAAAATCCTATATAATCTGTCACTTTGTTAATGAGGGAATGGTGTCATTCTGGAAGCAGCCTGGCTCACCCTGCACTGTGAAATCTCAGGTTCTGACCTGGGTCCTTGGGCACGGAGGCCGATCAGATGGAGCTCCCTGGAGGAATTTAGCTGGTCAGCCCTGGTAAGCAAGACTGAGGGCTGGGTCCTCTGCCTCTTACTCTGCTGCATGGATCACACACACTGCAACACTCATGAGAACCATCTGGGGAAAATAATTTAACTGCATGCGTGTTTGCAACAGGCAGTGACTGCGTAGTAGCAGAGACAGTCGTATCATCACTATGACCTTCACATCTTTTTTCTTGTAGGAAGGGATGTTGTAAATTCTTGCTTACTCATGACACAAATTGTACTCCATTCCACATAAAGATCTGAATTCAGCCCTCATGCAACTACAGTAGTTTAGGAATAGTCATGGAATGATCCTGGTCAAGGTAAACTGTTGCAAAGATTTCAAATTCAGCTTCCTTAGCTCAGCCTCATCAGAATACTTTAGCCCCTGAAATAGGCGAAAGAAACCTCTGTCTAGATTTGTTTTCTCATAATTTCTTAGGTCTGTTATGGTCTAATTAATGTAACAAAGCATAAAGATGCCATTTATATGAATTTACAAGACATAATTTAATTAAAATATTTTAAATAACCTCATTATTGGAACAAAGGGAAGACATAATAACAAAGAAATAACAAAATCAAGCAAGAGCATTGCTGTCATACAGCATGGCAGAGAGCTATTCTGTTGCTGTTAAAAATTAAACTGGAAAATAAATGGACTAGGGATAATTCAGACCTCACACAAGAGACACCTAATACTTGCATGATATCCAGAGCCACCAGGCATAGGATAGGAACAGGTGGCCCTGATCAATAAGAGATGCCAATCAATATAAAAAATGTGGGCGACAAATTATCCACAGCTGGCAAAATTCTCAAGATGGTCTTTGCCACTGAGGACAGCAGATACTATGAGACTTTTTTCAGTTTAACCCTTTCCACACTGGCAATATCAAGGCTACTCTCCTCTCTGCATTAACGTCTTACCAAACCAAATAACATTTGATTTTTGAGCATTTGTTTCAGATTATTTAGTCTGTACTGAAATGCTGACACACCATTATTGACACTTGACAGCCTGCTGGCTAGTGCCACCAAGGATGCCACCTGGCTTGTCAGGAAGGACACATCACTGGCGGCTCTTGGTCAAGCTCATATTTTACTGCACCAGACAGGATAAACACAACTGGTTTGTGGACTCACAACTGGTCACAACACTAAACACAGCCCAGCAGTACTTGGGGAGTTACATGGGATTAGCTTCATACCTAAATGACTGTGTAGGGACAATGGTCTTGAGAGACAACCCTCCCAAACCTCACTTCTGCTCTTGCTGTAGCTGCCATGTCCATGCTGTCACTAACACAAGCACACAGGAACACATGCACTGAAACAATGAACAAGGGCTTCTCAAACAGGCACCTCACTCACTGCTGGGGAGAGCAGGAAAGGGCAGACTCTGAATGTCAGGAGCTGGTCAGGTCACTTAATGTACTCCTGGAGCCACTTGTGGTGAGCAATCAGCATCAACTAAGTAGAAAATGGGCTGAGGACATGGTGTGCTACTGTAGTGTGCACTGTGCTCCTCTCAAGCACATCAATTACCTGTCAGAGGTTCTCAAAATATCAGGAAAAATGGCAAACTTGAATTATTTCAACATAATTAAAAGGTGATAAAAATTAGAATAAGGACCATACTTGATTTATAAAAATGCCTAAACTATTTCAGGTGGGAAGATATGAACCCATGCTTTTTAATCCAGTGTAGAAAACAGATGACAAACATATTTTTTAATAACCTAACTCTTTAATGAATTCTTCCACTAAGCCAAAGCTGTATTTGGGTAAAATGCTCATTCTGGAGATTTCTGCTTTCCTGGCAATTAAGCGAGAAAATAATAATTATCGTTGCAGTTGACAATTACTGTTACTGTTAATAATTATTATAATGCTCTATCAGAGAAAATTATTTTGATTTAGGAAGAAGCATGAAATTGTCAACAACAAAAATTTCTGGAAACGAAATGAGTTTTAGAAAAAATTATATTTGCTCATGAACCAATGAAATGGGAGTAAATGCCAAACTGATGATTAAGCTAAAAAGAATCAACAATAACTAACTCATATGTAATAGCATGCATTTATTTTTAATGTTACAAAGCCTGAAAAGTTCATAGTGTTACAGACTAGATACTTGAGAGTGAACATAAGGCTGTCTGGATCACATTGTCCTTTTAGTAACGTGATTAAATCAAGCTACAGATAGCAAATAAAGCTTTTATTACTGGAAAATTATTCCATCTAGCACATAAAATTGCTGGAAGAGTCCTTGCTTAATTACAATTTTTTCTTTGGTACTATCATGCAAATGTTTCCTTAGAAGAACAAGTGCTGTCAAACTAAATTAGACAAAAAGTCAGGGGTTTATGAGCTTTAAAAAAAGGTTAAAGCAGTTTCCAGTAATGTATTCTAGGTATAAGCCAGGGAGAAGAAGTGAAAGATCACAGACTAAGATATGCCAGCTAGGTATCATTTGCTTTAGTGTAAAATGGTCTTCTGGTTGAAAATTGAACTGGGCCACATTGAGGTCATGCTCTCTGAAAGTTGATTTATGGGTCTTGGGGGTAAAAAATAAGCCTATCTTAGTAGAAATGCTACTCTCCTTTTAAGAAAGTTATGAGATAATTTGCTGCTAAAAGAAATATTAAATAAATTTAGAGTAGATTAGAATTAGACAATATATATCTATTAAAACAGACATAGTTTTCACATCAGAGTTGAACTGAGGCAAGGTTCATCTTCTCTGTTAGTTACACAGCTGAAGTTACTCTCCTAGATAGAATTAATCTGTTCTCAACTGGCAAAAGTGAATTAAAGAAAAGGACTTCCTTGACACCTCGTAATGTTTTGGGGAACAAATTAGAAGTCTAACAGATAGTTCCCACGAGGTCTTGATATACTGGAGTTATTTTATAAATGAGGAAGATGCCCATTTCATTATCCCTTGATTTGTTGCTGTTGTCATCTAGTGTTTCACAGAGGTCTTCTGGCAGTAATACTGACTTGTGCCCAGTTTTGTCATCTCCATTTTTATCTAGTTTTGTCACACTTTTAGTTTCTCAGATTTATAGAAATGATCCTTCTGTCCACACCTTTTTTGACAACACCTTCCTTGAGCTTCCCTATGAATAAAAATAAGCCCAGTTGACATCAAGCCATAATTTGCATGAGCTAGTTTTGCCAAATTCTGCAGAATTTGCTTGGGATGAGCTCAAACACATGAGGAGCTGAGAGAAAGCATCTCAAGGTCACCACAAAGAAGGAGGGTGTAAGTGAGAGAGGTGTGACCAGACTCATCACCAACGTTGTCTCATGCTGATGAGAAGAACAAAACCCTGTCCCTAGAACAGCTCTGTTGTATAACTCTGCCTGGGTGGCTATTCCAGAAATACACACTTGTTCACATGACTGACTCGTGTCCTCGCACCTGCTGCTGCTGGTGTGGTCTCTGCCTGTGCAGCCCGAGGTGTTTGCAGGCTGCAGGTTTGAGTATTCCATACAGTCCGTGCCTGTTATCATGAGAGGCATCCTGGAAAGTTTCCCCTCATGATGTGTTACAACTGACAGGCCAGTCACAGGTGTGCTGCTGCTGCTCAGGAGCTCCTTACAAGACTGTTCCTCCCCTGTGTTCTTGTCAAGAAGATTTTTGCATATGTCCTGTGCCAAGCAGTGAAATGAAATTTTTCTACTCCATTTGAAGACCTCTATGACAACAGGATTCCATTGACCATATTAAGTCTGAGAGCACAAAAGCAGCTGTCATTCATAAATTTCTGTTCTCTAAAAGTTACTCCATGAGGTGACCTGCCAAGAAACGAATGGCTATTATGGTAAAAGTGCTTTATTTTCCTGTCTCCTTTCATCTGTGCATAGGGCCCTGCATCCTGGCATGGTGGTAACTTGAAATCACGACAATATACCCTCATTGCCTTCCAGAGAAACAGATCATATGGTGTCCAAGTTCAAAGCACACAATTACCTTTTACTCCATCCCAGGAGCAGTGCTTCTGCTGCCTCACCTTGGAATTGCAGGTGCTATTGCTGTCATGCCCATGATGCAATCAGGTACCCAACATGGCCTCATCTTCCATTCACTTCCTCCTAGCTCCACTTTATAAGTTTCCTTGCATCTGTAAAGAAAATCCCCCAAAATTCATTATATGAAAATTACAACCTTCCTATCTGTATCGTAGGAACAGCTTGGCTTGTTCTTGTTTGGTTTTGAGTTCTTTCAGTAGCTTGCTATTTGTGATTTACCTCTAGGCCTGTGTTTTCTATACCACTTCCTCTAGTATGTAAAGAACATTTCTGGCAGCTCCTTTTCCCTGGTAAACCCCTGTGGCCAGGACTCCCAGGTAAATTGTCTCATCTAATGCATCAAAACCAGGGCTCCAGAGCCAGATCTGCCCCTCATGAAGCATAGACAGAATGCTTAGTTATGGTCCAAGCAGTAAATCTGGTCAAAAAGGGTCAAGTGGAAATGCAAACACTTTTATTTTCCATAAAGCGCTACAGATCCCACTTAATACCTGGTTCTGGTGTTTTCCAAAACTTTGCTTTGGCTTTTGGGCTTTTGCCTTATTTTTAATCTGGTATTAATTTTATTAGCAAACTTTTGATTAATTTTGATAACAAAAATTTTGTTCTTTGATTTACTTCATCCTGGAGCTGATGCTAGAAAGGCAGCAGTGCTCTGTGATAATGGCAGTTCTTAAGCAAAACCAGGGTGATTTTAAGAATCAGATGATGTTTCCAAAACCCAGTTTCATTTTTGTGAGTTATTTCCACACTGTTCTCATTCAGACAATGTCCTTAGCCTTTATCATGATATTTCAAATAACAAAATGGACTTCAGGGGGAATTTGCAGGAGCACAAGTGAGTCCAGGAAAGCAGCAGCTATGGAGTTTTCTGAGATAAGGTAGAAAAGCACATCATTAAGTGACTTGGTGATGGTGAGAAAAGTTAAAAAATGAATACCCCTCCTTGAGTTTTTTTCTTTCTCAAAGTAATTAATATATTATTGGCCTCAAAAAAAGCATTACACAACCTTGTCTCTTACTCAGAGCAACCTTGCTGGTAGTTACCTTGTCCTGAAAAAAGCTAACACTGTACATCCCTAGAGTTTTTCACCACAAAAGCACATAGTTGGCAGTCCTTATTGCAACCAATAGGAAGAGCAAAACTCTCCTGCAACTTTGAAGGAAAAATGTTTTGTCTGGGACATAGAAGTTAATTAATATTTTCCTTGTTCACAGCACTGCAGTGTCCCAACCAAGGTCAAGGCTGCATTGTGTGAGGCATTACATAGATTCATGGAAGGAGCGAGCTGCTGCTCAAAGCTCAGAAGAAAGGAGTGACAGAAGTTAGAGGACAGAATGGGAGTGCATTCAAAACAAATGCTAAAGATAGTGCTCATCATGTGAGTTTTAAGCTAGGGTTCTGCCCAAATTAATGTACTGCCTCACAGCACAAAAAACCAACATGTAATAAAACTTCAGTGATTTTAGGTTTTTCTCTAAAGAGGAGAAGTGCAACAGCAAATAAATTATCCTCCTGAAACAGGGATTGATAGTTGCAGTCAGAAATCAGTTGGATCTTACAAGTGGGCAAAGTGACCATAAACAGCCTTTGCTGAGCTGAATGCAGCATCTTTTATTCACAGTAGAACAATCCAGGTTGTGTGTAGAGGAATTGCATGATTTCCTCAGACCTAACACTCTTGTGCTGAAACCGTGGCCCTGAATCAAAATGAGGTTTGCAAGCAATACTGAAATGGAGATTCTTATATAACGTATATCTCTGGGAATCTGGGTATACATGGGTAATGAATGTAATACAATTTTAATGAGAATTTCATTTTATGACTCAGGATACAAGAAGACTAACTTCTCCTAATATAATTACCTTTGATTAATCTGTGGGAGTTATTAATTTCAGACAAAAGTTTTGCTTTTCTGAATGTCCAGACTAATGAAATTACTCTTATTAGTTTGACAGTAGATGATGACACAGATACAATAGGCACTGAAACAGAGATGTATTGGGCAGCTTACTGGAAATTGGAATTGCTGCAAATGAATATTGCACACTGATCCATGAGCACAGTGGGCACTTTTTCAACAAGAATTCTTTTATTTCCCTTCTGTTTTCACTTTAACATACATACAACACAATCTGCTTCAAGCTATTACCAAACACCTCTCAGAAACACAAAGCAGGAATGAGAAGGAAGTATTATTGAAGGAATATTTAAGTATTCCACCCAGGCACATTAACATTATAATTTATACTCTGTTATGATAGTGGCCATAGGAGTGAAAGAAAACTGGTCTCCATTATGTAAGGAGTTGTTCTGATTCTGCAGAAAATAAAGTCTAAGCCCACAAGAATTCAAAATCTTATTTTCAGCAAACCAAAGAAATAAATATAAGAAACCATGTCAGGGACTTCAAAGAGGTCTGACAAGGCAGACAGTATTAAGGAAGGACATTGTGATGGATTGTACTACTCCTTAATCTCCTTTCTTGCAGTTTGATCTATTTTATTACATGTACTGTTCTGCTGAAAAGGGGTGCAGGAAGGAAAGCTGCTCACCTGCCTAAGCTGACAGATATTCCCTGCATGAAGTGGTACTCTCTGGGTTGAGGGGAATTTGTGCCCTTCCTGAGAACAGCCTGAGTGAAGCAGCTGGAGTGCAGAGCAGGACAAGGGCAGCAGCAAACCTGTAGCAAAGACTGAGACTGGTAAACTTCCAGAGAAGTGAAAAGACTTTTCCAAAAACCAAATGCCACCTACCCATGTAGAGTTTGGTACAGCCCAGAAAAGTTCTGAAAACCACTGGGCTGAGTCCAACATTGTAAGAAAGACGAACAGAGGAATCTGATCGCAAATCCTTTGATTTCTAAGGTATTTTACCCAAAGGATCTTAGATCTGCAGTATCATTTTACAATTTTACTTTCAAAGTTGCTTCTTTCCTGTGTTTCCATTAGCACATCTGCAATGATGGAGAGCCTGCTTGGTGTTCGTGGTATACTCTAAGTCCACCTCAGAGCTCTGACTTACATCAGGTCCCCTTATACCCATGCAAAATTTAGGGGCAACAAATAATGGAATACAGAGTTTCAGAATGTTTGCACCATGCTCTCAAATGCATGTAGAAATCATATTAATTTGATATATTTCATATGTAAAGGACCAAAGAATATGGTTAGAGGATGAAAGGCCAAATTAACATGTTACTAAATGAATTATTCTCTGAAATAAGCTAAATTCTAAAGTCCTCCCTTACATAAAGCTTGAACTAAATTTTAACAAGTTTGGCTATAAAGGGCTGGGAGAAAATCAAATATTATTTTATTAGATTTAGCAGTGGATGAATATTTCTCATTCTGTCACAGTAAGATTATTTACTCACAAAGAGGTACTGAAATAAAATATTATGAAAGATAAATGCTTATATATAAATTGCAAATATTTTCCCTATATTTTTTTTTTACTTTGGGGCACAAACATTACAAATGTGTCTCCTGTTTTAAGCATTATTTTTCCTCCAGTGCTTTTATCATTACCTTCCCATATTTATCATTGCAAGCAAAATCCCTGTCCAATTGCATCTGTATTCCTGGATGTCCTACTTCCTCCTTAGGTGAAGATAATATGAGAGTCAGGTACTATCTTTCTTTCTGCATTTTGTAGTGGAAGCCTTCTTTTCAGTCACTCCAGGACAGGGTCTAAAACCAAATCACTAAGAGATATTTTCTGCAGGGACTATTAGTTAGATTTGTACTGTTGCCTGCTTCTCCTAGGCACCTACAGTAAAAGGTGAAACCAACCATCCTGCTTGGAAAAATGCAAAGATCTTTCATTTCTACCATTTCCTTAATAAACATCTCGCTGGCACTCTCCCCCTTGAATTCTAATTATGGGTCTTTTTAAGTTCATAAGGATTAAACAAATATAATTTCTTATTTAGGAATGCCATTACAAGTGATTCACAGGTACCTCGCAACTTTGTGATTAAAGCAATTGTGAATTTTCCTTGTCAGACTCAAAATAAGCATTGTATAGAATATTCCTACTCTGTTTTCCAAATTACAGTGCAATAATTGGCTCGTGGTTCCAAGTCACGACTGAGTTTCTGTATCTCCTACATTGTTTTCTTCTCTCTTTCATTTCCATATCTACATCTTTGTTTTAAGTTAAGAGCTGAAGAATTATTCAGCAGCATAAACCAGCAATTTCTCTTCACTGTAAAACTTTCATTGACATTTTAACACAGTATTAAAGATGCTGGAAAGTGTGTGCATTAAAGACTATGTAGAGAAGGACAAATCTTAAATCTATTTTGCAGAATTTTTGTCTCTTCTTCCACCCCAAGAAACAACTGAATGGCAACATTTGATTCCTGAATATAGATGGTGAAAATCTGACAAGTGGAATTAGCTGCAGACCATGTAGATGTTAGAATAGTTAAAAGCATAAGAAAATATGCTACCTTTAAGATATCACACTGATTAGGATGGCCCTAAGGCTAACTAAAGATGATCCCCAATTATAAAAAAGCACAGCTATGTATAAGCAATCTTAATGAGCAATGAAATTAGACAGTGAAGCTCAAAAGAAAATGATGATATATATGCACAAATCTCATTACTCTAGTGGCATGGAACATTCAACATAGAAACATCTGAAAGTAAGAGAGTAATAATTTATCTCTAAGTTTTCCCTTCAAATTAAAACTTTGTCACATACTGATTTTTTTAAGATATCCTGAAATGCATAATTGGCATCATATCATCAAATGTGTAATGCCACTTATTATAAAAGGTATATAAATTTGTGTCCCACAGTGTCCCTCTGCATCATAAAATTAGTCAAGGATTATGCCTTTCAAAGCAAAAGACTGAGCTCCAGCATATCGAAGCCATCTGCTGAAAGAATTCAACAGAAACTGCCACAATCACCAAACCCGAGATACTGCCAGCTTTACCTAAAAGGAAACACAACATGTCACACTCGTCTGACATTCCCTGTTGTCAAAGAATATGACTTGCATACTGATCCAGCAAGCATCTGAGCAGCTTCAGGCACAGAAATGGTTTAGACTGATTTTGTCATTTAGATCGAAATAGAAGAAAAGGCGAAGGATCTCGGATCAAAGTGTTCCAGCACCAGATTGTGGAGCTACTATTCTCAGCAAAGGCCATTCATCTTGCATGCCTTGGTTCAGGGAAAGGTCCCAAAAATGAAACTCTAAAATAAGTTACAAATTCATCACCTCTGAAAAAAAATATATTCTGTCATGACACAGTCACAAAAGAGAGTCTGAAATAAAAGCACTGCACTGAAAAGAAATTGTCTGGCTTCATTATGACAGGTTTACAGAGTTGGTTCTTTCAGTTTTGTCTATACTATAGACTACCCATAGCAAAGACATGGAAACAAAGCTGATCCTTGCTCATCCATGCTTTTTAATGTTGTAGTATTCCTGTGCCAGCTAGCAGTTTTTCCTTGTTCAGTTTGGTATTAGCGTCAGTCATGGTCTTTTCTTGTTACTCAGTACAGTCACCCTATTTGAGAGGAGAAAGAGAAGAGCTTTATCCAGACAGATATGACCTGTGCCGTGCTCTCTGTCCACTCAGCCAGAAAACAGGCCCTTCTTTATCAGTAGATAAATAGCCTTTCTGTCTATAATGAGAGCAATTGCACACATGGTTCTATATCATAGTTAAATGGTATCCACATGTTTCCAGGGACAAGGCGTCCACCACCTCTGGGCCACCTTTTCCAGTGTTTCTCCACCCTCATCATACAAATTTATTCCTTATATTTAGTTTAAATCTCCCCTCTTTTAGTTTGAAACAGTCTACCTCTTGTCCTACCACACCCTGCCAAAAAGTTTTCCCTTTCTTGTAGTCCTCCTTTAGTATTGAAGGACTGCAGTGAGGTGCTCCCAAAGCCTCCTCTTCTCCAGGATGATCAACCCAAACTATCTCAGCCTTTCTCCATAGGAGAGTTGATCTCTGATCATTTTTGTGCCTCCCATCTGGATGTGCTCCAACAGGTTCAAGTCTCTCTTGTGCAGGGGACCCCAAAGCTGGATGCAGCACTGCAGGTGGGATCTCACCAGAGCAGAGCAGAGGGGCAGAATCCCCTCCCTCACCTGCTGCCCGCAGGGCTTTGGAGGCAGCCCAGGACATGGGGGATTTCTGGGCTGTGAGTGCACATGGCTGGGCCATGTCCAGCTTCTCGTCCACCAGGTCATTCTGGGCAGGGCTGCTCCCAGTCCCTTCATCCCCCAGCCTGGACTGATAACAGGGGTTTCCCCAGCCCAGGTTTAGCACCTTGCCCTTGGTCTTGTTAAACCTAATGATATTCACATGGGCCACTTCTCGAGCTTGTCCACATCCTTCTGGATGGCATCCTGTCCTTCAGGTGTGTCCACAGCACCACTCAGCTTGATGTTGTCTGCAGACTTGCTGAGGGTGCACTCAATCCCATTGTCTGTCATTGATGAAGACATCAATTAGCACTGGTCCCAGTATGGACCCCTGAGGGACACCACTTGTCACCAACCTCCACCTGGACAGTGAGCCACTGACCACTACCCTCTGAGTGTGACCACCCAGCCAGTTCAGCATCCACCAAACAACCCAGCCATCAAATCCATGTCCCTCCAACATAGAGTGAGGATGTTGTGCAAGACCATATCACAGGTCTTGAATGTCTCAGACAATCTCTGACTTAAAGAAACATTGTGCCCAGAGTTTTCAACTTAGAGAAAACACAAATTCCTTATATTTCAGGAAGAACATATTCTTTATCTGAAAATCAGTAAAAAACTAGAGACTTTTCCATTTGTTATGCATTGTTCCGGTGACTTTGCTGTATGTTCTCTGGAAAACAGTGACAAAATGACTGAAATAATGGCTTTGTCAGAGCATTGTTTTTCATCTGTAGCATATAAGTTGGACATCTTGTGCCTAATATCGTGCTGGACTATGTCTTCTGTCCTGTGAGCAACTGGTTTTCCCCAAGAAAAGAAAAAAAAAGAAAAAGGAAATAACCTGTAGAGAAGCACCATTAAAAGACTAAGCAATGGGTTACAGAACAGTCCAAACCAGGGTATTACTGAATTTCAGACATATCTGTAGCTCTCAATTGACCAGTTTTGTACTCTTAGAACTCCTTGACACCACATCATCTGTCTTGATTTTCTTCTTCCATTACACAAAGTTTTCTTTTCTGCAGTTATTCCTCTCATCATGTCAATGAAATAAAAGCATGGAATTACTGCCACGTGCTGCAGCATGACTGTAATAAACATAATAAATAATAATAACCTTTTTAGCAGTCCACCAATTACCAGAGATCAGAGTAAAACCTTGCAGGAAATGGGAGAGATGCCTGCCCTGGGGTACTTTCTGTGCCATTCTTAGCACAAATTATGACCAAAAAGAAAATTGTTCATAATGAGATCTAGATGAAAGTCTTCACAGGGAGGGAAGAACTATACCAGAAACTGGGGGGAGGGTTCCTCCTGGCCTCATCTTTGCTGTAGGCAAATGGTCTTGGCCTAATTACAATTTTTTCTCTTAGAATTTTTCAGTAATTGTGGCAAAGAGCAGTCTAAATGGGATATTGTTAGTAGTGCACTCTTTTCCCCTTTGCCCAATTTGTTTGAAATAGGGTTGTCTTTCTTTTCCCCTCTGGGTTTTCTCATTCTCTCCATCTCCCCAAACAGAGCTTGCAGTGTTCTTTCCTCCTTGCTCTACTTCTTCCTCACTTCAGTCTCTCACTCTGCACCCCAAAATCATCACTCACACCCCCACACAACACACAGCCTCCTTCCCCTCTGCTTTTTATCACAAAAGCTCGTGTACGCCTGCTCTGAGTATGGTGTTCCCAGGTGGTGATTAATGAGAGTTCTAGCTGGAGCTAAAAGCTGTGATGAGTGCCTATAAAATAACAAACATTAGTGCAGGCCAGGGAGGCAGAAGCATGCGTTTCTCTTCCCCAGGCTGCCAACACACTCACTATTTCACAGCAACTCGTTTGAAATACTGAGTTCCTGGACCTCATTCCAGCCAAAGCTGCCTAAAGGTCCTGATAACTTCTGAGGTGCAGGAGATTCAGACCCACACCATGTTTTAGGAGAGGATCTACATTTCTCTAGATTGGTTATCATGTTAACTCTACAACAGCAAAGGGATATTCTTACTGTTCAAATGTCACCAAAAAAAAGAAGGAGACGTTTCTACATCTGATGGTGTGGTTTAAATCCAGCTGGGAACTAAGCCCCACACAGCAGCTCACTCACTCCCCACTGGGTGGGATGGGAAAGAGAATGAGAAAGGTAAAAATGAGTGAATTTGTGGCTGGGATACAGACAGTTTAATAGGCAAAGCAAAAGCTGTGCGTGGAAGCAAAACAAAACAAAAAAATTCATTCACTGCTTCCCATGGGCAGGCAGGTGTTCATCTACAACAAAGCCTAATACTGGATACTATGAATAAAATTAACTTCATCCCATTCAAACCCAGCACATACAGTAACAGTGTAAGTAGGACATCCCTCTTGTCACAAGGAACTGCACAGGGCTGTGTTCCAGGGGTCTCTGCTGCGGCAGAGCTGCCTTGACCTGCCTCAAACACCCTCCTGCTAGTCTCTCCAAGTGTTCTCATTCAGTGAGCATGCCTGCATTTCAGACAGAAACCACTTAGGTGCTATCATGATGTGCTCTGAGGAAAGCGGGGAAGTGTGCAAACAGAACAAGTGACATTTAATCTCCACTTCTGCACTTTTATCTGAAAAGCTTGACAATATGCTGTGATTGGATAATGATCCAGGGAGAAATACTGGAGGAAGAAAGTGCAAAGAAATATGTGAAAAGAAAAAAAAAAACAAACAGCTGAAGAAAGAACTGTGATCTAAACTAGATATCCATTAGGCTAATTTTATGCTGAGCTGGGAAAGAAAATTTTAGACTGTTACGAGACAGCCACAAAGCAACAGCTGAGTTTCTGTATCACGAAGAAAAGTTTTCCTATAGTTGCACTGATAATGCTGAATGAAAGTCATAATGTGAAAAGCTGATTTCTATATAGATATTGCAACATTTAACAGGACAAAAACCATACAAAGCCCAGACAAGGCTTGCATTTATAAAGTATTTTCGATTTGCACAGAGTAATATAATATCCTGAGTTAAAATGGACCCACTAGGACTACAGAATACAACTCCTGGCCCAGAACTCACCAAGAATCCCATCATGTGCCTGAGAGCATTGTCCAGACATTTCTTGAGCTCTGTCAGGCTTGGGGCTGTGACCACTTCCTTAGGGAGCCTGTTCTAGTGCCCAAACACCCTCTGAGTGAGGAACCTTTTCCTAATGCCTAAACTAAATCTCCCCTGATGCAGCTTCACTTTATTCCCTTGGGTCTTGCCACTGGTCAGCACAGGGAAGAGATCAGCACCAGGTACTGACACATTACACAGATCTGTACCTGCCATCAGGACCAGGGTCAGGATACAATAAAGCAGTTCCAGTGTCCACTACAGAGTTTAGTGAATGGCCACACTGCCCTGCCTGATATTCCACCCAGCTTGTATCCAAATGAAGACAGGATGTGACTCAAAGCGCTAACCATTGGTCTGGATTGCTTTAATTTGTCTATGTTAGATCCTCTCACATAAGTTCTAATCTTGTTTTCCTGTATCTACATTTGTCATATGTGTTATTGGCCTCTTATCTTTGCAGTCTGGTCTCTCTTAGCCAACCCTTATGCCTCCTTTTCTTCCCTCACTTGCACTCAGCACTGATTTTGGAACATGGATTTGAGATAAATGAGAACTGAGCAGAGATCAAAATCTATTGTACTCATTAAAGAAACTTTCTGGCTGCTTTGCTCTTCTAATAAATAGTGTATAACAAGTTGTCTGCTAAAAGATGAAGGTCTGGGATAATGGAAGACCTTGTGCTGTTGTGAGAATAGTCAGCAAGATGATGAGTCAATGTTCCAGCCTGATTCCAAGGGACACACAGTTTAGTCTTAGCCCTTATGTCACAAATCACAAACACTCATGGCGCTCCCCAGGCTGATCCTTAGGACAGAGTAAGAGCCAAATTATATCCTTCTTAAGGAAAGGTGTGGTGGGGTCACTGCAAACCTGGCATTATTATCACAAGTAACATTTATTCTCCCCTGTGAACATATCTGGATCTATTCTGATTGCATTTTGTTCTCCTGTTCCTGAATAACCCCATTAAGAGATGACTGTAGAAGAAAACCTGGGTGTTTGGGTCTCAGGCTCCCTCTACTCTAGACATAAACTGGGTGCTTTCGCTTGTGAAGATCTGGGATGGCTGTAGGATTTCTCTGCTTTCTGCTCTAGAACTACCTGAGTCTTGCTGCTCCTTAAAAACAGTCCTTTGCTATGTCCCACTCTGCTAGCAGAGGAATACTGAGAGAGGAGAGGTCAGGAAGAGGGAGAGAAATGGGTTAAGCATTATCAGAGGAAAAAATTGCTGTAGTCTCCCTGAGGAAGACATGGCATGGCTCGAGTCTGAAGGGATGCAGGGAAAGGGAAATTTGGGAATGTCAGTGCCTATCTGTAGAACTGTGCAGGATTTCCTCTTCTAATATCAAGTGGTTTTTGTCATCCATTTAAGGCCCAAACGTACTGAGAACAGAGTCACCACCTCAATTAAAATGCTTTATTCACAATAATTTCATTGTGTAATTGTTCATCCATTTCAGGAGAATAATTTCTAAGTCTGAGAAGTATGGCCTTTCCAGAACAAATCCCATGCCAAGGGCTGTACTGCCTCAGGATGTTTTTCTCTATATAGCATTTGACAGATATTCGACTGCCTAAAAAAATATTTCCACAATTTTATTTAGACACATCCCAATTTAAAATCTGAATCTGATGGAAACATTCTCTTCAAGGCAGATATGTCCAAGGCACAGCTTCAGCCCAGCTGGATGATTTAGTTTTTCCCCACTGAGTTAAATGATCTTTTTAATGGAATAGTCATCTTCACCTTAATTATTGCAGTACAAGGAGAAGATGTTATAATATCCATGACAGCAAGTAAAAATTTACTAGGTTTAATAGATGGGAATATCTATTTTCTAAGATGATTGACCTCTGTGATAGAGGCTCTTAGCAACATCCAGTTCTGGAATTTTTAACAGTGAATTCCAAAGAAAAATAAACAGAGAGTAAAAGCCTTATTTAAGCATCTGGTTTTGGAGAATTCAATCAAAGATGACATCGTGTCTCAGTATTTGTCAGAATCAGGCACTAAAACTCTGCAATCTCTTCCTTGCGGCTTGAACCTATTTTTAAAAGTTCTTTTTACTCCATTGCATAGAGAATAAATGTCTACTTTTACCCATTTCAGAGTCTAAATTCTGTCTCTTTTTGTTTATTATGCCCTGTTTTGCTTAAAGACAATGGCAGATAATGTTACTTATTTTATAGTACTATTTATTTTATAATATTTCTGTATCTTTGAACATTGCTGATTTTTTTAAGTCTGATATATTTTTTCCTTCCAGTGCTTCAAGCCCACTCTTTCTAATCCCACCCTTTATCTTTCAGATTCTAGCATTGCAATTAGCTTTCCCCTCAGTCCTGTAAAGATGTAACAATACTGGTTCACTTTGTCCTTCCTCATGGACTATTCATTCCAGACCTGCTGATAAACCAGCCTGAAGCAGCTGACGAAATTGCCCCTTAATGAAACTGCCCTACAAAATTACTCTAGCATAAGCTCCACAGTCATAGGAAGATTCAAGCTTTATGAGTGTTTTGCGTTAATTTTATTTTTAATGTGAGCATTTTAAATAAATCATTAAAAAGAGAGTAGTGTATGGGAAGTGGAAGCTGCAAAAAGGTTCTACACTAATGGAGTCATCCTACTGCAGTAAAAGAAAATCTGTTCCTACTTTTGTGTGCAGCTTTATTAATCAGTTATTTGAATAACCTATATCAGAAGCAGCATATTGAATCTTTTAGTAAAAAGGTACCACAGAGAAGCACATTTCATTAAATGACATAGGAGATTCTCATTGATAAACAAATATTAAGATCCAGTGGACATTAAATAGTACTTTTGATGCATGCATAGTCTATTCTTATTTATCTTCAGTACACAAGCTCTGAAAGCAGGAGAGTAAGTTTTGACAGGGCACAGTCTATATGGTTAGTTTCCAGTTTATTTACTCATAGTTTTTCTAATTGGTAATTATTCAGACTTTCCATTTCAGGAAAACAGCCATGCTTCCCACTGGAGAAAACACAGATCCTTAGGAGTGACTTTGAACTTGTAAACCATGTGTTGACTTCTCTCAGTCACCTTTCATGACAGCTGTTTAGGAGTAGTCCATCAAACCATCAGGTTTCTCAGATCACAGGTTTAATTCTGTGTGCAGACACAGTCTAATGAAAAGGCTCATCTAACCTCGATAGCAGTTGCTAAGTTAGTAATTTTTTTTTTTTTAATTTAGTGGTTTTTAGTTTGGTTTTCTTTTTTTGAGTTTTTTTTCAACCTGCTCTCCTTTCCAGACTTCACCTTAAGTCTGACCTTATACAAGGAGACAAGCAAGTAAGATATCCTTCCTGTTATCCTGTTTGCTTTGCACTTTTAACAACATTTCACCATGTGTTCGCACTGTGAGGGCATATCAGGTCACTAATCTATCACCTACCATGCTGAACAAAAAAGGAAAAAAAATAAAATTCTGCCCCAGATTTAGCACAGGTACAACACAAATTACACCAGGTATGTAGTCTAGAAAGACAAAGCAGGCGACAGAAGAAATGGCAAAACAGAATAATGGTGAATAGGCCGTACCCTGTACCTACTTCTGGCCATTTGATTTTCTCTCGTCTGTGCAAGTCTCCGAGCATTGCTAAAGAATAAGAAAATAGGATTACAAAAACCTGCAGAAGTTGACTACAGATTTTACTGAAGACCTGTCAATGCCTAAAATACACATACAAGGAGCATGGGTCAGGTACATAAATATGAATGTGAAAGACCATGTACAAGTTTAGGCAGCATTTTCAGAGCATCCTTCAGCCGTGTGCACACACTGCTGTGCCATTGTGCATATTTACCAGAGGGAGTAGCACAACAGATAAAGAAAGATCTCACAGAAAGGTATTTCAGTAGCCTCTGTATCTACACCCCCAATTTATCCTGTAATGCAGTTGAAGTTGTATCACCAGCTCTGTGTTATCATCTGTTTCCTCTGTGTGTGTGTTTACTGGTGAATAACACACAAATTCCTTTGGCTGTTCTTATACCCCTTGGACTGGAATATCAGACCTGCATGTTTCTGCTTGAAATGCTGACAAATCGAATCATTATGAACCACCCTCAGGAATTTCACTGCCTGAGTCTTGACAACTGCTGGTGACATGCAAGCATTAACTCTAGCAAGAGGTGTTTAAATGGTTTTAAACCTCCAGTTCTCCCTCCTTCTCATTTGAAATACAAACGGTCAGCTGAACTTTAGTGCAGACATAATCAATAGGAAGCGAGCAAAAAGGTGGAGGCTGTGGCAGAGTGGATGGACACTTCAAAAGAAGCCATGTCAATATGCTTATCTTTTCCTCACACTGCACAAAGACCAATCTCCCTCATGGGTAACAGAGTATTCTCCATCATGAATTACTGTCTCTTATAGCGTGGTTCAGCAGCTTTTTGCTAGTGCTGTGATAGTGTTTGCAGTCATGCTTGTTTAGCCTTTGAAAATAAGGAGCATGTACGTGCTTTGTAACACTCCTAGTTTCCTGAAAATACTCAGTTGAAGCTTCAGGCACTCTCACTGCAAATAGAAATCTCCAAAACTGTGGACAGTTTTGAAGAGTGTGGACTGCATAAAAAGTCCAGATGAGTCAAAGTTGTCAAAGGGTGTAAAATTTCTCCTTTTATATCTGTATATTTATTTCTACCCTTCAAAGTCGTTTCCCTTTTATACAAAGAGATTAATCTGTGAGAACTATTAACATGAAGACTTTCTCCCACGTTCCAGTTTGACTTCCACTGAAAATGAGGTATGTTTTCCGTATGTACAGAGGCAAGAAAGGGTACCCTTCAGTGGTTTCTGCAGGGCAAAGATGTTTCTGCACTAAAGGCATCAGCCAAAGCAGCTCACCTGTACATCAGGGTGTACAAAACCACTGTAGAACAGAATAGAAAACTGAGAGATTTTCCATGTTCAGGATGACTGATCCTCTTTTTTCATCTGCTACCTGACCAGGCAGAATATTTTTACCAAAAATTCTTTCCTGTTGCTGTGGGAGCAGGCTACAGGTACTCTTGGCTTTCCAAATGCTGCTGAAAGATGAGTTTTCCTTACACTTATCCCTTCCATGGCCCCAGAATTTTAAAGTTTAGAATTCTGGAAGACAAGGATGAAATACAGTTAATTAAGACTCAAATTTAGCCCAAATTTATCTACATATTAGTTACAGATTTGCTTTTCTAGTGCCAGAGTTTTATGGAGAAGTGTTCCTTACCTTGTCTTATGTTTGGATGCGTTTAGACAAATTCTGCCTGACTCTGCAATTCTGCTTTTTCTTGATAATTCAGATATGCACTCTCAAACATTTATAAAGGGTATAAAAGATCGAGAACAGAGGAAAATCAGAGGCATCACCTACAAAAGAAAGGGTCATACAGCCATCAAAACCATGCCCTTAGTGCTAGCTGGTAGAATGCAAAGTGTAGACAGGGAATAATGGTGTTGACATGGCTTCCAATTTCACCCCAGCATGGTTATTTGGAGCTTTTTATTCATGCTGTAGACATCCCACCATAGCTGGCCGGGCAAGTAGTGAAGTTCAGTAACTTGCCAATATAAATGTGAACTGTTGTTCTTCTCCTCATAAAGCCTTAATCTTCTTCCTCTTCAATGACCTCCTCCTCCAGAAACATAATTTTGTCTTCCTTGATAGTCTCTCCCATCTAGTTCTTGTATTCCCTGCCAGCAAATTCTTCCAAGTATCCAAATTACTCTACCTCTTCTTAACATCTTCATCTAGGGAAAAAATTTATAATTTATTTTTTCTTCATGAATCATGGCATATTTGGAAAATTACCCAACCCTCCTACTTAATCATTTTGGCACACTTTTCCCCTGAGATATGCAGGTGACTGGATTAGAAAAAGAACAAATGAGATCTCTCTGGGTACCCTGCACTCCATCCAAAGCTCAGACTGTGCATGGGGAGGGACTGATCTTCCACCAGTGAGAGATGAGGCCATGGCAGTTTCTCAGCCAAGGGCAGCACACGAGCTTTGAACACAAGAGAGATCAGAGTTTGATATTCCCTTTTCATGCTTTTTAGAGTGAGAATGAAATGAAAGTGTAGGAATGGCTGTATTGGGTCAGACTGAAGGTCGGTCTGGTCCAAAATTCTCTGTCCAACAGTGGCCAGGAGACAAAGGGACATGTAGGGACAGCGTATCATGTTGCCCAAGGAGACTTTTACAATCTCTAGTCCTTTGTAAATCTCAGGCTGCCTGAGCCAGCTGACTTGCATTTCATAATCCTTGATTTTTTTATTTTTTTTTTTTACTCCTGTTAATTTTTCCAGGTGGTGGCTGAAACACTGATAACTTTTATGATCAACACTTCAGTGAGGAGCTCCCATACTATGGGAATATGCACCTTGCTTTGGTTTCTTTCTTTAGTCTGTGAGTTTTGTTTGATGTCTCCTACAACACTCACTGGAAGACACAGTGAACATCAGTCATCCTCTCCTGCCACTCATGGTTTTACAGACCTTTATCATACTTTCTGTAACTCACCTGCCTGCCAGCCTCAAGAGCTGCCACAAGACCCTTTCTCTAAGTGACACAAGTGTTACCACGATGTGGGCCCACAGGAACAGGCCTGGCAGAGAAAGGTAGTGCTGTGCTGGGGCAGGGGCTCCTTGGCACTGGAGTGGTCATGTGCCAGGCAGGAGCAGGGTGGGACTGTGTTAAGACACAGCTGAGCCCTTCAGCCAAGCTGGGGGCACAGAGAGGAGCAACCCAGAGGGGCTGAAAGGGACTGAGCACAGCCCCCATCCCCTCTTTGCCTGTGTCTTGAACCATGAGCTCTCTCATCCTGTTTATCCCCCTGTCCCAAGGAAGAAGGGCAGTGAGGGAGCCCTTAGCCAAGGTTAGCTACCACAGGAGCTAGGATAAGGCCTGGTGATGGGAAATCAGGTCAGACAGAGCCTGGGATGGCTGGGAAGGACCATGGGGAACCGACTGACCTCCTCAGGCTGGACCAAAAGGGGGTTTGGCACCCATGGGCAGGGATGTGAGAAGCACCGTCTGGGGCAGGTCAGGGCCAGCATGTCCCAGGAGTACCATCAGAACTGGGATACACATCTTCCAATCTAATTTGACTTGGAAGGAACCCAAGTCATAGCTTCAGAGCTCTGCCCAATGCAAGCCAAAGGGCACTAAGTGGAAAGAATGAGGAGACTTGTTTTAATGGCACACTCTTGATGTAAACATGCTAAGGCCTGCACTCCAAGATGTTTGGATATGACCTCGTCCATCCACCCAAGTGCAGCCACAGCATCTCCCAGCTCAGAGCTGTGCAGTTTACCGCTGATTCCTTACTCAAGGCTAGGTCTATTGATCATCCCCATGCTCCAGAGCTGTTCAAATACATTTGAAAAACCAAGCATATTCCCTTAATCTTACCTTACATAACAAAAATGAAACAAGATAGTTCTTCAAAATAAATAAAACAAGACAGTAGCAACAACAACAAAATCATTAAATATCAGAATAAAATAAAATAAAAAAAGAACAAAGCAAAAATATACCGCAACACAAATCCATTCACCAAGTACTACCCTGAGAGGGAGGATAAGCAAATAAAGAACATATGAGAGGTAATATGTTCCCAGTGCATTCCTGAGAGACACTCATGCAACTGGGAGAATAGTCTGGATGCTGTGGCTCACACACCTGCTCTCAGCAGAGGAAAAGTGTGATGATAATAACCCCTTCTGATGTATGGCAAGGGACATGAGCTGACAAACTGTGATTCATGATCCTTGTGTTAGAGGGGAATGACAAATGATTGATAATATATTTCCACATTGTTTCTGACAGGTGGCTTGTGGAAGGAGAGATCAAGCCCAGCTTCTGAAATGCATAGAGATCTCAGCACAAGGTAAGAAGGCAGCAGCTAACATGTGAATTATGCTCCACAGTGCTTGAGATCGTCTGAGCAGCAGCAATGCTTCCTTTTGGGCATTTTATCCAGTAAACACTCTATTTTCCAAAACATTCAGCATCCTCAGCTTCTCCCTGATGCTCCCGTGTGTTCAGGGTATTGAATATCACACAGGAATGGACCTTCAGAAGACCATGCATTTTTTAGTAGGGATTTTCAATAGTTCACAGGATCAGGCCCTAAATATGCACAGTATTAGACGAGAAATTTTCCAGTCTCTTTACCACACAATTTCAAATGCAAAGAGCCTCTGGTTTCCATGTAGTAGCAGCATTTCAATCTCCCAGCCATATAAAATGCCTGGCTAATTGGACTGGTAGAGGAAAGGGGGATTTTTGTGTTTGATAAATTAATCAGTGAGCACTGCTGTACATTCCCCACTAAAATCCTTAATTAGACATAAAATGTCAAAGAATGAGATTCTTTCTTTAGTTTTTAATTGAAGGGATGACTTTTGATCCTCCATTAGTGAGGAGAGAAGAAAGCCTTTCAAATGGAAGCGGCACCCCAGCTGTTGCTGAGTGTCTGAGAGGTTCAGCACTGCACTTCCACGAATCCCAGGAGCCTGTTGATACTTAGCACAAACATGCTAAAAGGATCAAATTGACATTCACACAAACCAGAGTCCATGAAACCACAAAAGCTTTTAATCCAAGCCTCTGTGTAAAAAGATAGCTTGTAATTACCAGTCTAGACTAATCATCAATGTTTAGCTTATAAAAATGAAGCTATCAATAACAAAAGTAAATTCTGAAATGTTGGTAGAGTCCAGGCATAAGCTAGAAGATGATTTAGTCATTCATTGCAGCATTTCTTTCTTGCTCAGTTTTTCAGCATTTCCAGAGCTTTTGTAAACAATGAAGACAAAAATCCCTGGGGCTTCATAGGTTACAGATTTCACACAAACACAAACACACACACACACACACACACACACACACACACACACAAAGGCAACCAGGGCAAGAGCCAGGGCAATCGAGGATATCCTGTTGGAATTCTCTATAGGTCTTTACTCCTGCCTTGTACTGCTCAGATGGAGCTAACACTTAGCTGGACCCTTAGGCAATGTTGTAGGGCAGCTGCAAGTCAAGGTGAAATGTCACTTCTGTTCTTTCATTAACCCTCCCGGGCCTGTCATTAAATATGGCAGGCTTAGCATTTTTCACTTCAGATGGAAAAGCACTGCCAGTCCCAGGAGGCAGACTTTTTTCAATGCCTAAATTGACGAACAAGACAAGGTCAGCAATTTTCAGTTTATTGACAGAACTCGATTTATCCTTAGAAGTATTGAAATGATATTTCAGGTGCCCTGGAGCAGAACTGTGACCAAACCAAAAAGAGAGGGTTTATGAGAACCAATGCCACTATACTACCTGAAGTATTGTGAGTGGCTTTAATTTAACTTGCTACATCAGAAGGAGTTTTTTTGTGATTAGAAATATTTCCTTAAGAAAAGAACTTTAATAAATGCAACAGCACATGATAATGGAGACAAACATAGAGAAGCAGAATAACAAAGAAAGAGCAGAAACTGCAGCCAACCACCCATTTAAAGTTAAATATAGGTTTTGATGCAAAAAAAATGTGCTTGGGTTTTGTTTGAGGTTTGTTTGTTTGCTTAGGAATGATCATCACTAACAGGCTGGCTAACTGATCTAGATCTCAGTGGGAGAAACAGAACTGACCATTTGATATCTGTCTATCATCACAGCCATTCACTCATGACAGTTACTGAAAGCCCACTTTTGACAGGTGAGCTCCACTTTTGTTCATAAAGCTAAATAACCTCAGTTTATTCATTATGAATAATAATAATAATAGATAACCTCATATTGCTGCAGGAGCAGTTTGCAAAACTGAATTTTCCCCTTTAACCATTTCTGGAAAGGACTTGCACTGAAAAGCCCTGTCTTCAGCTAGAAAAAGTGTCCTTTATTTTTTCTTCCCCAAAAAATGCAAATTGTCTAGAGGTAGGCCAAAAAAGAAATGAAGGTAATAAATGTTCCTAGCAAAGACTAGCAAGTCTAGCTAAAATCTGGAGCCTACTGAATTTAGTTCAACCCTCTAAATCAATGGCAGACAGGCTGGACCTGAGCAGAGGACCTGCAGCAGAGATGTTGTGACTGCATCTCTGCCACTTGGGCTGCTTTATGAATGAACACTTAGTCTTTGTTAAAAGTGCAAATTAAACTGTTGCCTGCCTAGGTTTTGCTGCAAATGAACCAATTTTTCTAGTTAAAATGAGTGAAGAACACACCTCTGTCCCCAAGGAAGATGGAGTTTAAGGATACACCACATTTTTCTTTATACAAACTATATATATTTTGGGGAAAAGCAAGCTGGGATCCCACAGTATCACTAAGCTAACTTCCTTATGTGACGTTTTATTTTTTGGAGATGTTGCACTGCAGACACCCCACCTCTCCTAACAGAAGTGGTCTGGTTACTAAGCCTTTGAAACAGGCAGCATCTCTGCATTCTGATTAAGTCCTGACATTAGGATGTCTGGAAAAGAAAACTCTCCTGGGTGCCAGCAAAACAACCAACACCAAAAGTATGTGGGAAAGTGGTTGGGATTGAATCTCTCAAGGTTGAATCATGATTCCAGGGCTGCTCTTCTGCTTCTCACAGTGATCAACTACCTTAACTGGGGCTTGAAATGAGTGTAGCTGCAGGGCTACATGTTCAACAAGTGTCCTCAAAGCCACTAAGGACATTTAGAGAGAAGGATGGGTCCTACGAAGTTCTGTAGAATCCAAGCTGCTAAGAGCCAGCAATTTAGATTTGCACAGAAGCAGGAATTTCTTGCTAAAAATGTAGGCATTAGCAGGCATTGAGCACCCAGGGAGCCAGAGAACCTGGCAGGATTGCACTTTTCCTCAGTTTGCCCTTCAAGGACCCCAGATGGTGCTGAGTGGACGTGTATGCATGGAAAATGCCAGTTGGCAATTAATCTCAGAGAGACTTCTGAGGAGGAAAATATTACTTTTGTCCTGGAAGACCAAGGATATTAATGATGCAAACTGAGTTTCCAAGTAAAATTCTTATAGTTCCTCCAGACTAGATTTGCAATTTTTAGAAAGTGGTCAAGGGATCAGTACCTGAGTTTTGTGCTTTGAGCAGGGAGTAGCTAAGATTTTGTTAATAATCCCAGGGTTTCATTATGACCATTTCCTTTATGTCAATTCATGTCAATCTTAGCTAAATTCTCATTCCATTTACCCTAGAGTACATCTGTGGGCTTAGCAAGTCCATGTATTTTTCATTATATCTTTCACATGTGTATTTCATAAAAGCCTGCTCTCATCTGGGTGCAAATTTAACTTGGCACTGCAACTCTTAGCCACCAAGTGATGTTTTCACCAGAAAATATGGCCAGCATCCCTCCTACTTCCTCATCCTCCCTTCCTGCTGTGTCAACCTCCAGTCCCCACTCCCACCAGCTGTGCCCTGGGTAGGAAATGCAGGAGGTTGCGACAGTAGCACCTTTAGGCACAACTTCTATGCACAAGGGTGGCAGGGGAAAGGCACAGTATCTCTCAGTTTAATTGATGTAGTCAAACCATCAGCCCCCAAATCAGCCACAGACCCTCATCTCCCACTGCACACAGCCACTGACACCTTCACCCCAGCTTCCAGATGCCCTACCCTCGCCACCTCCTTCGGGCATGTTGGTGTGGCTCCATGCTGTCCTATGCAAATTTTGGTTCTATGTAAATTGCTTATGGTATGCAAATCAATGCATTAAATAACCAACATAAAGTGACACATACGGAGATGTGTATAACTTGGCAGCTATAAATCTGGAATCGTTCCACTGACGTCAATGGTTTCACTTCAGATATGCTCCAGCATGGAAGGTGTTGAAATCCGGCCTGTGATATTTTCAGTCAGCTTCTAAACACAAACTCAGGAATTAATGATTTCAAAGGTGTAATTATTATTATTGCCTGTGGGTTCTGTTATTATTTAGGTTTGTACTGCTGAACATACACCTAAAATGGGGTTGAAGAACATACTTAATTTCAACAGGCCTCACTTTGATGATAAATAGAGCACCTGTGGTCTATCAGAACTTCATGCACTTGGAACCTGATTCACTTTGGTCCTAATGGCATAATAGTTTCTATTTTAAAGTAGCTGGGGCCTAAAATGCAGGATTTATGCCAAAAAGTCTTCAGAGGCAGATGTATACCCTAAAGTATTTCAAATCAATTTAGAATGGGGAATGAGTATAGATAGCTCTGAGCTACATGCCATGTATTTTTGATCTGGGACTGGGAGCCTGGAAGCATATGCACTGTCTTGTGTAACCACCCCCTGACAAGGATCTGCTGTTATTGTGTGCAGGGAAAGCAGAACATGGTAAAGGTTAGTGCTGCACATGGCAGAACCGCAGGGCCCTGGTTGTGACTGCTCCAAAAGTGCTGTGCAGTCATTTACACATTCACAAATGTTGCTTTCACATGGCAGAATTCCACCCACTTTTGCCTGAATGTAAATAACTTCAGGAGATGCCAGGCATTAAGTGTTCTCACAACTGCCCCCAACATCCCACTGCTCAAAAACTGTGCTTAAAAACACTCCTAGAAAACACTGTAAGACTTTCAAAATAAACCAGTTTGTGTTTCTGAGCCTTCTTGGTCACTAGTGGGCTTAGGCCCAGATTTACCAGGATATACTGAATTACAGGACATGTGAAACAATGACAAGGAGATCCAGCAAAGCCTGATAATGAGAGACTGGAAGAGTCAAGCTCTGCTCCTGCTGTCTATTTGATCTGTTCAACTTACCATAAATTCTGTTGCACACTGCATGAGTGAAAAGCTACAGGAGGTTTGTATAGCACGAAGAAGCTTCCAGATTTCTTGTTAGTTAACTGAACTAGCATCAGAGCTTATGGACTTAAATATAGAAGCAGTCTAAACTGGAAATGTCAGTGTCTAACTGTACAAACAATGTAACATTTATCAAGTGTGTATTATGTTTTTATCAATATTTGCTTTTGGTTTTTGGTGTGGTTTTGGGGTTTTTTGCTGACATCGTAATCATGGTATTTGCATGTAGCACCTTGCTACAACTAACTTCTACTTTAACTGACAAAATTAGAAACTCCTATTATAGCCATTACTCTGGAAATGCTTTTTAGTTTGTTTAGGTTTTTCTTTTTTAATCCTAACAGTCTCCCTGCAGACCTGAACTGACATCAATTTACCAGTGTCTTGACATCTTAAAGTTGTTTCTTATAAAATTTGCATTGGTGTCATTTTGTTTCAAGCTGATATTGTGACAATGTCTCCCTGGATTTATACTGACAATTTATTTTTATTTTGACATCATGTCATCCCTATAGCCCTTCACCAGCATCTATCGTTAAGTCTACAGGTTTAAATGAAAAGTGGTTTCTTTGTGCAAACTACAGTAACTAACTGAACTTTCTCAGTAGCTACTTTTCTGACCTCAATATCTAGCTATTGATTGCACTTGGGTTTTTATAGAAATGTCAAAAGTTCCTGCCTAGTGCTTTAGGCAGCTCTTCCATATGTACCAAATAAGGAATTTAAACCAAAGCTCCCCTTGAAACTAAAAAATAATTTCCTATTAAAAAAAAAGTGAATGCGTGTTTATAACACCAACATCAAACAAAAAACTGGGCCCTTTTGGTGGCAATGCCTGGAGAGCTGCTGATCCTCCTTCTCTTTCACTAAAGTGTTAGAAACATCTTTTTGGAACTCAACATTCCAGTTGCTTCCAGGTGTTTCCTTGGAAAACACAAAATCCTCAATATCTATATTTAATATGCTGTTGGTACTTCATTTAAATATCATAAAATGGCATTAGGCAAGCTGTGGGCCAGGGGAGGGGAGATTCCAGGAGAGTTCCCATGTGACAGCCATGGCTTTGAACCTGTGGGGTTTTTTTCAGCTCTTTCATTTTTAAATTCAAAGAGGCAGGAAGGATTGTGAGCAATGTCACAAATGCCTTGTGACCCTTCCTGAAGTAGAGCCATTGTGTGGTATAGCTAGAATTCCCAAGGGCATATTTGTAAATTATAAAGCAAAATCCTGCCAGTGATTATCGAGTGTTCCTAGGATTATCCATGATCCTGATAGAGTGGCCTGTGTATGTGATTTTGCAAAAGCTATTTTTCATCAGAGTACGTGCATGGTTTAATGAGATACTTGCAGCAGTAACATCATTTCTGTGTTCTGGTATAAATGGTTCAGCTCCTATACATCATACCTGGTAAATCACAGTATGGGTGCAGAGAAAAGGAGCCTTCAACAGAAAAATTTGCTCATTTTTATTGGATCAGAATATCAATTCTGAGTGATGGTTATGGTGATTTGCCTTCACTAATGTCTCACCATCCGTGCCTAGGCAGAAACCATACCCCTCATGGTTTAACCAAAATTAAGAACTCATAAGTGAATCTTCCCTCTGTGGGGGAGATTATTTATTCTGCTCCACTTCACAAAGAGTGAAATTTGATTGTCTAAACAGGGTAGTCAAGCATCATTAGAAAAGACTTCCAGCTCCTGTTCCAAAAGCACCCAGGTCTGCCAGAGGTCCCGTGTGGTACCTGTCAGCCCCACATGCAGGTTTAGAAACCACAGCAGTAGATCTCTCACCTGCAGGCAGTGAGATCAAGACCTAAGTATGATAAGACCAAGATGGGGGACATTTTAACAACTGGAAATAGAGACCTGAGAAGACAGTGCACGGAGTTTATTTTTAAGATTGTCAAACCAAAAGTTATGACTTCAATGTAAGTTTTAACTGACACCTTGAAAGTTAGATCAGAATCACTTTGAACTTTATCACCAGAATTCAAAGGAGAACCTTGGGCTTGAAACTGCATAGACAGAAACTGAACACAAAACCTGCACTAAATGTGGATAAAATACTAGATATCTGTAAGAGCACTGTCAATTTCTAGAAATGATTCTGATAAGGAAAAATCATAGTGTATAAACCTGTCAGTGAAGTTTCTTCTAAATCCTTTACTTTTTATTAGGTATTCTCTTTGCACTTTCCAATACTGAAATATGTTGCTGCTATTGTTAGAATTAACTCAGTGTATTTATCTGCATAAACACCCAGTCTGTCTTTAACTTCAGCAGAGTTTCATATCTAATTAAGCATCTGTCAAGACTGGAATGTCTCTTTCAATAATTCTTGTTTGGAAGGGAAAGACCACCACCAGAAACAGCACTCTGTGCATTAAGCATGGCAGTGAGCACCCACATTAACCTTGCATTTTAACTCTTCCATGCACTTCTTATCTGACCTTAAAGCTGGTGCTACTGAGTAGACATTTTGGAACTCACTTCTGATTTTTGGTGCCTGTCATTGCATGCCTGTTTCTTCACATATGTCAATCACCCCTGCGTCATGCCAGCTCTAAACACAGTTTGGGGACTTCAGCATGCTGCTCAGGGTGTCCAAGAATGTAGGACACTTTTTGAAAATATAGCTTTGCTCAGCTGATATTGAGCTTTCTGTCCGTGGACCATGGGTAGTAATACTGATGTTATTGCAAAGGAAGCTTTGTAATACTCTGCATCTTCCTACAACCTGTACCCGCCAACAGAAATGCCAAGAAATTTCTGGTAGCAAAATCAGAGATTAGAAAGCTTGGAAAGTGTCTCAAAAGGTATGATGGCCTAAAACTTGGTTTTACACAGCCTTGAGCAGTTACCACAGCCATCCTTATCCTACCAGTGCTGCAGCAGTTGAGTGGGTTCAGAACTGATTAACAAAGGACCACAGCTTGTTAACAATCCAAGTTCTGGGTTTCATACCTGTGTGGTAAGATACAGGTGAGATCTGGTCTTGTTATGCTTCCCACAGAGGTTTATCCAGGATGAGGGTTTATTATCCTCAAAATACACAGCTGTAGAGATTACAGATAACTATTAATCAGCTTCTCTAAACTGGGAGTCTTGCTGGGAGAAAAGAGTTGACAATGGGTTATCTTATCCTCTCTGCAGAGGATATGATCCTTTTATAGGAATTCCATGGTGTCCTGTGAAGTGAGACACTGAGAGTTGCTACTGATCTCCATGTTTGGATGAGTTTGACTACAGGTTTCTGCTTCACCAGACATGAAGGGTCAGTCAGCTATTAAACCAAGGGCTGTAATACCACTGGCTGTGGAGGGCTGCTTGATGACAGTGGTTTACAATGGCTGGATAAGAACTGAGGTGTTGCTGTTCTTTCCAGCATGAAGAATCCAGATATGTACAAATCCAAGCATGCATATGCATACTGCACGTCTGATGGTCATGTGATAAAAGGAAAAATCAGCTGTGAAAGAAAATGACATAAGGTGCCTTTATTTTGATGTGCTGACAGCATTGGGAAGAAAATATTGAAATGTTAAATTCTAATTTCAATATGTAATTGGTAACAAAGGAAAGTTCATGAGGACCCTTTGAAGATCTAATATTTTTGGCTATAATTTAAAAGTCAGTCATAGTTTTCAACCATTATTACATTTTTAATATGCATTTGGTGTTTTCAGCATGCTCCATCTTTCATTGATGTCCGAGTACAATCAGCACCTATTTCTCAAGGATCTACATATTATACTCCATAAGTTTTAACTTTATGAAACTCTTTTTTTAAAATGTGAGGAAGCATCCCAGATGATGTGGAGGAAGAAGGGGAGTGTAATCCAATTCTACATAATATCACTTCAGCTTCTCCTTATTCCGTTACTTGAGAACTCAGCATCAATTAAGTGTTAAGAAAATATAAATGTCTTGGTCAAGAAGAACAAAATCTACAGTAATTAATTGCTTCAATATTTCTCTCAGCCATTCCCCCTCCATAGGAAATTAATTTTCTTTCATACTTCAGACAAGATACAGGACATGGAAGGGGAGAAAATTAATTTGGTTGATGTCATTCTGTAGTTTAATCCCAGCATTAATATCCTTTGTATAGTGATTGGGAACGGTATCTGAATTCAAAAGTAATTCTGTGAAATTTGAGGCTTTACAGAATTGATATTGTTCTGGGAATGAAGATGTTGCAATCTTCCTGCCATTTGCAAAAGCCAGTAAAAGTGAAAAATCAAATGAGATCTAAAATTCCTGTCCCTCTCTCCAAGAAACACAGCTGTCATCATCATCTCCCACTCCCCTTTTGTAATGATCACACAGACTTGCCAAGATAGTCACATCTATGATTGTCGGTGTTTTGATGGATGAACCCTTAAAAAAAGGAAAAAAGCTGAAATATGCCTGAAGGCAAAAAAAAGAAGAACGTCTGTGTCTTTGTCCACAACTTGGGCCCTAGGTGAGAGAAAATTCTGGCCAGAAGAGAACTTCAGAGATACTTGAAGTATTTTTCCACCCAGGGAGGGAATCAGGAGAGATGGGTTTGGGTTCTTAACCTGCATCCCAGTCCAAAGAATCTTCCATAGGAAGGGAATTCTCCCACTGCTGAGCAGTATCTGGGGGCAGCTGATGTTTTGGCCCCCATGCTGGCCTGATTAACACTGGGGTTTGCACCTCAAGAGTGAAAGGATTCCTCTGCAGCTGTGCTGGCAGAGCATGGGTTACTGGTGTTAGGCTGGGGCAGCCAAATCACAGAGAAGAAATGTGGCTTCAGTTTTAGCATATGAGACTTTTACCTGTCCCACCACTGAGATCACCAGAAGATTCATACTGTGAATTTGATGCAAACTGATGAAGCTTTCTTTTCTTGACTCTGAAGAGAGTCTTAACTCTGACTTGAGTCTGATTTCAAATCCATTTATTATAAAAGCTACTGTTTGAAGGGTACCTCTAAAAGGACTTCACTTGTGTTTGCTGAACAGACTGGTATGTCTGCTTCTGACATTCTGATTCAAAAAATTGTCTTTGGACTCAGGGTATCTATTTCTGCGTTTTTCTTTTATGGAGCATTATGGAAAATAATTGTTTAGTGAAAAGCATTCTCATTTACATTATTGCATGTTATTTGCCCTTCCTCAAGAGCACTGGGACACCTCCAAGCACAACACTTAGCTTTGAATATTGGCACTTGTGAGATTGTTCTTACACCCTGGGAAGATGATTAATGTACCTTGGAAACTACCTAATGGCTTGATACTCTTTCTATCCAGCCTGTTGTAGGAGAAAAGCAAGATAATGTGAGATACAATTTATAGGTATGAAATGGAGGAGTTGAATCAGAGAAACTCATTCAGAGTTATTGACAGGGTATCTGTAGTGCTGAAGATCCACACAGCAGAATTTAAAAGCATGCATGAAATAGAGAGAGAAAGACATCCCAAACAGATGGAGACACCTGGTTGACAAGGACATTCCCCCTTTACAGACTGGTGGAAGGAACATAGAGAGATTTATCTGGTCAAAATATTGACATGGAACCTTTTGTTAGAAGATGTAAAGTATTGGATGTCTGTGACACCAAAATGTCCCAAATTAACTTTATTGACCACTTGGAAGGAACTGATAGGCCAAATGTTTGGCTTTGTCATCCCTCCTTTTTGGACACTGAACTCATTTTTAGCAGAAGGGAAGAATATTAATTGGCCCATGCTCTGATTAACAGTGTGAGATAATGGCTAGAATACAACTAAAAAGTGTTTATCTGTATATTTCAATTTTATGCTGAAGTTCATTATCTCAATGGCATTTTTTATTGACATTTATTAATTTGAGTGGCTCTAATTCTTCAAGTTTATAATGGTAGTATTAAAACATCTGTTCTAAGTAACAGCATATTTCTGTGATTCATTTTTTAGTATTAGGACTTGACAGATACTGCTTATCTGCACACTCGGATGCCCTTGATGTAACTTCAAAGTACAACTTAAGAGCAATAGTACAGTAAAAAAATACTCCAACAGGAAATTTTAATCTCAAAGATCTCATGTGCTCTAAAATTTCCACACTGTTGTTATTACAATTCCTGTCCTCATTTTCGAAAGCCTAAGAGACAAATGAACTTCTGTTAGGTGCCCTAAATCATCACTTATTTGCCTGAAGGTGCTAAAGATAGGTCACAGTCTTTTCACACGCAGAATAGAACATTATTTCTAGAATTCTCCTATTGATTTCAGTACTGGCAATATACAATGATTGCCACTGAAAATTTGCCACTAATCGTAGAATTTCCAACTCTCTCTCCATTGTTCCAAAAATAATATCTTGCAGGAGTGCTCATATTGCTGTCAGTTTATCAAAGAACAACTTCCAACTGAAAAGCCATGAGATGTTATTAGCCTATATTGTACATGAAAGTTAAAAGTAATGTGACATCTGGAAGGCAGAATACATTACACTCCAACAGCGTCATCAAGAAGGGGTATGAAAATCCACCCCCAAAAACAGTGCAGTCAGTGGGTTTATTCAGCTGATCTCTAAGTATTGTCAGTATCTTTTATTATTACCATTATTATTACAGCACATTGGGTATTTTTTCTTCCATTTGACAAAAAAAATGTAATAATCAGCTTCTTTTTATTGGCTTGAGACTATCTAGGGGCGACACAGAGGATCTTTTATAATGAAAAACTACTAAGAGGCACAGCCACTTTTGGCAAGGTTAAATTATGAAAGCAATTCTACCAAACAAAATTCATGCGTCACAAACATGCTGCCACTGGAAAAAGAAAAAAAAATAATTAAAAAGCCTTCTCTTCCCCTATGTCTAACATACATATTGATACAGATTTACAGATTCAACTGTTTGCTGCAGTCAGACTTCTGGAATGGCAATCACTCCTTTGAGACTGGAGAGAGACTATTTACAAGAGAATGTAGTGACAGAACAAAGGGGAATGGCTTCAAAATGAAAGGGAATAGGCTTAGATGAGATATTAGGAAGGAATTCTTTACTGTGAGGCACTGGAACAGGTTGTCCAGAGAACTTTGAGCTGCAACATCCCTGCAAATGCTCAAGGCCAGGTTGGATGGGACCCTGAGCAACCTGGCCTAGTGGAAGGTGCTCCTGCCCTTGGCAAGGGGTTTGGAACAAGATGATTTTTAAGGTCCCTTCCATTCCAGAGAATGCAGCGGTGCAAGTGGCTGCAGCCACCCTGACCCCTGATGATCCAACAGACACCAAGCTGTAGTGGTCAGGCACCAAAGCATAATGCCTCACTCCGTGGTTAGGATGCGAGCCCATAATCCCCCAGTTCCGCAGTTTACATATTTTTATGTGATAGGTTCATGTTTTTGCCTCCCTATTTTATGTATAAGTTTGTTAATATTCATTTCCCCTAAGTTAATATGTATTAATTCTAGAAAGTTCTGTGGTACTCAACACCCCATTGGTTCCTTTCCTAAATCCATCCTTTGTGTTATTTCCATTGGTTCCCTTGGCCTCAGCCCCGCCTCCTGTCAAGTATACCATCTGCTGTATCCCTTATCCCCGCCTTTCCTATCCTCAGTATAAAAATCCCTGGACAGCCTCTGATCCTTGGCTCTCTATGTCCTCCCCTCATCGTTTCATGTAAGTAAACCTTTTGTGTGGAACTTATATGGAGAGTCCCTTCTCTCTCGCTTCTCCTCCTGTGCCTGCGTGCCTTCCCATAGCTCAGGGACGGCTCCCTTGTCTGCCTGCACTTTTGTGTGTGTCTGTGCTGCTGTAGTGCAGTCAGGTTGCGGCTAGACCTCTGGGCTCTCTTTGAGCTAGCATGCAAAACCTTACAAGAGAATTCTGTGATTATATGAGAAGTTTTGAAAAGGGAAAAGGAATGTCGTTTTCCTCTGGCCCTAGCTAAAGATACTGCATCCTTTGTTGGGAGAGAAGAGGTAAATTAAGGAGAAAACAGACTTTATTTTTAAAGTAGATGCTGGTATCTAGTCAGTCTGGAAATCACAAAGGTGTTAAAAAGACAAGGTTCTGTCCCCTGTTACAGATTCTAGAGCTTTTATGGATTTCAGCAGGCTTCCTTCACCACAGTGAGTCAATCTCTGTGTACAAAACATTAATTTGTGTCAATGGATAACTTCAGGAGTGCAAACAGTGGTTGAACCCCATTAAGAAATTTGCACTGTGCAATAGAAATGGAGTTTTTTGTATGGCATCTGACTTGCACATGTTCTACACAATCTTTCAAATCTACTGTTTTCCCCTCTCCCTGTCCAGGTACTCCAAGATAGATGCTGCAGGTCTCCACCTGCTAAAAAAAAAAAAAAGGAAATTATACCCATTTTGCTGAGGCTTTTTTCCTGAGTGTAGTAAAAGAAAACCACAGACTGCTATCCTGTGCTTCACAATAGGTAAATATACTGCATTCTATTGAGTAAAACAGAAAAAAATAACTCATCAAGAATTTTATCTGCAAGCATGCAATTAGAAATGGATTCCAAACTAAAATACAGCCAGAAACTGCAGAAATACACATCTAGAAATAAGCAACCTACAACTGCTTTGGGATAAATATTCTGCTACCCTGCAGGAATTTAAAGAAATGAGAAAAAAAAGGGTGAGAAGCACAGTGCACTGTACCTGTGGTTATATGGACTGTAGTTAAGCTGATCTTATGACACTCAAAAATTCTGTTTGTGTTTAAAGATAAGTGTCTGAAAGAAAAAGAATTGATCTTCACTGATACCCATCTGTGAAGTTCTGACCTCTGCTTTCATCAGCAAGCCTTTCTGCCAGGCAGCTGAGAGTCAAAAGAAAGTCTTGCTGTGAGATCTAGCAAATTCACTGTGACCCTAATTCATCCTGTCTTATGATGAGAGTTTAACTACACCACCTTCATGAGGAGTGCAGTCCCTCTACACTTCCTTGAAGATCTACAGAAAGTTGTAGAATCAGGCCAGGCATCTGACAAAACTCTTCTGCTCCTAAACCATAAAAGATGCCTCAGTTTGAAAATGCAGAAATGTAAACAAATTCCAAAATGTGCTCTAACCAGGACAAAGGCTTTAACCAGGAGACTGTGGTTTAGTTCTGGAATGACTATTCTGGTGAGTATTTAATACTGTTCAGTAGCATTTGCTTTTGATATATCCTCTCATCCTATTGTCTTTTCTGGCCATGGTGTTCATTAAAAAGACATGGGTAGAACCTGATATCTGCAAAGAAAGTCTTATGCTGCAACTAAATCTTTCAAGTCTATAATTAACCCAAACTGCATCTTCAGTTTATTGAATTGAGCTCTATGGAAGGATCCTGCTCTGTAGAAAAGATCAGACACACAGCTACAAAGGCTTTTCAGACAATCTGAAACCATCCATCACTGTGGTTAATTAAGCTCCACCCACTGATTTACTGAGAAGCTCTTTGACATCTTACAAAGTTCTCCATCTCAAATTTGTGAGTCTCACCTATTTCCTTCCTGATTTGTGTAAGAAAATAATGAGCAACTAATGTCACTCCAGACCCATGCCTCAGCCTGAGGGGTATAATTTCCCATCTTCAATCAAAAATATTACAATCCACTGAACACTGAAGTAACTTACCATGGATTTACTGGCTGTAGTACAGTGTCAGGTACTGTGTTAAATCCACTACTTGTGAGAATACCCACACAGAACTCATGGAAAGGCCAGCTTTAAGCCTTTCTAAGTAGTAAAAGCAGAAGTAGTAACGCAGACATGGCTTTGTCTGGATGGAGACAAAGGCATGGAATTTCACAAATGATGTTAATGATACTGGCTAATTAAATTCTTCCATCAACAGATTAAAGATTTTATTAGAGCCCTCCCGAATCCTTTTGCAACCTCTGTTATTGTCAAGCATAAAATACTGCTCCACACTTGAGAAACATAATCAGAATCCAGAATAATGTATTAAAATGGCTTGACATCTTCTCACTCTGTTGAGAGAGCAACTGCTTTTCCATTTCTATGCTGCTCACTTGCAGTTTACCACTAGTACCAATTCTTGCTTTAGCTCTAAACAGCAGCCAGCTGAAATGGACAAGTAGCAATAACTTTGGACTCAGAAATATGGAAAGGACAAACTGTTCTCATTGCTCATTCCATATGAACTTACCACCATTAACAAAATTTTACATGATGGGCATTTGCATCAGGAAGAAAAGGGAGTAATGGAGTGCTTTCTTTTGGTTTTTCAAGGTTTTTACTGTACCTTGATGTCAGACATACCCAGGGCACATTGTAGCAGGTTTGGTTTGTAACTGGGTGGAAATACCAATTTAGTGTAGTGGTTTGGTCCAAAATACTCATTACTATTTACCTTCTGTGAGATAAGAATTAGGAGAAACGCAAAGCAGGCACCAAACTTGAAAGAATATAAAGAAATTTATTAACAGACCTAAAAGAGGGAAAAAGAAAAAAAATAAAATCATACCACACCTTCAGAACTCTTCTCCTCCCCCCACCTTCCTCCCTTCTCCCACTGACAACGTAAAAAGGCAACCCTTGAGATGTTCAGTCTGTTTGCCACTTCCACAATAACCTTGTCAGTTCATTTAGGAAGAGGAGTCTCTCTTTTGCCCATGCTATGGAGAAACTATCACAACGAGACAGCCGCCCGGGTTGGTTCTCTGCTCGCATCATGTGAGAGTCCCCCTCTCACAACTTGCAGCTTTTCCCGCAACTGCTTTCGAGGGTCCAATCTTGAGCTTCCGGGGTGCAATTTTAAGGTTGAGCTGTTCAGAAACAAAAGTTCTCTTCACCCATCTCTGGGAGCATTTCATCTCTAAGAACAGAGGCCCTTCTCCTTCCCTGGGAGACAAGGGTCCTCCTCATCTTCATCTTTAGGACTATCTCTGGGAGCATCTCTAGGAACTGAGGTCTTCTCCTTTTCCATTTGGAGCAGAAGTCTTCATCGCTTCCATCTCTCCCTGTTCAACTTCTCATGAAATTACAGCTGTTTCAGCATCTGCCGATCTCAGCGCAGGTGCTTTTGCTCACAAGTACAAGTTGAATGCTCCACCCCCCATGCCTTCATGAAATTACAACGGGTACTCTGATACCTCATGGCTTTACAACAGAATTTCAGCTTTAAGCATCTCCTCTTTCTCTTCCCTCAGGTTTTCAGCTCTTCACAGCAATAAAAGGGTTAATCTCACCTAGGCCTTGCAGCTGGAATTTCGCTTATCGCTGTTGGTCACATGATCCTTTGCTGGACAGCAGGGCAGCTTCAGCTGAATCTTGGCTGCACCGGAGAGGGGGAGCCGAGCTGCTCCAGCTGCCCACAGCAGGGCTCTGGGGGGGGTTCCACAGGTGGAACAGGGCCCACTGGCCCCAGGATGGCCGTGGCCCGGCCCCGCACAGGGCCCGCAGCCACCTGTCCCAGCACCGGAAACGAGAGAGAGCTCTGCCCGGGGTTTGTCTATTCTTTAGTGTGGATCACAGAGGCAGTCACAATTTTAAGTGGCTTAAAAAATTGTCCATACTCAAACTGGCCAGCTGATAGGTTTTATCAGGTCACAGAGGAAACTGTAAGCACCCCTTTGCAAGAACGTCACTTCCGGGACTATGCTTTAATGCTCCCAGAGCTGGAAAAGAAGGTTTATGAAATGTGAGCTGGGATGTATCTGGAATAGATTAGATGACCCATTCATGTTCCAAGCAGCTGAACTGAAGGCAAATGGCACTAGGAATTGAAACCTGAAACCTCCACCAGCAGTGATGGGACAGCAGAGTGCCCTGTAGACACCGATTCCTGCCCTTTCATCTTGACCAAGCTCTTCCTGGGGTTGTTCCTATAGGTGTAGAGATTGTATTTTCACTGTCTCTTGTGGACATCCTAACAAGATTTTTTGTCTCTTACTTTGCATCGCTTTTAAGGATCTTCATGTCTCACCACAGGGGCAATAAACCACCTACAGAACCAAACAGGAACTATGCTCTTGCTTTACTTTGCTCCTTCGAAAATCTTAGTTTGGGCTCCGCTTTCCTGTGCTCTGTATTTTTTCACTGTGGTTATCTTGCTACTATTTTTCCTTCTTCTCACCCAAAGCAGCTGTGTCTCTAGGATCATTTATCCTACAGGCAGCTGTCTTGTTGGGACCACAGATCCTGCTAGAATCTCTCAATAGTAAACAAAATCCTTTGTGATTCCACATTTGCACTTTGTTTTGCTGCCTTTAGATATTGCAGGGTTTTCTCTCCATCCCTTGCCCTTCCTGCTTTTCATGGAGCCCTAAATTTACACACAAGGCATCAACATGGGCCTGAAGTTACCTAATTCACAGGGCTAATTTTTAATTTTTAATAGGCTAATACAGTCCTATGACAAGTTTCCCAAGTTTGCCAAGTAATCTCCATTGTTAAACGGATTTATCCAGAGGGATGTTAGACATGAATTTTTAAGGATGAGTTTGAGAAGGTAATGAAATATTAGTGGGTCTGACATTCATGAAATGCCTACCAGGTGTGTTGAGGAGCTGAGGAAGGAACAGACTTCCAAGTTCATTTTGCAGATAAGAAATTAAGTCATTGCTGTGTCCTGCCTTTAGCTGCTGATTTTCTCCCCCTTAAACGAGTTTGGGCTACACAAAAGCTCTGCTGGTCAGGTGATACAGCTTTGATAGTTGTGCACATGAGTTTTATACAGCTCAGAACTTCAGTCCTCAGCATGCTGCATACATGAGGTTCCTTCTTAGGTCCATTCCCATGAATAATATGCTTATTTCATTAAATTTTCAGGGAAAGTTAGACAAAATTAGTAAGGTAAAATGCTATTCTTTTAATAATAAAGGTAGTTTGGAAAAAAAAGTCTTAGGAAAGTTATTTTTATTTTTAATTTTATTTTTATTTTTTCTCTTTTTTTAAATTTTTCTCTGTATATATCTTTTTTCCTTTTCCTTTCTTTTCTCTCTTTCTCTTTTTCTCTCTTTCTCTTTTTTTTTTCCCCTTGGATATTGTAATCATCATAGATGAAGTATTTGAAAAGGAAGTAAAAGAGGATATCCTGCATATACCTATATGTATATATACCCAACTACACCTTTAGTGGTCTTCCAGGTGTTAACATTCTCCCCCACTGTGTTCAGCACAGTGTTCCTTTATTACTCACACTGGTCATGGACTCGTAGTTTCCTCTCTGAGGACTGGTCCAATGCATGGGGCTGAGGCTAAGTTTACATCTTCTCCAATTATAAAAGGACCATTAAGTTCAGATAATTTAAAATATAAATTTAAGAGGAATTCTGGGGAAATCATAATTAGGTGCAGAGACATTACATGAGTTTAATGACTGAGATTTAATTTCAATTTTCAGGATTATGAATTGAGAATCCTTATTTAGCTCATCTTCTATTTTTTTTTCCTTAATTAATTGGAAATTTATTTTCAAGCAATTAAGGCAGAGATTCTTTTCAATCCCTAAGTGTTGGTGAGCTATATACTAATGTTCTCTACCTTGCTTTCAAAACTCTGTCCTGTTAGTTTGTTTGAGCTTTTTCTGGTAACATAATAATGCCTGCATGAGTTATTTATACAGAAAGAGCGATCTCCAATTTATATATTCTGTAGGAAATTAAGTTACTTGGGACTCAGAACTGAGCATTTCATAAATACTGATATATTAGAAAGGTAGTCTGCCACAAAACCATACAGAAGGAAGAAAATTAGGAAATAGCATCATTTTGTGTGCCTCTGAACAAAATGGCTGAGATGTCCTGCTGTGGTGTTTTATGGATTCTAAGTTACATGATATCAACCAGTAAAATCCATGTTATGTGACTATAGCTACGTGCATGTGATGTGCCCACCCTAAAGCAGGCATCTTCACTCTCAGGGGAAGAATCACATCTCCAAGAAAGGGAAGCTGATTCCTTTCAATGCAAATTGCTTTTTGCATTTCATAACTTTAGGGTAGAGAAGTTTCATGTGCCAAACGTGCACACCAGCTGGGTGCTAAGGTGTGATATCCAGTGGGTTGGTACACCCATACAGGAATTCATCTGCTGCTTTCCCTGTTTGGCACCATGTAAGAAATCCAGCTTTCTCCTTCCAAAGCTCTGCATCCGCATCCATTTAAAATGTGAGAGCTAGTGCATTAATTTGATTTTTAATCTTCTGAAACACTGCTCTAATCAAACGTGAATGCTGACTAGTAACCAAGAATACAACATAGAAGACAGCACCAGTTCCTGAAGACTTAAACCTCACAAGAAACTATTTTAGTAACTAGAGATTGTTTTGCCCTTATTTTTCAGAGCTAGATCACACCTACAATGCGATTTTCTCCCTCTAACTCTCTAGTCTCATTTCTTTATACCACAGCACTGAAATGCCTACTTTTCCATTTGCTCTCACTTTCCAAAAATCACCACTAAATCTGCCCTGGTAGCCCATGTCAGAAGTAACACTTTGGCCAAAAAATCAGCCATAACACAAAGCCCCCAGGCTCTGAAACAGAAAGGCTGTGATTTAAGAGAAGCTTTACTGAACAGCAACACCAGCTTTTTTTTTTTTTTTTTTTTTTTTTTTTTTCCCCCTCAATACAGGTGAAGAGGCCTCTTGGGAGGAAAAACATCAGGGAATAAAAATTTCTTAAGGTAATTTACAACCAAAAAGTCTCCACAGAATTATACATTAATAAAAACTATTTTAAGAACTGAGCTGGTATCCCCTTGGTATTTGGGATCTATTAAAATTGGAAAAAGTAAGAAAAAATAGTGAGATTTTAGATCAATAAAATGTGATGCAGCAAAAGAAAGCACAAATAAATTCTGCTTTTAAAAAATTAATTGAATGGTTTAGAGAGTTAGTGGAAGGAAATACTTGTCATGTCTAAATGGCCAGTTCCACTGAGAAAGTCATGCTGGCCTGCAATGGATGAGTGTGTATATCTATAGCCTCTCTGGTCAGCAATTCACCCAATGTGAACAAAAAAATTTAAATGAATAAATAAACAATCTCCTGAGGCTGTTTCAAAGGAAAAAAGGATCATTCAATGAAATGTTTGTGAAAGTGTCTCCTGAGGAAGCTCAGACTCAAACTATTTTGGGTTTCCAGCTTCAGCTCACACATGGCTGCCTGGCTGTGTCTTTGACTCATGAATTCTGTGTCTCAGATCCCTTTTCTTCTTCATAAGCTATGATTCCTGGATCAACCAAGAGTATACCAATGTGACATTTCATAGTCAAAGTATTTTCAAGTTTTCATCAAAAGCTCAAAATCTGCCATGGGAAAACCTGATTGTTATTTTTTAAAATATATTCGTTATCTTTTCTTAAGTGAAAGAAGAGTTTCTCAGACAGCTGAAGAGTGTCAATCATGAAGTCAGGCAAAAAGCAGGTTATGGGACTTCAATCTCCTTGTAGGGTTGACTGTTTCAGTGTTCACATGGTCACAACGTGAAAAAGCTAACTTTGATGCTTTATGAATGGTATTTGAATAAATAAATACATTTAGAGTCATGGTAATGAACTTTCTGCCTCAAAAGCAACACAGAAAACATTTGGAATAAATAATTATCTGTTGCTGTCTTTTCAAGCAGGATAGTGGCAAACAGGTAGTCTAATACATCATGGCTTCTATTCTTTACTGAGTTTCCAAGGTTAAGAGAGCAAATGATAAGACATGATTGTTGTTTGCTATCAACCTCCATTTAAGTGTGCTCTTGTGAGGAATACCTTGCTTCTCCTGCTTTATTCACAACTCCAGCTCAATTAGATGCATCTTTCTGGGGCCAAAATCCTTTGTACAAACACACATTCTTCCCATAATTACCTTTTAAACAGGGAGCTTTCTCAGTATTTCTAAAAAATCAGATTTCTGAGAATCTGCTGCATATTGGTGAAAGCTCCTTGTCTTTCTGTGAAGTTTTTTTTACAGACAGAGGTTTTAGTCATTTGTCATCACAGTTATTTTTAAAGCACCTTGTACTGAGACCTGGTATCACAGTTGCAAGGTAGAAAGGAGAGTCCTCACTTTTAGTCACCACTGGTCTCAATTGTTTGTCTGCTTTCTTGTTTTCTTTAGAAAGTACAAGTAGTTTCTAAATTTAACTAGATTTTTTCCCTCTGCTTTTTTTTTTTTGTCTTCTGTGGCTTACTCAAATAATTAGTCTTCCCTCTTAATTAGGAACAATCTGTAATAGTGGTGTTAATATTAGCTCGGAGTTACAATGACTGATCACTACATTGTTGATACAATATTACTGCTAGCAAGAATTTTCTTGCTTCTTTCTAAGCCCTTGGGATACTTTTCTCTCTCATGAAGAGATTAGCAGAAGTTCTATAAACTATGAACACCTGTGACCTTGTAGAACTATGTTTATGGTACAGCAGAAAAATATTTTGACAATGGATGTTTAGGATTTCTAGCCAATCCACCCAGGGGGTGGCTGATCCTTTGTCCAATTAGACGATGAAGAAAAAAGTCTATAAAAGAGTGTGTAAAATAATTAAATCAATCAATGTTGCTGCACAATTCCTGCCTCTTGGATCTCTCCTCTCCTCCCTACAGCTGCGGGTAATATTTGGTACAGTAATATTTGGTGACCCCAATGTGATCTGCGCTGTGATGTGATCCTGCACGCTGCGAGCCAAGCCATGTTTCTCTAGAGGTACGCTGTTCCTTTCCCCCCCTGGACCAGGATGTCCGACGGGACTGAGAAAATGGTGAACAGCAGTTTAAAAACCAATGCTGTGTTAATGGTCTGGAAAGGTGTTTTCAGTATAAGGCACACCTCCATTCCTGAGAGCTCACTTTGGGAGTTATTAGACTGGGCTGCCCTGCATGGCATTTCCCTGGACAGAGACACTGCCCTGGATTTTGGGCTGTGGCAGGATCTTAGCTGTGCAATCCAGCGCGAGCTTCCATCTGGGGATCTGGCAGTGGTGGGATTATAGGTGATTTTTATTTAATCTGCTGATAGACCTGGACTGTGGCAGCAGAGCTGGCTCGCCTGTTTTGGTGGCGAGTGAAGGAGAGCTATACAAAGGGGACCCCACTGACCTGGCTCCAGGAGCATGTGGTGGTGGATCCAAAAAATAACCCCCGGCTCCATGGGCGGAGAATGCCCGGGAACCCGCACCAGGTCACCCTGCGCTGCCGCAAGACCCCACACCACCCGAGGACCCCACGCCGGCAGAGCAATTGGCAGGGGTGTTGGGGCAGTGGGAGAGCGCACAGCCCGCCCTGCCATTTAGCTCAGCGGCGGCTACCGCTTTTCTGGGGCCAAGTATTGGAGGTCTCACCTCCTGGACCTCCATGGTGGCTCCTAGCCCATTTGCACAGGCGCCTGCTGTGCTGAGGATGCCTGGATGGACCTTTTTGGCCAGCGTAGCTCCAGACAGTGCTGCGCACGCGCCTGCCCCTCTGAGAATGCCTGGGTGCGGATCTCCGCCCTCCGCAGCGCCACACAGTGCTGTGGAAAAGCAGAACCGAGCAATCGACCTTCTAATACAGCATCTGCCTTTGCCGACAGAGCTGCCAAACATATCATGGCAGCTATTGCAACTGCTCAGCTTGCAAAGGCAGCTGCTGCAGCTGCCAGAGGCACCCTGCAGTGCGGGGTGTGCTGCGCCTGTGCGCACTGCACCGTCCGCGCTGCCCACGCCCCCCACAAGAGACGCGGCTCCAAACCAGGAACCCGCGGCAGTGCTGGCACCGGTCCCAGCGTTACCCACCGGCACAGAGCCGGTGCTCCAGCTGCCAGCAAAGCCAAGACCAGAGACAGAAGCGGCAGCCGTGGCAGCCGTGCCCCGGCCGACAGCGGCCCCGGGGGCGACCACAGGGCAGGAGGTGGCAGCGGCTCTAGGCACTGCTGCAGCAGCACAGGAGACGGCTGCGGCAGCTCCAGGGCCGGGCTGGTCGAAAACAGCTGAGACCGCATCCCGAAAAGAGGCTGCAGTTCAAACCACGGCACAGCCGACTGCAGCCTCTGCTGTCAGTTTCTCTTCTGGTCAGCTCATTCCGCCCCGCCCACCTCTGTTTGCTCACGGCACCTCGAAGTTGCCTTTACCCAATGATTCCTCGTCAGGCAGTGAGACAGAGGAGGTTTTGGCCCCAGGGCGTAAAGCTGCCATAGCCGGGTGGCGAAAGAAAAGGCTGCTTCAGTCTCGCCCTTGGACCTTTCTGGACTGCACTGTGACAGTGCGTCCGATCCACTACAATCGTTTCTTGGAGTCAGTTAAGATGCAGGCTTTGGAGGAGGGTGACTGGAAGTTATTGGAAACACTTGGGATGCCAAACAGATTTGAGGATTCTGGGAGTAATCAAGAAGCTGTTGCACTGCATCCTGAGGCTGTGCCAGTAGTTCACTGAAAGGGGAAATCTATGCTTTCCCAGTGTATAAGGCTCTCCTAAATTCAGGTCAGCGTGATAAGCATGAGGTGATTGCTTGGAAGGTTACACAGGATCTGCAATCCAAGGTGGCACAACATGGGCTTGGTTCTGCTGAGGTTGTGCAAATAATAAGGGTGATAAATACAGATTTGCTTGCTCGATTCGATATCAGACACATAGGTCAAATTCTATTTCAACCTATACAATTTACAGTTTTTGAGAAAACCTGGAGAAAGCTGGCCAACAAGGCTGCATTAGGGAATATGCAGCTCCCTGCTGCCGATCCTAGATGTGCAGTGGGAACAGATGCTCTTATGGGGACTGGTCCCTTCTCTGATCCCAGCCTACAGGGTACTTTGTCTTTTAGCGTCCTGCAGCAAACTCAACAGGTTGGCATGGCTGCCCTGTTGAAAACCATAGAGTTGTCTGTGCCTAGAAAGCGATATACTGAAATAGTTCAAGGGAGATCAGAGTCAGACCTCTCTTTTGTAGAAAAAGTTGCTGCTTCTCTCGAGAAGCAGGTTGATGATGATGGGTTAAGGCTCTTGTTGTTAAAGCAGTTAGTGAGAGACAACACAGGTGAAGAGTGCAGAAAAATCATAGATGCCTTATAAGGAGAACCTGATGTAGCAGACATGGTCGAGGATTGTTCTAAGGTGAGATATGGAAACCAGAAAAGGTCTGCTTTGGCTGCATTCCTGCAGCCTGTTCACGCATCTTCTGATCGTGAACCAAAGCAACCCAAACGTGCGAGAAAACATAAACAGCCTAAGCCGAGCCAAAAAGAGAACACTGATCCCCCAGTGCAAGAGGTGTGGCAGGCCAGAGCATTGCTCGGACTATTGTAGATCTCTGACTCATGCCAATGGTTGGCCTTTGTCAGGAAACTTCCGCCAGGATGCAAAGAGGGGGAATTGCTCTCCGATGCAGTCTCTCCCCCAGAGAGTGGCACAGGTACAGGCACAGGCCTACCCAGCCACCCTAGAGACAGCACCCAGGGATCAGACAGCACCCAGGGATCAGACGGTTTTGACGTCCACACTGCAGCCGCAGTCGTCTTAGACTCTAGCGGTATTTATAAGGTTCCCTTGGACGCATATGGACCCTTAGCCCAGGGATCCAGTGCAATGCTGGTGGGAAAACCTGATGTTACCCATCAAGGAATCTTAGTGCACTCAGGAGTTATTGATGCTGACTGTAAAGGCCAGATTTGCGCTATGGTCTCCACGCAAAAACCCCCTGTAACTATTCCTGAAAAGACCTGCCTTGCTAAATTAGTGCCTTTTAAGTCTTGTGTCCCCAGGATAGAACAACAAACTCACAAAGATAGTGGCAGTGGATCTACGGGACTTCTGCAGGCCTTCTGGACTGCAGGCATCTCTGACCAAAGGCCACAGATGACATGTACCCCGATCCTGCCGAACGCCCGTCTGCCCCAGACTCAGCTTCGAGGTTTGATTGATACGAGTGCTGATGTAACTAACATCTCCTTCTCTGCATAGCCTCCCTCATGGCCTTTAGCTCCTGTGGGATCGGCCATCGCAGGATTAGGAGGAACCACACAGAGCTATTTAAGCAAACGGCCTGTGGTGGTGAAGGATTCAGAGGGGCCCACAGCTACAATTAGGCCTTATGTTGCTACCACTTCCCTTAACCTTTGGGGATGGGATGTGTTGGCAGCTTGGGGAGTACGGACTGGGACAAATTTTTAGCAGGGGTCACTGTGCATAAGGGTGTACAGTATCCTACACTGCCTTTGCGGTGGTTGACTAACACACCAATCGGAGTCAGGCTCTGCTCAGTTAGTTGAATTAAGGGCTGTTACCATGGCTTTTCAATGATTCTCACAGGAACCTTTGAATTTGGTTACTGAAGCTGACTAGAAAAAGCTTTGTATACAATTAATCACCTTACAGTACCACAAAATTCAAATAATCCTGTTATTCTGAATCATTTTCTCTCATTGCAGTCTGCAGGTGAGACACAACTGCCCCAGGCAAAAGTCTGGGTACGGAATTTACTCACTAACCAGTGGGAAGGCCCGCATGAGCTTATCATTTGGGGTCGTGGGTATGCTTGCATTTCCACAGATATTGGGGTACGATGGCTACCTGCAAAATGTGTTCGCCCTGACCTACGGCACCAGAGGCAGAACAGGCAACCTCCAAATGATGACCAAAATGCCAACCATCCAAATGGCAGCCAGAATGTAGATCATCAGCCTAATGACTTTTCTGATGATGACCAGGATGTCAACCATCAGGCGGATAGTCCTTCCACAAGCAGAGACTGAACTTTAAAATTCTTGTTATGGAGTCAGATAATTAAAGCCCTTAAGGCTATATCTAGAATTAATAACTGATGTAAATTTCTATTTAAGATTAATACCTAGTAAAATTGTTATCTAGTAAAACAAAAAGGGGGAATTGTGGATATAATATTGCTGCTAGCAAGAATTTTCTTGCTTCTTTCTAAGCCCTTGGGATACTTTTCTCTCTCATGAAGAGATTAGCAGAAGTCTATAAACTATGAATACCTGCGACCTTGTAGAACTATGTTTATGGTACAGTAGAAAAATATTTTGACAATGGATGTTTAGGATTTCTAGCCAGTCCACCCAGGGGGTGGCTGATCCTTTGTCCAGTTAGACCATGAAGAAAAAAGTCTATAAAAGCGTGTGTAAAATAATTAATCAATGTTGCTGCACAATTCCTGCCTCTTGGATCTCTCCTCTCCTCCCTACAGCTGCGGGATATGGTAATATTTGGTACAGTAATACTACATCATCTTACTTTGTTTTCAAATATGGCTGAAAATATGCTTGTAGGTAGAAATAGAAACCCTGAAAGATAAGATTTCCAGTTGGGTTATAAGGGTTATAAAGGTTATAAGGGTTATAAGGTAAGAAAAAGCAGATGGATTTGCAAAGGAAAACACAAGGCAATGATTGCAGTTGCAATTGTAACAATCTTTATAAATTCTCTTTAAATATTAAGAAAATGCCCATCTGCATTTTTTAGTTACATTTAGCACCATTTTTGCCTACCACTGGTGAAAGATTACTAGACTCCATCAGGCAGATCATCAACTGATGTAAATTAGTGTAATTCCATGGATATATTCCTCCTGTCCTTGGGTCACAACAACCACATGCAGTGCTCCAGGCTAGGGACAGAGTGGCTGGAAAGCTGTCCAGCAGGAAAGGCCCTGGGGGTGCTGGCTGACAGTGGCCAAACGTAAGCTGGTATGTGCCCAGGTGGGTGAGGAGGCCGGTGGCCTCCTGGCATTCTGTGCCAGCAGTAGTGTGGCCAGCAGGACCAGGGTAGTGATTGTCCATCTGTGCTGGGCACTGGCGAGGCCACACCTCGAGTGCTGTATCCGGTTTTGCGCCCCTCACAACAAGAAAGAGATTGAGGTGCTGGAGCAGGTCCAGAGAAGGGGAACTCAGCTGGAGCACAAGTCTGATGAGGAGCAGCTGAAGGAGCTGGGGTTATGTAGCCTGGAGAAAAGGAGGCTCAGGGATGAGCTTATTGCTCACTACAACTCCCTGAAAGGAGGCTGTATCCAGGTGAGGGTCGGTGTCTTCTCTCAGTTAACAAGTGACATGACAAGAGGAAATGGCCTCAAGTAGCACCAGGGGAGGTTTAGATTTGATATTAGGAAAGATTTCTTCACCTAAAAGGTTGTCAAACATTGGAACAGTTGCCAACAGTTGTAGTTGACTCACCATCCCTGCAGGTATTTAAAAGACATGGTATGTAGGGACATGGTTTCATGGTGGGTTTGGCAGTGCTGGATTAAGAGTTGGACTTGATGATATTTAGAGGTATTTTCAAACCAAAAAATCCTATGATTCTATGACTCTATACTGATGAAATTTACCAGCTTATTCTCCAAAGATCCACATCTCTGCTTTTAATTAAGATTTTGTGATCTTCTAGATTTCCAGAGTCTATGACTTTTATTTTTTCCAGTTGTCATGCATTAACAGTTAAAAAAGAATTGAGTTTTTCCCGGAAATGTATGAATTGCTATCGCAGAGCCTAAGATGTAGTCATGTACTCACAGACTTCTACAGCAGAACTTTGCTAGCACTGTTCACCTCTTCATTGCTGTGCCCACCAAGACATAGAAGCTGAATATGTGGGGTTCGTACTCTTCTTAAAGTAAAGTAAAATTCTCCTCTTGGCAGAGGTGTCTTAGACTGGAACAATCACTGTTGATTTCTATGAGTCTGGTTCAGTTTGCACTTTAATTTGGAGAGTTCAAGCCATCATTCCTATATGTTAGCTGTGAGGATATTATAAACATCTGAGGATCATCAACTTCAAAAACTATCGCAGATGTCCCAGGCAGAGAAAAAAAAAAAAAAAATTATTCATTTAGGAAAGGAATAATAGCTATGTTTGCACAGTGAACATCACACCATCACACATAAAAAAGACAACACTTAAGTATCATGTAAATGCTTATGTTACGATGTAACCAGTTTTTCAATAATGCAAGGAGGGAATGAACCTGGAGAGGTGCAGCTGACCAGTGTGCCCTGCTCTGTAAAAAAAGAACTTAATGACCATTTGCACTGAATGAAGCCCTGGTAGATCATAGTGAAAATTTTCATGGAGAAATCTTTGTTAAAAAACTTCTTTGTTGAAATCTAACTAATACTGCCAAAACTACATGTTCTAATGAAAATTAGGCAAGTTATTGAGACCAAAACGGAAGAGGTCAAAGACTCAGAGAGCTGTCAGTCTGTTTTCTCATATAATCAATTTAATATCCCTCCTTCACAGATCTAGTTTACCTGCTTCATGAGATCAGCCAGTTTGCTTCCAGGTTTTTTTCTGAAGTTCACAGTAGGTTTCATTTCATTTTCTTCTTTATGGTGGAAATTTTTGTTGGCTTTTTTAGCATCACTTTTAACTCTCAGGTTTTGTACAATAGATGTTTTCCTTCAGTTATTGATGATTATATGATGACTCCATTTTAGTTCATCACACCAAATACAGTAAAAAAGCGTTTTAGCTCTATTATTTGCAATTATGCAGATTCTAAGCATAGCATCTCATAACACATCACTGGTGGAGTTTCCTTTTTTGTTTGATAAACTGCTTGAATGAATCTTGAGGCTTGAGTCAGTTGCCTATTCAGAGGTGTCAAGTGTTATTTGCAACGCCCACAGATAGCTGAGCCGTCTTCCCAGGGCTGGCAGCTGCTGCACAGAGCCTGTGGGATGGTGGTGCTTGCCTGGAGCAGCAGCTGGAAATGGAGCAGAACTGCACATGGAATGGCAGTGGCCACCCACCCATCCTGGGCACAGTTATCCTGCCTTTACCAGGTGGGATTCATTTTAATACTCCTAATTGTAAGTATTTACAAATAGATGCTTGCCGCCACTTTTGGTGTCTAAGACTCCACTGTGGTTGGTCAAGATTTAGCAGACACGCTTCTGTTGCCTGAATGTCATCTCCAGTGGGACAAGACACTTAGTGCACCCTGCTTTTCCTCCAGCTGCCATTTCCAAGAGTCATGTACTCTTAGAAGTTCTCTGTCATAGGTTCTTGGGTAGTCCTGGGTACCTTTGATTGTCCCAGGTGCCGTCAGACACCCATCTGTAGGCATCCCCTTGCCTGGCTCATCTGATCAGCTCAGCCAACAGAGCCCAGAGAACAATTCAGCTGCTCAGACAATTGACTTTAGGGTGAGCTAATAGGATCTCCCCCGCTGCTCGCATTGGGTAGTGGCAATATTCAGACACTCTCAGGTAGGTATGGAGGTGATTGAGATAGCAGAGGCAAATGGAGCTGGCAGATACAACATCAGACCCACAACATACCTGTGGCTCTTCTGAACCAGCAGTCAGAGACCAGGCAAGGTACCTCATTGCCTCTTACATGGCAAGAGGTGTCCATGTTTGGGGGATTGAGCAGGGCCCATAGATCACCACCAATTACAGTGAGAACCCAGTGGACATTAAGAAGCAGACCCCTGATGTGGTTGTCTTAAATTGGCTCCCAACCCCAGCCACTGTATTTGAAAAAAAAAAAAAAAAAAAAAAAATCAAATTTAGAAACATTATATAAGGTATGTTATGTAAAAGAGAACGTGCAAGGTCCCCTCCCCTGCTCTTGCCTAATGGGTTCTTCCTCTGATAACAGCCACAACCCCCTGCTCTTGCCTAATGGGTTCTTCCTCTGATAACAGCCATAACTTTGCTATTCAATAAGGCCAGTTGTGATGGGGTGAGCCCAGACAGCAGCCAAATACTCACCCTGACTTTCCCTCACTCCTGTCTTGGAAGGGATGGGGGCTGGATGAAAATTGATGGAAGGCAAAGAGACTTGTGAATCCAGATAAGGATAGTTTATTAAGAAAAGCAAAACTGTGCATGCAACTATAGCAAAAATAGTGAATTAATTCACTATTTCCCATTGGTAAGGAGATGTTCAGCTGTTTCCTAGTAAGAAGGGCCTCAGCTTGCCTAACAGGTGCTTGGAAAGACAAATGCCATAACTCTGAAATTTCTGCTTCCTTCTCTTTACCATGAGTTATGGCTGAATATGATGTCATTTGGCATGGAATAACTCTTTAGTCAGTTTGGGGCAGCCCTCCTTGATATGTTTCCTCCCAGCCTGTTGCTCAGACCCAACCTTCTTACTTTGGAGGGTGGGGGAAGAGAGTGAGAAAACCTTGATACTGTACAAGAGGTGCTCAGCAAACAGCCAAAACACCGCTGTGTTATCCACGCTGTTTTAATCCCAAAGGCAAATCCCCACACAGGTTGCTACAGAAGAATTTACCTCTCTAAGTCCATCCCAGCCAAACCCAGTTACACCATTGCTCCAGGACATGCATATTGTCTTCTGGGTCATACCTGTGCAATACTGCAGTGAGTCCAATCTTCCACTGCCATTCTTTCCCATGTCATTGTTCTCATTAATCCTGAAGGTCCCTGTCACTTCTAGAACACATTATAGTAGACCACTCTACTTTGTAGAACAGAGTTGGCCTACAGCCAAGCAGAGTAAAAGATTCAAGTGCTTCATTTAGGAAGATGGGAGAGAAAGAATGGGGTTTTCAAGAATGAGATAGCAGACTTCCATCTTAGCTTGACTTCCCCATCTTCAGTGCCAAAAATATCACTGATCCACTATCACCAAAGCTGGTGCTGTGTTTAAATTGTCTTAACTGGGAATCAGTAAATTCTGATATACATTTGATATATGCACTTTTCATATTTCATAACCTTTATTAGCTACAGAACACTGTTATCATTGTGGATCCAAATTTGTCTCCAGTTTTATTTTAGACCATCATAGCTGAGTATAACAATTTTTCACAAAAGCTTAGAATTCAGTCCTACACCAGTAGGTGTACTAGTCCTGCCAGGAGCCAATTTATTACTGTGTTGTCTAAGCATATTGTGGTACAGCAAAATCGTGTCTGAATGATAAAACCACAATAAGCTTAGGCATAACTAAAATAAGACTTAACTAGAAAGTGTAATGAGAACAAAACCTGGAGCTTTTGACCACATCAACAACTTCCCTAGAACTCGTGTGAAAATCACGTTTCACAGGGGATTTACAAATCGTCATCTTTGTCCACTGCATACTGATGAACTTGCCACTTGTCAGTTAAATCAGGCAAATTATTTCTCCTTTTAACATTAAAGAAGCAGTTTAAATTTCCTTGTTGATGCAAAGCAGACTACTGGTTTGAGTGTTGCTGATTGACCAAGTATCATATGATATGATAGAAACTTGGGAAATTAAAATTTGACTACCCAGCACGCTCTCTTGAGTTGAGCTTTTCTGGCACAAGATTCTTGTTAATATTTCACTTCTAGTCTTTTGTGCCAGGGCTGCTAAAAAGAGAAGACAAAAAAAAAAAAAAAAAGGAAGAAAAGAACAGAAAATGAGTTTATATTGGATTTGGGTAACTGACAGTGATTGCTATCAAATCACAGCTTAAATAATGCATTTCTGAGGTGTTCAGAGCATTTATGTTCAGAGAGTAAAATCTGCTGCCTCTTTCTCAGTCTCCCTCTCTGTCTGGAATACAGAGGCATACAGTGAAACTATTATTTAAAGACAAAACCTGCATCAACATTGAACATTTCAGTGGTGCAAAAAAAAGGTGAAACAAAGATGGTTCACAGAGACTGACTGGGTACCATATGTCATTTTGAGAGGATGTTCCATCTAAGTTTAAGGCAGTAATGTGGATCCAAAGCACATGTAGGTATGAGGGTACCCGCTGGGTTCATACCCACTTTCAGGGCAGCTCCCTGAAAGGCAAACTTCATCTTTAAACATCCTGTGATATTGACCATTGACCTATCCATGGGAGGGAGGTGGGGCACTCTGTTAAGAAGGAGAACATCTAGCACTGAGTCCTTTCCCCACCTACTCCTTCATCATTGCTAAACTGCCTGGTTTTATGGCAAAGTCTTAGCACAGTTCTAAGCCCTGATTCAGCTTTCCAGTAATTGCCAGCTCCAGCAGTGCACTGCTGGCAGTGGCCGTGACAGGCAAAGGATTTGCTCGCTGACTATGCAAGATGGGCAGATGTTGGGTGAGAGATGGAGAAGTGACTTACCAGAGTCAAACAAACACAGGGTTCCATGTGGTGCCCTGCCAACTTTCCCTGCAGGATCCTGCCTGCTAAGCTCATTAAAGTTCACAGCAGAATTTGGAATCAAATTCGAATAGGCTTAGTAACACAGAAGTGTATTAATTAACTGTGAAAACTCTATTAAATGTGGGAATGGTAACACTGAAGTTTATTAATTGTGGCATGAATGCATAGGAACAACAGCAATTTAGTAACTTGGAAAGAAGTGAGCCAAAAAAACATCTTGTAAGGAACATAAACAGAGCAAAGAAGAACATTATAAGCTAGATCTTCTTTGTCTCCTGCATTAATCCCACATAAAAAAGGAAATGTACATCTACAGGGAACTGGCACATATCAGTGACATTTGATATAAACGTGATATATCAGCAGTAATAATACTACTGCTACTTGTGGAATACTCACAGCTTTTTACTGGCTAGCACTCGTGGTTCAATGCCTCAGAAAGCCTCGAGCAGCCTAGAGAGGTAGCACGGGCAATCCAGCATTTCAGTAGCTCTGAAAGCGGCAAATGGTAGCTGCAAAGCCAATACCACCAGCAGAAGCAAAGAGGGAGAAATACAGCTCTGGCTTAAGCTGTAGTCCTGCTTTCAATAAGAGACAGAGACACACATATGTTCGCAGAAGAGTGCAGAGCCAAAGAGGGCGGGCCCGCTCTGAGGTCCCTCTTTTATTCAGGAGAATGGAAAGGGGCGGAGTGGGGGCGGGCCCGGTGTGACCGGCCAGTCAGACACGGCTCCAGAGTTTGAGTTACTTTCGGTTTCGCCCGCGCTTGGAACAAAGGAGTTCAGAGCACATGGCAGGGACAAGTCCTGGCTTGTTTGACCAGGAGGGGGAAGGGCAGCTCGGAGCAGGCAGCAACAGCTACTGCTCTGGATAAGAGTGACATGTAGCTCTTACATCTGAAATCCAGCCCTCATGTCAGTGGATGCAGCTCTGCCAGTGTCAATGAATTGTGGATGGCATGGATTTGCCCATTTCATTTCAATATGCTGGAAAGGACATGTTTTTCCTCATGAAAACAAAGAGATATTAAGGTATTAATGCAGTAAATATTACCATAGTAATTATACTGTATCACGCAGCCGTAGGGAGGAGAGAAGATCCAGCAGGCAGGAATTGTGCAGCAAGATTGATTTATTTAAATATTTTACAAACTCTCTTATAGACTTTTTCTTCTTAGTCTAATTGGACAAAGGATCAGCCACCCCTTGGGGGTGATTGGGTAAAATCCTAAAACATCCATTGTCAAAATATTTTTCTACTGTACTATAAACAAGGCTTTTCCAAGGTTGCAGGTGTTCATGGTTTACAAACTCTGCGAATATCTTCTGTGAGAGAGAAAAGTCTCTCACGGACTTAGAAAATAGCAGGAAAATTTCTTGCTAACAGCAATATTGTATCCACATTAAGGTGACTAAAAGAGCAGTGCTGCGTTTTAGCCTCTTTTGTATCCTGGTACTTTCTCCTTCTTTTTACAGAAATAAAGACAAATAAAAAAAAAGTTTAGAAAGTTTGGCTTATCTCCAACACATATTGACAATCCAGCCATACAAATATTTATGCCCAAATGGTTTTCAACCTGAACAGACTTGAAGTGCTCTCCTGTACTCATCAAATGCCAGAGGAAGGAGATACTCTCAAATACTGGTTTATTTTGTAAAGCACTGTCAACCTGCTCCTTTCTAAAGGTTTATCTTGTAGTGAAGATTTGAGTACGTAATTTAATATTGTACAACAATTTTTATTCAAGGTTGACATTTGAAGGTGAAATAAATAAAAGAAAACAAAATTAAGAACATAACCTGACAATAAGTTGACATTATTTGACTTTATTTTTTTTAGCTTCTACTGTGAAAGTTGTTATGATAATTATTTGTCCTGTATTATCTCTTTCTTTCTGATTTTGCTGGTGAAAAGGCAGAACTGGACAGTTTAATTCGCTGACTTTTAAGCCATTCAGAAATAATTTAGACACTGAAGGTGTCTATTAAGAAACAGCCTGTTACATTTTTGCAATGAATGTATTCTGATAAGACAGCAGAATGCAGCACTCACAGAATCACAGAGTAACGAGGTTGGAAGAGACCTCCAAGATCATCGAGTCCAACCCTAACATGCCCTAACACCTCAACTAGACCATGGCACCAAGTGCCTAGTCTAGTCTTTTTTTAAACACATCCAGAGATGGTGACTCTATCACCTCCCTGGGCAGACCATTCCAGTACTTTATTATTCTTTCCGTGAAAAACGTTTTCCTAATATCCAACCTATACCTTCCTTAACGCAGCTTGAGACAGTGTCCTCTTGTTCTGTCAGTTGCTGCCTGGTGGAAGAGACCAACCCCCACCTGTCTACAGCCTCCTTTCAGGAAGTTGTAGAGAGCAATAAGGTCACCTCTGAGTCTCCTTTTCTCCAGGTTAAACAACCCTAGTTCCCTCAATGGTTCCTCACAGGGCTTGTGTTCCAAGCCCCTCACCAACCTTGTTGCCCTCCTCTGGACACACTCAAGCATCTCAATGTCCTTCCTAAACTGAGGGGCCCAGAACTGGACACGGTACTCAAGATGTGGCCTCACCAGTGCCGAGTACAGGGGAAGAATGACCTCCCTGTTCCTGCTGGCCACGCAGTTCCTAATGCAGGCCAGGATGCCGTTGGCCTTCTTGGCCATCAAGGCACACTGCTAGCTCATATTCAGTCAGCCATCAACCAGCACCCCCAGGTCCCTTTCCACCTGGACACTGTCCAGCCACACTGTCCCCAGTTTGTAACGTTATAGGGGATTTTTGTGGCCAAAATGCAGAACTCGGCACTTAGACTTATTAAACTTCATTCTGTTGGACTCTGCCCATCCATCCAACCGATCCAAGTCTCTCTGCAGAGCCCTCCTTCCTTCCAATAGATCAACACAAGTTCCCAGCTTAGTGTCATCTGCAAATTTACTAATGAAGGACTCAATACCCTCATCCAAGTCATCAATAAAAATATTGAACAAAACTGGTTCCAGTACAGATCCCTGAGGGACACCACTGGTGACTGGCTGCCAGCTGGATGCAGCACCATTCACTATCACTCTCTGGGCCCGGCCATCCAGCCAGTTCCTGACCCAGCGAAGAGTGCTCCTGTCCAAGCCATGGGCTGCCAGCTTTTCTAGGAGTATGCTGTGGGAGACAGTGTCAAAGGCCTTGCTGAAGTCCAAGCAAAGCAAAGTGTCAGAGACAGATAGCAGAATCTAAACAAACTTTGATTACCACTGAAAAACATACACACTGGTTTGGGTACAATTAAATTCTAACTAGCAATTTTTTCCAATTTGTTAATAGTAAGAGAGGGAAAGTTAATTTCCTTAAAACAGTATCCCATAAGTGACATTCTGACTAGTTATAAAATAGAGTGAATTTTTACAATTAGTCCTAGTGATAATTGCCCAATATTTACAATTGGGGTAATTTAGTATATGTAAATATTATTGTTGTTTGCAGTTTCAGTTAAGACTATTTTTTTCCTATCATGTTGTGAGCATGATAATGTAACTACTTTTTTATCTACAAATAAAGTAAATTATATTACCGGCAAAAGGTAAGCCATATAGAGGATAGGATGAGATGTTTCTTTAAGTGTTCATGCAACTTCCGAAAAAGCATGTAGAGGTCATTGTTGCCTGGGTTACAAATGGCTGAGGCCCTGTTTCATCAGAATTGAATGAGGTAAAACAATAAGAAATCACACACTGAGGTTCCTCAAGAAAAAAGAAATATCTGATTACAACTCAGATTAACAGAGTTTGCCTATCCATGTTAGGGCAGATTGCAAGGAGAAGAATCTCCAAATTTACATTCAGACAGAAAGGACTGAGATGATGTCTGACTACTACTCTGTCTATTCCTCCTCCTCTGAAACCACAGTGAATGGAGGCTGTTGGAAGTGAGCAACGAGCACATTCTGCAGTCAAAAACTGCTGAAAGATGAAGAACTACAGGCTGTGAACTCACCTGGAGTGAGGGACTCATCCTATTGCAGTGTTGCCCACTGCTTCACAGAAATAGCTTGTGGGGGTCCAGGTATGCACGGAAATAAGTGCAATAAGGAAGGAATGCATCAAGTAGTGAAAACGGTAAAAGATTGGACTTGCTGTTTTGGCAAGGAGACAAGGGAGACCCAGCAAATATTTGGAAAACTAATAGGAGAACTGAAACTGGAGGAAAAAATGTGGTAGTGTGTTAACCCACTGCTTTTGTGATGCCATGTTCCCCCTCCTGCTCTCCCCTGCCCTTAGCCTTGGCCACTCCCTCGGGCTCTCCCTATTGGTTCCTGTACCCCAACCCTGCCCAGGAACCGCCCCTGAGCCCCTGACAAAACCCCCCCGCACCTGGACCACGAGGTCTCTCTGCCTCTTGGGATTGCGGGGACAAGATGTGATTAAAGTCCTCTCAAACTCCTATGAGAGACCCTTCTCGCCTCCTTTGCCATCACTGGTTGTAACGCTGATAGCTGCTGGAGCAAGATTGTGGGATCATCTGAAGTGGACTATGGGATGTGACCGGGTCGCATTGCCCTAAGCCACCCCGCTGAGTTCTCAGGAAGCTACAGCCTGCTAAGCAAAATCCAGCAACTACAACAAAATAATGGTACTCAAAAAAGGACATGAATTCCTAATTGGACTGTGAAAATCCTTGCCCTAGAATACTATGGAAGCAAGAGTATATCAGGGTTGAGAAAGCAAAATGACATTTCAATGGTCATCAGAATAACCGTAATGCTAATTGTTAACTTGATTAATATTTTATGCTGCTTGATAACTATTTATTCTGTAATGGATTCTTGTTAGCAAACATTTGCCTTTCAAAATGTCTGACATCTCCTGTTATTTTTGCTGGAAGTGAACCAGACCATTGGTAAACATACACCTTTTCAATAAAGACTTTGGAATTACCTTTCAAGTTGCCCATGGAAATGAAACTACACTCCCTAAGGGAAAGATGGTGGACATTATGACTGAGACAGCAGGTGTTTAAAATTGTTCCTGCTGAGCTCAGTAGAGGATTAAAATTTTACTAGGTTGGGAGAGGTATAAGAAAACATTTTGCTGAATAGAGAACCAATATGATAAACTGAGACATTTTCCAATTATCCTGAGGTGAATACAAGCTATAGCTCCTTCCTAAACCACATTTGAAAGCTGCACTGAATATTTCTTGATGATCAAGTCATTTTTTAAGCGTAGTGGAAGGCAAGTTTTAATTTTTTCACTTTCCCAGTGTGTTCAAGGATAGATGCCAGTATGAAAATACAGGGACAATTACTAGCAAGCAAAAATGTAATTAGCTTTGAGAAAGGTTAGAGTTTTATTTTTTCTTTCTTATTCTGTAATGAAAAAAAGGCTAATAAAAATGGTCACATGACTGTTCAAAGTGTTTTGAATCTTGGTTAAGTAAGTCAAACACAAGGAAGAAATATTTTTCATAGACGCAGTGAGGGTAAAGTGTTTTGAAGTGTTTTCACAATTACTCCTTCAGTAAGTAAGGTCAAATTATGTGCAAGGCAGGGACATTTAGTGTAAAACCAGTATTAATAATTCATGTGGTGAGCTGAGTACTGAAGTGATAAGATATAGTGAAAAAAACCAAAACAAAAAACTCCGAAACAATAAACCTGACCACTAGACAGGAACAAGGGAAGAAAAATCTCATATAAAATAAAAGGACAATAGGATAGAGGGGTGAAAATACTGATTATACTGATTTAGACTTTTCTTATAAGTGTACACACAGATTAAGTGTTACAATATGACAGTGATTCTGGTTTCTCTTATTTGCTTGCTGGTTATCTCAAGCTGGAGATATTCTCAGAGCAGAACCTCACCTCGTATCTCACCAACCAGCTGCATAGTGTTTATCTTCACTGCACCTTAATATGGAGAAACAAAGCTCTCTGGAGAAAGGAATATATTAGAGCTGTGTTGGGAAGAGAATGGACAAGGTGGTCCAGGCCTAAAAAAGATTTTGCTGTCCTGAACCTAAATTCTTGAGTTTTTATTTATGAAACTTTCTTGAAACGTGATGTCTCACATAAGTATCTTGCAAGAGCTGAGTAAGCTGGCACCTAATTAATGCTATGCCTTTCTGGGATCCAGAAATTATGCCTTTTCTCATCTTACAATCCCAAAGAAATACCAGGAATACTTTGTGTATGCCTGAAAATAAAATCCTCATAAAATGCAGTTTCTTCCAGGTGACGCTTTCTGGCACATACATGGGTGTTGCAGCAGGGATTACTGCAACAAGCATATTTCAAACCAGGAGTCCCGTGGAAACCGAAGTATATATGGACAGATTCGTGGTAGATGTTTCAGAGATGTTTATTTCTCCAGCCGCATGGCCGGGGCTCAGCTCAGGAACTCCGCAGTCACGGGACCCCAGGGTCCTTGGCGTTATCAGGGAACCCAAACCAACCAATGGGGAATGAAGCTGAGCAGGGGCAGGGAGACCCCGTGTCTCCCCCCCAGGGCCCCTCTCCCAGGGCTCCATGGCAGGGGAGGGACCCCAACATCTCACCCGTTTTATTTTAATAAAAGGAGAATGAAAACAACTGGATAAACATAACAAGAACAGTTTCAAGACAAGACAAGCCACCCTCCTGAGTCTTTAAATGTCCAAACAGATTCTGTGGAACATCTTAGGGCTGACAGAAGGGAGACAGAACTCTCCGGGCATGCTCTGTGGGGAAACTGAGGCAGGAGAGAGTTTAATTTCTTCCCTCCCCCTTTTCATCCCCCCCCTCGGTAGCGGAGAGGAATTGTAGGGAAATGGAATTGTATAGGGAAGCCATGGGGTGAAAAATGGATTAGGAATAAACTGGGGATAGGGCAAACTTAGGAAGGGGTTCATATTGGGTAAAGGGTAAAAGGGGAAAGTAGGCTGTGGGTAGGGAAATTGCTGGGATGGATATTGTTTATAATTCCGTGCATAACGGCTGCCTTTGACTGGAATACCCCCAGGCCCAGTAACATTTGCTGCTTGTAAACCCTTCTTTCCTTGCACTATATCAAACTGTACAACCTCCCCATCTCCTACACTTTGCAGGTAATTTTTAGGGTTATTCTTTTTAATGGCAGTTCTATGGATGAATAGATCTCCCCCTGTATCATCTCGTGTTATAAATCCATAGTTGTTTTTGACATTGTACCATTTCACAGTTCCTGTAACTTCTGTGGCTACAACTCCTCCTATCATGTGCTTGCGTGTTCGTCGTGGCTGCTGGTCCCGCGTGGCCGCCGCCTCGCCGGCTCCGACGTCTCGGCCGGGCCCCTGCGTTGCGGCTGCTCCGCGCTCTCCGAGCGGCGCTGCTCCGGCGTGTCTGGGCTCTGCGCGGCCCCGCGTTGCCATCGCCGCCGGCTCCGTGCCCTGTGAGCGGTTCCGCTCCGCCAATTCCACGCTGCTTTGAGAGCGGCCCCGTTCCGGCTCGGCGCTGCGCGGCTTCTCGTGTCGCTGTGGAAAACGCTGCTTCTCCCTCCGCAGGGCTCTCTGAGCCGTGTGCTCAGAGCGGGCTGCCACGCCGATGCCCGGTTCCTGGCTGCTCATGGCCCACAGCACCTGCGGCGCCTGTGGCATCGCTCCCTCACTCGCGGCCACGTGGCCGGGGACCCCGAGACAGGGATGGGGTCCATGATAAGGAGCGCGCTCCCGAGGGGGCCGGGCGCATCCAGCGCAGGCACCTCGGCCGGCACAGCTGCAGTCATGTGCTCCTGGGATGGCGGCCGCACGGCCTCAGCCATGGGATAAGTATGATCTTCTGCTTTAGCGGTAATGGGACCATACACATGCTCCTCAAGAGCTTCCCTGATTATAAGGTATGCACGGAAAGCTTCTCTTTGATCCCTTACTTTATCCCATATCTCGTCCCAGAAACACCCCTCACAAGATACAGGAGGTTCGATATCAAAAAGTAAGTCTCGAGAAATATAGGAGAACCTTTTGAAAAGCCAGATAAAGAAATGTTCTAGATCTCCCAGTTGCATTACTTTTTTGTTTTGTTGTTCAAGGATTCCTTTTACTTCTAGATACATTTTTTTCTGTGGCTCAGAGAGCCCCATTTCCCACGATTCTTCCATAGTCCAGAGAGAATATCCAAACCAAGATGAGAAGAGAGAGGTCTAGAGTGGTTATTTTACTCACAAATTGTCCTCAGGGATCGGTATCTTGCCCGCATTCCTCCACCAGTTTGTTGCAGCGGGGATTACTGCAACAAGCATATTTCAAACCAGGAGTCCCGTGGAAACCGAAGTATATATGGACAGATTCGTGGTGGATGTTTCAGAGATGTTTATTTCTCCAGCCGCATGGCCGGGGCTCAGCTCAGGAACTCTGCAGTCACGGGACCCCAGGGTCCTTGGCGTTATCAGGGAATCCAAACCAACCAATGGGGAATGAAGCTGACCAGGGGCAGGGAGACCCCGTGTCTCCCTCCCCAGGGCCCCTCTCCCAGGGCTCCATGGCAGGGGAGGGACCCCAACACATGGGCAGAGCTATAAGTCATAGCCTCAAAACAGCACATGTAAGAAGAGCAAATTAGTGGGAGAGAGGCCACTAACAGCCGCTGGAAGGTGAGAACATTTAGTGAGAATAACCAGCATGCCATAAACTCCTTTTCCTGCTCCTCACGCTTATGTATCAATAGTCTTTCTCACTCAGCTAACAAGTGCTTTAACATAAGTGTTGCAGTGGGGATTTCTGCAATATGTATAGGACAGCAAGGCCCGTGGAAAGAAATAGGGACTGATTCTTGATAGAAGTTTTCAGAGATGTTTATTTTCCAGCCGCATGGCCGGGGAACTGCCGAAGAACTGAGCAATCATGGGACAACCAGGGTTGTTCCCGGGCAGGGGAACACAAAACAACCAATGGGGAACGAGGTTGGCCAGGGAGTAGGGAAACCCCGTAGGCCCTGCCTCTACTCCAGGGTCCCCCTCCCCTGGGACCACATGGCAGCAGGGGGGAACCCCAACACTTCACCCTTTTGTTTTAACTAAAAGAGATTTAAAACTTAACATTGGAAACAACTGGACAAACATAAGATAACAATTTCAAAAGAAAACCAGTCACCCTCCTGAGTCTCTAAATGTCCAAAAAGAATTTTTCTCTGGAACATCTTAGGGCTGGCAGACGGAGAAAGGACTTTCTGAGCATGCTTTGTGGGGAAAATGAGGCAGGAGAGGGTTTCTTCTGTTTGTACCTGTTGGAACCCTAAACAACAATAGTTAATTCTTTCTCCCCTCCTTGTCATCCCCCACTTGGCATTGGAAAGGGATTTTTGGGGAAACAATTGGTAAAGGCATGGTCTTGTGAGGGAAATCATGGGTGAAAAAACGGACTGGGAATACGCTGGGGATAAAAGGATACAGGATAAAAGGGAAAGGTAGGATTGGGAGAGGGAGACTGTATGGGCTGCTTACAATGGGGATATTGTTTGACATGACTATGATTTGCAGCATATATACTGCCTTTCACAGAAATACCAATAGGCACAGTAACATTTGCTGCTTGCAAGCCTTTCCTTCTTTTAATAATCTTGAACTCTACCACTTCTCCGTCTCCTAAGCTTGGGATATATTTTTGGGGGTTATTCTTCATAATGGCAATGCGATGAACAAATACGTCTTCTTTGTTGTCACATCTCATTATAAAACCATAATTTTGTTTGACGTTATACCATTTTGCTATGCCTAAAACCTTAGCTACAATGATTTTTTCTTTTTTCCGTGTCGCTGCTGTTTTTGTTTTGCTGTGTTTTTGCTTTCATTTTTGTTCTTGATCGCTCCCATGTTGTAGCTGCCAGAGCTGCAGGGCTGCCGGGGCCGTCGGGCCTGCTCGTGCCTGTGTGCTCTCGCCGTGGGATCTCGACTTCTCGGGGTTGCATTTGGGGCTGCACGGGCTGGGCCGCGCCGCTCAGCTCCCTGCACACTGCCGCCTCTGGTCACAGCTGCGTTGACGCTGCCTGGAGCTGCGCCCATGTCTCGGTCAGGCCTCCGAGTGGTGGTCCCACAGCGCCCTGCAAACGGCTCTGTCCCGGTGCGTGCCTGGGCTTCACGCGGCTCCGCTCCTCCACCATTGCCGCCAGCTGCCGCCCGCACGCCGCCCCTCTCGGTCAGGCGTTCATGGGGCTTGCTCCACCATGCGCTGCGCGGAGCCCGGTGGGCACCGCCCGGTTGTGCCGCTCCCGCTGTGCCTCTCTCCACTGCCATACCACGGCTCGCGCGGCTCCGCCCGCGCGCGGGAACTGCCTCACCACCGCCTGCAGAGCACTTGGCGCACGTAGCCGCGGTCGCACGGTCTCTGAGGCACGTTTCCCTTCGCAAGGACACAGCTGATATTGGTCAACAGTCTCCGTAATTAGATAATATTCACGAATATATTCTTCCATCGGCATATATTTTGACTCAGAAATTAACTGTGCCCAGACATTCTTCCAAAAGTCTTTGGTAAGAATCAAGTCCCAAGAAATGTAGAAAAAGTTTTCAAACAACCACGCCAGGAAGTGTTTCAGTTCTTTTTGAGCTTGAATTAAGCTAAAATTTACATATCATTGTTCAAGAATCTTCTCAAGTTAAGATAAATGTCCCTTTGCAGCTCGGAGAGCCAGGAGTCTTTCCACGGTTCCTCCACAGCAAAACAGAAGCAAGAAGAGAGATCCAGAAAGTTTCCTTACTCACAAATCTTTGGGGATCTTCAAAATCTTGATTGTTTCACAGTCGCGGACTCCAGGGAATTGTTCTGCCCGCATTCCCCACCATTGTTGCAGCAGGGATTTCTGCAACATGTATAGGACAGCGAGGACCATGGAAAGAAATAGGGACTGATTCTTGATAGAAGTTTTCAGAGCTGTTTATTTTCCAGCCGCATGGTTGGGGAACAGCAGAAGTACTGTAGCAATCACGGGACCACCAGGGTCCTTCCCGGGCAGGGGAACACAAAACAACCAATGGGGAAGAAGACTGGCCAGGGAGTAGGGAAACACCATGGGTCATGCCTCTACTCCAGGGTCCTCCTCCCCCGGGACTACATGGCAGGGAGGGGAACCCCAACAGATAAGGGCAGAGATGAGGAGAAAGCAGAGATGAGGATCACTTCAAAGAAGCAGTATTTCTGGCTCTGGTGTGTTGTGGCCAATTGACCTGTGGTACAAGAGACAGAGAGAGCTCTTGGTAAGACAGTCTGTGATGCCAAAGACTTACCGGTTATGGTGAGGGAAAGAAGCCTCTCCCAGGATGCTGTGTTTGGTTATGGTAATGTACCCCAGTTCAGCTTCCCCAGTTGGCTCCTGGTGTTAGCCACACCCCTGTACTTTAGCTCGAGCTGTCACATGCTCAGGGTCATTTGCCTCTAGAAACCTTCACAAGTTGTAGCAATAAACTGCTTTCTGTGGAACTCTATGCAAGGACCCTTCTCAACTCCTTCCTGTCAGCTTAATATTACTGAAGCCATCTCTGCTTCTGTGTGCTCAGGCATGTGAGCCACAGAGCCGGCAGGGAACCCAGTAATACTCGTGTGCCTTCCTTCATGTTTCTCTGAGAAAAGTAGTAACTCCCTGCAGTGACAGTTCCAGGAAAACTGCATTGTCTGACCTGCTGAGTCTCCATTTCATTAGAGGTCTCTCATAGGATCATAGAAGAATTTGGGTTGGATGGTACCTTTAAAGGTCATCAAGTCAAATCCTCTGCAATGAGAAGGGGCATCTTCAACTAGATCAGGTTGTTCAGTACAACCTGACTTTGAATGTTTCCAGGGATGGGACAACTATTACCTTTCTGGGCAACCTGGTCCACTGTTTTACCACTCTCATAGTAAAGGATTTATTCCTTATATCTAGTCTGAATCTACCCTCTCTTAGTTTAAAACTAATAGCCTTTGTCCTGTCACAACAGTCCCTTCTAATTAGTGTGTCCCCATCTTTCTTAGAAGCTTAAGTATTGAAAGACTGCAGTGAAGTCTCCCTGGATCCTTCTCTTCTCCGAACAACCCCAGCTCTTTCAGACTGTCTTCACAGCAGAGGTGTTCCAGCCCTCTGATCATTTTATGTCCCTGTTCTGGACTCACTCCAACAGGTCCACGTCTTTTCTGTGCTGGGGACCCCAGAGCTGGATGCAGAACTGTAGGTGGGGTCTCAACAGAGTGAAATGAGAGGCAGAATCCCATCCCTCACCCGCTGCCCACATTCCTTTGGATGCAGCCCAGGATACATTTGGCATTTTGGTCTGTGAGTGTGCTTTGCCAAGTCATGTCCAGCTTTTCATCTACCAGTACCACCAAATCCTTCTTCTCAGGGCTCTTCTGAATCTATTCATCCCCAAACTTGTATTTATACCAGGACGCTGCACCTGGCCTTGTTAAATCACATGAGATTCCCATGGACCCACTTTCCAAGCTTGTCCAGGTCCCTCTGGATGGCATCCTGTCCTTCAGGTGTGAGAACCTCACCACTCAGCTTGGTGTCATTTGCAAAATTTCTAAAGGTGCACTTGACCCTACTGTCCATGACACTGAGGAAGAAATTAATTAGCCCTGGTCCCTGTAGAGACCCCTGAGTGACATCACTTGTCTCCATCCAGACACTTTGACATTGACCACCACCCTCTGGATGCAACCATCCAACCAATTCCTCATTCACCACAGTCTACCCATCAAATCCATCTCTCTCTGACTTAGAAGGAAGAATGTTGTGGGGGACTATGTGAAAGTCTGTTCAGAAGTCCACATAAATGACATCTGTAGCTCTTCCCTTGTCCACTTGTAGCTCTTCCCTTGTCACTCCATCATAGAAGGCCACTGGGTTGGTCAGGCAGGACCTTCCCTTGATGAAGCCATGCTGGCTGTCCCGAATCACCTCCCTGTTCTCCACATACCTTAGCACAGCTTCTAGGAGGATCTGTTCGCTGATCTTCCCAGGCACGGAGGGGAGTCTGACAGGGTGGTAGTTCCCAGGATCCTTCTTTCTACACCTTTTAAAAATAGGTGCAATATTTCCCTTTTTCCAGCCACCAGGGACTTCACCTGAGTGCCATGATTTCTCAAATATCATGAAGAATGGCTTGGCAATAATATTAGCCAATTCCCTCAGGACTCTGGGATGCACCTCAGCAGGTCCCACAGGTCTCAGCTTGCTGCCTCCCTCTTTTATCTGAGCAGAAGCTTTGGGACCTTTCATTTTGGGGCAGGAGCACTCTTTGGGTTACATTCTTGCTTCACAAAATATTTGCAAGCACAGACTAATGTAGAGTGGAGAATCTCTGGAGGTCATCTACCCACCACCCCTGTCATAGCAAGACTAGCTTTAAAGTTACCTCCAGCTGTCTGTTAGATCAGGTCCTTGTCCAGCTGACCTGGGCAGTCTTCATGGATGGAGAGTTCACAGTCTCTGTGGTTAACCTGTGAAGAATGGGTCTGTGTGAATAATTTTTCCCTGTAACTAGCTGAAATCTCTCTTGTTGCCTCTTTTTCCTTGCTCCGCATCTTTGAGAAAAGCCTAACTTTGTCTTCCTTATAGCTACCCTTCAGGCAGTTGAACACAGCAAACGGGTCTCCTCCTAGCCTTCTCTTTTTCAGGCTAAAGAAACCTCATTTCCTAAGCCATTCTTTGTTGATAATGGGATCCAGAATCACAGCCGCACCTTTGAGCATGACAATCCAGTAAATTTAATACTCACCAAACAGTGCACTCGTCCAGTACATATATCCTCATTATGGCTGCAAGGATACTAAAGAAACTGCAAGCTTTCCTAAAGCTGATTTAAATTATTTAAATCCCACCCTACCCATGCTCACAGACACTGCTGTTTCAACTTGGAAAAAAATCATTTTGGTCAGGGAAAATTTACCCCGATTTATTACACATGATTTATTCAGACTCTCTTCCCAATTACCTTTGTCCCTCATGTGCCTGGAAATGGTTGTGACATGTAATACTCTTTTATCAAGAATCCCTGGAAAGTACCTAAAGAAGAAGCCTCTGGGGTCCAGCGCTGATCTATGTGCTCCACAAAGAAGATTTCACACTCTTCACCACAACAGAGATAAGAATAATAGAAGTGTTTGGGTTGGAAAGAACCTTAAAGGACCATCTAGTTCTAATGTGACTTTCATGGCCAGGGTTTTCATCCACTAAGAGTGTCATATGAAGTGGAATACCAAGAAGGGGCAAGCTGCATGACAAGCTGCAGTTTGACTTACAGTTTCTCAAGGAGTTCTGTACTCCACAGTTCAAGAGCTACAAGAAAAAAGGTATAATTTACAACACCCCCTTGCCTGGATCATTGATTTTTGTGAATACTGGCTTTGGATCTTGAATTCACTGTGCACTGGCATTGACATTAAGGCTGTTAAGTTCTCTAATATGTCTGGTTATTATAGTGCCTAAATTTGTCACTTTAGTCCTTTACTTTAGGGTTTGTGTCCCACATTTGTGCCCCACATTGATACTTGGAAATCCACTGTGTGCTTCTTCTCACAGAGTAGGCAGAATTGAACATTTATTTTAAAGACGACAGGAGTAGTTTGAGGCTGGAGTCGGGAAGATCTGACATAAGTGTGCCTAAGAAAATTTGCAGCCTTGAGTCAGACCCTCAGAATTCCCACACATTGTCAGGCAGAGAATACATCTCAAAAGCAGTAAATACAGACAGAAAAGATTTTAAAATAGCAAATAGGAAATTCAAAGAAAGTAGCAAGTCTTAGATACCACATATATTTTTGTTAGCAAGGTGACTTAATGCAGGAAGATGAAGCTCAGTTATTATGATTTATCTAAAAGAAGGCTAGGGAAAAATTTCTTGTTCTGAAAACTTACTCGTCCTGGATTTGGTTTTGAAGTTCTCATGTTCTGCTCTTGCTCTGGACTTAGATCTTCACAATTAGAGACCGCTGCTTATGCAGAGCAAAAGACTCTGCATTTTAGAAATCCTTTTGTTGCTAAGAATATTCAGAGTTTGTCAAAGTGATAAAATAATTCTAGAGGTACTTTCTGGCAAATGTGAATGCCTGGACAGTAATCAGAGGAGAGATGAGTACAGAGCGGTGTTTCTTCTTCTTTTCAGTGGTCTGGGCTTATTTGGGTTAAAGCTGAACAAAAAGAAGTGTTTTTTCCTTTTCCTCCTCTGCATTCTGTGAGTGATAAAACTTGAGCTGTGCTGCCAAAATAATCACAGCTTAAAAAGCTGCTTTAAGGGATGAGGATTATCTCAATTATCACAGCTCTTCCAAAGGTATGAGCATAGAGGACATCAATCTGATAAGACAGAAATCCTTGTATGTTGTGTTCCCATATCTATAAATTCTATAATACACCCAGAGGTACCAATTCGAGTCACACTCATGCTGTGCCTTACCCATGTGAGTAAGAGATCAGGATAATTCTGTGTCCTGAAGCCATACCAAGACCAGACTATAAATTATCTGCCCCTTTATTGGAGGTTAACAAAGGGTCAGCTGTGTTGCAGCTCTCCTATGGCAAAATGGACACCTTATCCTTCCTGAATCCTACAGATGCTTCTGGTGGCAAGCCAGTGTGTAGACAGCATGCAGAGCCATCCTTTTGCAGTACTGCAGCCATTAAATGGTGTGCACTGCAGTATTTCCTTTCCAGATCCAGGTACAGACTGTGCTGAAGGGACTATGAACAAGATGGATCTCACAGAGAGCTCAGCTGTTCCTGAGCATCTTGCACATCTCTAATTGCAACTGGAATGCTCCTTGATGTGCAGTGGAAAGATAAACACATTGCTGATACCCTGCCAGCAAACTGCACTGTTTCCCAGCTGAGGCATGTCTGCTTAATTGTATTACGTGTGCATGTCTTTCAGGCAGCATAAGAACACTTGACACTCTGTCTCCTCTGTTCAGATACTTACAGTGTCTTCACAACACCTTCCTGTTCCTTCTGACTTCTGCCCCGTCTAATTAATTCTTGCACCCACTTAAAATCCCATTATGACCCTTCTATAAATACTTTGAAAATCACATTTGTGGATGAAGTCACAATATGGTTTATAGAGCTCGGAGGACCAGTGACTACAGGTGGCTGTAATATTTCTACCTTCCATGGGCTGGCAAAGCTCGGAAAGTTTGACCATCACACCAAGATCCTGAACAGGCTGAGATGGGCAGAAGCAGCATGGCAGGCTCACTCCACTCAGCAAGAAAGTTGGATCTTGTCTGCCTGTTGCATTTCTTCTGTTGTTACTCTTTTTCAATTAAATAACTATAATAATGGGAAATGACATAATTGGTTGATTTGGTTTCTGGAAACATAACACATGTGTCTTTTGACCCAAACAGACTCACAGAGCCAGCAGACAGCGGAAATGGCAACAAGAGACAGCATGCTGTATTAGACTGGAGTCAGGACAGAGTTGTTAAAAGTTTAAGGGCCAAGTAACTTCCTCTATGGCCTCAAAATATGTATGCTGGTATTATTCTGATATCATTGGCAAATCCTTTGTGATCAGGTTCCTCAGTTATACAAGGCTGTCAAATTAAATATTAGACTAATTTACTAATCCTGTCTCTGTTTGGCATTGTCTGTCTGGTTCAATGCTGTAGTCCTGTTCTGGTGCTGTGTCTTCTGAGTAACAGGATGTTACCTTAGCTATTATAAAATGAGCTGGTTTTGAAAACAAAAAGAAGATAAAATAAGCTGAAGATTGCAATTTATAAAGCTGGGAAACCTGATGAAGACAACTGTCTTTTCAAAGATCAAGTACAGCTATTTGCAGCAAAATTGCAGGAAATAAGTAGGTTTTACTCTCACTTGTGTGGTGGTTCGGAGCAAGCATCCATGCTTGAATAGGGTTTTAAACAAGTGCATTTGCTACCTTTTCAGAGGCTGCTAAACTGGTTAGTAAGCTGAGGGGCAGTGTGGGAGCAACTGCTTAAAGCACCAACATTGCTCCCTTTGCCACTTACTCAGCCAACATCTTTCTCACTCTGCAAGGAAGGGGACAGGCAGAGGATGGAAAAAAGAGAAGAAAAGCATAGGTCATTAAAAATATAGTGAGGTGAAACAAAGAGCACCTGAAAGTTGGGATCTGGCAGACAGGCCAAACTCTTGAAGCAGCAGAAAGCATTATTGATAGGTGATATTAATAATAAATGTGAATAGGAGGTAAGAAACAGTGAGGAGGTTGAGAGTGCAGATCTGTACTTAAAGAAGAGGGATGGAACATACTTGGGCTAATGAGACAGTGGCTGCTGCACTAAGGGCAGGGGGCTACTTGCTTTGTCTTCTCTTTTGGCCTTGCAAATGCAGGAAGGAAGTGGGAAGATTATGGGACCTTCCTTTCTTGTGCTCCTGCTGAAGAAATCTCTCCTGTTCTCTGCTGAACTGTGGTCAAGTAATTAATTAAGTACCAGCTCTTTTAGAGCAAAGGCAATGCTAAAGTCTCCAAGAGCAGAAGGTGGAAGAGAAAAGTCAATTTGTAGATCTGGAGATGCAGTCACAGCACCAGCTCTGTAGGGAAGTGCTGCAGTTCATGTTCAGGAGAGGAGCGTAGGGTGGTTCTTGGTTAGGTCCAAAGCATGCACATCCATAAACAGAAGGCAACATTTGGATGTTTCCTTCAAGCAGGGCAACCAAACCATCTCTTTTTTTGTCCTGTCTTCCATGTTTATGCTAAGTACATTCTAGTACATCTCAAATTATTGTTCATGCAAAGGTAAAAGATTATTCTCAGTACTGGCCAACTAAGATTCACAAAACTATACTGACAAGAAATTGTTCTACCTAGTCAGATAGAACTTGATCCTGTTGCTGTTGGCTCTTGCAGAGCTGAGGAACCAGTGCCCATAGTTATCTTCACACATCATCTCAGTGCACTTCATCAAGTATCACACATCTTTTAGGAGCATCTCTGGAATTCCTGAGTGTTCCAAAGATAAAAAATGTCTGTCAGGGTCGTCTCCCCCCTGCCATGTGGTCCTGGCAGAGGGGCCCTGAGGGCACAGACACGGCGTTTCCCTGCCCCTGCTCAGCCTCGTTCCCCATTGGTTGTTTTGTGTTCCCCTGCGTGGGCAAGGACCCTCGGGTCCCATGATTGCCGCAGTTCCTCGGCAGAGCCCGGCCATGTGGCTGGAGAAATAAACATCTCTGAAACATCAAGAATCAGTCCATATATATTTCTTTTCCATGGGCCTCGTTGTTTGATATGCGTGTTACAGTAATCCCCACTGTAGTAAATGTCCCTGGAAATCTCACATGATTTTCACTTAGGATTTCACAATCTCCTCTCAGGATGGGAAGGTAATGAGTAGGTTGCTATTCTTGTCTTGGTTTTGTGTTTCCAAACAGGAACGTGAAAACAAAATTACATATTGGCTGATGTCTTCTTCAGAACTCCCCAGAAAGCAGGACTGAAAACCAGAATATTGGTATATTAGGTGAAATTGTTCTAACACTTTAGTGAGTCACCGCTATTTAACTAACTCTTTTGCTTTTTCCTGCTTTTTTCCAAGCAACACTGACCCTTCTCCCCCACCCCAGGTCACAGGATATTCTGAATACAAAGGGACACACAAGGATCATCAAGTCCAGCTCTTAAGTGAATGGCCCATAGGAGGATTAAATCCACAAACCTGGGTGTTATGAGCACATCTCAGGGTCATTCACCTGGTGAGTGCTGACGATGTAAGTTCTTAAACATAGACTGGGTGTACCCATCGGTCTCAGACAGTCTTTGACAATTAAGGCTGAGTTCTCCTCAGTATAAGTGGAAGGCACATGAAGAAAGCGGGATCTGAAAATATAATCAATCTTCCTAAAGACTAAAACAATTAGAAGTGATAGGAATATATAAAGAAATAAAAAGTTGATTCCAGCAGCTGTTGTAAACAGATATTCTTTTCCAAACAAACATACTAAACTCACATATTTTTAATATATGTTTAATTTAAGATATATTAATTGAGATTTCTGCCTTTCCTGTTTTCTTTATCCTTAGACTCAGGTGGGAAGAGTTTGATATAAGCCCTCAGCACATGATATTCTTTTCTGTTTACAGAGTATTTGCAACTGGATATCCTTCAGGGGAGTTTTCTAGGGTGTAATTTCCATGAAACTAGGGAGAAATGGAATTATTTCCTGTCTCAAACTAAACTGAATTTATCTGGTACGAAAATCTCAGTTGTTTCTTAGTGTTGCCTCCAGGTGTTGCAGTACTCTCTCCTACTTGTGAGGGCTCATTTTCACCCTTGAGAACTTCAGATAAGTTACCCCAGAGAAGAATTAGGTTATGTAGGTTTTAAACAATGATTTAGAGCCTAGTGCCTAGAATAAAGGGCAGTAAACCCCTGCAAAATCATTTAGTCTGGGCACCAGTGAGTGCAGTGTTGTTCCTTTTAGATATCATTAAGTGCACATTATGTAGTGTCCATCCCCCAAGAGCATCCTCCACAGTCCAAGTGCCTGCACTGCCCAGGAGCATTTCTCGACACTCACTGTACCACTTGTCTCACTTAATATCATCCCATTACTCTTAGTTATGGCCCCTTGATTCACTTTTTTAAATCCTCACATTTTGGCTGCATAAACCTGCCATACATTTAGAGGCAGATTCATGTTGTGTTAACCAACACACAAAAAGCACAGCACACACTTTGCAGTGGACAGTGTCCTCATTTCAGGTTGTGAAAAGAAGTAAAGGATAAACCTTAACAGATTGGCTACAGGTGGTGTAATGAACTGAGCCTTGGGTGCAGTTCCTCTGATCCCAAAATACACATCTGAAGAAAGTTGGTAAGTTATGTAAAAGTCCACACTACAGATACTTAAACCAAGGTGATACAGGACAAGGAGGAAGTTTCAGTTTAACTGAAAGAAGCCAGGTTTAGATTAGATATTAGGAAGAAATTTTTTTACAGTGAGGGTGGTGAGGCCTAGCACAGTTTGCCTGGAGAAGCTATGGATGCTATGAATGTGTTCATGGCAGGCTGGATGGGACATGGAGCAACCTGGTCTAGTGGAAGATGTCCCTGCCCATGGCAGGGGTGTTGGAACAAGATGATGTTTAAGGTTCCTTCCAACACAAACCCTTCTATGATTCTGTGATACGTATTTCACTTCAGGTCACTGCAACAAATCATACAAATAAATGTCAGCTGTCTCAGGGGTTGAATCCTCTCCAGCACTGAGAAAAGCAGAGCACAGAGAAAAGGTCAACCGCACCTCATCCCTCCCCATTGTCACCACTGCATAGCCTGGATTGTCACCCCCCATCATTTCATAGTTGTGTCATCATTCTACCAGTTGCTTTGTGTTCTAATTCCAGCCTGAAAGTGTCCCCCTGTTACTTTTCCTGTGAACTCCATGTATTCCCTGGGCCACAGTATTCAAGGGACAATATGAACAACTTGCCTGGTCTATCTTTGGGGCACCCTTCTTTATAAAGCCCCAACTGCAGGTTTGATGAACACTCAGTGGTGCTTTCCCATATAAGTGTATGTGTACAGGCATGAGTTTAGGCATTCTTTCATATTAATTTGATACGATAATTAGTAAAGAAAGGAAGAAAGTTAAGCACCCATGTTTCCTATCTTACAGCGGGGAGTTAAGTACTCAGACCTGTATTGTACTCTTGTTAGCAAAATGGGGAAAATAAATTGTTTTTTGTGACACTGTTTGAGTCATATTTTTTCCCTCTAGCTGAGCTTTTTTTGTGACTGTTATCTATATCTTCAAGTGGAAGCATGTGTTATTGTGGACAGCCAGAACCAAATGTTTCAGTATTGCTGTAGTGTGTTTGCCATCCCTCTCTGACTTCAGCCTATGTATAGATTACAGCATTTGCTACCATAATGGAATTTTAAAAGTAACTTGCTGCTTGCTGAAGGTCAAAAGGAGAAAAGGTCTTTCTATGGCAGTTACTTTTCCCATCATTTAAAAAGAAATATTCAGATCATGTTACTTAAAAATTCCCACCCCCAATATTTCTTTTTTTCACTTCTTGCCAATTGTACTTTGCCAGGGAGTTGCCTCAGATATTGTTAAGAACTGTGTGTTGTACTGTTCATCTGACCTGTAGGTGAAAAGAAGTTCTCATCAGAGAAAACAACATGCTTTTCTGTAAGAAAACATTTTCCTTAATGGGAAAAAAAAAAGGTGATACTGGAGCAAACAAGTATTTTCAAGAACATATTGGATTTTTTTCTACAATCAAGAAAGTATCATTTTAGAAATGGAAAGTTACATCTGTCAGCCTTCTGGCTAGCAAATGTCATATTAATCCTGACTTCAGGTGGACACTGTGACAGTGACTCCACCCTTGATAAACCATTTAGTGTCTATTCATTCTAGTAAAGAATCTTCAGACTCTCATTCCACTGTGATGTGGCTTTAGCTAATAAATCAGTCAAAGAATCCTTTTCCTCTCTGCCCTCACTTCACCACATTAATATTGATTATTTGGAGGTAAGGAGTCCCAAGGAGTGGAAGTGGATACGCCTCATTGCCTTGAACAATTCTTTTTCCTCTATTGGGACAGTATAAGGTAAACTAAGTGTGCTTGCAGACACTAGATAATGTTAACGTACTCGCTATTGATAGAGTGAAATAACATGAGTAACTTCAGCTTTGCTTAAAACAAAACATTAATTTTCCAAGGCCACTAGGATTTATGCAGCTGGTCGGTGTAACACATACAATCTTTGCTTTTAAATATGCAACATTTGCGTTTTTAAACAGGAGGCAGGATTTTATTGCCAGATGAAAGACAAAAGGGGATTTTAATTCTTTGCTTATGCTCTCAGGCTCTTGTCTGCCTTTAATCTAAGTCCCTGCTCAATTTTGTGGGTAAGAATATGCCTTTTCTACTAGGAAATAATAAAGACCAACTTTATTCCCCTGTGATCCTCTGGCTTTGTAAAAATGCATAGGAAATCTGTAAATCCAAAGCTGTACTTTTGTATATGTTTCAAAAAAAACCCCACTTTGTGTCAACTGTTCTCATTTCACTGGGCTAGAGTTAGTAATACTGTTATTATGTGGTACAGTGCCATGTTTTGGATTTAATATAAGAATGTTGATAATAAACCGATGTTTTGGTTGTTGCTCTGTAGTTCCACTCTAAATTAAGGACTTTGCACTGTCTCATGCTCTGCCAGGGAGCAGGTGCACCAGAAGCCCAGAGGGAGCAAGGCCAGGACAAGTGACCTGAAGTGGTCAAAGGGATATTCCACACCATAGAATGTCATGCCCAGTATATGAACTGGCCATGAGGGGACAATTGCTGCTGGTGGACAGGCTAGGCAGCGGTCAATGTCTGCTGAACAATTTTTATTGTGCATCACTTGTCTCTCTTGGGTTTTATTCCTCTCTCTCCTTCTTCTCCTTCTCCTTCTCTTCTCCTTCTCCTTCTTTTCTTCTTTCTTCTTTCTTCTTTCTTCTTTCTTCTTTCTTCTTCCTTTATTTCAATTATTAAACTGTTCTTATCTCAACCCACGAGTTTTATCTTTTTTTTTTTTTCCAATTTTCCTCCCAATCCCACTGCAGGTGGAGGGGAGTGAGCAAGGTGCTGCATAGTACTTAGTTGCCAGCTGGGGTTAAACCCTGACAACATTAAAAAAAAAAAAAAAAAAAAAAAGGCAATGAGGGAAACTCCACTTTCACTTGCATCCATTTGCATTCTCTGGGAAATTATAACAGACATGTTGGATGAATCAGTGGATATTTTACAACAGACTGGACCTCTGCTAGCTGGAAACACAGATGGTATTTGAGCCACAAGGCTTTCTTGATCCTGAGACAGATTTGGAGTTCCTGCAGTCTATAGCATGGATTCCTCTCACAGTCATCCTGCCTTTGGTGCATGAGGAGCATCTCCCACGCTGTGATGGGAAACTCGGAGGAAACTGCTAGTGCAGAATGTAGGTGAATCTAATGACAGGTTGGTGATGGCTGCACATCTGCAATTCATCCTAGCAGGGGTCACAGCACAGCAGGCTGCTGGGAGGCAGGGAAGGCATTGCCACGCAGGGTTGAAGTGTCACCACATCGCCATTTCTCTCCTGGTCCCACTGATTTGCTGCAGGACTCTGTGTGACTCACCTGAACTTAAGAGTTTACCCATCTGTAACTCCAGCATAGTAATAAATTGTGTAGAAATTGAATTCCAGCAAATTTGGCTCTGCTTTTCTCCTTGCACTCTGATCCTAATTTCTACAAATGTGTTTCTAGTTCATAAATACTTACGGAATAGCTCATGTAAGCAAATTTTGTCTGCACATTATTCATGCTCGGTTTGCTTCGATTGTGCAAGTTCCTGTGTATGTTACTTATGGTGGGTGAATGGTCATAGAAGTCACATACTGTTACTTCTGGTACCTGACTGGGTGACTGAGTTTTTTAGACAGGAATATAAAAAATGACAAACTATGGAGAATGAACAGCAAGTAATAAACAACAAAATATACAGAGTGAATATTTGGAGTAATAATTATTTGTGCTGAAAATCATGAAACTTTTAGGATTTGCCAGTGTTCTCTCTTCCAAACAAACTGGTATTCAGTTGAAAGCTCATGAATGATAGATAATCTGATCTCACAAATAATGACAGTTCAAACCTCAATTAAACAAGCTTCACAAAACCCCTGGGAGATAGACAGCTATAACTAAATATTTAGTTTTTTTACTAAAACTGATATGTGAATATTTTCACAAAGAAGTTTGGCATTTGAGGGGAATTTTAATACCATTGAAAGAAAAACACTATTGCAAATGAGTGAAAAACACCATTATTATATTTGTCAGATTCCAGCATTCAAGAAAATTAGATGAAGGATACTCAAGATGCCAGCTCTGGTGGACTGATTAAGGAAAACAACATCATTTACTTGTGGCAGGCCAGCCCTGAGCGTCTTCTAGACTCAGTGAATTCTAGAGTTACTTGACAGTCTGCCAACCCACAGAGAAAATGCCAAAAACTCTTTCTCACCATGTGTGAATTAAATCATGACTAAGTATAGACTCAAACACAGGTAACCGGCACATATTCAGCCTGTCAGGAGAGAACAAGACCTGATTTCTGTTTCAGGAGTTACAAATTTATAAGTAGACCTTACAGAATTCATTATTTTCTATTTATGCTAAGGTAACACCACTCTTCAGGGTCATGGAAATGGTGAAAGCATCATGATGTCTCTCTGATGGGCCAGTTCATACCTGTATAGTGCTGGTAGCTCAAGTCCTAATCACAGTCACATTTGTCTGATTCCACATGTGCCTCAGGTGTCCACAGGAGGAACCCCACAGCACGAGTGGGGGCTGCAGAACATGATGCTTATCTGAGAGGACTTGCATTCAAAGCATAAAATTTATAGGAGCTCAGTTTTTAGGAGCTCACTTTTTATCATATTTCACTACTGTAGGGTTTGAAGTGATGAAGGATGGATTGCATAGTAAATTGAATCTTCCTGTAATCCTTCCAGTAGTCCTTATGTTGGAGTACCTTGAATACCAACCTGCTATACTCTTACCATATACTTTTTTCATGGAAAGTAGTGGGGAATTTCATGACCCAACAGTTCCTCAGAGGACAAAAGTCCTATAAGGCACCACAATTCTTCAAGATGGCTTTGGGCACTGAGTGCTCAAATGCAAGTATGAACTGCACTTTTGTTTGGGTGCTCAGTGAGGAGAGAGAGAACACAAACACTTGGTGGACAGAAGGTAGTGAATAATATCAAGAGTGAAGCTGTTCATGCCAGTGTTAATCTGAACTAAACCAGTGTTTATACTGATAGGAACAGGATCTGGATTAGGCATGCTTTCTCTACAGCTTTCCATCTTTTTCCTCCTGCTAATCAAAGATTACTTCTCTGTGCTGCTGCATTAACAACCTTCCCCCCAAAACCCAAGGAACAGTTTCTGCAGCCTAATATTTGCCAAAAAACCAAGGATATAACCCTTGGATTAGCTAAATGACTTGTTAAACTAGATCAAGAAAATCTTGCTGGCCTCCCAGAGCCAACAGCAGTTCACTTTTGGATGCACTGACTGCTCTCATGAGCTGGCTCTCCCTTTTCCCTCATTCCCCAGTAGGTAAGCACACTTAATAGCCTTCAAAGCACCCAGACTTCTCCTTTCTTTCCTTTTGTAGGTAATGCTCCCCTCTCTCAAAGTAGGAAAAAAGCTGCGGTAAGTTTCTATTAAGCCAACACAGCCCTTCTTTAAATCTCAAGGCATCGGTGCTCCTACCCTCTTGAACCTTTCATACTTGTAAGATCTTGTGTTTTTCACTTTTCTTTTACAGCTGGAGTTTCTGAAAACTTATTCTTTTTTTTCTGCCTCCTGCCTGGAGACATTTTTCTTCTCAGAATGTTTAAATTCCCTTGTACTGCAGGGTAAAGGAGCTGATGCATGTTTGAAACTTAATCAGGATATTGTCAGGCTTCTTCCCCAGTCCAACATGTACTAGGGAAAAAAGGCTTAGAAATGACAGAAAAATCTGTGGCATGGTACATGGCAAGAAAGCACCTTGTGCTTCCAGGGCCACACTGGGAGTTAGACCCTACAGAGGTCTAGTCCTTTCTCTGGCATTGATTTCTGGTCTGACCTTTGGCCAGTCATTAAGTCACTGATTTTCAAAGGTGCTGAATGACTGCCAGTAGGTAAAATCCTTTCTTTTGTGACTGAGGTCAGTAAGAGCTTGGCAGCTGGAAGCCAGGATTTCATCTACTCACTTCAGTAGCAGCTTTGGGTGTTTCAAGAATCATAGCTGGGGAAGGCAGACTAGACTAGGGGAAAGGTTAAGTCAAAACCAAGTTGGAAGCAGTTTTAGCTGTGCTTAGTTACTTCAAGGTATGGTTCTGGCCCAAATGTTGTCAGACAGATTAGTGGCTGATCCAACAAAGTAATCAATTACTTGTCAGTAAAAGCTGTTCTGTGGAGTGAATGATTGATTCTAAGTGAAATACAGGAGCTTAGCACCTGATGTAGGCCTTGTTAACAGGGGAGACTAAGAATTATCAGATGATGTCACACCACAAAATGAGGCCATACGAAGTGGCATGTGCTCCTGTGTCTTTGGTGGATGTCTGACACAGTTTTCCAGTGTGGATACAGTATCATCTGTTAGGGAATGGATTGCACATTGAAATCAAAAACAAGGTAAAGTACCTGGAGTATTCCATGGAAGGTATCACTGAAATCTAATTTAAAAGAATAATTCAGTTGAAAGCTCAACTTCACATTTTTCTGCAGTCAAATATTGTTTATCTACGCCTACCTCCTCTTACATGCATGGAGCTGTGAAATTATCCTCAAGAAAAAACAATACAAACCACAGCAGGCTCAAATCCTGTAACTTAGCGTCTTGTATTTAGTGCCAGAATAATGCTTAATCCAGCCAAACATATGAATAGGTATGCTTATCTGTAAGCTTCTCTGACATTAAAATGATTGCATATCCTGAGAGCAAAGAATAAAAGAAACTGCATTTCTGGATGAAAGCTGAATGGAACTGAGCTGCAAGCAAGGAGAGGGGACTTTATAATTGACTTGTGTACACTCAACAATGCTAAAGAATGGACATAACAAAAGGACTGCCCAACAGTCCTTTTGCAAAGCAAAGCAGCTGGACTGTTTGCTCAAGTACTTCCTGCTACACACCAAAGGTTAGGAGCTTTGGAGTATTGTGAAGCAAATCTCGACTGGCATAAATTGTCATAGGTCCAGTGACTTCAGTGTTGCTAAAATGGTTATGTTAGTAAAGAATTAGACCCTACCCGCTTGCCTAATGTTTCATTTTAGAGAAATCAGGCAGAGCCTTCACAAACTGCAGAAATAAGAACACTTCCTGCATCCACATTTAAATGCATCTTTTTTGCCTCTGCCCAGTTATAAATAGAACTGGTTTTGAACAGTTTGAATAGTACGACCATTTTTCATTCACATTGCTTGTCAATTAAAAAAAATAGCCTTTCATTTTTTCCCCCCAAATATTCTAGCCCTGTTGATGTTTTGATTTGTTTGGGTTTTATTTCATCATGCTCTCTCAAACAAAAATAAAAGAAACCTCTCCTCAACACAGACTTTTTTGTTTCATCTCTGCAAAGTGAAAAGCTTTTTTGTTTTTCTCAAACACTTAGTTTTTCTCATCATCATGAAATGATGCAGGGCATTTTCCTATGCTTTCATAATCAGACAGATCACAAACATAATTCCAAAAGGGATTGAATGTTTAGATAGACAACTAGGCCTAGGCTAATTTAATCATTAGCAATTGATGATTTAAACTGGCAATTTCTAGTGGGGATGTTAGTTCATGTCAGATATCAGGAGAAAAACCAACTATGTGATGTGATTCTGGCTGAGGTGAAGTTGTCTTCCTTGGTGCCTAGAGGCCTGGAAGCCCCAGATATAAAGCAGCAGAGAAGGGGGATGATGGATCTGACCCTGAATAACATTTCAGATCAATTCTTTGTAAGGTTTTTGTTTTTTAAAAAGCTAAACTGCCTTATCTTCTGACCAGCTCTAATTGCAAGTATCAGTTGTGTTCAGAGAAGAATCTGTTCTATAAACTGTTTTCTTCTAAAAACAGCTTTAGCAGCTCTGACTCCTTTTTCAAAGCTGACATTTCCTGTTTTGGTATCTATTTTTTCATCTTCCTCTTTGAGCTGTTCTTCACAATTTCATTGCCGGAAGAATCACAGCTTTTCCTTGCAGTTTCTCTAAGTCAGTGCCTCTCCTGATATGTCTTTATAATTATTGCTTGACCCTTATAATATGGGAAATATAGCAGGGAGTCACTTGGGAGAGTCTCTCCAGGGGAAACACAACTCCTGTGTCATGGAGAGGTGGGACAACAATCTCAATGAAATTGCATTGAGTGGAAGATGAGTGTGTGCACACAGCACTTGAAGATGCTGGAGGCAGAGGCATTCTCCATTTACCCCATCCTTCCTCGTCACCTCCCAGGCAAACACATCCCCTCTCAAATTCCCAGATTAGCAAGGTTGGGAGTACCAGGAAAATCTCCTTGCCTGTGGAGCTTTTTGTAGATTTTTAGGTTCAGCTTAGATTTTTCTCAGTCTTTTCCTTTCTGTCAACGAGAGGATATTTGGGATGAGTTTTCTCTCAATGCACCCAGATCAGATTTAGCATTTTTGTCAACATAATTTGATTGTTTCTCTTTCCATGTTCCTATTCCATCAAGTTCATTGTATTATTTGCTTGACCACTCTGGAATCCATGATTCCTACCCTTTTAACACCACCTGGTGATTTTATTCCAGTGCCTTTATTCCCAGTTTCTGACCATATAAAATGGGGACCAATTCCATTTGCTCCACAACTGTAAAGGACAGTTTACCTAAACTCACACCCTTGGTCTTTGTCCTTCTTTACAATTCTTAGCAAGAATTCCAAGGGACATGTGTCCAGCAGCCTCAGAGGAAGCCACTGCTTGAGTCATTCAGAAAGCGTTGCACCATTTTTGGGAATATGGCATTCACAGTTGACTCTTCAGTCCCATTGAGAGGAAAGGGTTGGGGATGGATATGTGTGGGAAGAGAGACTGGCAGGAGGCATTTGGGGGGTTTTTCACACTGGATGGAGTTATGAGGCATGAAAGCAAAGAGGAACTCAGTATCTAAAAGGAATATGGAAGAAGAGCTCTGTCATGTACCTCAGTGACTGTCCTGGAGAAGAGCAGTTACACTCCAGTGGGAAAGGAGGAGGCTGGAGGCAGCAAACCCTTGGAGCCACAGAATGTGGAGACAGATGGGGAGACCCCCACTGGGAACAGCTGTCTCTGAAGGACTGTAGGCAGGGAAACAGCCCAGACCATGCTGGGGCTGTGAGGGGCCAACCACAGCCCCATCCCTGCACCCTCAGGGGAGAGGAATTGGGAGTGAAGGGGGAAAGCTGGGTTTGGGAAAGGGGGTGGAAGGGAGGTGTTTTAACTTTTGTCTTTGTTTCTGATTACCTGATTTAATATAACTGATAATATATTGAGCCACTTTTCCCCAAGACAAGTCTGTTTTGCCCATGGTGGCAACTGGAAAGTGATTTCCCTATCTTTGTCTTAAACAAAGCGATTTTCCATCCTATTATTTCCACTTGAGCAGGAAGGAGTGAGACAGCAACTGGACAGGAGCTTGGCCCTTGGGCAGCACTTTCCCACCAGTGTCATCTGTACTTAAAAGAAAAAGGTTGATTTACATTCCTCCAAAAGCCTCAAAGTCTCAAACTATGCAGTAAGCATCACCTCAGGCTATTAAAACAGGGAAAAGAAGAATTGAGGGGGCAGGGATTCAGTTTAGGGATGTGCAAATGGAAGGAGAAGCAAATGAGTTCAAAGGCTTGCCTGGTCCACCTAGGAGAGCTCAGCTCCTCTTCCAAACCCTCTGTCAGACAAACAGTGCCGGTCCATTCCAGGTAATTTTGCTTTACCTTCAAAAGCCAGTGTCTATTGCCATTGTCAATAAAATATGGAAGAAAAAAAATTTGCTAAAATTGAGATGAGTTGGTTTGGCATAGATGTTGAAAATGTTCCTTAAAAAGAAACCGTTCAGAAAATAGCATATATTTGCTTAATTCTGTTTATTCCACATCTGAAAGGACAATGTTTGCACTTTTCCAGCACAATGTATGTGAGAATATGTATCAAGTCATTAGATATGACTAGAGGTTATTATTCTGCTACTCAGAGACACTTCACATACTTCAGATGATATCTGAAATCATCAAATATCAATTTCAGCCACCAGGAGACTCTGCTTCATGGGCTGAAGGATGCAGATGCTTTCCCATGTCACTCAGTGGCATACTTGGAAAGAGGTCTCTGTGTTGGTACCCAGCAGTCTCAAGAATTTACACATCTGTATGAGTATGTGTGGGGTTAAATCCCAGAACACATATTATGCAAGGCAAGTGATAGACCAAGACATATTTGTTTCCCAACTCCATAATTAGGCTCCCAAATGAGTGGCTGCTGATTGCTTAGCACTTTTTAAAGCCTAAAGGCTGCAACTTCTGCAAAATTAATGAAAGTGGTTTCAGGGGAACTTTACAGCTTGCACAGAATCTGAAACATTGGAATTTTCTTCCTTCTAACCAAAAACAAAGATCTGGATCCACAGAAAGATAAATGCAAAAGTAATTCAAAGAAGCTAAAGAATCTTTAAATTTGAAGCATATAGGGCTCAAAAGAACAGTGGCTGACAAAATGTAAACCTAGATTTCAATGTCTAGATATCCAGAATATGACTTTAGTCAATGATTTTCTCATTTTGATTTATTTAGTCGTAAGTTTTTCATGGATATTGATCTTGAAAAATTTAAGTGGGTTTCTTTCTATCTCAGGATAGATAGAACAAAATAGGAGACCTAAGCTGTTTCAGTTCGTTTTTCTTTCTTCTGCCAAGACAGTGTTGAAAATAAAAAACCTGGCATGTTTTGGTTTGTCATTCATTTATTTATTGTTTGACAACTCCTGAAGTTAAGACCAATATTAACACAGGGGCTGCCAGACTGAATCAATCCAGCAATCTCTCTAATTCAGTTCTGTCTCCAGGGAAGCCCGGTGTTGGAATAGGAAGGTACAAAAAGACCTACAACCAGGCAGGTAAGGAATAAGTTGGTTTCTTTTAAAATATAAGTTATAATAAGAAAGATAGCAGTGATATCTAGCAAGGGTTCATATAATCAGTAGAATTATCCTCTGCCTTTTTTTTTGTCACCAGTATTCCTGGAAATTAAGAGAAGGAATGCAAACATGAATGCCCAGTGCAAGTGTCTCTGACCTTTGGAAATAATTGGATGTGGATCCAAACCTGGCAGCCCTATCATGTACTAAAGTCTCTTAAAATCATCCTATCCATCAGCCAGACAGGGAAAGAGAAACATGGAAGAAAAGGTCACATTAGCAAGAAGCAGCTGGCATGATTCCACAAGGTTCGTATTATTTAGTGGGACCAGTTTCTACTCTTCAAATTCCAAATCCATGCCAATATCTGGTGGCACAAACATGCATAGAATTTCACACTTTGATATGTACTGCATCAGGGTGACATTTCAGAAATTATATGCAAGGACTTACACTCACATGACTGTAAATAATAGTGGTCCAATTCCCCAGAGATGGCACTAAACTCCTGTTACATCCTCTGCAAACACTGCCACAAGGCACTGCAGATTGGCTTTGCAGTGTACACAAACATAAACCACCTTGCTTTAGTTGAAAGGCTAAAGCATTTATTAGAGGAAAGGATTATAATGATGCAGTTTAAACACTGTTAACTAAACACAAATTGATGGGGGAAAAAAAATCAGCTTAGTAAGAGGTTAGTTCTTCCTTCAGCATACTGACAGCAGTGCTTCTACCATTAAAGAAAAATCCATTTTGTGTCTCCACAGTTGTTTTCTTCTTGGGCTCTTAAGGAAAAGGGATTTCCCAAACCACTATAGATCACTCCTATAACCCAAAACATTCCTTCTATTTTTGAGCCAGTACATGAAGCATTGAATAACGAGCCACAAATCTGGCAGAAATCCATGGACAGTAGTATGGAGATAGCTCATCAGAATTTATGCCTGTATTACTCCTGGGGTGCAGATACTTGGAGGCCTTGTGGGAAGCCAGAATATCCATTTAAATGGGAATCTTGCATGCACAGAGCTAAGCCATCCTTCAGCCAGTTTGCACTCTGAACTGACAAGGTGTGAGAGGAGAAAGGGAAAAGTAGATCAGAAAAGCATAAGAGAGACAGCAAATCTTCTAGGGGCTTGCTGGTATATCCCACTGCATTACTGCCCATCACCAAGGTCATCTATTACGTCTTTTTCCATCAATCCATAGACAGGAAAATCCTGAGTGCAGGGGGTTATCTCTGTATGGGAACTAGTTCTGTCCTCACCACAGCTAGTGAAGAATGGTGATAAATGTCCCATATCTAAGAAGATCATATCAGGAAATATGATCTGAAACTTGAGATGTTCATCTGAACATCTCTGGTTTTCCAGAGGAGTTGTAGCCAAACTCAACCCTCTCAGAGTATCCTTTGCAAAACTCCTTGATTTTGTCTTCCTGATCTGGTATTTTATGGATAGAACCATAGAATTGTATAGGTTGGAAAAGACCTCTAAGGCCATTGAGTACGAACATTAACTCAGCACCACCACGGCCACACTGAACCATGTCCCCAAGTGCCAATGACTAAAGATCAAAGGATCCAAATACTTAGAGGTCCCTCAGTGTGGATCTCCACAGAACCTTGCTGTTTCACCAGTCTTAAAGATCTCCTTCAGAGTGATAACTGCTCCATCACTGCAGACAGAGTAAAAAACCCTCAAAAATAATCTACAAATGCAATTTTTCATCAGTAGTACTCACATCACCTTCCTACACAGATTTTAACCCAGCGTCTCTTAATAAGTAAAGACAGACCAAACAGAATTTTTTCTGCCATACACCCTGATAAACACCACCAATCCTCCTCACAGCAGCTTCCTGTTTAGATGAAACCTCTAGTTTTTGTTTCCTTCAATTAAAAAAATTCTCCTCTTGCACTAGGCTACGGGGGTGGAGTAATGTGTATTCTCAAGGGGATTTCTCAAGATCAAGCTATAGACTTAAGGATTTTTTTTTGTTCTGTGGTGGTTTTTTTCCCTTTCCAAAATTTGATTGGAGACAAATTAGTCTCAGGAAATACTGACGTGTCTGAAGATACTTTTTAAGCAGAAAGAAAAATTCAACAGTCACATTGCTTGTTCTGAATCATTCGCTCAACTCTACTACTGACAACTTGGAGTTAATCCAAAGGTTCAGTGCTCCATATTGTGTTCAGAAGCAAATATTCTCTAAAGAAATTATTTTGCTTGTTAATAACTTATTTGCCTTCAGTAAGCAGCTACACTTCTATAGAAATTATACCAAGTTTAAGATTCAGTAGGTAACAGCTTTAATGCAACATCATACATTACATTTTCAGATGAAGCAATCTGTCTCATCCTAATTCTGGGACTGCTAAGAAAATCCTTACTAGGTCTATAAATCACAGAGCAGCTTCAGTTACCTGTCACACAAAGGCTGGACTGGAGCTGCTTAAGTTCCTCCTTCCCAGCACTGCCAATGCACCTTAATAACAATTCCTAGGTAGAACTGAGAGAAATCACCAATCCTTTACTCTAAAACATGTATTTTTCATTATAAGAAGGTAGTTCTTCAAAACTTCTGGATAAGCAAAAAAAAGTGCTGCTTTGTTATTTGATAAGGGAAAAAGAGTATCTTGCAAGGTCCAGGTGCAACAAAATCATGAGTTTTAGTTTTAAAGGAATGGGGACTAAAGGAATGGGTTCTAAAGAAATGGGGTCTAAAGGAATGGAGAAAAGCTTTCCTGAAATGAAACATCCCAATGCTGCACAGCAGTCCCTTATCTTTTAGGACAATAAGCATCCTGTGACAATTCCTTTCAGGTTCCTCTATGTTGTGGGTGTGTGTTGCTTCAGAGAGCAGTTTTGCTCACATTTTAAACCTGACCTCCATTCCTTGCATGTTCTTGAGAGATGGTTTAATATGAGGTGTTCCTGAGGTACCCAGAGTTATTTATATTTCAGAAAGTATTTTCCCCCACAAAATAGGTTTATTAAACTAAGCCCAAATGCAAAATCATGGTCTGGCAAATTAAGCCCAGTGTTCTGAATCCATATCTCCATCTCTAATCAGCTGACTTTAGGCTAATCAGTAGAACAACTTCTTTGCTCCTCTCAGTGGAGCAACTTCACTTCTGATGTGTTACAGAAGTGACCCATCCTGTGCTGTAGAAATTAGATATTCACCAGCAAAGAACTGTGAATAAGGCTCAGTTCACCTAATTGTAGTCATCTCATTGAGTCTTCCAGGCATCGGTAGCAGAAAATGCATCCATTAGGGAAGGTCTGGACAGAAATAAAGGATTTGGCTGTCTCCATGTGCAGTTAATAGCTCCACAGATGGCTCCATCTAGGTGAAATAAAGATGGTGAAATACAGGAAACAAAATCTCTACCCTTATTTTCAAAGATGGTAATTAATATAAGGAAGGGATTAAAAAATGCTCAGTCTCTTTCAGTTATAAACATGAAATCACTTCCCTTTTGGATTACTCTTTGCTAGTGCTGATTTCTATGATGGATGTACTCTGGCATATATGTACTGTACCATACTTTGGTAGCATTCTTTCCCTGGCAAATCCACACTATGGAAAAAAAAAAAAGTTTATACACTTCTTTTCATGACAGTAGGAATATTTAATAAACAAAAACAATTCAAGTATAGATAGATAAGTAGATAGATAGATAGATAAATATAATATATGCATGACCTCTGTACAGCCTAGAGTCGCTCATTTACAGCTATATAATGAAATGGCTTTCAAGCTTCTGGGTTATTCCCTAAAAGAGAATGAAAAGCATAATTAGGGTTAATTTCTCATAAAACCTTTCTGGAATATTTTTATGTGCAAGATAATAGGTTACTTTCCAAAAAGGAAAATAAGGAAAGGTAAGGTAACAATGATAGTGGTGACTTGTGTCCTAGAAGACTTTTTCTAGGTCACTGTGAGAGGACAGGACATTACAAAGGCAAAAGAAACACTTTTAGATTTCTTCAGGGACTCCCAGATGTGTCCTTCCAGAATGCCTCATTATATTCTTGCAGCTCTATGTGCATGTATGGAGGGTATCAAGGAACTGATACCATTGCTGGGAACTACTGAACAGCTTCTCACATCACATTGCTCATTCCCCCAGACAACAGCTCTGGCCTTATTCTCTGCTAATATCCTGAGTAGTCTGCTAAACACCTGCTACAGCATATGATTCAATTGTACTGTGTTAGCATTAAATCTGCAGTGCCAGGGGGGCATTGAAGATGTTTCTTTAAGAGGTACCAGAAAGGAGAACTATGACACAATGCAACCTGCATCTTCCAGGGTACTCTTTCAAGCCCTGACATAAGCACCTTCTCAAAATTTCTTAGTGTTTTGAGTTCAGTAACATCTAGAGGCCACATCCAGAACATAAACAAGGGAGATGGTTTTCCTTACTCTGAGGCATTGTTAATGATTTCAGGCATTATTAAAAAGTCCCCAGCCCTGGATTGAATGGGGCTCTGAGTCTAGTGAAGGTGTCTCTGCCCATGGCAGAGGGCTAGGAACTAGATGGTCTTGAAGGTCCCTTCCAACCCAAATCATTATACAATTCTATGATTTTCCAGAGTCTTTCTTATTCAAGATAGAATTTTTATTTATTTCAATTTTATTTTGTTTTCAAACTCTCATTATTCCTTTATTCATAATGTCCTGATTACTTCTACTGGTACTGTTATGCTTCAAATAAATAATTAGCTTTAGTAAAATTTTATTCCATCCACAGTCTTCTGATGATATGATGCCCAAGGCATGATTAACTCTGTGAGAAACTATGTTGACTCTCCTTACTACAGTTTAGAAAAGGGAATATGTGGGAAGTATTGTTATTTAGCTGGACAGATTATTCTTCATTTGTCATATATCTATTATATGTAGTTTAATTTGATCCCAAAAGTTAGATCCCAACTGAAAACTCCAAGTACTAATATAATGGATTTTGTAATCACAGCTCAAAGCTGTGTAAGTTTTTCAGCTTTATCTTTCTGGGATAAAATCTGGGCTTAACTGAAGTCAACTCACTCTGAGTTTGTCAGAAAGACAGTGTCAATCCACAGAACAGTGCAGCAGGAGACAAGATGAAGTTGCCTGAACTCCTTTGTTCTCCTCTGTGAAAAATACCTCAACCAAGTAAGTTTTTCACTCCCAGGTGCTTAGAACACACCAGAGAGGAAGTGAATCACCTAGATCTACTTATCTGCTGTGTGTATTCAAGCTGAATTGTTTGAATTCTTTCCATAATACCTTTGACGCTTCCTTAAGACAAAAATCTCTCACACCCCTTGGAAAGTATTACAACACACCTCAGTGCAGTGCATCAGGAAGAGCCACTGTTTGTGTCCTCCTAACAAAGTAATTAAGCATCAGTAGGGACACCACAATTTTAGCAGGATTCTCAAGTATGATTACTCAAACACGGACGTTTCTAATTCAGGTGTTCAAATGCAGGTGTCAAAACTAATTTCAGAAGTGTTGAGAGCCCCTAAGACATATGAAGTGGAATTTTTTTAGCTAAATGTGAATATTTATAGAGTTAGACTTTTATTTCTAAGCAAGTCACTCTAGTCTGTCTTTGCAGTCAGCAAAGAGTTAGTCTGTAGAGTTACTGTAGTTTGTGGCATGATTCATCTCACCCTCAGTGAAAGAGCTGCATTTGTTAGGATGAATCATGCACTAATCTCCATGGACTATACTGATCAGGTCACCACTGAATGTAATAGAAGCCCAGGCAAGTGGCAGACACCTAATGTTAGGTCAGATGAATCATCTAACTAGCAGGCTTGCAGCCTAACCTTCCTGGGGCATTATTTGAGTTCCCCTTAATGCTCCACTAGAAACATTAAGGACCCTTAGTCCATCAGCAGAGATGAAGGTATGTCCACACTGATCCACCAGAAACAGGAGGTAAAAGAGATAATGGAGTTGTGTCTTTGACCAGGTGCAGGAAATGTGGAGGACTGTGAAGGTGCTCAGCTGACCTTGCTGTGGGTTTATGGCTGGAGAAGCCACCTGCTGCCAGACCTCTACATTGATGAAAGGAAAGATCCTGCACACGGAACTTTGGTAATCATCACAGAGGTCTGTGACTTACCCTTCACCTCTGTGAAGCACTTCTTCGCTCTCTGGAGGAGCACCAGTTTTGTTTTGCAGCCTGTCTTTCAAAGAGACACTGTGGTCAGAAGGTGCAATGGCAGGAGATTAAGGCTATGATGCTTAGCACCACAGCATCCACTCTGCTGAGAACATATATCAAAATGATGCATTGATAGTAAATTTAAATATTTGATTCTGAAAAAAGTGAAAAGGTCAGAAATTTCCTCCTGGGTTTTCTTCTAAAAGAGAATTCCTGAAAAAGAACCTGTAAAACCTGATCTGCAAAGCATTTCAAGTCACAGTGTGTTCTGACAGAAAAAGTTATCATCAAGCTTTTTCTGATCTCTTTTGATGTTTGCATACTTGTATATCTCTCTTCTTAATATGTAAGCTTGTTAAATTATTATAAGTTAAAATTAATGTTATTGTTAAGGACAACCAGACCTCCCTCAGGTAGGCTGGCAGCATGCAAAGCCAGCTTTATTCTGGCCTATTTATGTAGCGTTTTCATTTTGATTTATTATTGGCTGTGGCATTTAAGCAGGACATGTTCCAAGCAAGTCTGTGAGTGTGGACTTACTGCACTTAGAAAGAGCAGGTGGAGAAAGGAAACAGTAAAATTTGTTGCCACCTAAGTTAATTCAGAAGGGAGATCTGCAGTTTCTGAATACTCTACTCATACAAGGAATCCAGTCTCTGAGATTAATGCTTTCAAATACTTCTATGGATATCAGACATCTAAGAAAAGACCTCACTAGGAAATAGAACGGCTGGGATAACACATAAGCTCTGTAAAGGACGAAATACATAATTCTGAAGAAGACTTGAAAGGATCAGAGGCTTGATGTCCTTCATCTTAGTGCTTCAGGTTTTGTGAAAAACTGAAGAAAATAATTCTGCACTGGAAACAAAATTGGAGGTACCACCTAGCAAAAATGCCCTTGAAGTGTAAGGGTTTCCAAAGGATCCCATTGATGCCTGGACCAGGATAAAGTTAACAGTTCATTTTTCTAGTTCTTCCATACATGCTGCATATCTACATGGGAAACTGATATTATGAGCTCACATCAAGAGTGAGAGATGAATATTGAGCTCTGAGCCAGTTCTGGCATCAGGGCAGAATGAACAACAGTCAGGTAAGAACGACATATCTGAGGTTCCATTCTGCTGCTGGTTTTCCCACATTACAAACCCTGGCACAGCTGCCCCAATACAAACCACCAGCACAGGCTGGTGGCACAACTCCTGCTGGTACAAAGTTTACAGCTGCCCCCATTGCAGAATCACATCATCCCAGCTGTAGTGGCTTCAGTCATTGCTGCTTTACTGGTATTTTGAAGTGGTGCAGTTTAATGAACTGATGGTAGCCAGCTGCTAATACCAGGGCAGAGCTCTAATATGAGCAGCACCTTCCTTTGGAAACAATGCAAAAAAAGTAATTTGAAAATAAAAGCTGCATTGATGAAAGAACACCCAGTAAGTCATCAGTATGTTCTTCCCACTCATGAGTTTGCACTTTGTTTTTGCAGGCAAAACTCCTGCTTTTAAAATCAGGGTTCATCTCATCAATTAAGTCCTTTTGGTCTTTGATCTATGCTTCCTGGGGTGTTTTTGGACAGCAGCAGCCAATCTTCGAACAGAAAATTCAGATGATATTTTGCTTAGGGTAAACGTCTAAGACTCAGGATGCATAAACTCAATTTATACGAACAAATTATGCTTGTTTAGAGCTCTTCACTGTCACTGGAACACCTTGGCATGGAAAGGACTACTCTAAAATGTCCAAACTGCCTCACTCTCTCACCCTCCAGTAAAGTGTAGCTGCATGGAAACTGCTTATTGGGAATGGTTTCTTGCCTGTGCTAATTACTGAGCTGTGAAAGGAACAGTTTGGGACAGCGCTGGTTGGCTAAAAGAACACCAGGAACAATGCCAACAATTTAAAAAGGTATGCAATTGAGTTTCAGCACTGAAGGACAGTTCCTGGTTCCGTTTAATTTGCTGGCACAGACATAGTCCCAAGTACTCAATTCCTGGTGCACATAGGTTTGTGTGTCACAGACTGCCTTGGCTGGAAGGAGGCTCTGGGGAACTCCAGGCCTGCCAGCCAGACCTCAGTGTCAGGGAAGGTCATGGAGCAGATCATCCTCAGTGTGATCCTGCAGCACATACAGGACAACAAGGGGATCAGCAAGCATCAGTTCATGAAAGGCAAGTCCTGCCTGAACAAACATGATCTCCTCCTATTACAAGGTGACCTGCTTAGGTGGATGAGGCAAAGGTTGTGGAAGTGTCTGCGTGGAGTTTAGTAAAGCCTTTGACACCATTTCCCAAAGAGTTTTCCTAGAGAAGCTGGCTTCTGATGGCTTCAATGGATGCACTCTTTATCAGGCTAAAAAATTACTGGATGGCTGAGCCAGAGAGTGGTGATGAATGGAATTAAATCCAGAAGACAGACAACCACTACTGGGGCCCAGGGCTCAGTATTGGGTCCAGTCGTGATTAATATCATTGTTTATTCAGATTAGGTGATTTGGCACACTCTCAGAGAGTTCACAGATGGCACCAAGGTGGGTGGGAGTACCAACATGCTGGAGGGTAGGAAGGCTCTGCCGGGGGATGTGGACAGACTGGATCGATGGTGTGAGGCCAGTGGGATGAGGTTCAAGAAGACCAAGGACTGGGTCCTGCCCTTGGGTCATGACAAGCCCCTGTAGTGCTCCAGGCTGGGGGCAGAGTGGCTGGAAAGCAAATAGAAGCCACCATGCACCCAGGTGGGCAAGAAGGCCAGTGGCATCCTGGCCTTCTGTGTCAGCAATAGTGTGGCCAGCAGGACCAGGGCGATGATTGTCCCTCTGTGCTGGGCACTGGGGAGGCCTTCAGTATCAGAAAGTTTAGAATAAAATTCTGAAAATTGTATGTTGAATGTGAAGTTCATTTGGCCTTGTTTCATGCTGACAAATGCTTAGATACTTCTGTTAATCTACCATTTAAGAGTTATCTTCCTATACACTCTACAGTCACCTCTGCAAGACAAAATGTTCGCCCAAGCATGATCTTCTAGAAACTACTTCGCACATAATTTCTGCTTGTAAATAATAAATACAATACTACTGGGTGGAACTACTCAGAGAAGTAAGCTCTGAAATTGGTAATAAGTGTTTGCAGTTTCACACTTAAATCTTTGTAAGATTGAATATGTCATTCACACTAGAACAGACATCTACGTCTCCGGGGGCTGAGTGATATAAATGCAAAGCAGTTTATGGTTGGTTTTGTTCTTTTCCAGAAGGCTTCAATTTACTATTTCTCCTGGGAAGAAAAGAGCATTTTCAAAGGCATAAAAAATGTGTGGACGCACATCTCTCATTGACATCTTTGAAAGTCACCATTTAAGTACGATGATTTACTTAATAGCCATATTTTACTTGATTCTTTACCAATCAGCTTCATTAAATCCTTAAAAACATTTTTCCTTTAAGAATTAATTCTTACCAAAAAAAAAAAAAAAAAGGTCAGGGCATTTCAGTCACTACCTCTCAAAACACCACAGTTGCATTAATGTAAGCTCCACTGTTTTCAGCCACTACTAAAGAACACCAAAATTTATTTTTATAAGGTTGCTAGGCAGTTAAACCACCTTGAAAGAAATTAACTGTCTGTGTGAAAGCATGTACAACAAAGTTATTGATGGAATACTAAATAAAAAAAAGAATAAGTGAGAGCTAAATCCAGGGATATTTACTGGCGCTGTACTATTATATTCCAGCGACACTGACATTTCAGTCTGCAGTTTCCAACAGCCACTGTGATATAATTTAAGCCCCAAAATCAAAACTGTCAGTGCTTTTGGACCCATGAGATGGGGGAAAAGTTGATTTTAAAGCAGCATTTTTCTTTCCTCCAACCTTCTATGTCTCACAAGTACACTGTAAGTTTCACATACTTTTCCTCCTGGAAAAAGACTTGCTCACTGCCTTTGATACAAAACTGTAGAACCACAAAAATAATTTAGGTGTAAAGGGACATTTAGAATTCATAGAATTGCTCTGGTTGGAAGGGATGTTCAAGATCATCTAGTTCCAGCCCCTGAATTCACCAGTTCCATCTGTTCCAAACTCTTGTGCAAAGTGTGGCCAGTTTTGAAGCAGGATCTGACCTGGAAACCAGAAGCACCAGAAGTTCAGAAGGGTTATAAATCACATGAGCATTGTCCATTACAAATCTCCTGAGTCCCATAGGTTCTTTCTCCTTTTGACATACTGACTTTTTCCTCCTGTCTGTGCAGTCTGTGGGAATGTTCATTCTGGGAAAAGCAAGCAGGAAAAGGTTTTGCCATCTACTCTGTACCCCAGCCCCAAATTTATATACATTCACCATAAGACATATTAAAAAAAATCCCCTTTCCCCAAGCCAATGAGTTCTCACAGTTCTTTTTTAAAACTTGAGCTAAGGGACCATTGTTGATATCTAGTATAATATTTGAAAATAAATCTACTAAAATCTGGCTGAAAGGCCAATAGAGGACTATTTTGAATACAACAGGAATGTTTTATGCAAAAAATATTTCAAAAATGGAAAAGATAGAAAGTTTAATTTATAGTATTGTTGTGACTTTTCTAATGAAAATTCTTTAATGAAAGCCAAACATTGAAAAGAGCTCAATACCAATGTTTTAAGTTAAATAAAACCTTAATTTCTAATTAATAATGTCCATTAACAAGTTTCATAATGAAAGCAAGACCCAAGGTGTTGCGCCAGTCTAGAATGCAATCTTTGGGAATTTTGTCTCTTAATGTATCCTCAGGTCATGTTTTTAGATTTTTAGGTCCTCAGCTAGTTTTATGTTCCACAGAAGTCGGTGGAAAAAAGCATGATGATGATTCTGTGAAGGTAGTTCTACCTTTGGCTCTTGTTATTTAAAGAAAACTTTAAAAAGTGAGGGAAGCAATGAATTATTTATTTTGGTTTTTTTAATAATCCCAGGAGTTGAAGGTGTAAATCTTTTAAAGGGAAAATATCCCCTCATGCAAGATGCAGGTTAAAATGAACAAAAAATTGGCAGCAGTTTGAGCTCAGAGTGCTGCATACACATTTTCCGGATACAGCTGAGCAGATAAACTCAGCTCCTGCAGAATGAATAGGAGCTGGCACATAAGTACCTGTAAGAATCCACACTGCTGCCCGTGATAAAACATCTGGTTTATCAGCAGCAGCAGAACCAGTAGAATTAAGTAGTTAATACTTCAAAATGATAAAATGTAGCTGTAAATTCAACAGAGCTTTCTATTGGAGACCATGTGAGGACACCATAATAACAGCAAATTGATTCACCTAAACCTTTGCTTTGCATTTGCTGTAAGACAGCATTTTCAGTAAACTACTCCAGCTCTCCTCTGTGTTAACAATAACTACCTCACTGGCTGTTGAATGAGCCACACTTACAAGCAAAAAAGAAAAGAAGACATGAAGGAATGTATTCCTTGTTGGAGCTCCCATTTGTTGCAGCTTTATAATGATATAGAATTTGGGTCAATTTAATACAGCAGATCCATGTAGTGCCTTAATACTATTGTTTTTCTCCTTTACAGCCTGACGAGATATAAGTGATTGGAAAACTACTCTGTTAAAACTAAATAAATGTATTTCCTCCTGGCTTTACTCTCTCATCTCCCTAAAATTACCCTGACTGGTTTCAGTCTCATGGGATAATTACCTGCGCAGATTTTATGAAGCTCGTTGCCCTACTACCATGCATAACCACTACTGTGGTTAATGAGAAGAGGTTCTTTTTGCATAGACCCCTCCATAAGGATAGTATGTCACTTGTATAATAGCTCCAGACTCACAGGAGACCTGTGACAAGGTCTCTTCCCAAAGGCAGCAACCACAAGGATGCTCCATAGCAGCTGCCTGACAGAGCTCAAGAAGTTTTCCACTATGCTCTCACACACATGGTGTGATTTTTGGGGTTGTCCTGTGCAGAGCCAGGAGAATGGTTGTGTTTGATGGTCCCTGTAGGACCACTCTAATTCAGGATATTCTATGGATCCATCTGTGGTTCCATCTGAGCCCCTACACTTGCACACATACACAATCAATGCATGTGCATACACTGCTCTCTTCCCACCAGCTGCCACTGCACACAGGCTTCTGCCCATCTTCTGCAGGAATTTGCAAATGAAGACTGATTTTTTTTTTTTTTTTTTTTTTTTTTACTTTCATGACACTCCTTAGCCACCCTCCCTGTTTGGACAGGCCACTGCCTTAGTAATGGTACAATTAGGATTTCATGCCAGCAGATGATTTCCCTGTTCCAGCTCTTGCTGGTCACTTCTGAGCCATTCTTGCAGCACTCAGTTCCTTGATGAGCTGTGAGTGGAGCAGTTGCAATCTAGCTTGTAACTGTGATCAAAGTTGCAGCATTTCTAAGGTTTTACAGATTTCACACAAATATTGATAGATGTAAAAATAAAATCAAAAAAGCTGAACTGTAAGCTTCACATTTCATGAGGTTTTTCTTCTAGTAATAAAACCACTTACCTGCATGTGAAAGGAGGTAAATTCCTTTCCTCAGAAATGGCCTTCTTTGGGTCTCAAAACCCCTAAATGCATTAGATGTAAGATTGAAAAAAAAAAAAAAAAAAAGCAGACATCTCAGTCTTTGCTGCAAAAAATTACCCTAAGGTAAAACTGATCCACTCTGCTTTCACAGAAGCCAGGACAGGTCAGACATTAATTCCCCAGGTATGAGGAAGATGGAGATTGCTGTGACAACATTCACAATATGCTCAGTTTTGTCTTTATATAGGTTATTATTTCTCTTTATGCTATGCACTGCAATCTTTTTTTAAAATGGGGCACCTACATCATGCAGAATCTGCATCCTTGGGGATAAGACCACCAGACCTCATCATCTGCATTCTCCGGTCCATCACTGCAGTCAAATGCAAAGCAAGGCAGGATGAGAGGGAGGAGACTTTTTCTGTACCTCTGCCAGCTATAATAAAATGTGATCCGCCTCTCCTCACTCCTGGGTGATAACAAGGTGCTTGTAGATCTCCATCTTTCCACTTTCTGCTGCAGAGGGCACTGGCTTCACAGCTGTAAATCAGGACAGGCTCAGGGCTTGACTCCTTCTACCTCCCTGCCATGCCTCTTCTGCAATTCAGATCAATCACTTCAAGTGTCCATGGACCAGTATGCTGCTCCAGATGCTGCCAAAGCAAATGAGTCACGGGCAAAATTAAGGACATTTGGTCACAGGTTTGTATGCTGAGCATGACACCATATGGTGTGGGATGTCCCTTGGGTCAGTCAGGGTCAGCTGTCCCAGCTGTGTCCCCTCCCAGCTCCTAGTGCACTCCCAGCCTCCTCTCTGCTGGGGTGGGGTGAGGAGCAGGAAAGCCTTTGGCTTCACTCAGCAATAACAAAAACATCCCAGCAATGTTTTGGTCACAAATCTAAAACATAGCCCATCCCAGCTACTATGAACAAAATTAAGTCTATCCCATCCAAAAACAGGGCACCTGGCCACATGTCTTTGCAAGTCATTAGTTTAAACAGACATATATTTATTCCAAATAAAAGCACCGTGCCTGGGATGGAGTAGCAATGTAGGAGCCATGCAGTGGCCCCTCTGTCACAAGCTTTCTGCAGGCATATCAATTCAGTTTGTAAAACAGCCATCAAGCAGCCATAAATGCAAGCAAAGCAGTAAATTCCTTTTTTCGGATATAAAGGGAGGAGCTTTGTGAAAATACCACTGTGTACCTGATGCCCCCGTCTCTCCTAAAGCTCTAAACTTCAAACAGACTATTTGGATTTCCTGAGATCAGTCTGGACTATGAATTTCAGGTGGGGCAAATAAAATACCCTTAATTACAACATTTTCTTTGTAAAGGACTGTCTTAGGTTACAATGTAAGATGTAACCAAAAGTATGTATTCTATCACCATCTGTTGAAACCAGTTGGGGCAATGTTCTGTATATCTTCTGTGACACATACCTGATAACTCTCTCCAGAGGGATATCTTCTATTAATAGGCCATCTAACCTCACTGCATGACTAATAAAATTACATCATCCCATTGTGAGATGCTCTGCCCAAGAGGAGGAACCAAGCATTCCTATCTGGATATAATCTGAGGTTTGGAATACCACACTCACTCCTTACCTACTGGGTTTCCAGAGGACAAGAGCTACATAACCACTACTGGACCCTCAGAGGAAGATCAGACCCTTCTACAGGATCACTGCTTCAACAGAACCACATCTATCCCTTCAGAAGGACTGCAGCCACCATTTAATCAGACTGCTACCACCTCCATGCCTGACAGAGTGTCAGATTGTATCCTGACTCTGTCAGTGTTTCTGCACTGCTGCATTTATTTTTAATTTTCCTATTAAATTGTAGTTCTGAGTTTGAGTCTCTCACTGGTTTGCTTTCAAACTAGTACAAGGATTTACCAACTTTTTTTAGATGGCAAACAACGGCTCAGCTCCTAAAAGCAACCTGTGACTCTTCCATTCATGACCCAGCTCTGCTGACAAAATCAGTATTGACAGAAAAATAGGTATTTTGTATGTCCACAGATGTCAGAATCAAGCCTCAATTCCAATTAGATTTAAATTTTTTGTTTTCTCATCTCACCTGGCAGACTGAGCATACTGACTAAAGTGAACTTTTAGAAAGGTGAGGAAAATAGCTGGCTTTGTCACACTCACCAGTCAGTGTTCCATGCCATTTATTAATGTTAATCTGGCATGTCCATCCCCAGATGTGAATTTCTGAAAATTCATATATCCTGGCAATGCTTCCTCCAGATTCCTCAGCTAAGCTGCTGGAAATAGTGGGGGAAATACATGCCATAAATTAAATTGCAGTGAATACTAGGCCAGGACTTTGGGAGTTTGCTCAGGTCTATCAGAATATTTATGAAGCACAAAGATGTTCAGTAGTTCTCAGGGTTTATATATATTACCACTGAGTCCAACACTCTGGATTCAAGCATAAGCATGGGATGTGTGTTCCCACAGCCAAAGAGATAATGACTCCAACTGGAAACATGAAATCAGCTCACAGGGCCAGATGCTCAGCTACAGCAAAGTAAGGTCTCTCCGAATGACAGAGTTATGCTGTTCTGTATTTCAGGACTTTAATGTTTGTTAGTATAACATGATAACAGCAAGTGTCTCTGGACAGCTGGCATAAATTATAGTAGTTTCAACCTTCATAGGATCAGTCTTATGATGTAGTTTTTCTCTAGCTCACTGTACAAATGCACTGCAACTGAACAGACATAAACAGGAGTTTATCCCGCTTCCCATTTTGCCAATGATATAACCTTCCTCTCACAAACCTTCATCTCACACCCGGGGTAACTGATATAGCTAGAAGTAGCATTGGAAGCAGAAAATCTGTTTATTGTCTAGTTCCAGGAAGAGTTTGCAAAGCCAGTATCGTAAAAAAAATTAAAAGCAACAACAAAGAAAACCACCTCAGGTTTTAACTTGTAAACTGAACACATCTCATATGTAATTAGGGAACAAAAATAAATTAACTTTATAACCTAAGGGTGACATTCTTAAAGATTATAAATCTGCCTGAGATCATTGAAAAGATGAAGACTATCCCAGTAGAAGAGATGAACCTTTTCCTCCCTTTTACATGGAAATATTTAAAAACAGGAACACACTGTCTTGTGTTGGGAAAAGGTTAATCAGCAAGCTAACAGTTCTTCCATTCTCTTAATTTCCTGCTCAAAATCCTAATCTATAAGAGTATGAATGCACAAAGGTGTGTGTTTTATGTGATTATGAAATTAATGTTACAGCCTGACTCCCTGAATACCATCCACTTGCTTACCTTTTTTCAATATAATAGGAAATTACAAGCCCTGAGCAAGTCATTACTCTCTGATGATTATGAAGTAGCTGACCTCAGGCCACAGAGAAAGGCAGCACTTTCTACCAGACCACAAGGTCTTTTAGTCCACAGAAGTATCATAATGTTCTGATCTGTAGCTGGACATTTCTGCTAGCTTAGGAGTCAGGTGTTTCATCTTTCCAAAAAAGAAATGTTCACCTAAGGAGAAAAAGAGGACACCTCTTCCTACACTTAGCAAAGCAATGTTATTTGCTAGAGGCTATCCATGCAATCAGAGCTTTTTTTGTCCTCTTCTGCTGACTGACATAATAATACTTTCTAATGCAGGAAATACTAAGACAGCCCATTTCAAGTATAATGGAGCATGGATTAAAATCAAATACTGAGTGTTCCACCATATAAATTCCTGTCTGCTTCCAGAAAACAAGTAAGGAACTCCCAACATTTCCCTGAATCCCTACAGGGAATGCAAGACAGCAGCAACAACATCTCCAAAGGAGAAGGAAGTATCTCCATCCTCCCCTTCTTTCTACTGCTTCTTCTTAATGCTTCTACCACTTACACCTTTAACATATCTGAAACAGCCCTTTCCCTACAAGATCCTCCCCCCAGAGTTTAGAAGCAACCAAAGAAATAAAACCTGAATCTGAAACAGCCCTGCAGGTTTAACCCACTTAGAGGACTAAAATTTATCCCCTCTCCATCTACTCATATTTTATTAATCTCAGTTAATTCCTCTGTTTCTGTGTCTCGCAGACCAGGCTTCAGCAGCTGGCACAACCCATGCCATGCGTGGGAGGGGTTACTGAGGATCTGAGAGGGGCTGGGCCAGGCTGGGCTGCCAGAGCCGGCACATCAAAGGCTCATCTGCCAAATCTTCCCAAGAAACATTCATGAACAAACACAGGGCAAAGGGGGAAAAGAGGTTATCCCTTGGCTTTGCCTTTTGTAGGGATTTCTTGGCCTTTTATAGGGGATTTAAGGAGAAATGAGTCTCCTTACTTGAGGGAAACTTGAAACGCAGCATTCATTGCAAAGAAGGTGGGGGGTAAGACTGTGAGCACTGTTCTTTCAGAAGAAAATCTTGAGAATCCCCTCATGGCCTAGGAGATGTGAAGTGGGCTGGATACGCCTCCTCCCTCCTAATTCTTCCAGACAGAGTGGAGGAGAGATTAAATTTACTGTGTGGTTGCTCTGAAAGTGTGGGACACTGAGATGCCCTTAAGATGTCAGAAGTTGACTGTGTGGTATATTGTGGGCAGATGCATGGAAAAGATGAATCAGTTCCACTGCAGAAGCTGTGTAATGGCAAAATAAGTTTATTCTGCTTTGCTGAGAGGCCAGAAAGCTTGTGAAGGCTGGATGCACTGATTCAGGGCCAGTGTCTGGTTGTCAGGGCACACAGCTCACTGATGTCCCAGCACAGAGTGTCCTGGCCTTTGCTTGTAATGTGCTGTAGAGAAACATCTCATAATGGATTAATCTCCAGGGATGTCAATACAGACAGCAATGAACCTGCTAGAGGACAGTACTGGAGGACAGTAAAGAGTGGAATTTCTTAAAACAGCCACTAATTTGAACTGGTTTAAACTTCCACCTTCCAAAAATCAGTAGTTTCCATCTGTTTTAGCAGTTGTCATCTTGTGCAGCTTTTTTAATTGTAGCTTTGCACCTGCTTCTGAAACTCTGGTTCTCTTACTCTTTAATCCAATTTTGCGAGGTCGCCAATGGTCTGTCTCAGGTCAAAGGCACCATTGCTTCATTTTGGGAAGGACAGGAAGCACAGGGAAGTTGGAAAGAAGCAATGTTCAATACTCCTGCATCATTAAACTAAGCCAAAAAGACAATGTGGTTTCTGCAGCACAATCCCAGCCTGATTTTTCCACCACTTTAATAATCATCCATCAATAGTGAGAGGGACTGGGTGAAATTAGTTGGTTTTATCCATCAAATTTTAAGTAGACTGCTGCCAAGGCATGAAAGCAACCATCTAATCCAGGAGAAACTGTCCCTGAGTAAAAGGTATAGCAGATAGGCCAGAAGGAAAATTAGGTGGGTCTTTTTTTCCCCTGTTTTCTGTAACAGGTTTGAAAAACAAGCCTACATGGATGTTGGGGTTTTAGTTTAGTCTTAGTTTTTTTTCTGTTAAAGGAATTTTCTCCCATATGCATGTTGCTAGGGGACAAATAGCTGTACTTAAGAAAGACAAAAAAGGGAGTGGGGCAGGCCTGGCTACTCCTTTGTCTACACCTGGGTGTGGGGGCAGTTCGCTCTGAGCGTCCGGAGAGAGAAGCTGCAGAGAAAGGAGCTGCTGCTTCTTTCTTTTTGGCCGTTCTTCTCTTCCTGCTGGAAACAACGCCGGGACCCCAAAAGCCGCTTTCCCTGCCCTGCTGGAGGCCGAGCTGTGGCTGCCCTGCCCCGCTGCTGCTGCTTCGAGTTTTCGCTACGCTGTAGCCGTGCTCGCCCTGCCTGCCTGGACATCCGTGGGGTTCTCCCATCTGGATACATCTCGCCTGCCACCCGGGATTTGCGTTCGTCCCTGCTGTTCCAGCCTGCCGTTCTATCCTGCCGCTCCTGCCTGCCGTTCCAGCCCGCTGTTCCTGAGAGTCCGGGATCGGCTGCCCAGCGGTTTGTGAGGCCTTTGTCCCATCCCTTCCCGGGATCCCAGGCCGCCAGGGCCGCGTGCTCCCCGAGCTCGCTCCGGAGCGCCCCCTGCAGCCGCGGGGGAACCATCGCACCTGCCCTGCTCACCGGGAGCCGCCAGCGCCCCTGCCGGCTGCGAGCGGAACTGCACCCGAGGGGAAAGGGCCCGACAGCCGAGAAGGCTGGGACTGGGTTTGTGTGTGCTGTTACTGTCATAGTTGTTGTTGTTTTGTTTGACTGGTTATATACATATATATATATATATATATATATATATAGTAAAGAACTGTTATTCCTATTTCCCACATCTTTGCCTAAAGGCCCTTGATTTCAAAATATAATAACTTGGAGGGAAAAGGGGTTATATCTGCCACTTCAAGGGGGGCTTCTGCCTTCCTTAGCAGACACCTGTCTTTCAAAACCGAGACAATGGAGAATAGTCTCAGTGAACTTCAGGTCAAGGAGATCAGGGCACAACTTCAGAACTACATATCTGGTACATTTCGTTCATGCTCAAGACACATTAAATGTTTATCAACATGTATGTGATGCCAGTGGAAACAGAAAGGGAACCTTGTGGACAGTGAGGAGCTTTTACCAAAATTTTTGTGCTGCCTATTGCAAATTTCTCATGGTAATTCCTCTTCACAGAGGAGTGTTAAAACTGCCTGGAACAGAGATAGGGCTCCAAGTACCCATTTTCTAGACTTCCTGCCATCACGTAGGACCTGGCCCTCAGATAGGACCTTATCAGGTCACTGCCATAATGTTGGAGGGCAGAATACAAGAGATTTGAAATACCTTCCACTTTCAGAGATGAGAGTGCTCTAGAGCAAGATTGTCCATCCCTTCTCTCTAGTTGATCCCTTGAATTATCTAACTGAACCAAATCACCCTTGCCCTTGACAGAATAGGCTGCTCTTCTTAAGAAAGGGATCATATTTAAACGCATCTCCTGATAAAGAGGTTCCCACTGGCTCTCAATTACTTCCAGTCCTTCCCTTTTTCAGTGTGGTATTCCAGCTCCTCTGGTCAGCTTTTGCAAGCATTCATGGGACCATACACTAAGTGGGAGCAGTGAAATGAGTAAAATCAAATTAGTAAGTGAGACGTGGAATTGTAGCAACATCCAAATAGGAAGCAAAGTGAACTCAAGAACAATGAGGTTCCACTGCTCACTATGGCTCTCCATTGGGTCTGAAGCTTTAGCTGTGGCACCTCGAGAAGGAAGTCACTCTTTGATCACCTCTCCTCAAAGTGATAATGGCAACTACACCAACCCATACCAGCTTCACACAACTTGCTCATCCTAAACCTATTGCAGCAAGACCCCAAGCTCAACTGAAGCTTCTTGATGGCACAGTAATTCAGCTAATTAATGCTAATTTTAGTCAGTTGTTCCTGTGTATCCTAGAGAATGGAGTGACAATTCATTAGCCTTGGTGTGTACTTTGAAAACAGATACAAATTAAAACTCTTTTAAAATGCAAAATGTTATTTGCCTACGTGCTGCTTTCATTGAGCAAACAGAAGTTAAGGGCAAGGATGAAAGCGACTGCAGTACATAGGCTGCATAAGAATGAGATCTGAAATCCAGCTGCTGCAGTGCCAGTCCTGCCAGCCTGCCTGGCTGGAGCCCTGTTCCTGGCAAGATGGCCTTGATCAACAGTGTGCAAGGTAAAGACTGAGAAATGCAGTTCACAGTGTTTTGCTATAAAATTCAGGTATTGATTGACACTTTGTTTTTTGATATGGTGGTGCAGATCCCAGGGAACATGGATTCCTGTGTAACATGCCAATCCAATACCGTTGTGCCTGTGATTTCATCACTCCATCTCCTGGCTCTAAGAAAGATGAGAAGTGGCTTCTGCTGCATGGGAGGGATGTTACTTCAATTCCAGGAAAAGAGAGTGGTGATCTTAGTGTTGCTGGATTGCACCTCAGTTCCTGGAAGTAACAAGGAGTTGACAGCTCTGTCCCCTCCTATGTGGCACAGTGAGTGTACACTTCCAATTACTTCTTAAATCAAAGCCCAAGAGTCTCACAAACTGGTATTAAACCAGGTTTGAGACCAGGCGCTGGCAAAAGAGGTGACTGCTCTTACCATCAATGCTCAGGTTAGAAAAAAGGTGCTGCCAAATACCTGAAACAGCAAGAGAAAACAAGATTTTACAGAAAGCCCCAGCCCACTCCTCATCTCATCCTTTTTTTCCCAGAGAGTACACCTGACTGCAGGCAATAGCAAAGCCAGGCAAGGAAGATAAATGAGCTGTAGAACTCTGGCATGCAGCTCAGGAGGTGGGTGTAAGTTTGGAAATGTGCTTGATGAGCCTCTGAGTATGGCAAGACCTATAGAAAAGCTAGAACCATTTACCAGGGTGGGGGAATGGGGGTTTGGAGTGACAGGCTTATGTAACAGTTACAGTGGGGATAATTTTGATGAGGAACAGAACAAAGTCTAGAAATGCTGGTGGCCTCTACCTCTAAAAGAGTGCAAAGAAGTCACAAAGGGCAATAAAAAACCAGAATGAGATGTGATTCTTGACCTGAAAATACTCTCTCATTAAGGCTGTTGTCCCAGGAACTGAGAGGGAGTGTTTCCTCTATTTCCCTTCCTTAAAGGAGGAAGGCAGCATTGCTCAGAGACTCAGGAAGCAATGGTACCAGAAATAAAAGGCTCTACCACCCAAGGAAGACACAAGGCATCTTGTGGGCTATAAATTAAATCAAATCAATTTATATACCTGAAAAAAATTCTCCAGCAAGTGTCTATGCCAGAGGGAGGCAATTCCAGTGACGCCCAGTGACTTCTCCACAGCACATGACAAAGTAGTCTTCCAGAGCCTGACACACTTGAGGCAAGCTCACTGCCACTTGCCCCTCTTACCACAGCCCAAAGAGTTCATGTTTTCCAGTGTACCCCTGTTTGGATATACAGCACTTCCAGTGTCAGACAAGCTTTGGAAAAAACCAACAGAGGAGGTGCCTCGCAACCTTCAAGTCTCCCTTGCAGCACACATTTCTCTTCTGGAAAGACAGTAAGATGTTGTGACTCATATTAGCAGGGAACACATCAGAGGACCTCTTCTTTTTCTGTTTAGGTCTGGACAATTACCCTGTGTGAGAGCAGAAAGAAGAATCATATGTGATATAAATCCAGCCCACAAAGTATGTTAGCTCAGCGTTGTACCCAAGGTAACCATCTTTGCTAAGTTTCTGCCACCAACACAACTCACAGCCTCCATCCCAGAGTGAGCTTCAGCCCAAGCTGTTTGAAAGTCTGCCAGAACTTATTCCCACCTGCCTGTGTGTGAACATGACACAGTGAAACCTTCCCACGCAGAGTCCACCTGAAGTTTGGGAAAATTAAGGCTGTAGTTGGAAGTATTTTTTCCCATATCTGGTCTCATTTATGAGAAAGTGAAATCTGGGAAGGTGCCATGGGTAAAATGACAACATTTCATGTTTAAAAAATTTCTGAACTATAGAAAAGCTGTAAATGGAATTGCTTATTTTTTTCTAATCGCACCAGGGATTAACTGATTTCTTCACACAAACTTAATTTTTGTTTAGGAGTTTTTTGAAGGAAGATGGAGGAGGAAGAGATAAAGCAAATATCTTTCATCTGTCTGGTAATTATTGGTCAGAACAGGCAAAACCTATTTTAGCATTTTCTAAGAGTAAGGAATATTCATCCCATTCACATGTTCTACTCTCAGATATAGCAAGTATGAAATTTCAAAGAACAAAAATAGCACACCACCCTTGGAACAACATTCACCAATTCAAAATAAAACCCTTCAGTCCTGCTTAAAAGTCAGAGTGAGGACCACACTCTTAATACTACTGTAAATCAGAAAAGTCTCATTATGACATGATTCTTTTTAACATCCTGCTTTCATATACATATAGTGTCTGCTTGTTTATGTCGGCAAGATAGAGCTCTTCACGGAGAAGAACGTGGAAAATGCACCAAATCTGGCACATCAAATCTTCCACACACACATGCATCTAGTTAACCCTGTGGGGCAGGAATTTTCTCATGTGCTGAGGACCATGAGCTGCCTCAATACTTTGAGGACACTTGGAAGCCATCCTCTCACTATTCCTAAGGCAATAATTCAAATTATTATTTTTTCCTCACCCCTATTTCTTCATCATTTCTGCCTCCATCTGGTGATCATAAACCTTCTTGAAGTTCACCGTGTCAGTTTCAAAAGAAAACCATTCCTCTCACTAATCAGAAAAGCAGAGAAGCCAGTGGGGCATTTTTTGAGGGGAAAATCCCTTCTTGAGCAGAAAACCCCTTCTTCTGCCCAAAGGAACAGAATCACATAGATCTTATTTATGAAAGTGATTGTTACGTGTGTGAAAATGCAGTAGTAGGGCAGCAAAACTAATTTGCCAGTAAGCGCCAGTCTTGTTTCTTACTGTGGATTCCACACACAAAGGAAAGAGGAAAATGTACTCTCACTGAAGAAATCGTTTCGCAATGTGCAGCGAAGTGCCCTGGTGCCTCTCAGGAGAAGGGAGTGTACAAGTGTGGAATATGGGGCTCTATTTGTTAAAATGGCTGAGGCTCACGCTCACCAGAAGGCCCCGTGTGAAAGGCCCCGTGTGAAAGGCCCCGCTGCGGGCGGGACGGTTGGATGCGGGCGAGGGGTGAGGGGCAGCCGCCAGCGAGGAGAGAGTCAGCGGAGTGACAGCCGGCAGTGAGATTGTGATTGGCTGGAGGAACGCATGGCCAGCACGTGAGCGGGAAGCTGATTGGATGATAGGGAGTGTGGACGGCAGCACTGCAGCTGTGCCAGCCAATGGGGGCCCTTCGCTGTTCAGTCCGGTTTCAGTTGTGTTCAGGTGAGGGTATAAAGAGGGGGCGATGTTTTGTCAATAAAGTGATCTTCTTTGGACATACAAGGGGGTCTGTTGTCTTTGTTCCCCATACAAGGCCTGTGAAACTGATGTAAAAATGGCATTTATAGAAGCACTTTTTACTCATGTCAACTTTGTGAGCCATTTAATTTCCCCAGAAACCCTTTTTCATTGCCTTAATGGCAATTATCTAAATAGCTGTAATGTTGCAAGTCTCTGAAACAGGGAATAACAATCTACATGATCAAAACTAAGCTCAGACATTGACCTCAGTGCCAGATAATTCCCACTGGATGTTGGGAGAGGCAAAGCTCTGGGTGAGCCTTATACCCTCTGCCTGCACTGTGGGTCACAGAGATTTTACTTGCTAATAAGGGTTCCTTCAGAAGCTGATGAAGACCAGGGAATCAAGCCAAACATATGCATATATTTTTGTCCTTCTCTCACTTATTATTATCCTTCTGTTGAGAGCCTGCTACTTTCCCCAGACTGATGCCTCCCTAGCAATCTCTTCTGAGGCAGGATGATGGGATAAGGGCCATGAAATTACTGATTTAAAATAAGAAAATTATCAAAGGTCCCATATGTCTCCCTCAGTCTTCCCTCCCCTGTTTTATCACAATTAGGCCTGCATCTGCCATCTCCTTTGTCTGATTTGAAAAAGGTGGAGGTTTCTCCTGGAAAGAGCTTCAAGGCATTCACTGAACACACTTCACCTTCCTGAGAGGGGCAGAGCAGTTCCTGGGACACCAGAGAAGAGTATTTAAGCTGTATCTATGGCTGTTAGATAAATCTGATGTGATAGCAAAGGCCCTTTGTTTTCCCAGAACATTTTCTGACCTGGACATAAAAACCTTGGACCCTTGGAAAGATCACCCTTATGACTACGTCCGGCTGTATTTTTGCAATTAAAGTTTCCTCTACTCTCAACCGTCTATCAATTCCCTTCACCTCACTTCTGTTCACTAAGCATGGCAAAGAGGGGCAGGAACACATCAGATAACACCTTGATTAAGGCTCCTGATGATCAATGGGAACTTCACAAACATATCTGGTATTTGTAATGTTTCTTTATTCACTGGTAACCTTCAAGAAGCTTCTTCATTTTTGCTGCAGTCCTCGTGTGTCTCTTCTCTTGCCACTTCTGTCCCTGTAGTAAGCACAGACCCAGCAATTTACCCAACAGTGCCTGGAATTGCTCTCCACAAAAGGAGGCTGCATTTCATCTTTGCATAGTTTGCTTTAATCAGAAACTTCAGCATGAAAGCCAACGTACGCCACCCTTAAAGCTCACAGATGTGCTGGGAAACTCATTCCATTCAATTCTTTGAACATCCATTGTGGCTCAGGGCTGCGGTCAAGCATCCTTAATGAAAAGCTGTTTGCGCAGTACATTTCCTGCTGATCACGAAGAACACCTCCTTGGAAAATAAACACCCTAAATTAAAAATCCCAGGAAGCTTTCAAGTTTATAGACTCTTCCATGGTAACTAAACTTAGAAAACTACAAACTGCACCTCAAAGCAGCCAGAAGACTCAAGTAAATGATGACTGAGAAGTATCTCTGATAAGACAGAACTTTTTGTGTTTGTGTTGGGCACGTTGTTCAGTTTTCCACTTCAGATTAGTTTTGAAGGATGGTAAAAGAAAAAGGCATTTCCATTTTGCTTCCTCTCTTCTCTCGTGCCTTTCAACAACTCATATCACAACTCCCTGACTCCAAACAGGACCAGCACTGAGTTTCTCAGAGCTGTGTCACTTTCTACAGCAGTTTCATGCATATGGGCTATTGAAGTTTTTTGCTTAGCCAAGGGGAAAGGATGTGATACACACTCATCCGAGTGTACTCACTTTGAGTATCATTGAAAGGGAAGCATTATCATATGTGCAGTGACAAGCAGAAATCTTCCTCAGTCCTTTACAAGCCTTGCAATTTGCCTGGGGTGCCAGTGCTAGAACAGCTTTCTGTCATGACATCCTCAGGAAAATACAGCATTGTGATGCATAAGGAACATGGATTTTGGCAATCAGGTCATGTTAAAAAGTGAAGTCTCCAGAACCCTCTCACTGGTCAAACCTTGTTCTTTCTTAACTCTCAGGTTTAACAAGAATACATCCTTTTGTCTTCAAGTCTCTCTAAGTTACCAGAGGCTTTCTGAAAGCATAAGAGGAAGTTCTTCCAACGAAACAACTTCAAAACTTGAGTCACAAGTTTCAAAATATATGAAAAGTTGGCATCCTAAAGCTGAAAGAGAGCAGTGTGAGTCAGAAAGTTCATAAACTTTTGTTCCAAGGTCTCCACTGTGAAATATTGCCTGGAGACTGGAAAGACTCATCCATTCCTATAAATATCTCCTCTTACTGCCAGTACTAAGGATGTACATAAATAGATAAATGCTCGTGGGTACTTTAAACAATAGTCCTGCATCAGAAAAAGCTGGTCAAAATGAGCAGTAATAGCTTTAACAACTAGTTTCCCTAGCCCAGGCTTCATAGCTGGTTTGTCAGATGTATAACCATTTTCAAATTCTTCACTTAAATGATCCAAAATTTTTCATTAAGAGAAAAGGAGGAAGAAAGGGCAGACTTTGAGAATAATATTGCCACCAAAAAGCATGAGTAGGTCAACCTGCTACACTTTGTGAGCTGTCTGTGAGGATCCTGGCCATCGAGAGCTGGGCTGCATGGAATAGAAATTGCTGATGCACAGGGGCAAGTGGAGACACCGCTATCCTTGCATCCAGCTGTGTGCCCATAGCTCTGACTGGACTGAGCATGTTTCATTCCACACCATCTTACCAAGGGCTCTGTCTTCAGCACCTGCTTTTCTTGCTTCTTTAAAAAAAGTTTCTTTCCACAGACTTCTTTCAAACTTTTCTGGACTGGACTTGGTCTTAGTTTACACTGTCTCAGAAGTGCGTATCTTACTACTTGAACAGCTGGGAGAAAGGTTTGGATCTTTTTCAGTTTAGTTTTGCTGTTGGTTTTATTTATCATTGTATACTCCTTAGGCTTTGCCTATTTAAAATTCTGCTGTAAACTGCCTTTGGTCATCCTTGTTGCCAACAAAAAAGAGAACTTGAATGTCAACCAGAAAACAATGCAGACAGTGTATGGCTTGCTTGACTCCTTGCATGGTTTGGTTTGAAGAGGGGAAGGGAACGGTTGGACTGCAATTATGAAACTCTGGCAAGTTTTGTGTTTTGCTTTCCTCAACTCCTGAAATGTAACTTCTGAGAGAAGTAATTTAGCTGAGAGCTTTTGTAGAGCTCTTTCACTCCAAACACAAATCTCAGTATTTAATACATTGGGTGGGGGTCGATCTAATTATTACAATTAGAGAACTAATTGAAGGAGCTGCAAATACAGACATTCAACCCTGATTAATTAGAAGAGCAAAAAAGAACACTCGAATTCCATTACCAAATCAAACCAGTTGTACCACAATTATCTCAAGTACCTCAGAGATGGTTGAGTTCACGTTTAGTCCCTCCCTCCCATTCCTCAGGGAGGAATGGATAGCCTCATGCACAAAGAGAATTGAAATACCTTGAGCTCTTTATTTGCCCAGTTATTTGTCTCCCCCAGTAATACAGTATTTTTAAAAGACATAGTTGGTATTTTGGACTAGTTTTCAAAGGTGCTTAGCATACATGTTCAAGAGTGTTCAGCTCATGTAGAGTTCCAGTTTCCCTGGAAATCTACCCACTTTTTAAAATAGCTAAAAAGGAGGAGTTCTGCAAATCTGATTTTGATAGGTGTTGTTTTGAAGATGGGATGCTTCAGAAGTCCATATAATGATTTGTGCCTTCTTCAGTGTAGTGGGTTGAACCTGAGTTGATAGACAGTCTTTTAGACTAATGACGCTTCTCACAATTTACATATTTAAACTGCATGGAAAGGCGGGAATTGCCTTTTGTCCTGACTTGCCTGCCGGAAGGTGGGGGGGGGGAGGGCCTTGGAGCCTCCAGGATCCTCCAGGCCGGGCCGGGCCGGGCCGGGCCGGGGCCCCTACCCCCATCCCCTTTTCCCAACACTGTGGCACAGTCCCTGGGCTTCTAGGGGGAGAACTATCCCAGAGCCGCAGGCAGCTAAAACCAGCCATGGACTGCCACACAGATAAATCCATCTGGCACGGCCTCCTGGGACCGGCGGGTCCCTCTCCTCTCCACGCGGAGCCGGCGGAGTCAGCGGGAGCCGGCGTGGCCTCCTGTCTGCAGCCAGCACATTCCATGCTGAGCTGAGGAGGACACCACGCAGCCAGCAGCACAAAGGGAGCGAGGCTTTCTCCACCGTAAAGCCTGAACAAGAACACTCTTCATGGTGGCTTCAGAGTCAGAGAGAAAGTGAGCCATGTGAGACGGAGCTGAACACGGCGATGGCAGAAAAGAGGGCGGTGCCGCGATTCTCGTGCGTAGCTTAAAAAACTTCTTGCATGCCGTGGTAAGAAACTGTAATATCACAAACTGTTTGTCTCTTTAATCCATTTGAAGTACATGGGGGGGGATGGAGAATTCACATGTAGCCTGTGAAAATTGTGAAGAGTGCCTATGCCAGGCTATGTAGAAGCATTGAGAGGCTTTTTAGAGACTTGTGGCGAAGAAAGCCTTTGTGTTTGGGCCAAAATAACTCATCCTTAAAAAGATTAATAACTCCGTGTGATAGCCTATGTTGGCAGTGTGAAGGAACTGTGAGATTTTCATGGAAGAGATGTTTTACACCAGAGCAGATTGTTTCTTTCCGGGCGGGTCTGCTGTTGGTGGCAGTTTGGGAACCATGTGCAGCTGAAGAAAACCCTTTTTTCTCTTACACATATGAAAGAGACTTATGAAGAACTGCAACACGGACTAAAATCCCATGTTCTGTTATCCTTTGTGTGAGTTGGGTAAAATGAGGAAAGTGCTGGAAAAGGGGAGGGGGTTTGCTTTAATTTCTTGTTATTTTTCTTTACTTTTAATTCTATTAGTAATAAAACTCTTTTCTTTGCACTGCAACTGTTTAAGTTTTGTGCCTGCTTTGCTTTCTCCTAATTCTTATCTCCCAGAGGGGAAATGAGTAAGTAATACATATTTTGAACCAAACCACTACACTTAATTGGTGTTTCCGCCCGGTTTATGAACTGAACCCGCTACACTCAGCTTTCCAAATGATCAGGGTAATAGCATGTATGAGATCTCCAAAGCTATAAAACCTAGTTTTCCTCTGTAGCTAGAAAAGGTGTCCTCTCCTGGAGATTTGTCTTGTTCCTTGAACAATTCAAATGTCTCCCTATTTCTCCAGCTGGAAGATTTTGGTACCATGTTACTGGTTTAATGTTTAATGTTTCTGACATATGGTAAAACAATGACACAGGGTCCCTCCCTGACCACACTGTCTTTCTGCATCTTCTCATTCTGGGTTCATTTCCATCCACTATCAAAATGCAGTTGTCTTTGCAGCATTCAGCAGCTGTTTTAACAAGGCTACAAACAGTACACAAAAGCTCTGGAAAAGAAGAAAAGAGCTTTACCAGTTTGTAACTGCAACAGGAATTTCAGGCCAAAGGCAAGAAATGGACCATTGTTTTCTAGGTAGATCTGCAAGCCAGTCTTCAAACAACCACAACTGGTCAGGACCTCTCATTTTGTATCTCAATTGAAAGACAGCTGTTCCATTTTCTAAATGGGAAGATAGTTCACCTTGATCTTGGCTTCAGCTGCTGCAGGTTTTTGCCATTAAATATAATTCAAAATAGATTATCATCACAGGGAGAAGACAGAGAGTGTTTGAACAAAACAAGCCATTAATTTTCTACACAGAAGAGAACAACTCTCATCCCGGAGACACTGCTGTGCTGTTGTCTGAAACACAATTTTCACCTGAAATTGGACAAACCATTTGGGAAGTAAATCAAGTTCCTCTAAAGGAAGGATGTATTGCACACTGACAGTGGTGGAGGGATTCAGCACCCACAACTGTGTTAACTGTGTGTAATGAATTGGAAGCATCTCCTTTTAATAGGTCCTAATTGCAGCACTTTTTCCCAACAGCTCATTTGCAAACACCCCAGGTGTTCCACCTCTGTAAGTCACCATCAACAAGCTTCATTTTGCTCATTCTGCTCCAGTGGCATCCCTAGCAATTTACCCATTTGTCTTGCAGCTTATACTCACTCGTGATCGAAAGTCAGGAAAACGTCTGCCAGGAAGACCTCCAAGAAATAATCTGTCTCTGGACATAATACCACCAAAAAATGAGAACTCCCACATTCAGAGTGTTATGACTGATGTGTCAGTGACTCTCTACACATCTCATGGCATGGCCAGTGTTTTAGTACAGGTGCTTATCAAACTAACAGCCAAGTTGGGGAATGTATCAATCCTTGCCTAAGAAAGACACACACAGATGTTTCCACACACTGTATCTAGCATTAAAGGAAATAAAGGGGACTGTGAGCCCAGATGTGATCCTTGTGAACAAGTTTGCCCGGTATTTGATCTCTCCAATGCCTCTTACTCTGGATCAGAACAACCTCCTTCCCCACACAAGGACAGCTGAATACCCCACCTCCACCCAATGCAGTCACAGGCTGATGGGGCTCCATGCCAGCCTCTTGTAAATAACATGCAGAGATGATGCAGAAACTCCTCCCTGCCAGCTGTAGACTGAAGTGCCATTCCTTGGCATTCCTTTTCTGAGTTTAGTTTGGGAAACCATCCAGAACTGTCCCTCAAGTGCCACAGCAGTGAAGGTTATAACCCAAGACTGTTGTGTAAACACAGACTATGTAAAGTAAAAACATTTTTATTTTGATTTACCTCAGTATCTCCAAACAATGGAAAATTAATCTGAGTTTCATTTTTGTGGATGCATGTGATCAAAATTTGTGTTCCCTGCAATGCTGAGATAAACTCGTAATTTTAAAAGTCAGAATACAGTATATGCAGAGTGATAGATGAACTTCTACTACAGCATTGCTTGCAATTTGCTCCTAAAAAAAAATTCCAGGGTTATTTTGCCCTCTGAATATCAATCAAGCCCAGGAGGAGAAAAAGGAAAGAGGATGGATGAGGGAGCAATTGGAGTAACGAGCCTTTCTACTGTAATCTCAATAACAGATGAGATTGCATCTGCTCCTTTGCTGGATCCTAAACAGGCATAGGGAAAAGACGGCTCCTATAGAGTCAAGCATAAACACTGGGTTTGTGCACGTGAAGACAGTAATAGGGTAGAAGGCAGCATGTGAAAGACAAATTCTAACAGCTAGCTTTGGATCTGTCTTAGATTTCAGAAACACGTTAAATATAAACATATGGAAATGCTTTCAGCTCAGCCCTGGCTACAGTTCAATATGCTTTCCATTAACTGCTTGGTTGTAAAGATTTTTTCCCAAACCCCCTTAATCATTTTTAATTTACAACAAGGTATCTTTAGTGAAGTTAATTATAAAATAATGAGCAGTCTTTTTGTGGCTTAGGAAAGGGTTTATTTTGGTTTAGGTTGATTTAGCATGGAACAGATTCAAACTTTATTGAAGTAAGACATTGTTAAATCAGAATAGACACCTACACTGGGGTTACAGACATAATTAAAAAGAGCTGTACATGGGTACAGTCTCATGTGCTCCCAGCATCCATACTGTACTGATCTAACAACAGCAGCATAAAATGATACCACCTGAAACATGAAGAGGCACAGTTAATTAAAAGGCTTATTAAAAGGCTACTTAAAGCAGTGGGTCTGATTCCCTGGAAGGAAATTTGTCTATGTGGTTTTTTTTAAATTACCCCTTATCTCCAAAATTATTATAAACAGCAAACCTAGCTGAAGCAAAACTGCACTTGAGCACCCCTCATGGACTAGAGACAGGTGACAGAACAGACACACAGAAGAACAGCACAGACACACAGGACAGTAGAGTTCTGTGGAAGTGGTGGTGCCCCCATCATCATTCAGCTAAACACAGAGCATTGTGAAAATGCTCTCCTTTCTCCCCCCACCACACCTCCCACGGCTTCGTTCTATTGAATTATATTCTATTTTGTCTCCCAGACACCTGGACAAGAATTAGTGCTGCCTCATTGCACCTATGTGCTTAGCCAAGCCATCTCAGTATTTCCAAGGTCAGTGTCTCCACTCTTCTAAGGTGGTTGATCCTTTGGTTTGTCTTTAGAGAAGTAGGGGAGATAAACTTCCGAAGGAGAGATAAAGGACAAAAACCGGAAAAATCAAAATACGTGTCATTTTTATATAATACAAAAGATGGAGGTGAGTTAACCTTGGCTGAAATTCACTGCAATCGTTCACACAAAAAAAAAAACCAAAAAAACCCACCAAACAAAAACCCTCCACCTTATATTTGGTGGTGATGGATTTGTTGGGCTGTTTTTCTTTTATCCACAATTCAGACAAGGACACCTGCTAGATAGACTTTCTCTTCCCAAAGGCTGTGACTTCATAATTTTAGCCTGAGTAAGTTGCTGCTGTCTCATCCCATTCATTTGTGCAACCACCTCTATCCTCACAGCAATAATGAGCTGCAACTTGCCTGCTGTTCGGTGATGAAACAACTTGGATTTGTGCATTGAGCAGAAACTGATTTTCCTTTTTTGTGTTTCTTTCCCCTACCCCATCCTATGCAGACGAAACTGCACTCTGGCTCACCAACTGATTGCCCTTCATGGTTGGTGAACAAAATCACAAGGGTAGCCCTGCTATTCTTGCTGTCTTCTGCTTTTAGCCTTGCAAAAATCCACAGGAGCTGCATCATCTTGAGCTGGTGATTAAGTGGTGGTGGAAATCATTTGCCATGAGGTCTTTAAAACATTTGATAGTTAACTGGTGGGATGTCTGGTGTTTGCTACTGTGGTCAGCTGAACTTAGCGAGCAATCTAGTCACTCACTCACTTCCTTTGCCTCCATCAGGACATAAGGGAGAGGATCTGAAGTACAAAAGCTGAAAACTTAAGGAATCGGAAAGTTTGATAAGTTAAACAGAGCTGTGCTCAAGCAAAGCAAAACAAGCAAAGCAAAACAAGCAAAGCATTCATTACTTCCCATGGAGTGGCAGATGTCCAGCCACTTACTAGAAAGCAGGGCTTTATCACATGATGGATACTTGGGAAGACAAATGTCATAACCATGAATGTTCCCATCTTCCTTCTTATTTCTGCCAGCTTTAATGCTGATCATGATGCTATATTGTCTGGAATATCCCTTGGATCAGCCAGGGTCAGCTGTCCTGGCTGTGTCTCTTCCCCACTCCTTGCTCCCCCCTAGCCTTCTCGTTGGTGGGGTGGGGTGAGGAGCAGAAAAGGCCCTGGCTCTGTGTGAGCTCTGTTGAGCAGTAATGAAAACATCCCTGTGTTGCCAACACTGTTTTGGTCACAAATCGAAGCACAGGTTGCCATCCCAGCCAGACCCAGTAAAACAACCATGTTTGTGTCTGTTTCCTTTCCTGTTTTCTTTCTGCCTGTTTCATTTCAAGTTTGTATCTCAGCTGTTTTGGACAAGGTCTGTCTTTATCTGATATTTACCTGCAGACAAGGTACACAGTACAAAGAGCTGAAAATGGCAGAAAAATTACAAAAAAAAGGTAGTTAGGGGAGCCATGACTTGCTCTCTTTTATTTACTTGTTTTATTGTATTTTATTTTTAGTGCATGCAGAAGTGTCTGTTAAGATGGGGAACAGTGTTGTATTAGGTAATATAGAAGTGCTTACTAAGGAAAAGCCTGTGCCTCAATGCAATTTTAATCTAAGTACACAACAGGAGAAAGGTGAACACAGCAAGTCACCCTGCAGAAGCTCTGCAGTCTCAGTTCACTGCCTTACTCACTGATCCATGCTGCCTCTGCTTTGAGCCATGAGGTAACCTCTGCCTTCCCAAAAGATGCCAGTTTTCACACTTCTTTTACAAAAGTCTCCGTTGTCTGGAGATAGGATTTGGAAGCTATTTCTACAGAAGTCACCAGAATGGAGAACTCTGCTTGAGAGGCATTGAAATGTCAGGTGTTTCTCCTACATGAAAATAAGAAAGAATTTTTGAAGAGTTCTATTTATAGTCAGTCTTGCCAGCTAAATGAAGACCTATTTACAAATATTTTCAAGAAGTCCCATGAACTCTACTAGCAGGTAACAAATCTTGTCTCTTTCTTCCCATGGAGATGTATTTTTTTTTTTTTTCTCTCTGAAGCAGGAAAACCCTTTAAACTTGAGAAAAAGTTGGTTCATAATAATGACATGGGGAAAATAGAATGTGTAGTTTTTTTCAGTGACTGAAGAGTAACACATTGGCTGAGTTTCTCTGTGGGTGCCGGTTTTGACTGCAGATTTACCTGAAAAAAAAATTTACCTGAAGCCAGTAAAATGCTTAAAACCACATTTGGAGCTTTAATCATGTGAACAGTCTTCTCTAAGCCTTGGAGTCGTCATCCTGCGCTTCTGAAGATAATTAGAGTTTTATTATGCTGAAGGAAATTGAGAATACTTAAGCAACATGATTTAGGAATGCTGCCTGGGACTTGGGAATCAGATGTATTTCTTCCTCCTGACTCCATGACCTCAGGCAAATCACTGCATCTCTTGGTTTTGCACCTCTGAAAATGGAACCAGTGTGTCCCTCCTTCCTTCTCTGGAAAGAAGCTTTCTAGAGGAAAAATGGTATATCAATCTCCATGGCCACTCAGGCCTGAACTTCTGTTATAAAACCACCTGTAATAACTTCCAGTACCTGTAAAGTAGAATTTAGACCATTAGTACCTGAGCTGAGACCATCAGTTCCTTTTTTGTAAGCTGTCAAAAAGCTGTCAAGGTGACCTACTGCAGAGCAAAACTCTCTGCCAGTGCCAGTTTCCTGGGTCATCCCACCTGCCTGTCCCCTGCCACCACCCAGGTTCCACTCTCACTGCTGTATTTCTGGGTTTTATTTAGCAGCTAGACACAAAATGGGAGTGTGCTTGAGGGCAATTTCAAAGTAGAGGAAATAATACCAAGGAGAGGTACAATAACTATCTGCAGAAAGAGAAAAGAATGTTGCACCAGAGGACAGGAAGCAATTATTATCATTAGTCAGCAATGATAGAGAAAGAAGTAATTAAACTTCAGCTGCATCAGGGAAAATTTCAGACAGAATATTAGAGAAAATAGCTGAAAAAAAAGACATGACTGTGATGCCAAGGAAAGTGGCAGTGTCACTGTGGTATTCAAAGTCACATTTCATGAATGCCTTTCTCTAAAAAGGCTAAGAACACACTATTCCTAACTCAGCATTCTTGGGGGCTGAGATGGAAAAACATTTCTATTCACAGGCATAGCTAAACATGCTTAAATCCCATTCACATGATCTGAAAAGCCAAAGAATTTAAGTAGAGCTGGAGCTATTGAAAGGCATTGGATGACAAGGGAGTAGATGTGAATTATCCTCAGGCACCAATATTTTTCCCAATACAGGAGGACTGGTGAGTATCTGCTACAATGAGCCTTCACCTCAAATGTATGCTTGTAGAGCCAGACTACCTGTTCCTACCCAGGCTGTGACCATACAGTTGAGACTTTCTCATGATCAGCAGGAGGTAACAGAGCAAAGGGAACACAGCCCCCATCCCAGCACAATGTAAGGACAGGAGGGAGGGAGCAGATGTTGCCTGTGGCTGTGACAGCAGAGAGAGGACTGATCACGAGAGCAATGGGGGACACTCTTTCCTTTCTACCACTCTGCTTTAGCCTTGCAGGAGGAATTACCCTTGAGGGTTATTCTAAGCAGAAAACAAGTTTATATATTCTGAATTCTCTCTGGAAGGGCCTCTATCCTCAGGAAAAAAGCATGAAAGAGAAGGACAAGTCCTCTTCCCCTCCTCCCTGTCCTCATCCTACCTAAAGCCCAGGCAAGGGTAGGTCACAGCTTTTCTTTCTGTTTTGAGCTCTCTTCCCGTTTCATGGATGAGGCAGAACACAGAGAGAAATTACAAGGAACTAGAATAAGTACTTAGAATAAAATCAGGAAGAAGGAGAAAGAGCATGTAGGCCTAATGGCACTGTTTGTACTGCCCTACTGTCTCCACATTTCATTCATTTTGCTAATCCGCTGGAGAAGTGGCTCACTGGCAGGCAGAATCTTGAAGCAGCCATTTAAATTTGCTTGATGGCCCCCAAGGCAAGTCAATTTTCAGTCTGACTGGCTTTAGTCCCGGCGGAGAGCCCCACCATGCCATTACGTGGCACAGCAGGAGTAAGAATGGGGAGGCAATCACATTACAGTACCATTCCATTTAGCCATAATCTGTAAGGATCTCATGAAAGCATCAACCATTATTATGACTCCTGCTGTCCTTCAGGCAAAGTCTTTGTGGGGAAAGGGAAGTGAAAAAAAATGTCCACCTGTCAAAAGGAGACAGGCACTTTCATTTGAGGGAAAGGGAGGTGAAATGTAAAAGTGACACAATATTATTTAAACATCCTATTACTAAAATTACGGTTTATCTATATAAAACTGAGCTATAGGACCTTAGTCTGTCAGCTAGATCAATGTACCTGCCATGGTCACAGAGATGCAACGAGCTGAGGAAGCATTTGGGAGACAGAATTTGCTGTAAAGGCTTCCAGCTTCAGTCCATCATGCCTGGTGTCCTTCCCACGGCACTAAATAGCTGCAGGAATCAATGCTGAGGAGGGACAGGATGGCTTTTCCTCAGCCCATTGCTGCTGCATTCACATCCAGAGGCTTGAGGCAACTTTAGCATAACCACAGCTGGTTTGGGGCCAGCAGCTTTATTCAGAATTGTGTTTAAAATCCATCTCTGGCGCCTGACTCTCTGACCTCTCATGGCAGATGCAGGCTGATTGCACTCTGTGTGTGGAAATAGCTGGCATCAGTGGCTGCAAATCTGCACAGCTACTCATTAAAGTGGCCAGCTCCAAGATAGAGTGTAGATGGACCAGACAGGGTATTTGGAGAACTGCTCCTATTTCCACACCTGCTTTGGACATTTGGTAAATCAAGTCAGATTTTTGGCCTCTGTTTCTCTGTTTGTAAATGAAAATTCCTGCCCATGTGTAAATGGACTAGCAAATATAAACAGACACAAATTGGACCATGGTTACAACATGTCATCTTACCATGAGGCAAGGGAAAACAGGCCATTTCTGTGGGCTTTTTCTCCCCTTTTTCATCAGCAATATTTTGTGAACTGGCTCAAGGAATAACAAGCAGGCAAGTAGAACTAAGGAATCTCAATTTGGGATGGTGGTATTCAGAGGGAAACCAGCAGGATCCAAAGAAAGGGCACATGGAGTGCATCCATGAAGATGACTGTTCTCCAGAGCTGCAGGACAGGGCCAGGGAGAAGCAAAAATGACACAGTGGCAGGACTGAAAGTGTTATTTATACATTGGCATTCAGCCTGTAGGAGACGATGCCAAGAATGGCTGTATTTCTTAGGAGGGTATCGATTCAGGAGATGATGTGGTACCAGTGAAGCTGCTGATAGCAGTCCAGGGCATCTGAATTGTGCTGGGACTCCTGATTCTCATGGTAGGATGCACATGGAACACCACAGCATGAAATCTAGGCATACCAGGGGGGTAATGCTGGGGATGCTGAGGCACAGCTGTGATGGCTGTTGATGACCTGGGCTCCAGGGGAACTCAGAGCACTGAGTTCATGTGGAGGACAGGGCGCCACTCCCTCAGTACCATACCCAGCAACCTGGTTGCTGCAACAGATATCTCTGGCAAGAATAAGATGATCAAGGAAAGAAAGGCTTGGATAACTGGGAGAATTTGGAAGAGCTGGAGTAGAGTCTCAGAAGGAAAAGATGTTAAGCTTCCAAAACAGACTGGGAATAGTCACAAAAGGCTCTCCTCCTGAACTACAGATTTGGTTTCTGCAGTGGACTCAGGAGTGAGGCAGATAAACAAAAGGTAGAGGAGGAGGTGACGTTCCCTTGCAGGAAGTCAGAAATAAGAATTCATACAAGGGTGGATTGGGGTGAGACAAAAACCAGATGAGGAAGGAGGTGCTTGAAATAATGTCTTTGGCCTACCTACCCACTGAAAGGATACAGGGGGGCCCAAGGGGCCCACCCTACAGACACTTGTGTGGATTTTGTTTGCCTGCTACAAATGGGTCATGATGTGCCTGACCTGCCGAGAGAACTGAGAAACGGGACATCGCATCTTCTGTGAAAAGTTCAGGCATGCAGTCCCAGGGAAAAAGCAAAATAAGAACCTGTATGGATGCAATACCGTTCTGGCACCTCATTGAGAAGGCGGCGTCTCAGACCGTGCAGGACTTTCCTGTTTATAAGAAAAATATACATATATATATAGCTAGAGATTTATGGGGAGAAGGGGCACAGAAAGTTTCACCCCTCCTGCTGTATTTTAATGTGGCACTCAATGACTTGTAATGGAAAAGATCTATTGTTTCTCCAGTAGCAATAAAGTAAGGTTAAAACAAACTCAAACATAAATTTTGCAAACAACCCCATATAAACACAGCTGTTCAATGAACTCATAGGACTGGCTGCTAGCTGAGGACTGCCCCCTAATGGTATCATCTAATGGAAATGTCCTTTAATGTCTTTTATTAATAAAACACCATTACTGTGTAGGACAATGGAGGAAAAAAACCATTGTTTTGAGATTAGGCTAAATTTAACCTAAATGTAATAATGACATTAACAGATGTGTTTTTGGCTTGGCTCCCTACAAAAGGCAGTTATTTTCTACATCATCAAATAGCTGATGTTTACCAAGACTTTTAGGAAACTTTTTTTTGGGTTTTTTTTTTTTTTTGTTTTTTTTTTTTTTTTTTTTTTTGAGAAAAAGCTTGCTGTGGTTAGATGAAGTTCCTTGGAGATCAGAGCTGGGAATTAGTTCATAACCATCTCTTTTTTTGTGAGCAAAATCAGCCTGAATGTCCAGCATCTGGAACAAATAGGTCCTGCTCACAGGCATCCAAATGTTCTGGTGCTTCTCAGAGCCTCTGGGAAATCGAATTCCAAAATGGAAAGGATCTCCTGGGTGTTTCTGGTGCCTTCGGCCTCTTAGAAAAATGAGACTCTCCCTTCCTCCAAGATTTTCATATCAGTCCATACATAAACTCACCTTTCATGCTATTTTAGAGTATAGATATCCAGACACGTTTTCCTGTGTGGGTCCTAGAAATCGCAGGAAATAACTAATAAAGTTAAAGTTTGGCTTTTGCCCCGATGGAGAAGATTTTTTATTCCTTTCAATCTTTTGGTTTAGGATGAACTGATCAGCTCCTTGCCCCCATGGTGTCAGAGAGCAACCCTGGTGTGCTGAGCCCAGTGCAGGGCTTTAAAACAAGGAAGGTTGAGAGGGACCAATATATATGCCTCAACATATGTCACAAATGAGGTGAAGAAAATTCCTATTAAAAACCCCCTGTGTTTCCCTGTGCCCAGAGAAGCTTCACCCGGCAGTCAGGGCAGAGAAGGAAGGCTTCCACAATTAGACTGCGAGCAGACCCCGCCGGCCTCCCGCCCCCCACACGCTGGCGGTACTTGGTGAAAGCGAGTACCCGGATGCCCGCCAAAAATGCCCGCCAAAAATGCCCGCTATAAACGGGCCCGCGAAGCCGAGTTGGGGGAGGAGTCTGGGGACACATAAAAGCAGCCAGCCCACCACGAGGGCTGTCTCGTCTTTTTGCTTTGGGTCGATTGGAGGGTCTGCTTCGTCCTTCTACTCCCACCTTCGCGCCCTCTCCCTTGCGGTCCTGTCTCCTTGCCTGTGCCTGCTTCGCCCTGCTGTGCCCATTCCGGGAGCTAGCTTGTCGCCGTGAGGACCTCGTGCCCGCAGCCGCCGCTCGCACCCAGCTCGGGGCCGCCGCTGCCCGCACCCAACCTGCAGCCGCCGCCTGCATCTCGCCGTGACCGCCGCCGTGCTGCCCGTGTTGCCCGCGGCAGCTAGCCCGGAGCACAGCCCCGCGGCACCCAGCCTGCAGCCGCCGCGCCCCGACGCTGAGAGGCCGCAGCTGCTCCGGGAGCGCGCCTGCAGCCACAGCAGCTGCTCCCCGCCGGCGGCAGGGACGCGCAGCCCGCTGCTCTTTAAAAATCGCGCCCAGCCTGCCACTGCAGCTTCGCGAACGCTCCGCGGATCGCAACACGCACGCTCCGTCTGCCAAACCGATGCTGACAAACAGCCAGGGTTCTGTGGTAACGCTGTCCTCTGCCTTCTGTTTCCTTCCCCCTCTCTCTCTCCACTCCCTTTTTTTTTTTTTTTTTTTAAATAAGGACGCTTAAGGTTTTTTGTTTGTTTTGTTTCAATAAATGGTTTTCAGATATAATATTGCCATGCTCGTGCTTGATTTTTCGTCAGAAAAATCTGTCAAAAGAATCCTTCCCGGCTTCCCCTTTTATAGTGGAACTGGACAAAGGTGCATTTCTCATCACTCTCCACAACATTCATTGCTTTCCAGACTTTTGCAAGCCCTTCTTCATTTTTTCTCCTGATGGCACCAGTCTTAACCTTTTATCCTGGTCTGCTGGTGATTCTCACCCAAGCCGTCTCCGTTCCTCTTAAGAGCAGCGTCCCCACCTGGTAACACATCCCGTCATGGTCCGTGCAGGACGTGGTGTGCACAGGGAGCTGGGCTTTGAAGTCAAACTGTGGCACAGCTACCTTGCAAGAAGGCACCAAGTGACAGATCTTGCTCATGGCTCGGGAACGTATTTTCCCGATGGCAGCTGGCTCTGACTCACCTTTCCTGAGTCAGTCTTCCTGACGCTGTGGTACCTGCCTGACAGCATTAAGTCCCCCATTGTCACTTTACCAGATCCTTCCACCGTCATTTGCCCGGGACAGAACAATTTTCTTTGGGGGGCTATTTTTCATTCTTCTGCCTCTTATTGCTGCTTGACAGGAAGCCATCTCCTGTTATTCTGCTCCAAAATGTCACCTGTCCTAATTTGCCTCCCTTCTTCCCACACCCTGCTGTTTTGCCTGCCTTTAAAATGGCAGCCCAGCAGACATTATAGAATTCTCTATTTATTTATTTACTTTTCTGCACAGCAAAATGTAAAAATATATAAATATATATATATGTACATATATACTGAAAATGGGCATCTGATGTGGGAATAGAAAGAAGATGTTTCAGGGCAGACCTCCATGGTTTCAATTAATAAGTATAAAAGCAGAAGGAAACACTGAGGTGATGACTAGGTAGATAGATAAGGTAGTTTTTATTTAAGAGCTCTGCCTATCACAGCTTAAAGGCAAGTGCCTTTATGCAGATGTGAGGTCTGCTGCCATTTCAGAATGGATAAGGCTATGTGCTCTAAATTACTGCAGGAAACAGAAGCACAAATAGCACTGTCTCCTGGATCTGGACAGATTCCCTTTTTATTGTCACCTGCCTGACAGCCAGGCTGTTGCTGCTTACTAAAACCTGTCTGTAACTGAAATCCCCAGGGTAATAAGCTCCCTGTGAAACAGGTTCCTAAGTGGAAAAATCTGCACATCTCCAGATTAAATCAATAACAATTAAGAATTCTTTGAAATCTAATTGGAAAAGCAGCTATTTTGATCAGCGCCATGATGTTATCTGGAAATTGTATTTTGTTTATCTACAGCAGAATGTTTTCTTCTTTGTGGGATTGGTTTGCCAGCCTCAGACACATCCTTTGATCTCTGAGATGATACAGTGAACTGAAACATGGGGGCAATCAGAGGGATTATCACGGGATGGGGAAATCATTTGATCTATTTTTAAATGTAATTTTTATGAATAACTTTGGGGGTTGGTTATCATTAAGAAAGGAAGAGACGTCTCTCCCATCTTTAGCAGTGTTATATTTCTCTGAAGATGACTGATTCATGTAGTTAATAATACTTAGCATTTATATAGTGCTTTCTAACTTCAAAGCACTCTACAAATACTGCTCACTAATGCTGCCCACAAAACTTCTGTGTTATTACTTCCAGGGAGGGATGAGTCTATTTGATGTCTCTCATACTCCTGTGGATGGTTTTCTGTTCAGGGCCTGCTTTAGCTGCCTCGGGTTAACTGGGACAGAAAACCCCAGTGAGAGAAGAAGAAAGACTAAAATTCTGGTCAAGAATACAGTGAGACTCTTTCAAGCACACCATCTGGAAAATCTCGTGCTCATCTTCAGAAGGTCTCCTACATCTTGTAAGGACTATCCTACCAAGTTAACTGAGTTCCTAGTTATTATTGTAAGGACAGAACCCTTGTCTGAAGATCTCTAGCAATAACAATGCTCAACAAAAAAAGAAAGAAGAGATCATAAGAACACAAGAACAGAAGACATACTGTGCTTTGTGTGAGCCTATCCGATGTTTGAAAAAACCCAAAATCCAAACCTTTGAATGAACTTAAAACTCTGAAAGGTCGGTGTGGCCTTTTTTTTTTTTTTTCATCCTTGAACCTAGTTTCCTTATAGTACACATTCATGCCAACAAATAGCAGATGGTGATAGCAGATATGTACTAAAACAGCTAAAACTGTGTTCCTTGTAGGAGCATCTATCATGCTGATAGGGCTGAACAGTCTGTACTGGCAGCAATGATGGTCCATGCCAGGAAGGAAAGATCAAAACCTTTCTCGAGATCTCCCTGGATGTTATTTCAAGTGGCTTGCTCTGCAAACAAAGGTAGATTTGCTCTTGTGGTTCTTGGGCACTGCTCAAGGCAGGAATGCTGCTGTGTTAGCCATGTGTCTGCTCTGAGAGGGTGACTTGGAGCAAGCTAGCGTCAGGGGTGGAAAGGAGGGACCCTGGGTTCGTGGTGCTCCCCTGCTCTGGCAGGGGTCCTCCCTCACATGGGGAGCTGAAAACTGCTTTGCAGCCCTGCCAGGTGCAAAGCCAGGCTGACCCAGTGCTTCTGCTTGGGCTTACTGTGGTGCAAATTTTCCTCCTTTCCAGCAAGATCTCCTAAGAGGTTTCTGGGTCTTCAGGTCTTTGGCTCTCTGCAGTCAGCTGTGACAATGTTTCTTGCAGCACAGCAATTTGTTTACCAGGAGTTGGCATAAGATCCATTTTGGAAAGGGTGCTAAGTCTGTCATGGATAAGAAGGAATTAAGGGAAGCTTAAATGTCCAAGGAGCTCATCAAGGATCACAGTTGCCCTGGCCTCTAGGAGATCACTCCGTCTGTGCTAGCATATTGAAGAGGGACCCTTGATGCGTTTTCAGATGCTAATATTTATCATCCCAGTCCCTCAAAACTTCAAGTGGCACAGACCTTACCCTTCCAGGTCATTTTCCTTCTCCAAATACTTTGGCACAAGACTACAGGGTAGGATTATCTTACAGGAAGAGCAGGTGGTCTGAGAGTCACAAGTCCTGAGCCCTGAACAGATCTGTCACTGGTTTGTGGTGTGATCTCGGGCCAGTTACTGAGTGCCTGGTATTAGGGGAAGCTGGACACCCACATCTCCTGCTGGCTCTGGAGAAAGTATTATTTGGTACCTTGGAACCAAAAATTCTTGACCGTCTGGATTCTTTGATGTCTGTAATGAAAATATGATTTCTCACACCTACCTCTGGGGTATTGTGCCACTTCACTGGTATTCATATGTCAGATGTAGACACTGTGAAAGAACCCACAGTAACCCCACTATGTTCCTCTCAGTGCTGGTGTAGCACAAAGCCTTGGCTTTGAGGAATTGCCCAGATTTTTCTCTACAACTCTCCAGGCACCTCAGCAAGCTGATCTCTTCTATTTGACAGAGCTGGCTTTCTCCAGGCATCCTGGCTAGTGATTTACATGGCCTTTTTGTAGTGGTACTCATTTTTCACTATTCACATTGCCTGCTGATGAGCTGATTTGAAGTTACATTTTGCTCATAGGTTCAGTCTCTTGTTCAGTTGCTTTGCACTCTTTTGTCTGATTGCTGAAGTGGAAACTGGGCCTTGCTCTTAGGCAGAAGCAAAGTCACAAAGCAGCACCAAATCCTGGCATGCATCTCCAAGCTGTGAAAAATACAAGTGTGTTGGGCTCTAACAGAAGAGAAGGCAGACCCTGTGCCTGCAGGGAGCTCAGCCAGATCCAGCATTTTTCATAGATGCCCCATGTCTTCATCAGTATGCAGATCCATCTGCGCTGCTGAGATATCTGCATAGTACAGACAGGGAGTGGGGGAATACATTTATAAATAGGATCACTTCATCTTTCCCTTTCCTGCTGTCCCCACTCTCCCATATTCCCTACTGATGGAGGTACTTCACTACTGAGAGCTGCCAGTCCCACCCTACCTTCATACCAGCTCTTCTTTCTTCTACTTTCTTCTTTGCATTGCAAATGGAGGAGGAGGGGGTGAGAGGAATGGATGGATAGAGAAGGAGGGATAGGCTCCACTGGCTGCTAGGACTCTTGAAGTAACTTTTACCATTCAATTAACAGTGACAGGTACTAGAAATTATGAGAATCTGACATTACAGTGCCTCCCTGCTATTTGTAATGGGTGGGGGTTTTTTTAATTCAACAGCTAAATTCTTAGAAAGGTTGCACACTCTCAACCTACCTGTACCAAGTACAGCTCACTCTTCCTGCTCAGTGTGCTAGAAGGTTGTTAAATGTTGCATGGTCACAGAGAAATTAAACATTGCTCTTACTCATGCTTACTCACAAGAGAAGCTGTTGGAGCTGGAGTCACACTGAATGCAGCAGTCATGTTAGTACATCACAGTAACAGTTGCTTGGAAGAAAAACACAGGAAAAAAAAAAACTATATGAGACACAGCTCTTTTGCAATTGAGTTGAAATTTTTCTCCTAGCATCTCACTGTGATTTTCTGGAAGTCAGAATTCCAGAATCCCATTTTCTTTTCCTGTGCCCCACCACATGAAAAACCTCTACCGAAGTTGTCCAATGAACTATTGTGGTTTGTCTCCATGGCCTTCATGTGTGGTTTTTTTCTTTCCTCAAGTTCATACCAACCACCCTTTGGTAAACTGGTTTATCCTAATTTTTTCTGACTGTAGGTGTAGAAACTGAGACTTGCCATCCATCATCAGAGAACCCAACCCAAACTCCTTGGGAGAGACCAATATTCTTAAAAAAATTTTAAAAGTCACATTTTCCACTGTGTATTTTTTTTTTCTTATTATGGAAGTAATAGAGGAAGTTCTGGAAATTCCATCATCTGGCACTGAGGATGTAAATGTTCACATACTACGCAGCAATGCTTTCAAAAAGTTACTTCTGAACAAAAGATGAAAAGGATGCTGAAGCAATTTACCCTCTAGACAGATGACTGACACATTTGTCAGAAGCCAAAAGGTCACAGCAAACATTTAGGGCAGTTCTACTTTTTCCCCTGGAAAATAGATGTCCTTGCAATTGTTAAGCAATGCCCCTTGAAACACGTAATTCAAAGAGGTGTCAGTGCACACAGCCATGAAAGCAAGGGAGAAAAGCAAGTGTTTCATGGACACAAGTGTGGAGAAACTCCATGGATTGTTAGTACAGTGCTGAGCAAGTGGCAGTTCAATGGCAGATCTGCCCCTGGTTCCTGCTATAATTCAATGGGAAAAACCCTTTCTGAAAGGCTTTGAGAACAGCTTTGTGTAAGATTAGACTTTCTCCTTTGAAAGACAAGTTTGTCTTCCAGGACCTTCACAAGTGTCCAGTGGAACAGATCAGCAGACCATTTTTCTCAACCACTGTCTCCTAAAATGTCCATGAAGAAACTGTTCCCACCAGCAAACAGCTGCTGACTTCAGCAAGGACTCAGGGGACAGCAAGATGAGCTCGCATTGGACAGGGAGACAGTCCATTCTCAAAATGATTCCCCCAACAGAGAGGGACACAGACTGCCCCTCACGGATAATCTAACTCAAATATAATGCTGCAGAACAGCGTTTTCTAACAAACAAGGTACTTCTTACTGAGAGAAAGCTCAATGAGACACAGACCTCCAAGGTGGCCTTGCAACATATTCCTGGATCTTGAGTGCCCAAAGCTGTTCTGGATGGGGTTATCTGGCAGAAATCAGTTGCGCTGCCTGGTTTCCAGCACAGGAAAGGAAGAGACAGCAGGCACAAAAGATGTAAGAAGGGACAAACAAAGGCACACATGAAGGGACAGTATGATGGGAGGGAGAAAAAATCCAGGAGAAGAGGATGGGATAGGCAAGCAATCACAGGAATAGCAGATAATGGCAGAGATGCAATACTGGAGATCTCAGAGGAGAATTTAACAAAAGGGAACCCACTGGTTTGTTGTACCACAGCTCATGAGCTTCAGCCCTCCTGCACTCATGTGTCTCTGCACTGCTCTTCGTGTTCCATCCCTGTTTGTGTTTCCTTCACCTTGGCTGATGCAAGTCACCCAGCAGCCCAGCTCGCCAGGCACTAACTGAAGGACATCTGCAAGGCTCTGTATCTGGTCACTCTATCAGGAAAGGTGCTGCTTGTCTGGGTAGACACGGAGCAGAGTGAGTATAAACTCAGGGTATGTGCTGAACACCCCTACAGAGTGTGCCTAGCATGACAAATGCCTCCTGCAGGGGCCAGCTTTCGCTCCATATGTGTTTGCAGGGCACCCAAACTGTGTTTGCACAGATTTCCATCCAGGAAATCCCAAGAGTAAGTGTGGCAGTCTTGGGCATTTGCACTACAGGCTGACCCTTCCAGGATGCAGCAGATGGGCTGGCTGCCCGTACACTCCACAGCCTGTGTACGCTCACTTCTGACAAACCCTGGTGGGAAAATGGCAGTCCTGTGTCAAGACCAAGCACATAGAGAGTTGTTTTGATAATGCTTTGCGTTAAAAAGTGCTTGTGGACATATAAAGTAATAGAAAATAAAGGCTTTGAGTCTTCAGATATTCAAACTCAGACCTCTGCAGTGCAGAACTGTGGCAGTTTTCCCAAATGATGCTTGGCTGTGGAACAGCAACCCATTCCATCAGCACAATTGCTACTCTGGTGGTTCTGCCCATGAACTTTCTAAAACATCAAACTCCAGCGCAGACACACCCTGACACCATCCCCGTGAAGCAAAGCAGCAATGATACAAAGATTTAGTTGATAACAGGCTGTCAGGTCTAAGCAGAACTTTAGGACTTGCTGACACACTGCTTTAAGTCTACCAGTACATTTTCTGGTTGGTAGCCAGATCTCACAATTTTGTAGTTGTCACTGTAAGATAGACCCTACAGATCAATCACCTTGCTTGGCAATGTCATGTCAGATTGGGATGACAGTGGATTTCATCAGAACCTGGCGTGGGTGCTTTTGTCACTTACTTCACATATGGAAAATCTCATCTATTTTTGCCAAAATTTCATGTGGATGATCTGTGAAGGGATGAGGAGGTGTAGAAGGGGAGAGGTGTGACAGCAGTGTCAGTCTGTCCCATTTCTGACATTGAAAACAAGGGATTTTCATTTCCTATTCTGTGCTTAGTCCTGACCAAAAGAAAAAAATTGCAGTGTATTAAAAACGGAAAGTCTGATCTAAGATGTTGTGTTCTGAAAAAAATATTTAATTTCTTGCTGAACTTTTCATTCGTGGAACTTATCAATATTTTTGTTGGGTTTCATTCTGACTTGGAACAAACCTGTACTTCAAAACCATATTCTTTCCTGAAACAAAGTTCTCATGGTGCCCTCCTGCAGTGCCAAACCAGCGTGGGCACAGGAGAATGGCACTGCCAAGATCACAGTTGCTGACTCCGCTTTTATGTCTTGGTCTCACCTTCTGTGTCAGAGAATAAATTTTAATTCTTGTATAACCCCTTAATATTTCATGGGCTAAACTAAGAATATGTGTGTACAGATGTGACATTTCTGTTATGCCAAAATCAGGTAGGATAGAAGTGGTCAGAAGTCAGGATCACTGGAAAGCACCATGCCCACCACTAACTCTCCTCATCGCCACCTTGGCAATCCTGGGTTAAGCAGGGAAAGAAACCAGGGGCACATTAAAGTCCAGGAAAGTGAATAAGGTAGAGTTTGAGGCACAAGTAATGGGAGAAGCAAGCAGACAGCCACGAGGGCTGATGAACAACAGGATGTGTGCTGTTCTTTCACGTGGAACAAAAGGCAAACATGAGACTTTACCTGTGTTCTTTCTGCCTGAAAAACACTTCTGATTACACTGCAGAGGTGAAGTTAGAAGTCAAACACAAGCCCTCAGTCTTCGCTTTTACAACCACAATCAGACAACAGACAGAAGGGGATAAAAAATGCAAATGTAGAGCCTTGCTAGAGGGATTCTAAATACAAGGAAGGGACTGTAGGCACTTTGTAATTCTCATGTCCTCTTGGGTGTTCAGAAAAGAATTGCTGGAGGGAGAAACTATAAATCCATGAATTACTGAGACTGTGTTGACTTAGATTACCCAAGTATCTCCTTCTTTCTTTTTTTTTCTTTTTTTTTAAATTTTATTTTTATTATTTTTATTTTTGGAAGGATATGTGTCATTTTTTGAAGTCAAACACTGAACAAAAACAGATATAAGCAAAACAAGAGATTCCAGCTGAGAAATGGCTAGAAGAGACTCTCTGGATAAGTGATGGTGTACAACACTGCAAGTCCTTCAGAGCCCTTCATGACCTCATGAGAATCAGCCAGCTGCCCACAGAGATCCTCACAAAAGAATATTGCATTAACCAGAATAACCAACAGGCCAAACTGGGTGTAGAAGGGATCTTGGTTCAGATTTTCACTTGCTTACAGTGCTGAACTGAGATCGACCTCTAAACTTAGTTTCCAGTTGGTGTCATTACTGTCTGTTTTTCTGGACCTTTCTGTGTTTCTCTGGTTTTGCTCAGAAATATTACCTGAGGATCTGCTCCACTCAAGCATCTAAGTTCTAGGGGAGCAGAAAAAAAACCAACCAAACAAACAAAAAGGCATTTCTGATGAATTTTAATTTCTGAATGGAAAGCTAAAAATAATTCCCAACTAGCTGTACTCAAAGCACAAGTATAAATCACACATGATTCACAGTACAGCACCCAGTGGGAGTTTCTTGGGAGGGATTGCTTCCCCAAGGCCCTGGTTTCAATGTGACACTGATGTGTTTGGCTTCTCTCCCACTTCTGTAGAGCATGAGTAAGATTCCAGCCTCTAGACTACAAATTCGCTTGAGATGTTGACATCTGCAATCAAATTGAATGGTTTAAAATGGTTCCCTTCGTCCCCATAGGAGTTCATTTATTCTGATCTGTGGTGGGTGAGATACCTTTCCCTGTTTTGGCTATTACAAGAAAATAATAATAAAACTTTCACTCTTGTTTCTCTTTTTCTTTAATTTTGCTACGTGCTTTGAGCTTTTATGGACTTGAGAATTCTCTGCTAATGTGGGCCCAGGAACATCTTTGTATCTGCACCCAGAGATTTCTTTTCATTTCCCTCCACATTTCTTTGTGTATCTTGAGTATTGTTATACTGTCTCAGTTGCCAATGACGAATTTAAATTGTCCCAGTTTTCAACTCCCTCCTGGTAGCATCCCCCAGTGATCCCAGAGGAATTTCCTGAGACACTTCCCTTCCTTTCTTTCTCACGCTCTGTCTCCCCACTCAATATCTAATAATTTATGTAAATGAATTCATCAGTATCAAAATAATATTGGAGGGAGAAGGAGGGCCTGACTGATCGTGCAAGATATGTGGACAGCTCTGGGAAAACAGTTTTCTTTAAAATCTCTATGTCCTGCAATGCACCTCTTAAAAACTGCCTTAATCAAGACTGTTCACATTAGCCAGTGATACTTAAGCAATCTTAAGATAATCATTTTCAGGTGAACTGCATTTTCCAGGCAGTAACCATAAGTCACTTCCTGGAGCTCAAGCCTAGCAGGCCATTTCTAATCCTTGAACCTAAAATGATCTTCACTTATAAAACTGTTCCTTTAAAAGGACACTTTTCACAAGTGTGTTTCCAGATGTTCGATGTAGTAGTGTGAAAACAAAGATGCTTGCTGATCAGTCTTTGGCGTTTGCCAACCCTAAAGCTGTGTGATTGCCAGAAAAGGGTATTTCTGAGGCACCTGGCAGGTCACAATCCCTTTTCCCCACTGGCATCACTGCTGTGACTAAGAAGTCGTTCATTCAATTACACAGAGGTTCATCTATTTCACTGTCTCCTCTGGTAGTTTTAAGTTGTTCTCTATTCAGATTTTATGCTGCAGATACATTGGGCTTGATGAATGCAGACAGGAATTTTATTTCATTATCTTAAAATATTCAAATTACACATGCACAATAAATATTGACAGGGAGGTGAAAGGAGGACTTTACTGCATCTCACAGCAAAAGTTACAGTGGCAGAAGGGAGTGTGTAGGGTGGGTGTGAAAAGCACAGCAGAAAGCCTTGGGTCTTTGGTGCACTGAGTGGGGACTGATGCTGCTAAACCCCTGAAGAATCATGCCCTGCATATCAGCCATCCTCTCCTTAGATCCATCTCCAAGATCCTCTGGGGGGTGAGGGATCTTTTATGTTTCTGCACTCATTCGCAATACCAAGGGAGTAAGTAACTGCATAAATTCTCTTGCTCATAATTTGGTACTTTTTTGCTTTCATTGGTACTAGAAAATAAAAAGAGGATCAAAAGATAATTCAGCCTAGAAAAAACCTAAGGAGTTCCGTAACCCAGCTTCCTACTCAAAGCAGGGTCAGCTCTGGAATCAGGAGAGATTGTTTGGGGCTTTATTGAGTCAAATGTTAAAAACCTCCAGGGATGCAGAATGCACACCCTCTCTGGACAACTTCTGCTTCCAAAAGCTCACCTAGTCTTGCATCTGGTATAGCTGCGGAAATCCTTTTGGTTTTGGTGTTTTTTTCAGCTCCTGGAAGCTACAGAAATAGTCAAGAAACATTTTCTAGTTGATGACCTTAAGCAAGTTGCAGTCTACAAGCTGGCCTTGCCTTCCAACGCTGGGTTTCCAAACGCTGTGCTACTCCAAACCTTGGGCAGCCCCTACTCCCTGATGTGTGCAAGGTCCTGCCTCAGGTCCTGCTGTAAGGCTGCAGCCACTCTTGGCTCAGATTTGCTGCCTATTTCATAGTCAGGAAAACCCATGTGTGGAGAAGTTTGTGATGTACATGTTCGCAGTGTAAAGTTACTAAAAAAGATGGGAATTTCCATTCACTGCCCTCAGTGCCATTCTCTACATTGCCTCTCTTGCCATCTGAGCAAACTTCAGCCCTAGTCTGCTCTTAATGAAGTTGTGTGGGATCCACAGTCAACTCCTTGGCTGCCACTTGCTTTTATTGCTTCATCTTTTTTACTGTAGCTACTGAAAATTACAGTTAATTCATAGATCTTGTTCCTAATTTTGATCCTGTTCCCTACAAGACCATCATTCCCTGCTCTTCAAAGCTTTTCTTCACTGTGTCCTGGGCTGGTGTGAATCAGACCAACTCCAAGACACTGCCAGGGACAGCATCAGGGTTTGCATTTTTATGTGAGGTTCTGAAGTCTGGCAATTAAGATGCCAACAAAGTCCTGCCTCTGGCAGCCGCTTTGCCCTTCACAGTAAGATATCTGAGCTGCTCATCCATTAGGCTCCTCATCACTGCAGCCATCAGCATTACATTTTATGGAAACTCACCGCCAACTCTGCTTTCCTTAAAATTCTGCCCTGTAGTCCTGGTGCTGTTTGAAAAGTAGTTTAGGTATTGGTGAGTGGGATGAGGGTAAAGTAGGGCAGACTGGGGGGCAAGGGAACTGGCAGTGATAACCTCATCAGCTTCTCAAGATAAGTCACCTTCTCTCGTCGCTCAGGGTCCCTAAACACAGCGGAGCACCAAAGGAAATGCAGAATTTCTTCAGCAGAAATAACCTTTCCTTTGCAGCTGACACAGCACTGCTGCACATGTCCATGTACCAGAGGTCTGTGTTATGGGAATATTTCTCCTCTTTGAGGGAATTCAATTATAAAATTTATTTCAGATTGATACAATATAATGTAGATACTCTCACTGAAAGTAAATTTTCCTTTCACCCCCAAAATACCTTGATATGGGGTGATCCAAAAACTCCATTTGAGACAGAAGATCAACATTTTGTTTGCAACATCTTTATTATGTGCCGTGAATGATTTTAATTCACTTTTCATTGTTTCATAAACTTTCTCTTTCAGAAATTTTTGTTCCAAAAAGAGAGAAAAATGTGCCCTGATATGACCAGCATTTTATGAGTTTTCTCCAAAATGAAATCCTCATTAGCTGACCTAATTTCTAGAAATATTTTATCTTAATGGAATCATGTATTTCAAAAGGAACATGGTTCTACCCCATGTCTTCTGATTTTCACTGCACTAGTGTAAAGATGTTTGTTCCGGGCTACTATAAGAACTTTGTGGGGTTTTGCTGTGACATTTTCATGACTTAATGTCAGCTGCAGGTAAGTACGATGGGGAATGCGTTACTGACCACATTTGCCACTCCAGCGTCCTCATTGTGTTATTTGCTTAACAGGGGGGATACAAGCCGCTTTGATTTCAAGCAGGTATCCAAACTTTGCTTGAAGTAGGAAGGTTTAATTTGTGTGAAATCCTAGAGCCTTATTCCCCACACAGAGCCATGCACAGCTCTGGCCACGCCGCTGTCGCCAGCGCCAGCGGGAGCTCTGTGAATCACACGGGCCCCCACAGTGAGCTGAGAATGAATTTCCCCCTGAGCTGCCTCTTTGAAGTGCTGCTCGAGCACAGCCCTCCCAGGCCACGAGTGGGCTGACATTTTGTGCAGCTCCTGTTTGGCAACCGGGCTCGAAATAACAGCAAAGGAAGATCTTTGACCCTGACTGATATTGCATATAACTAGATACACTTCTGAAAATGCAGAGTTTTTACTGGCAGGATTTGGGAGAAGAAGAGGCAAGACAAAAAGAAACTTTTAATAAAGAAAAGCACAGGTATTTGTTTAAAAACACTGCATGGAAAAGAACATTGCTTGTTTTGCTGAGCTCTAGTCCTGAATCCGTTTGCTGTGACATTTACTGTTATATCACTACCAGATTATCCTCACTATTTAAAGAAAAGCTAAAATCCACTTGTTTTATCTCAGGGTAATTAGTTTGAGGGCTGTGAGGTTGAACTCAGTATGTTCAGCTTGTAAAACTAGTGTCCTTTTCCAAATTTTCTCTTCTTTATGTTGAAGCTGTTACTGTTTGTAGCCAAAAATTACTTGTTCTCCACCCCCATTTCAGCACTGTTATATCTATCCTCTTCAACCACAACTAGCTGAAATAACTCTAATCACCTATTTTTACTGTTTGAGTTAGGGAGTGTTCCCAGGACTCATTTTGCCAGAAGAGCTGAAATGCTTGCAGAAAGGGAAAAGGGAAAGAGATACAAATTCAGAGCTGCAAAATAGCCGCCGAACATGATAATATCCTCAGCTGGCAGAGGTGGCTGCACACTGAGCATCTGTCTATGGCCTAAAATGACAGTTTTGTTTGAGGATTTGTTTGTTGGTTGGTTGGAGTTTTGGTTTGTTTTGTTATACTGCAGGATCACTTCTATCTGCTAATACAATTAAGAAAGAAACTTCAGAAAAAGAACCCGAAGTCCTATGGTTTTTAATTCCCTGTTGGGTTTGGGGAAGAAGCAGTTTGTGGCAAACAAGGAAGACAAACCTGGATCCTTTGCTGCATCCTTCCTCCTGTTTAAGAAGATTTGTGATTCTACATCTAAATCCAACAACTTTCCAAGTGGCCCTGGTAAGTTGCATAAGCTAAACTTTTCACAATTTGATGTCTAAAACTAATCCTTTAATCCATATTTAGGATCCTGTAATTAACTCGTCTTGAATGTTATCTGCAGGTGCTCAGACATACTGAAAAATTGATAAAGTATATACTTACTCTTACTTAAGGCACCCGAATTTGAATTTTTTGACCATAATGACTGCTCCTAGGTGTTAATGAAGACTTTCATACATTGAAGGGCTCTTCTGAAGAAGAAATTTTAAATCACACTTCTCTGTAACTGTTGAAAATTATGCTTCAAGCACCAAAAGAAGTCCAAAGTGACAAGAAGCAAATTCTAGCAATCTTTTTCCTATTCCATGTCAGGCATTTTTAGTCAATCTTTTTTTGTAGTGTTTGGGGGAACCTCTCTCCTCCTGTGAACTCTGTATAGGGCTGCGTGACTCCTGTGTTTAACAGAGAGAGAGACTTGCTGGAAGTCATGGTACTGGAGGTGGGGGGCACAAGAGTTGTCTATACGGAGATTCTGGCTGTACTATTGGGAAAACAAGTTTGTCCTAATAGTTAAGGTGAATGAATTTATGTTCTCTGCCTTATGGATTACAGCTACAGAGAAAACTTTTTCTGAGTAACTTAAGCTTTTCAACAAGCTCCCATTTGTTTAGAAGTAGCAATAGATTCCCTCCTGTCCAAATGGTCCAAATGCTCTCACCTCCTTTCCCAGCTGCCTTCATCTCCCTCTTCCCAAGGTTACTGGATTGTCTTCCTTAAATAGAGGAGTAACTGTAAGATTTCAATATTGCTAGTAAGTGGGAGACAAAGAGGGAAACAGGCCTCTAAAGCAGAAAAAAAATAAGTAAAGGTGCGGTGATTTCTTTTGTCAGACTTTTGCTTAAGGTTTCTTCCCTCCATTTCTATTACAGAGGCACCATCCTGACAATCCCTGTCAGATGATTTAGGATGAGTAATAAGGGTCTTGGTTACTACTTTTCTATGGAATGATGCATAGTATTTGTCGGGGGGGGGGGTGGATTTGGGGGTAGGAAGAGCCAGGCAAAATCTCAGAGGCTGCACTCCCAAGCACTGCCTGTTACCTCTTTCCCCAGGGCTGAGCCATAGGACTAGGAGCTGAAGGACTGGCATGTAACAGGCTTTTGTTTCTGGAACTGAATTTCCCCAAGTGGCTGATAACAGGCTCAGTCTATTCTGTGAAGGATGTAGTTAGTGCCTGCCCTGATACATTTATTATAAACAAAAGCTACAGAATGTTAAATTTTGTCTCTCACAAAATGTTCTGGCTATTCAGATAAAAACAGGTTTGGCTTGGGGTTTTTTAGATGCAGAGCTGCCTTTGCTGTAGGAATTCTCACGTATTAAGGAAAGATCAATACCACAGCTAATGGCCTAAGGTATCAGAAAACCTCACTGGAGGAAATAAGAATGTTGTCTGGAAACCAGATGATGATAATCCTCAGGATAAATGGATTTAGAGATTTCCGAAGCTGTTTTAGTAAACAGAGGGCAGACTTAGGCAGTTATTTCAACAAGTTCCTTTACAAAAGAGAAAGAGATTGCCATTTTCCTGTTTGGTTTTAGTCTTGACATTGATGAGTCTCAGCGAATACTTATTAACCTCTTAGATGCAGAACTGACCTTTTAATAAAGCAACCTCTTTTTCTTTACAGAGAAATCTTAACGCCAGTTATTTTGTCTTGCAAACATTGTCCTTGCACATGCTGTTGACAAAAGCTGGCAGAGAGCAATTGGTTTCCCTGGAGTCGAGCAAAGGCAGGTGGAAAACTTATAAAGGACTCAAGGCAGAGCTCAGACAAGTACCAGGAAGCAGAGATGCCCTGATTCTGCTCTGGGGTTCATGGCTATGAACCAGAAAGAACCAGAGTAGAGCAGTGTTCAGTGTGGTCAGTAAGACCATCCAAACAGCCCTGGTGCCCAAGGTCAGAGGTCCATCTAGCCCACCCATCCCCATTCATCTTCTCTCTCACCACCCCTGCAAACACCTCTTTCCCAAGATGGTGATTGATGGCCTGGGTCATCTCTTCCCCTGTGAAAGCTCTTTCACAACTTAATTCACATGTGTTATATTTTTTAGGTTTACTACTTGCTCCGTGAGAATAAAAAAATCCAAATACAGCATCTGAGATCTGCGAGCTTGTGGTACTTCTGCAGCTGCTTAGAAACGTGCTCTGTGTTGCTCTCTGTTCTTTCCCACATCTTCATGGCTGCTACAGGGGGCTGAGCTTAAGTGTTTCATTTTCTCCCTCTTTGAATAGAGGCATTTAATCTGCTTTGCAGGTTTTCAGTGGGTTTTGGTGCATCAGCTATGTGCAGAACCAGACCAACAAAAAGGTGAAATGCAGAGGTTTATACCACTGCCAAAGCAGTTTTCTTTGCAGTCCAGGCACGGTCAGCTATGCCCATTGACTGCCCAGAGAAGCTGTGGCTGCCGCATCCCTTGAATTGCTCAAGGCCGGCTTGGATGGGGTCGAAACAACCTGGTCTAGTGGAAGGTGTCCCTGCCCATATCAGAGGGCTTGGAACAATCTTTAAGGTCCCTTCCAACACAAACCGTTCCGTGATGCTGTGACGTGCTAGACTTGGTCCAGCACTGTCATTTTCCACGTGTACCTTATCCTGCTTCCCACATGATCACTGGGGCAGTAATAATCCATCTGTCTCTGTCCCATGGGGCCTCATTTTCATCAGCCATTTTGTCTGAAACAATTAATGTGATACTGCTAAACTGAGAGCAGTTACACCTTGCCCTACCTAGTTTCTCATCTATTTTCTCTGCTTGAGAAATGTAGAAAGGACTATGTGCATGGACACTCACTCTCTGTTGGTCTAATAAATGGTATTACTTCTTTACAGTAACTTTTCCTTTCACACATCCTTAAAACTTTGTAGTTGTAAGAATACTATCACTACAATATGTAATTATGGCTATTGTATTTCTGACTGAGCCATAAAATCAAGGATCTTACAGTCATTAAAAAATCCCCCAAAACTCCTCACACAAATAGACATGTTAGTTCAGGTTCCCTGGCCCAGTGAGCACAATCTTTACATAATGTTTTGGCTGAATTGTGGCTCCTCTGACTTTCAGTTGTGACTGTGGGTTGTTAAACAGCTGCCATGATTCCCCCGCTCCCCCAAGAGACCGAGCTGCAAATGAATTATAGATATAATACAAGCAATCTTACATGTGCATCACCCAGAGCCTCTTACATGGGTCAGGATCATATGGTTATTGTCCTGTCAGGTCTTTCAAACAAAAATCCGTGGACTTTTTGAGGCGACCCCAGTGTATTGATTGCTGTAAAGGAGACAGAGAATCTTTGACTTGAGATAAAAAGATAGCAGACATCTGTGATTAACGATCAGCAAAACTTGAGTGCTGCAGAGAGAGCTTTTAATTGATTCTATCAGTGTGCCTCTGTCTGCATATTTATGCACCAGATGCGCATATGCAAAGTGTTTTGATGTACAGATCCTACGTGTGTGTGTCCACAGAGAAAATCTGTGTGAGGAATATGTGCCAGGGCCACAAGAGCCCCAACACACTGGGGGTCTGGCTGCCGGGTCCAGGGACAAGCTCAGTGCTAGCCCGTGGATATCTCAGGCTGTGTGTCATCCTGGATCCCCTCACTGGGCCTGATCCTTATCCCCCACCCCCATGTAAGAAAGAAGACAGCAAGAGAGGGGAGGAAGGAGAAGAGGGAGAAGGCAGAAGAAAGCAGGAAGAGGGGGAGAAGGAAAAGAAAGGGGAAAAAGGAGAAAAAGAGAGAAAGAGATAGAGAATACAGCATAAATATCTTTTTACAACTTCACTTAAATGTAGACTCCTCCAAAAAAAAGGAACAAGGAGATGACAGTGAGGACTGAAGCTTGGACGCTGTCCAGATGCTCAATTGGCTTTGTCATTCCTGTCCAATTTTGACCTTTCTATTTTTCAAGGGTAATTAAGCACTCCAGCTTCATTTTGGATCTTGCTTCAACTAGTGATTCACCTCCACTGACAAGGTAAAGAGCTACACAGGAAAGGTCCAACCTGGCTGCCCAAACAGCCATGTCCGTATTGGTCTTATTTTATGTGAATATAATGCCACCAAGTAATTAGCAATAAAAATACTGTGCAAGAGCTGTGTATGACATTAAGATTGAGTAATTTGGTCTTTAACCCATCTAGCAGCTACTGCAGGATGTACTAGGTGACTGAAACCCATATATCTCATTATAATAAATATTTTATAGATGACATCTCAGCCCAAATCACCTTCCATGACATTGTTTTTAAATCCACTGGCAGGTCACAGGGCGATTTCAGTGGCTGGTTGTTGGAAAAGAAATCTTCCGTTGCCAAGTTAAAATGAACCCATATTCATAACAAGCAAGTGTTTTCATTTGATCCGTGTCAAACGTCAACAGTGCAAAAACCGGTGGCCCTGCTTCAATTTCTGTCACTCAGAGGACGAAAGACCACTTCTTCCCCACCTTGGGTGCCTATTTACCATTTCTCACCCTTGGGCTGACGCCTACTTGTGAGAAAACTCTCACAGTGGACATCCTGCTATATTTGTTTTGTGGAGAGGCAGAAGACTTTGCTATTTAAGGCTGTAAATCTGGCATTTTCACAAGTGCTGAAATTCACACCTTTGCATTTCCTGCTAGATCCCTGCTATATAAGGTGAGCAAAGGTAACCACGCTGCTGATATTTGCAGTAGTCCTTCGTCTCACTCCTTTTGGGACTGTTCCCGTGCACATAAGAACTCTTCATCTCTGACGTCTGAAGGCAGCTCTTTATCCATTCTTATCTGGCTGTGAGGGACAAAGCATCAGAGAAAGCTTCCTAACTGTGAAATTCATTAGACAGGAGAGCAAAGTCCTCTGGGGGAAGTGTTGGAACAAAGCTCCATCAGAGGAGGTTTTGGAGGGGATAAAACATTATGAAGGGAGGTGTAGTGTTATGGTCCTGCAGTGACAAGAGTTGAGCAGGTTCTTAAAACTATTCATTCCCAAAAATAGGGCAGAAAATGGGAAAAGCCTTCCCAACTCATCAGGTGGGCTCCTCTGCCACTGTGCTATATGACATTTTTCATTAATTAAATGTATGCTCTATCTTTAAATCACTCAGGATTCTCTCCATCCCCTCCAAGAAGGGGGATGTCTGAGTGATTAAAGCATCTGGGTCATTCATGCAAGTACCTCTGCAAACATGACTAGAAGGCCATGCTTCATCCTTCTCTAAATGGGTCATGACTATTCAGACAAGAGACTCAAAGGCAACCTGAAGCGATGCTAACCAAACCATTTCCATTTGTGAAAATTTAACATGCCTGATGCAACTGATCTCCTAAGCTTCAAGGAAAAAATGAGGGTGTTTTCTTTTAAATTAATAGATCTATTTGTACAAATATAGCTCAGTCAAAGCCAACCCATGACCAGTAGACTATCCCAGAGTCTCACTATCTTCATGGCTAAAACCTTCTTCTACTTTTCAACTTGAATTTATTCATTCCCAATATTCTTTTGTTCTTTGGACAAAATTTTTCTTCAGCTGAAACTGCTCTTGCTCTTCACTGCTGTGTAGCCCAGTGCCCGTTTATGGATCTCAGTCGTGCTCCCTCATCCTTAATTGTGTTAAAATTAATAAGCCAAGCTGTCTTGGTGTAAGACAGGCACTTCCATTTCCCAGATCACTTTTAGGGAGAAAGCAGTGAACAAGAAATGATTGCTTATTGTCTTCTTAAAAATAAGAATTAGCAATGTTAGAGGAATTAAAAAGGATCCGTTTCCAAAGAAGCAAAAGCTGATGTTTCTCTTACATCTTGTGTCTGCAGAAATCCCCTGCTGCTGCAGACATGCTGAAAGCAAGCTGAAAGCAAAGTGGGTAGAAAAGGTATGGGAGGAAATGCAGCAGAGGAAAGAGTTGTTGGAAGAAAGTAAAAGCAAAGATAATGCCTCTTGCTCAGGAAGCTTTTAAATTGAAATTTGCTGAAGACTGACAGTGTCTTGAGGAACTATTACACATGCTTATACTATCTTGCACTCTTTGTTAACTTTAACTCTTGGTCACCATCAGAAACACTCTATTGCACTGCAAATGCCTTTAGTCTGATTCTTTATGGCTTTCCTTATCATAACTAATAGTTTTTTACTGAATCTCCCCCAGTCTGAGTGCATTACTCTTGCAGAACTTTAACTAGCATGGCAGTCAGTATTCCAGGTGAGTTTTCAAAGTGTCTAGTATTGGGCTATTAAATTCTTCACTCTCCCCTAATGACAATGTCTTCCCTGACACAATACAGGCTTATGTTTGCTTCATGATTTTTCTGTCATCAGCTGCCCTGTCTATGTCCTCTTTCTCCCATCAAGTCATGTTCCCAGCCATTGCAGAATTCCTTATTAGGTGAGTTTACATTTTGAATGGTTGAACTTCATCCCACTGCTGCTTCTCCAACACTTACGGTCATTTAGATTTCTCTGTGTGGTATTTCCACCTGCTTTGAACTGATCACACCTGCCACCCCTGTGTGACCAGATGTTAATTAGTTTGTACATGTGGTAGGTTCAAACCACAGCAGTACAACCCTCTGGCAGCATCCTCACAGGGGTTACTGTGGGCATGGAGTGTCACCATCACTCACAGTAACCCCTGCCACCCTCAGACTCAACACAGGCAACAGCCAAAACTGTGTTTCACTGGAAAATGACAATTAGTCAAAAACAAAAGCCTGTGATGGTAACATTCAAGTTTCATTCAGGAATATAGTAGAAGTAATTGCTCTGATCTGGGGAGTCCCAGTCCTTCTCCTAAAAATAAAGCTGGTATTTGTAACCTAGACTTCCTAAGTCAGATGAAAATTCTATTTTGGTCTGTTTTTTTCCCTGTATTTTTTGTTTGAAATTTTACACTTTGCTAATTTTGTCTTAGCAAAGGTCAATTGTTGGAACCTCAGATTTTCATAGACTACAAAACTCATTTCACACCTGATTTTACTACTTTCTAAACAAGCTGAAGCAGGTTTTTTCACAACAGTACATCTAAAGATGCCTTATAAAAAGCAAAGCAACTATGGTTTATTTTATAGCATTTGCATTATTTTTAAAGCACCCTCTACTTGCTTTTCCAGCTGATTTCCAATCTCCTATTTTTTTAATCTATAATGCTAATAAATTTCTAGCTTTACTCATAGTTTCTCTTTGTGTCCTTCAAAACTATCATTAACCACATGCCTGAGTTACTTTTTGTTCAAAAGAATTCATCAGAAAATGACAAGTTAAGCCTAATCAGTCAGTCTTTGCTTCCTCAAAGGCCTCCAGCTGTTGTTAAATAATATCCCTTGTCACACTTTAGATAGCCCAACAGACTGGGGAAAAAAACCCAAAAACACTTGTTATAACTACAATGATAAACAAAATCTGTTCTGAAGCTACCCTAAGTGCCTTCAGAGTCTAACACAACCCTTGGATTGACTTCTTTCTGGAGAAACATAACAGCCAGAGTAATTATTAAAGTGTTGGCCCAGACTTAAATCCACATACAGATTTCCAGCTAAACATTAAATAACACCTGGGCTTTGAAAAATTGGGCGCTACAGTCTTCAATCAGCTTCTGTCCCTCATCATCTTTATAGCACCAGGGAAATAAAGGACAAGAATTGGCTGGACACACAATGTCAGACAGCTGGAACACTGACCTATGCTTTCAAAGTCTGTTGCTCTACTAGGCAGGGTATTGGCATTAAGATTTTAAACCTGTTATCACTCACAGGAGTTCAAAGACTTTTCTTTTATTCCCATGGAGGTTTTTTACAGTGGGCTTTGCCTGCCATTTAAATGTTTTCACTCTGGATTTATGGCTTATTTTATCCGGTCTGCAGACAAGGTTTGTTTTGGGGTTTTTTTTTTGCAATATGAGTTTCTAAGCTAGTTAAAGCAGCCACAAAATGTTGTGCTGTATGTTATCCCAGAAAACGTAAAATGTGTGATTTTTCAGCTATGGAAGGGTTGGTAGTAATGAGACCATACATTTAAAAAGATGATTATTAATTTTAGACTTCATGAACCCTTTAAGAAAGCTCTTCTAAACTGAAAACACCTTCTCCTGCTTCAATTAGACATATTAAACATTCCTTCTCTTTTGAAATCAATTTAACAATTAGATATGCTAAAGGATTGAACTGCAAGTTCCAGCTTCCCATAATCCTTTGCCACTACCAGCTGTTCCTTACAGATGTTTTCCCTGAGGTGAACATTCAGGAGGGGTTTCAGATTAGGGGAACATGCGTGACAGTTTCTTCTTTGCTGGCTACCACAGCTCGTTCATTCTGTAGCCTCGAGGGAGGCTCTGAGATATCACTCTTTACTTTCTGTCTCAGACCAGCTCAATCAGCTCACCCAAGTATGAGCAATTCTTCTAACAAGAGCCTTATTCAAGGCAAAGATTACAAGTTCCCCAAGTTAGATCCCTTTCACATTGATCAGTGAGACTTTTGGAGCCAGGGCAGCGTTGCCTCCATTTCCCAAGCTTTTGACTGACATCTCCATCCTGAAGATGATTGCATTCATCCAGGTGAAATTTGCTGCAAACACAGACGTGTGGGCACATGGACGTGTCTGCCCAGCAGCCAGGGATGATATGAAGTCTCAGCTTCTCTGTGGAATACTTGTCTCTGCACAGACCTTGTCAAAGACACAATCACCCCTCTGGATTGCATGATGTGGTGAAACCAAGACCCAAGGAAAGGCTCTAAGAGAAAAAAATCCACTCTGCTCGAGCCCATGCTTCTGGAAGGGACCTGCCTTCAAATAAACAAATTGCTGCTGCTGAGCTCTATTCTGTAGACAGTTTTGGGCTGAAAAGGGCTCAATCTGTTGTGAGTTTCCCATGCTGTTTCTGCGTGTCATCTAGCTAGAGGGGAGACTTGGGACAGGAATCCCATATTACACACAGAAGGACAGTATTGGCCTCTCTAATACAATTGCTTGATATTTTTAAAACAATTGATACTTTTGAGCTTTCTTATAGATGAGATAGAAAAAAACAAAAGTTCCTTAGAAATTCTACACTTTGTTCAGTCACATTTAAGAACAGGAATCAGCCAGTAGCCTCCTCACTTACACACAAATGTGTGTACACAGCTCCTGTTGAACAGGCTTTGTAAACCTAGACAAAATAACAACATTGAATTCAGGAGAACAACTATTTCTATTAATCACTGTAATAAAAAACCTGCAAACTTGGCAAGACAGTTTTATTCAAATGCCTCCTCTATACACACTGGCAACACCACCCCCAGTATTACTCAGACATTGTTATTTTTATCATTGCAGTGTCTCTTACACAGGCATCTTCTTATTGCCTCATAGAGGAAAGTAATGAATTGAAGTATGAATGTTCTTGAAACAGATCTTTTAAAAGAAAAATTAGCTCAGAAGGTACTAGAAATTAAGTTCCTGTTTGGAAAAATAGAAAAACTGAATATCATAAATAAGCCTTTAATTTGGGTTTAATGGAGGCCATTGTTTTGGGCTTCTGCATTCATCTATTTAAGAGAAATTTATGGAGATATTAAACAGGATCAATTCTGCTGTCACATAGTAATGGGAGTGAATAATTATTTAATTATCAATTAAATTTTGTGGGGAATTGGCACATAACAAGGTGACCAGAAATTGTATTCAAATATGAATTGGGATTTTAATAAATACTTTAACTGATGAACCTCCAGTGGTGGATGGCTCTCCAGAAATGCAGTCTTGGTCACTGCACATGAAGCAGGTAAATTCACATTTAAGGGTAAATTCTGAAACCTGCATCCTGACCACTTTCCTTGTAAATCCCATTGCCTAACACATAAAACTAAAATGAAATGCATGAAGTCCAACTGTTTGAAGGACTAGGCATATTCAGTCCCTTTTAACTTAAACTCCCATTTACAGTAATCAATCTTCTGGAAGAAGACTCACTAGCTTTGGAGTCACCTTCCTCATCCTTGCTGTTCCTTAAAGGATTCTTTTAATTCAAGGGAAATTTCATGGATTTCAATAGTAATGCCACTAGAGCTGCTATTATCTCTCTGAGCAGTAATACAAGCAAATACAGCCACTACAAAAATAGAAAAATAATTCCTACATGCATCTCATGTTTATTAAATCTCATTGTGGCATGCTGTGATTAATCTTTTGCAGGAAGTTTCCTTAATTCTCATTTAAGGATAAATATCTGTATTTCTTTGTAATAAATAAATAAGCTTTTGCACCACCTCACTTGTGACACAAATTAAAAATAAGCCATGAATTGATAACAGTTAGTTTTGTTCCTCTACAGTTCAGACATTTCAGAAATCCCATGCTAGATGAGCTGACCATTCTTCTCACTCTGTATTTTTGTTTGGTTGTTAAATTTATGTACAGATTAATTTTTGATGGCTTCTGATCACATTTTAAGGATGAGATCTAAAGCTGTTTCTGTACATTCAGGCCTTGATGTCTGGGATGTGTTTTTTAATAAATACCTTCCTGCAAGTAGCCTGTCATCCTCACCTATTACTGCATTTGAGTAGAAAGTATGAAATTTGCTTGAGTTCCTACATGCAATCCCCTCAAAAGAGCATTTCAAGCGAAAAGGCAGAGGAAAGGAGTGCAGCTAGAGAGAGGAACTCATTTCTGGTGGTGCTGGTATTCAGAAAAGTCCACTGGGCTGATATAGGGACAATGGTAACTGTTGTTGTCTGTGTCTTATTACTAACTATGCACTCTTTCTTTAAGAAAAGGAAATTAAAATTTTCTTTCATCTTCTGCTCCTTCCTACTTATCTCTTACATGTCACTAATAAAGCATAATATTGCACAGTGTCACTCCAGGGGTAAAACTCCTGTTTCCCTTCTCCTAGCCCATGCTTTGTTGCAGCTGTGCTGCCTTTCCAAGTGAATGTGCCAGATCTCTGGGATTCTCTCTGCTGTCTCTAACTCCTGATTGCTTGACCCCAGAGCCAAGTGATGAATGTTGTGGCCTTACACCCACTTACAGCGGGCTCTTCCACAAGAGCTGTTTACGCCCCTGACAGTGTGGGCCATCAGCAGGATGGCTGTGGGCAATGAATGCAGCAAAGTGCTTTTTGCACTGGTTACCATTGCAGTTCAGGCTGGGACCATGGGGGAAGCCTGGGATGAAGGAGTGAAGAGGAGCAGCTGAGCAGTGTGGGTGACTCTGTACAGGCACCAAGGTGACAGAGAGGAGCATCCTCCCTGCAGTCACCCTGAGAAGAGCAGCACAGCCCCATCTGGAGTCCTCTGGAAGAGGGAGGTCGAAGAGGCTCTGCTGCATTTCCTTGTATGGTTCAGCAATGGCACACAAGAATAAAGTCACTGTGTCAGTCCCAACCCGACTGAGGGGAAATTAGAAGCTGTTCTGATGGCTGCATGGTGGCCCAATAGAGGAGGCCACATGAGCTGGTTTCCTTGCCATCTTCAAATTTGTGGTGCTAAATATGGCACTGAGTCTTCTTGGAAAATTCAAAGAGAAAGGAAAATTAAACTTCTGCCTCCTATCCTTTTTCCTAACTCCCCCTTCCCTGAGAAAGCCCTTTCTGAGGATGAGGCATCCTTGGAGCCATCAAAAATTTTTGCTTACTGAAGGACCTAAAACCAGACTTTGTCTAGTAGCCACACCACACATATTTTCTTTAATAATATATACAGACAAGGTGGTTGGGGATGCCACAAAAACTGCACAGGAGCTGTGCAGTTTGCCCAGGCAGAGGACCAACCAGGGGCCCTGCTCTGAGCCTTCGCTCTGGCTGCCAGCCCAGGTAAACATTTGGTCCTGGGTGCTGAATGACTCTGCTGATGCCACCATAAAATCAGGAGGGGATTGCAGTTTTAGTGAGATTTCTGCTGGATGTTTGGTAAGGCACCATCCGTAGCATTGCACAGCTTATAGAAATATTTTCTCTGTATCATAATTTCACTTATCTATTATTAATTTTTTTCCAGACAATAAAACAAAGGTATTATCATTTGCTGTGGAAAAAAAATATGGGTAAGAAATGCATCTTGGGGTTTGTTTTTTATTTCGTGTTATTTCTCTTTCCTTTCAACATCCAGGAGAAACAGTAGCCATGTGAGTTCAGCTCCTCTGCTCTCCTCTAATCTACCCTTTGATGTAACTAACTGGCAAAAACATATTTCTAATCAAATATAGTCTCTCATCCTTAATCAGCTCAGCTTTAAAATGCAGATCAATGAGATAAGAAAGAGATGATTTAATTAGCCCAACCTCAGCAATGTTACAGCATATTCTCATTTACAGAAATAATGGGGAGCAAGAGGAAAGAGATTCATCATCATGAAAAGACTGGGGAAGGCAGAGGAAAGCAGGATATTTCCTATGTTAGCTAAGGGTGATTTTCATTCCAGCTAAAGAGCCAGCACATATTTTATGGGCCATTTAAATAACACTTAGGCCTTGCACTTTGTCCTTTAGCCTAAGGATGAATTTCTTTCGCTAAGTAGCAATACCTTTGGAAATCATCACTCTTGGGTTTAATTGATGAGCCAGAGACAGCTCCCACCACTTGGTGAATAAAGAAGAGGAAATATGGCAGGCAGGAACACAGCAATAATGCACTTTTATAGAGCTGCTTGGGAACACTCACCCACACGAGTGCCAGGTCAGGCACTCTTACTGGAAAGGCTTTAATGGGAACAGCACAGGCTGTACTGCCTCACACTGCTGCTGCCTTACTGAGTGGCCACAGGCAGGTCACTTTGCTTTTGCATTTTTGGGGGTGTGTGTTGTTTTTCTTTGCTTTCTTTCTCTGTCCCATTAGGATTTGGAATTTCCTGCAGAGTAAATCTCTTCCTTCCTCCACAGCACAGGTCCCCCCACAAATGGGGACTGTGGCACACCTGGAGCTCTGTGGTATTGCTGTAGAGCTGCTTAAAGAGAAGAACCAGTGCAAATTCTCAGCTTGCTCTTTCACCTTTGTGGCTTCAAAGCAGCAGAACACTACCTTACCTCCATCAGCCCTGTGTATCCTGACTCCAAATGCTCCTTCATCCCCCTGGAGCATGGGATTCACTGGATCAGATTAGCCCAGGTTTGGTCAATGCTGCCTCCTCCACACAGAGCACCCAGAACACTTCCATGGCCACACCAATCCTTTAGAGGCCTCAACAAAAGGAAAATCAGACCTGTAAATGTCCAACAAGGGTTTTCAGATGGGCTCCAGCAGTGGAGTTGGACTCAGGACCTGAACCTTTGGTGAGGTATGTCTTGACATTCATGCTGTTGCAAAGTCAGGCCAAACCCACACAGATGAGGCTATGCCAGCTCCTGATTTGAGTTCTGGGAATGAAGTTTGTCTTCGTTTGTGCCCATCCATCATTTTGAATGGAGCTATCTTGTGACAGCCACATTTGGTAGTCTCTGCCTGGGAGATAATTGCTCATCACTGAGGGGAACTCACACAGCTGAGATAACCCTCAGGCACTTTCTCTGCAGGGATGGGAGCACCAGAGGAAAAGCAATTAACAGAGCAATTAAGCCACTATCCAATCATATCTCTTTTTTTCCCCCCCTCATCTCATACTTGTGCCATTCTCCAGTGCCTCTAAAAACAAGCAAGGAAAGGCCCTGCTCTCTAGAGGGATAGTTCCCTCAGGTGGGCTGGGGCTGAGATTAGGCTCTAACCCCCATTCTTGACCCTTACGCATCATCAGTCTGGGTTTGTTGGACATGGCTTGGCTACTGTAAATAGAACCAGTGTCCATTTCCTTTCCTGAGAGCCAACAATGGTAATTTAGACCTCTTCCCTGTATTCTTCTCCTTCCCTCCACCAGGCTTGTTCTCCAGGTAATAAATCAATCTTTTCAAAAGCATTAGATCAGATATCCTGACTCTGTGGTTTCATGAGAAAGCTTTGCAGAAAAGATACTGAGACACTCTCACATGCACAAGAGTTTATAAAATGTGTCCGTAGATGATGGCATTCACCAACACTAGAAGTGAAAGTTACTTTGGGGGGGAATATAAAAACACAAGGACAGAGAGGAGAGAGACATGAGAAGGAGAAAATTCTGTCACAGTTGGGCTCTCCCAGGTCCCCCAGACTGTTCCTCCCCCATCTCCCTGTCCCAGCCCTTCCCTGGGCTGCAGCCCTTTGGGGACAGCTGCTCCTGCTGCGGTTTTCCACAGCCACAACTCCTGCAGGAAATTGTGCTGTGGAGCTCCAAGTGATGTGAAGGGCCAAAGCCCCATGGCTCTGTGGAGTTTGGCAATGTCACAGACATTACAGCAGTTCCCCCCCACCTCGTCCAGCAGCTTGGTCTTAAATTATAAGCAGGACATGGGGCTACGCTGCAAACCCTAGCAGGAGACTACATTTGTTCCTCCAGAGAGCCACCTGAACTGCCAGAACAGAGTCAAGTCACCAAGCAGCATTGTGGGCACCCAAAGAAAAGTCACCTTCGCTTTTCAAAGCCTTGAAATGAAGCTCTCCATCAGTGACTCCTCATCATCGAGAAATCTGCAGAGTAACACTCACCCCATCCTTAGCACCTGAAGCCTGCTCATCCCTCCATTTAGAGGATGCACAATGCTTTTGTTAATTAGAGCCTTAGTTTAATATGAGCTGTCAGAGTTCACTTAACTTCAATTAATTGTTTCTCCTGAGCTTAATTTCTTTAGTTAAGTATTGATTAATCATTGCTTAATTATGCTGAAGTCTCACTGGGTGATATTTCAGTTGCATACCGCAGCAATGCACTGCTTTCTAAAAATACTCAGAGAATCATCAGATATTTTATGTATTGCTATTATTGGGATGACTTCTAATATTTATCTTTTTATCCCTTATGTTCCAAAATGTATATTTAACATGTTGTGTTTAATTCCACTCCTTTACAACTCATTTTTCTCTATGTTGGTAGGTCATACACTGGAGTTTTGCTCTGCATGGCGTGGGGACAAAAGCTTTGTGTCTGGCATCCAATATCTTATGCCAGGAGGAGTAGGTTGGGGAACACAAGTAAATTAACTTTACTGTGGTACAATATTAACACATTTAAACAGCCAAAATATTGATGGCATGGGTTTTTTTCTTGATTTTTTACTTTAAGTGACATACAACTTTGGCTCAAATACTGTCTGTATTTCCTCAAAACTGCAATGCTAGAGCTCTTACGAATCTGGCCTTCAGACCAAGCTACCTCTAATCTGAAATCTCAGTCTGTTCTGAAATATCAGGAGGAAATAACTACTTCCACCTCTCTGTAGTATCTCAACATCTCTGTAATGTCAGGTTGGATTGCAAGTACCTTAGTTTTCACAGATAAGTATAATAACTATTAAATTTTTCCAAGGTCTCTCTTGAATTTCAATACTTATCCAAGTTAGAAGTTAAGTTTGATCTGTAGTGAGAAATAAACAATTACTTTCTCCCTCACAATAATTTCCCTGGAGTCCATTTAGGCATCTTATTTTACCTACGCATGGAAACATTTTTTGTTTTTTTTTTCTAGATGAGAAAGAGTCACTCCCCAGGGAACACTTCTTGGTTTGACATGGTTTTATCATACTCAAGGTTTAACTTTCTCCCTTTGGTACATGTTTACTTTTTCAGAGATCTCTAAACATACTCCTACTAAAATTTAATTTTGAACATGTTCTGTGCTATAGGAGTACTAAGCATTATTTACTTCTGTCATCCCAGATTCTCAAATGAGCACTGGTAGGAATATGCTATAAAGAGAGTCATCAAAATGACATCCTTTTCTACTACATTTCACCTACTCAGTGGTGTAAACATCTGGCACCTTGGGAATGCACATTTTTGCTGTGTGAAAGGCAAGATAATCTGGTGAAAACGCTGATGGTTATTACATGGATCATGGAAAACACTTCTGTTCCCTTATGCTGAATGACACAATACATTGAATTTTCCAGAAAGGGATGGATGAATTAGTCCAGGTTAAGAAAGTACTGACAAAACACTTGCTCAGAATCTGAACAAGTGCTAGTCAAAACATGTCTACAGTACAATTAATCTGTCCTTTGTTATTAACTTCTTATCACAACTCTGTGTTTCTGGATTCTGATCTAAACCAGAAGCCCCACTTCTATAGCACAGCTGGGTTGTATTAAATTTGTACCAATACTTTACTGAGAAACTGAAAAGCAAGTCTGTTGTCAAGACTCTCCTTGCAACTTCATCTAAACTCTGTATCCAGGTCTGAGTCCAGGTCATTACTGATGTAGGTCCTGAACAAACACACTCCTGCCTGACATGCTCACTGCAAAAGAAGAAACGAAGAATTGGAAAAAGGAAGTTTTACCTTCCCTGCTTTCTTTAAAGGAAACTGGAGCACTGAGACACAACAAGCTAAATTTCCCAGTGTGATTTGGATCCATATTCATTAAAATGACAAGTCATTGATCTTAATTACAATCCTCAGGATCCTGCCACATGGAACTCAAGATGTTTGTGGAAGTTTAGCAACATCAGCTTGATGCACATCCCCAACTTTCTTATGCTAATTCCTAAAGACAAAAATATTCCCATTTTGTCAGCTTTCTTGGTGTCAGCCACAATTTTACAGCTCAGCATTATTTATTTATATTGTAACCTGGCTTAACAGACAAAGTCATCAACCACAGCTGTATCAGGGGCTTTACTACCAGAAAACAAAACTTCTAAATCCAGGTGTTAAGATGAGACCACTGAGATAAACAGGCAGTTAAGTGGGAAGTATGAGTTTATCAGGGCAATCAGCCTGGTCAAAAGGGATCAGAACTCCTCCAATCCCCTCCTGCAGACTGAACCCAGCGTGATTAATGTTAGGAGAGATGGCTAAATGTTATGTGCCTACGAATGTTTCAAACATTCCTGTTCTTTCTACCAAAGGAATACACATGAGGACTACAGTGGCTCTTCCATCTGTCACATCCATCTTGCAAAACCAAGAACAATACCATGCAACCCTATACTCAGTTGTCTGCTGGAGCTTGCAAATTTTCTCTCCCACTGCATTAATAATGTGACATGTCCCCATTAAATAATAATAAAAATATAAATAAATAAATTTAAATGAAGGGAGCCATGGCTTATTTCTTTCAGCTCATCTCCAAGTGAAGAGAATCCCTGGCTCCCCAGGCTGGTCTGTCACTACCTCCTTTCTGTTCAGGTGTCTTAACCACTTTTTTCATCCTTCCAGCTCATCTGAGAAAAGAACAGGAGGATGAAACATTCCTGCAATTGTCTGTGAACTGATACACTGGAAGTGGCCTGTGGGAAATCTGCCACTCTGCTGTGGATTTCTGGTCTCTGGGACGTGGTCTGCGAGGCTGACTGGATTCAGGATACAATACCTTGTGGAGGAAGTGCTGTGATTTTTTTGAGAAAATCATTCAGGCATAAGAGCAGAGAAAAAAATTGTAAAAGTTAAAGAAAGATTCCTGAGGGACATCAGCACTGCCAGGATCTCTACGAGTTCAGTGTGTAGTCTCTTTTCTCAGCACATTTGCTTTGGGCAAAACCATAATAGTAACTCATCAGTTGAGGCAGGTAAATGTGCCTGTTAAGATATCTATCCTAAAATACTTCTATTATTAATAAACAATCAAGTAAACGCTGCAGGTCACCATAACTTTTTCAGACTTCTCACCCTAACTTTTTTCCATTTTCAATGACACTGTGCAGTTGATTGCAGTGCAATTTGCTTCCTTGCTTTTCAACAAATAATTGCTTCATTTGGATTTTGCAGATTTTTGATAACTAAATTGGCTTTTTACTGTAATTATTTCCCTTTCTATTTCTCCATCTTTCACTTTACAGGAGCTGTAGTTTGGTTTTGAATCCTGCTCTCTGGGTACCAGCAGCATTTTCACATGGGCGGAAGCGCTGGTTTATGGCTGTTCTCATCCAGCTTGGTCAAGCAGGCTAAAAGGAAAAGAAATGCAGCTAAATTCTGAGGGATCAGATTCTATCCACCTTTAACATATTATGTAAGTCTTCATCTTTTGAGTAGTCTTACTGATTTCAGTGGAAGGAGTTGTTATTGCAGAATGTGAATAAGATGTCGGAATTTCACCCTAAATATTTCACTTTACAAAGGAAGCCATGCTGCAGAAGAAAACACTCCCTGAGCTGCAGCAGGATGTAAAATTTGCAGTTACAATAAAATCTGAGAAGCCTTTTGCTTCTTTGTGATGGTGCCCTCCTATTGAAAGTGCTTAATAAACAGAACTAGTTCTGTCTGAATGAAATGAAAGATGCTCATATACAATCTGAGAGTCTTCTAATCCTTACAGCACCACAAGTAATTCAAAGAAGTCTTGAAGTGCCACGATAATGGCACAAGATGGTTATCTCTGTATTATTGGTTTTGTGTACATCAAAGAATGCTCAGTGGGAAAAATAATGTTGCATAAAAAACCAAACACTTTTCTTTCAACAAAGCAGACAATTAAAATTATCCAGAAGTTAAGGAAAATATGAACTAAAAATATTTTGCCTTTGAAAGTCTACATTATGCTTAAAACAATTTTATGGTGTATATTGTAGGCTCTGGATTACCATAAATGTCTGATTGAAAATCTTTGTAAGGATGTTGAGATTAAGTACACAGCTCTTAAATTCTACAAACACAAAATTGATTTCAAAGGAATCAAGTGATGAGAATGGATGTCCATGAAACAAAAATAATGTATTCATAAAGGCCTTTTTCACCAGTCATGACACAGAGTGACAACAACTGGACTTGCCACCTGGTTTTAAAATTGCTTAAACTAAAGATTATGGGAAAAGCTGAAAAAGGAAAGAAAGAAATAGAAGCCAGCTATACCTGTGGTGTGATTATATTGCCTTTAGCATAGACAAGGCACTGGTTGGTCAACTTTTATGTTGTAGTTTTGGATGTACATGAAGTAAAGAGAATGTGGTGCTGAATGAATGACCAAAAAGTGTACAAAAAAGGGCAAAATCCACCTGGTACAGTGTCAGCAAAGTCTCGGGAGTTGTGGGGAGGGAAGGGAAAGAGAGCACCTTACTCTACATGACATTATGAAACAAATCACAAAACTAGGCATGCTTTACACCAGTGGAAGCATGATACACCAGGCAGAAGAGCTGCCCCCCAGATCTCTCCCAGAATAATTCTATACCTTTCACAGATGTAGAAATTTGAGTTCCTGGTGAGTCAGGGCCTCCTGATGCCTTGCACAGTCCCAGGAGCACTCGGTGTGGAGGTGCAGTGGGACTGCCTTTCTTCTCTCCAATAATCAAACCATTGGATAAGGAGTGGGAAAAACCCTGGATGTTTTGTGCCTGGCTTGTTGTCAGGGCAGAGCTGTGTATTTGTCCCTTATGCACAGGGGGTCATACCCCCATGTCCATACCTCGGCAGAAGCATCAGCAACAATGTGTGACAGGCTTTACTCCCCATAGAGAGACACTGAAGTATGGCATCCACTCATTTCCTGTCATACCTTTAAATCAAGGCTAAACAAGGTGAAAAGCAAATAGATTTTCAGCCCTTGTAAACTCACAGGGCAAGCTGAATGGATAAACCAGGATGATTCACTGTCATATATTATCCTGGTGTGTTAGAGTTGGCTATATAATAAGTTCATGGCCATCTCAAAATAAGTGGAAAAGTGAATGCTTCCATTGTGATTACTTGGCTAAAAAAATACATGTCAGTAATTCTTCTTCTACCCTTCTTCACCATTTAATTGCAGTATTTTAAGGTTAAAAATGGGAAAATGCTATGTACTTTTCAGGGAAAACTGACTGGGCTTTTTTTCAGAGATAAATTACTTAGAAACAGAGAGAAAATAATACTCTATTGAAAATGACTCCCTAATGTCCATGGGCCAAGTTAAAGGATGTATGGGCACACTTGCACAAAGAGCTGCAGCTCTGCAGTGGTGTGACTGGAGGAGAATCTCAGCTTCTCTGTGTCAAGCTAAAGGGAAAAAACTGTGTAGGAAATTTCAGTTCACCTGCTTGGCTGGGATGAAAAGTTTCAAGGAAATAACCAGAGTGTATCTGCTGATGTGCCTGCAGGCATAGTCAGACCGAGACAGCAGCTCAGATTAGGGTCACCTGGCATGTTCACTTCTGTAGGGTCCTAATTCTATCACATCTGTCCTCAAGGGACTTTAAGGAGCTGGTCCCCATCTTCCCTAGCAAATGGCTATGTAAGAGAAGAAGAGGAGGAGGAAGGATGCAGGAACTGATTCTCTTGACAATGAGAATTACTCAGCTGCCACTTCTCCCTTCTTTAGGGTTCAGGATGTTTCTCCCAGCCTATCTTTATAATGAGTGTGAGGACCATTTCAGTGGGAAAGCATAACCATAACTCCAAAACAAGCTCATGGCTGCAAATCCTTTGTTTAAATGTGGGCTAAACTGCTTATGAGGCTAAGCTGAAGTCGCATTTTGATGTCCAGCTCTGCTGTTTGGTTCCTGGGGCACCCTTTGTACTGATCTGGCTGTGGTCCACTTGTTCTGGGTGTGACTAAGGAGCTGAATGAACTTCTCAAGTAGACCCAAGTAATGTTTTTCACTCTTAATGCATCTTGAAGAACTACCAGATTCATTATAGAAGTTGCTCTTTCATTCCTGGTCTCTCCAGGAAAAAAAAAAAAAAGAAAGATCAAGGCACTTTGGAAGACAACCTGTTTCCCTGTTATATCTGCCTGTTCACAGGATCAGGAGGATCAGATAAACTTCCTGGCTTTCCCATGCTCCACTAATACCAAATTACAATATGCTGGCCATTTTTCCCTGTCGTGTTTTGAGCAGTTTCAAATGAGGTAGATTAAAACCGTTGCACTTATTTATAACAGTTGCAGTAAATTTTAGGGTAAAGCAGGAGGCTATTGGGCAGCAGTATTTTGTTTCTTTCCCTCCTCGAGTTAGGGCTATGGAACATGGGGAGCTGATACTAGGTTCTGGCAATTTAAGTCTGTTTAGCAAGGTTCTTAATAATCTCTGCATGTATATCACAGAGAACCTTTTGCATATTGCTTTAAATAATTCAAAAGTTCTCCAATATTGTATTAAATAATTCAAGAATCGGACAGGCTTTGTGATTAATGATGTGTACCTGGAATTTCTGCAAACACAGCAAGGAGTCAAAGTATGCTCTAGATACAAGTGTCCTGGCACAAGATCCCACTTACCCCTTGCCAAGGCAATAGTATGTATTAGAAAATTGGATAAGCGCCTGCTACTCAATGGAAAACTGACTGAGGCCAATGGTTAATGTGGCAGCTGCTGAAAGAGTCTGTTCTTTCTGACAGACAATACTAATTTGGCTGAGAACCTCTATTGTCTTCAGACTCCCATTTTTAATCTTCGTGAATAGTATTGGTGTCTGATGTGAAAATTAAATGGAAGTATAAATACTTCTGCGGGAGCTGGGCGTTTGTCCTCGTATTTCACCAGTCTTGATTTGAGAGCATGGAAAGGGTTTGCTTTGTAAAGCAAAGCACATAAGCTTATTTTGCATGGTAACTTAATCCTAAAGGGCTTGGAAGTTGCTGTTATTCCCAGCTGTGCTGGGTCTGTGATCATGAAAAGTACCTGGAAGTCTGTTGTCCTTTTCCATTTGTTTTTGTAGGGGGATACAAGTGGAGCATCATTATTAAGGCAAAAACCCCCTAAATGCTAGAATTACTGAGTTTTCACCCTCAGTTGACACAGCAGCCACTTTCCCTTCTTAGTACAGATGAAACAATTCTGATTTAGACAGTACTATCAACAGTTTTGCCTAGGAAATGAATAGATTTCTGTAACCTCAAGGTATTTTTTGGTTAAAGGATTTCTCTAAGACACAAAGAAAATCAATGCTACATTGAGGTAGAAATAAAGCAGACAAATCCTCTTAAATATCCTTTTTTTTTTTTTTTTTAATAAAGGATATGCTAGTGAGCAGAATGGAATACCCAGGAAGCAGAGTACAATTATGAGCACTATTGGAAATATTCTGTAGATATCTTTATGGGAGACTGATATGAGACTCCCAGCCCAGCCACCTCAGAGAGCAACCACTTTACAAACATCAAAAGGACCAGCTGATTTTATTGGATTTTGGATATTTTCAATGAAAGACTCCACAGGGGATGTACTGAGATGTGTCCAGCTTTAATATTTAAACATATTCAAGATTTCTAGAGGAAGAGACAGAGAAATAAAGAGGGCTGCTGCTGTGGCAAATGCATTTGGCATGCCATGGCCAGTATACCCCCCTGTATGTTCCTCTCTGCTCCAGCAGCAGCTGGTGGCCTAAGGGCCATTTGGATAAGGTGAGGGACTGCTGGAGTGAAAGCTCCTCTGGACTCAGGCCCAGAGGGAAACCAAAGCACAGGGGTTGAATTAAAACCTTTGTACAAGCTGAGATACATGAAGCCACACCAAAGTGAAATAGAAATATAGATTTTTTAACTTTTAGTAGAAATGTATGCTAAGTGCTTTAAACATTAAAAAGCTGTAGCAGAGACCTTAAACACAGTTGTTGCTACAGTAGTGTTACCTTTTCACAGAATTCTTTACTTTAGACAAAATATAGATAGAATTATACTGTTCACATTTTTTAGACAGAGTGTTCACATAAACAATAAGAGCTGATAGAAACTGTACATGTAAATCTGTGTAGTACCTATGTAACACTTGTGTGAGATTTATGATTGTTAGAATTAGACCAGGATAGGTTAAGAAAAGAAAAACTAGAATCGTGTGTTAATCTTATTGGTCAATTAACAACTATAATCCACACTTCTGTAAGAAAAAGTTTATGGAGCATATAGAGCATATAGAAGAAGAAGAAGCTGGTTTTGCCTGCTGTTGCTGTTGCTGCTTGCCTTTATCATGAACCCCCTTTGAACTCTGCCTTCAAGAAAGCTGTGAAACTATGAAATAAAGAACTTAGCAGAACAGCAGCCTCCTCTGCTCTCTTACCCTCGTCCGAGAAGGAAGGGTACCCCATCAAAAGCTCAACAAGCCTGGATGAAACACATTTTTACAGATGCTGCATGGCGAATATTGACATTAGATATACAGCCTGCAACCTGGGGAGCAGGTTGGTGGATTGGTTCTTGGGGTTTTTCAGTCATGGTTTTTGTTGCTTTTGGTGGTTTTTTGTTGTTTTGTTTTTGTTTGTTTGGGTTTTTTTAAGAATGTGCATCTCAGAAAGAATCTCAGGTATTTAAGGGCAGGGACAAAACCCAAGGTGTATCAAATGACTGATACCTAGAACAAAGCTCTGTATGCACATTTGCATTTAAATAGTGGAAGCTATTGCAAATTGCCCACACTAGTCTTTATTCCAGTGGTTTAGAGATCCACGTTACAATAAACTTCAGCATTTTTTACATAGGCTAGCTGCAAAATGCTGCTCATTGTTTCTTAATAAAATGAAAGCTTGGAAAGATGACCAATTAAGGTGTCTCTGCGAAAGTCTCAGGGGTGAAGCATCTTCCTTAAATAAAAGGAAAATATGCTTATTTTCCATCCCTGCAGATTAATTGAAGGAGCCATAGTATTCTTTTCGTGTTTCAGGGCACAGCAGGTGGGAAGGGAAGAGAGAGGATATTGCAGGTCAGCCACTTTAGGATTTCGATGGAGAGTCTGCCTTTTGTAAAGAATGAATAATTCAACCACCCACACCACATAACCATTTAAATTACAGTCTTCCTGTAATTATAAAGCAATGTCTCAAAGGAATAAATAAAGTTGACAAAAACAGTCTTCATAAGGGTTGACACTGATTACACCAGACTGAACACCCTCCCTCATGGGGCTCGTCCACCTTTAAATGTCATCATGAGATGACACCTGTCTATCCTGCTGTCAGTCTGAACAGAGAATAAGTCTCCGTTCCCAGTGGCTTCTTTTCCTAGCAAGATCAATTCTAAGTCATAAAGCACAGGATGACAAATCTTAAACCAGCAAAAGCTGAATGTTTTTTTATTACTCACTCTGTCTCTTAGTAGGAGGGGGAAACCGCTAAAGAGAGGAGTGAAGGGGAACTTCATGGCAGATAAATTTAAAACAAATAAAATGCTGGATGTTGGTTCTGTAAAATTAATTTCTTCAGAACATCATGTAGGAGAATGAAGTGACAGATATTAGGCAGAAATTCTTTCCTGTGAAGGTGGCTGAGGCACTGGCACAGGTTGCCCAAGGAAGTTGTGAACTCCCTACGCCTGGAAGTTCAAGGCCAAGCTGGATGGGGCTTTGAGTAACCTGGCCAAATGAAAGGTTGTCCCTGTCCATGGCAGAGGCATTGGAATCAGCTGATCTTTAAAGTACCTTCTAACCCAAGTCATTCTATGATTCTGGGACAGAAAACATTGTCCCAGCTTTGCATTAATTAGCAGTGGTAATTCATAGCCAACTGTCTATCAAGGACAACTGACCGTGTGGCTCTGTGATTCACAAAACTGGTCTGTTGGCACATATTTGGTTTTTTATTCATTTTTATTGTTGATTGTTCATCTTGCAAGATAACAGGCTCAGAAGACCACAGGTACTTCCATATCAAGTGAAATCAAAGGCCTAACAAGCCCTGAAGGAAACAGCCTGTTGAGAAACCAAATCATGGCTGGCCTCTGTGACATGGCTCATCTGAAACAGAGATGAGAATGATATCCACCTTTTCTGAACAAGCCTAAAAACTTTTTCCTTGGTCAGAAAATAATTTATTTCCTGATTACTTCCAGTTGTTTTATTAAATTTCTACCATGGAGAAAAGAAAATTCCAAAATGTGATTGTTCATTGAAACAGATTTTTTTTCCTATTTTTGCTGCAGTTCATATTTCATCTCAGTACAAGAAATTGACATAGTGCCCTCATGCCTCTTTCTCTTAGAGGGTGCTTCAGATATTAACAGTTCATTTGCCACAGAGCAGCTTAACTGGCCTCCCCTGCCTAACAGCACAAAAGGGAATGGTTATTGATACCCTGTGATACAAACTGATATCCCCTAAGGGCAGCATATATATTTATGATTTAATTCCTATGGCTTATTTCTTACTATTAGAATGGTTTTCTGTGCTGGTAGGAAATCCTAATTCTGCTCCCATATGTACAGCTCAGACAAAGTTCCTGCCTGCCTATGCTCCTTCCTGTGCACAGCAAGTCGGGCAGGACACAGAACAGCCTCACTACCGTGGGCAGGAGAGGGAAGGAAACAAACACACTTCAGGCTCCCACTTCACAGGTGCTGCCAGGCTCAGTGTGGTCATGATGCTGTAAAAAAAAAGCATATCTAAATAGACATGCCTACACATAGTCACAAAGAATATTGCATCCGTTAGCTCATGGGAAACTTCAGACTTATATGATGCGGCCTTTTGCTGTTAGCCAGTCCCTCTCCCTGTGTGCCATTTCATTTCTTTGAAGCACTGAAGGTGTACTTCAATCCAGACTCTCCAATTCGGAAACTATATGTGTATCAATGAAACAAGGATCTAGTTGCTCTGAGCTACGTCCAGTTCTAAATTAAGTTGCTCTTAACCAAAGAACGTGTTCAACAACAGCAGGAGCACCTTGTTCGTATTTTGCAAGTGTTAAAAAAGAGCCTTCCCCATTTTGTGCTAATAAAATGCTATTCAATAACTTCAGGTAAGAACTACAAAGGATTAAAACAGTTTTACATCTCTCCCAGCTCCTCAAACAGCTGTGCTATGCTGCAGCTGCACACATTGCTCAGACAAGATACAGCAGCAGGTAATTCTGCAGTCATTGGCCTGCAACATACCCCAGCATCCAGCAATCCCCTGGTTAGTCTGGGTTTTAGAGAAGCAAAATCCTCTAAGCTAAGTCTTCCTAAGAAAAAGGAAACACCTATTTTAATAAACAAATATATTTGACAATAGGATTATCTGAGTTTCTAAGGTTAGCATCCTGTCTTCCTCAGAAAGGCACTAAGCACACCTAATTAACACTATAAAAGAAACTAAACATATTGGTTGCGTACTAAGATTTTCTTTGCACTCGTTGCATTGTCATGGCTAAATAAAAAGGACTGATGTCTGGCTTTAAAAATGGAGGAGGGAGAGGAGGTATGGTGAGAGAAAGGAATTACCCATTGATTTATTCTTTTACTTAACAGCAGAGGAGAATGAGCAATTTAAGGTCAGCAGCATATTGTTCAGCTGGCCTCAGATCCTGCAAAATTACCAGCACTGTGTGTTGCAATAAATTGCATGCTTTTGTCATCCCTGTTTGCTTGAAATATGTGTGAAACGAAGAGAGAAATAGCTAAGACCAGCATTAAGGACTGCCCTGATCTGCCTAGAAGGTGAATGGAGACAAAACAGTCTGTTTTGTTGTTGATAGGAGAGCCCCTCTAATGCACAATCAGTCCCACTGCTTTTGTAGCTGCTTCCTTCCCCGGTACCAGGGGCACACACAGCCAGGTGGGTCAGGAGGGTTGCTGGAAATCCCAGCAAAACTACTCCTCCCAATTCTCTCCTTCTGTGCCCCAGTGATCCACCCTAAAGGGCTCATGTTTGATTCTGCACAAAGTCCGTGTGCTGTCCTTGTAGTGCTGCAGGCTGCCCAGCCATCATGCCTGCAGAAACATTTACTCTAACAGTCCCTAAAGAACTCACCCTGTGCAGAAGGGTAAATTAAACACGGAGGTGTGGCTCAGCTAAGGCACTGCATCACACAGTGAGAAGGTTACTGACAGTCCAAGTAACTTTTCAGACTAATGACTCTCTCATCAGTCCAGGAAAACAGGTCCTATTGCTCCAGAAGGTCATACTGGCCTTTATTTTCCTCCTGGTGATGCAAGTGCTGATTATAGTGCAGTATCCAAGACAGGTAATTCATGTCAAAAGGTGCAGAAAGTGGCTTTGCTTATTGATGTGTTGTCATCGCAACGTTCAGCCTTTCTGTTCATAGCTATTCACGTGAGTTACAGCAAACAGAGCCTGTGCCTGGCATTAACCTGCTCCCCAGGCAGCTATTACTCAAAATGCACAATGGCCTGCGGGACACCAAGAGATTTGCCATTGCTCTATTGACCAGACACAGCCTTGTACTGCACTGTGTGATGAAGTAGTGTCAAAATAGCATTCCAGGCCATTCTCCTGGAAAAGTCAGAAAGCCACAGCTTGGACAGGTGCACTCTTTGCTGAGGCAAGAACTGCCTGGATGGCTGGGCCCAGAGAGTGATGGTGCTGCATCCAGTTGGTCATTGGTGTCCCCCAGGGATCAGTAGTGGGCCCAGTCCTGTTCAATATCTTCATTGATGATCTAGGTGATGGGAACAAATGTACTCTCTGTAAATTTGCAGACAACAGCAAATTGGGTGGGAATGTCGATCTGCTAGAGGCTGAGGGCTCTGCAGAGGGTTCTGGAGAGATTGAATTGATGGAACGAGACCAATTGTATGAGGTTCAATAAGGCCAAGTGCTGGGTCCTGCCCTTGTGTCCCAACAAGGCCCTGCAGTGCTCCAGGCTGGGGGCAGAGTGGCTGGAAAGCTGCCCAGCAGGAAAGGCCCTGGGGGTGCTGGCTGACTGTCACTGAACATGAGCCAGCATGTGCCCAGGTGGGGCAAGAGGGCCAAGAAGCCCCACGGCATCATGGCCAGCAATAGTGTGGCCAGCAGGACCAAGGCAGTGATTGTCCCTCTGTGCTGGGCACTGGTGAGGCCACACCTCAAGTGCTGTGTCCAGTTTTGGGACCCTCAGCTCAGGAAGGACATTGAGGGGCTGGAGCAGGCCCAAAGAAGGACAATGAAGCTGGGGAAGGGTCTGGACCACAAGACTTATGAGGGTCAGTGGAGGGAGTTGGGGCTGTTTAGCCTGAAGAAAAGGATGCTTCAGGGAGACCTTATCACTCTCTACAACTCCCTGACAGGAGAGTGGCCAGGTGGGATCAGCCTCTTTTTTCACCAAGTAAGAAATGACAGGCCAGAAGGAAATGGCCTCAAGTTGTGCCATGGGTGGTTTAGATTGTATATTAGGAAACATTTCTTCACCATAGGTCATCAAGCACTTGAATAGGCTACTCAGGGAAGGCCTGTAGTCACCATCCCTGGAGATATTTAAAATATGTATCGATGTGGCACTTGGGGGCAGGATTTAGTGGTGGACTTGGCAGTGCTGGCTTAACAGCTGGACTCAATGACCTTAAGGATCTTTTCCAACATAAGTGATCCTATGATTCCATGTACATGCTTGTCCTTCCCTTGTGTATTCTTCCTTTATGGGCACTGTAGCACCTAACAAAGAAAGTACCATGAACCTCCCCACGTTTTATTTTAGGCTTCACTGGGCAACAAGACGAAGCTACCCTAATGTTGCAGCTCAACGAACTGTGGAGCAATGTGAGCCACAAGGTATCATGGGATGACTGGAAATTGCTGTTTGTTGTCCCTTATCCTCTGTCAGCAATGACTTCAGTCTCATACTGCTTCTGTGTGTAAAAGTACTTTTCCCCAGCTCAGCCATGGAAAGGCAGGAAATATCCTGCATGTCATTTACCTTTGCTTTGAGGAAAATAACTACACTTTTTACTATGTGGCTTTGAATTCTCGGTGTAGAAAAATCTTTTTCTTCACTTATATTTTACTAATAAATACATTGTCTCTCAGAGGACAGAACCTGACTCATCAATGGAGCTTTCTGTGCTGGCCCTACAGAGGCACTGGGATGTCCACATGACATCTCAACTCCATATTCTCACTAAGAGTGATGGAGGTGGGGAACCCTGAGCTGGGGTTGCCAGACAAGTTTTGGTCATTACTAAAGGCCATTCCTCACAAACCACCTTCCCCAGGCATTCCTCCAGTCCTTGGCTTGGTCTTTGTGCTCACACATATCTACCCCTTGTTACTGTTGGGGATAGAGGCTGTGGTCCCTTGCCACTGTAAGGATTAGATTCTGTGTTGCTTGTTGCAGGACAGACAGGACAGGATCAGAGCTCAGGAGGAGTCTGTGTAATGGGCAGCCCTGCTGTGTGCTGGTTTTATCTCAGACATCATCCTTTCATGGCTTGTCTATACAAATAACAGTATTCCAAATCTCTCAAGAGACAGGAGGAGAAGTCATTGCAACCCTAGGACTGAATTTGATGGGCTGCTGCACCCTTCTCCCATTCCTGCAGGGATGGGGGGAGATGACTGTCCCAGCAGCCACTGTCTCACCAGCATACACAACACTTTGTGCATCACCAAACACCCTCTCCAGGGACTTATACTGAGTCCTTGATTGCCTGGATCTTGCTTCTGACCTGGGAAAACCCCAAATTCAGTAGGACCCAAGGTCTCCAGCCTTGCACAGAGCAAGGGGCAGTCACCTCTCATGGAAGCAAGGTGCTGCCCATTAGCAACCATAATTCCATCCCTACCCTGGCCACAGGTTTTAATGATGTGTTCAACCCACATAAACAATGAAAGATGCTTATGATATTAGGCATGCACATTCATGAATCTGTGACCCATCCCTCATCTTCCAGAGGATCTTCCTCTAAAGGAAATCTCCACAGTGTCATCCACAGTTTTGGAGGTCTGGAGGAAGCTCTTCTAAGGCTACACAAAGCATTTAGCACAGCCCCACTCACTCAAAATGCCATTTGAGTAACTGACAGAGCTCTGAAAAAAGCTTTTAATTTACAGCAACAGGACCATTTTTCAAAGTTTCCAAGAATTTTGTGCATTTTACAGTGAAAGGACATTTATTGCCACTTTTATTTGTAAGCTGACTACAGCTCCATATTACTTGGGGTATAAAGCAGATGAGCAAAAGGCCTTTAAACTATTGTTTTTACACTTCTGATCTTGATTGATGTTGACACCAATTAGCAGAAAAGGAATCTTTCAGATAAAGGAAAAGAAGATTTTATTAAGCCCTAAATGCCAAGAGTCAGAATTCAATGCAAAATTCATTAGTGCTTATGGCAGGAGTCCTACCAGCTATTGCCAAGGGGTTAAAGGGAAATAAAAATTACATAAACAGGATTTTCAGGACTTTTAAATCCTAGCTTGAACAGTAAACTTGTTTGGGTGATTTCAGCTTGCTGTTCTATACCCTGATATATAAAGACTGTTCTGGTACACTCACTAGCTTTAATCAGAGGCAACTTCTACTGAAATCAGTTGTGTTCCTCTAAATGAACAGAAAAATCAAGGTAATATTTTTTCATTCAGTTCTAAATCTATTTCTGTAAATGCAAAATTCATCAGGTAGAGGAAGAGGTCTTCACATGATAGAAATATAAATTTTAAATAAATAAATATATAAATATATGCGTGTGTATATATATATATGGGATCAAAATATGACTAAAATTTCTATTCCATGTACAGACAGTGACACAAAAATAATGATACTTGCCTTTGCAAGTAAATATTTTTTTGTAAAAATAATGATACTTGCCTTTTACCCTTAAACAGTTGTTCAGAAAAATAAAGGAGCTTTGCAAGTTTCCTGATGTTGTATCACCAAGAAATCCCAGTTTAACAAAGCTCCAAAACAAGATTTGAAAGCTTTATAAAAACAAAGATTAAATATGCTTTTTTAGAAATAGAAATAAAATAGTTTGTACAGTTTGGAGTCCGGAGAACTTTGAGTGGCTGCTCTGTAAGAGAAGTGCCACAGCTGCCTGTTATTCTAATTCACAGGAATTCTTACAGAACTCTGTTTTGGAGCAGGAACAAATACTTGGGCAAGTTGAGGCAGTTCCTTCCTAAGGCTTCTATTCACAGCACTCAGAAATTTACTTAAGTATTCATGTCTCTCTGTGTTCACTAGATCATGTTTTGCTTTTTTCACTAGATCATGGTTTGTTTTTTTTTTTTTAGCTCTTCAGTTTGGTAAGGAAAATCATAGGTCCCAGTTCCCAAACACCAGGCACTGCCTGCCCAGAAACACACCACAGGTTTTCATTACTCCCTGCATCAGGGTATCTGCTCTTTCAGTTCAAAGGACTGCACACACACAGATTTCTTGCAATTCAATTTAGCCAATGATAACTCGATTTCAACATGTCCTAAGACATGTTCTTCCACTGGCAGAGGATCCTGATGGCCATCCGTTTACATCTACTTGTCAGAAACCCCAGGGCAAATGTTGACTCTGAATTTTACTTCCAGTCTCATTTGCTGCATCAAATGTCATCAGTGCTTTTGACAGCAGCATCCTAGACTTGTAGCTAGGAACTTACTGCCATTTCTTGCTTGCTGTGGACATCACAGGTTTGGTTTGTACATCTCTCATCTTCCAGGGCTAAGCACTGCACTTTTCTGCTTCTGGGGTAGTGCTATTCACCTGAAAAAACTTAATCCCAGATTTATTTTAAAAATCAAAGCATCCCTTTGCTGTCTTCACATCATTTGTTCCTGCCCTGCAACCAACCCTTCCCCCTTCTGCTGCTTCAGGCAGGAGTTCATTTTCCTGTAGATTTGAGCAACTTACCACACAGTGAGAGCTTTGCTCTCTGACTGAGGCTAAGCACTGGTTTTATTATTAAAAAACCCTTGTAGGTTGCTTATTAAAAAACAAACCAAATTAAAAACAAACAAACAAATGAAACAAACAAAAAGCAAAAAAAAAACCAACCAAACAAACAAACAAAAGCAAAAAAAAAACCCAAAATACAGATAACACTGGGCTTTGTTGTTAAACCACATGTTGAGAATATTAGTGAGCCTGGAAACTCTGATTGGAAAAGGAGAATGATTCTAGAAATGGGGATATGGGATTTTATGGAATATGTTTTGTAGACCCGTACTCTTATCTAATACTTTATTGCCTCAGTTTCTCCCCAATCCATTTGAGCCATGTTATGCTCTCACAGTATTTACATGTTCTGTGAATGAAGATGGATTTCTGCTCATTGATGGCTCTTGTCTAAGCTGCTCTGTTTTTTGGATCTTGATCGTACTTGTAGTGTACCGATTTTATAATAGCAAACCTTACTCAAATAAACATTTAAATGTGGAGGGAGAGTTCCTGTTCAGAGAGTAAAACCCATCTAGCAAAATCTCAGAGCCAGAGCTAAATGCCACCAGCTTCCATCAGTTCTTCAGCAGCAAGTGACATATGGCAGAAACCTGTCCCCTCTTCTAAAGGATCTCAGAAACAAAATAATGAGGAGTCTCTGCCCAAGACTTAGAGACTATGAGTGCTCTGTGTGTGTGTGCATAACAATCAAAAAAGCAACTGTCCTGAGAAGCACGATGAATTGCTTCAACTCCTGCACCTCTAGAAGGATTTCTCCCTCTGTATTCACAGAACTGTGGGGGAATGTTTGAGAGATCAGCAGATTAAAGGTATTTTTGTTCTCTTTCTTTTGCTTCTTGAGGAGAAAAACATTGGAAAAAATGTGCCATGGAAGTAGAGCTTGTGAAACTGTCTCTCATAACTTTGCTGGGGAATTCCATGGAGGACCAGAGTTGGGCATTTACAAATTTGAAATAACGGGGCATTGACTCAGTCACACAATAGATATACTCTCAGTTGGTTAATAAAATAAGAAAGAATTCTTGGTTAAAAAACTATTTGCAGGGAGTCAGATCTGTTTCAGTCTTATGCACAGATTCTCTTAGTTCTTCCTCCATTACAAACAGAGATGACAAGACTTCATGGGATTTCAAATTTACAGTATATCAACAAGAATATTTTAAAGCAGAGGTGCAGCGACAAGGCAAAATTTAGAACTCTGCCCCTTTTCTCACTCTAGAGTTATCTGTAGCAGCCATGTAGAGAATAGAAAATGGAATATTCCTCATAGATATTCGTATATAACAGGACACCAGCAGAAATGCTTGCATTGTTATCCCTGTCAGATTCTCTGAATCCACAAATCCTGCTAAATATCTAATATCACAGCTAAAGATGTGCCTAGATGTGCAAGCTGTTAGTTATCTATAAAAGGCCTCTTATCAGGACCAGCACTGACAATAATATCTGCAAATGCTGAAGGCCCCTCAGCTGTCAAACAAGAAATCATCATCCAGCTGTGTGATAAGTGCAAATACAGGTGCTACGTCCACAAACAAAATGTAAGAGGAAAAACAGCCAGGTCACTAAGAATAAACCTGACCAGAGAAAAAAACGTGAGAAAAATAGTAGGGTTATAGTTAATCTTCATCCTGTTGTCATTATCAATAGGGGACATTAGGAGTCTACCTAGAGGTGTCAGCAGCATTCCTGTTACTTCTCTCTATATGCCACCACACAGAATGGTCAGTTTTGATTGTGGTCAAATGTGAGTCACTGGCAGTAAACTTAACAGCTACTGATTCAACTGGTGCTTCAACACAAGCCATGATGTGTGGAAGTGATAGAAATATGGTCATATGCATACTTTGGATTTAGTCCGTGATCCAAAATGTCTTCAGCCAGGACTGACAAAAATAAGTACAACAATCTGTATCAGGCCTCTGTCATCAGCACCATTGCTAGATGGAGAGAAGGTAATACAATAGATCCCAGGAACTTGTATAATATCTTCTAAAGACCACAGAAAATTTACTATCTGCATTATCCCGTGGCAGGGAGTTCCACAGCTTAACTGGAAACTGTGCAAACTGTAGGAGGTAAGAAATACAAACAGGATTTTCTTGACCTGTAAAGCAACTTATTGAGTGAGGATATTTTTCCTGAACTGACAGAAGATGGAAGTCATGCTCCATAGAACATGTAGGCATAATCCACAACAGCAGAAAAACACCAGCAATTAGTCAGAACCCCTCTGCTGACTGACAAGAAGTAGACATACTATCACTGAAGACCAATCTTCTGAGCTCTCAAAGTGTGTAAATTAGACACAACGTGTAAATTGCACAGTAAGTGACAAGAATTTCAGAACATTGATTACTTTGAGACAGTCATTTGAGGAATGAATTCTTTCAAGAAATATAAAACTGCTGCTCTTGATGGCATCTGACAAGTGAGTAGATAAAATACCTTGGTTGAATGACAAATATCCCAATACTCCAACCATTTACTGTGCATTGCTGTCAGTGTGTTAGTGTTTGTATCTCATGGCAGTCCAAAAATCAGAGAAGGATGCTTCAGAGCCAAAGAACAGTGGGTTGTGTCCATACGGCATCATCTCCACAAATGGCATCAGCGTCTGATCCTAATTAAATTAGTTATCACCATTTGCTAAATGGTTCCTAATACCAGAGCAAGCTGGACTGTTCCCAAAAAATCCCTGCTGTTTAAGTGCTTAACATCACTGAGCAGTTCCAAGAGAGCCTTGGGAGGGCATGGACAGATACTCTATGCTTTTACATCCATCAGCAGCTGCTCATGACACTGGAAAAATCTGAAGTACGGTTTTATTTGTAATTATTAAATTACACAAATTGATCATCTCTTCATAGGGATTGCACACTGAAAAGTTTACATAAAGCATGTGAGAACCAGAGCCAATGGTGCAAACTGCAATATGAGCTATTAGAAAAGGGTACTTGTACCAATATTTTTGGCATCTGTCAAAATAAGCAACCAAGCTATGATCATATAAAATCTAATTTTTTGCAGGTGACTAAGCCATCACAATCCAAAATTAGGAATGCAGTTTTAAGGACTTCGTGCAAAATCATAGCCATGGTGACCTCAGCATCCTTCCTGGATATCTGATTAGTGCATCCAAAGCCAGCTGTATAGGAATTCAGGTGAAACAGATGTGATTCTCCTCCACCTTTAGACTTAATAAGCAATTTTGCACATCCAAGATTGAGGGTGACTCACCCTTGACTAGCACATGATCTATCTGGGTATCAGACTGCATTGCACACTTTACTGAAGGCCAGAGAGATCAAAATGCAAAGTAAGTGCTCATAAGAGTTCAGTTCCCAAATGAAGGTGAGGGGCAGATGAGGAGATTGATGGCAACCACACAATGCTGTGAATTGCTGAACTCACACAGTGCCATGCAGACCTGTACGTGTGCTCTGTGTCTGAATGATCAGGGTTTGCAGAGTTATATAGGCTGCAAGGGATCAAAATTTCCTTGTCTTAGTGGTTATCTTGGATAGCAAAAATCAGTCTGTCTTTCTAGGAGTCATCCTATCATGAAAGCATGAGCTATTACCAGAGAATGCACCTTGAATGTTTATGCTGGGGCTGAAAACTTTTCTAGTTGCAGCAGAAATACAGAAGCTGTGGTAGCTACATAATTGACAGTGCACAAGATAATCAATAGGGTATTTAGAATTAGCGTAGATTAAAAGAAAATAAGAGAAAATAAAAGAAAATTACTTTGCCTAGTAACCTGAGAATGAATTTGACAACTTGGAGACCTTCTCACATGAGTCAGTTGGAAGAACAAGAACATGCAGAAATGTGAATAAAGAGAAATGTGTGAACATAGAGCCTGGTTGAACAATACAGCACGTTGTGGTTGGTGGCATCATGAAAGAGTTGTAAAATACCAAGGATTGAGCCCAGGCAACCCACTGGTGCATCTCTGATGCTGACTTTATGAAACCTCATCAGAAAACAAGCAAAGGACGTGTATCAGGAAAAAGGAAGCACAGACATAGCTGTGAAGGCATGAAAGGATAAACAACTCTTTTATTCTCTTTCTGCAAATCACAACAAGGTAAATGACTGAAAAGCCTTTTTTGAACCCTAACAGTATGTGACAGGAAAGAGGAAATAATGCCCTGGTTGCCAAAAATGGCGAGGAGAGGAGAGGAGAGGAGAGGAGAGGAGAGGAGAGGAGAGGAGAGGAGAGGAGAGGAGAGGAGAGGAGAGGAGAGGAGAGGAGAGGAGAGGAGAGGAGAGGAGAGGAGAGGAGAGGAGAGGAGAGGAGAGGAGAGGAGAGGAGAGGAGAGGAGAGGAGAGGAGAGGAGAGGAGAGGAGAGGAGAGGAGAGGAGAGGAGAGGAGAGGAGAGGAGAGGAGAGGAGAGGAGAGGAGAGGAGAGGAGAGGAGAGGAGAGGAGAGGAGAGGAGAGGAGAGGAGAGGAGAGGAGAGGAGAGGAGAGGAGAGGAGAGGAGAGGAGAGGAGAGGAGAGGAGAGGAGAGGAGAGGAGAGGAGAGGAGAGGAGAGGAGGCAGAATGTCATGGTTACAATTTGTTTCCAACTCATTTTCTCTCTCCAAGGTTTCTCCTGCCCTTTAAGAAGCCTGTACTTAAAACATAATGGACTAGACAATTTCCAAACCAGGCACTTGGTATAATTCATTTTAATGCCACTCCAGTTGGCTGGGCAATACAATAGATCATCACACTGTGAGAGAACCCTTTGGTCCAGACTATGTATCAGACTGAACTTCTAGATCTATAGCGTATTTATCATGAGTCTGCTGCCACACAAGGTTATCGTGCTGGTAAGCAGTATTTCCCCATCTCAAATTTGGTTCTTTTAGCCAAAATTGAGCTATTCAACATAAAAAAACCACCACCACCACCACCAACAAAAAAGCCTGTTCTGACTCTGGGCATGTGACTTCACAGTCACATGCCCAGAGTTCAATATCCACCACGGAACTCAGGGAAAGTATCAGCAGACAGTATGGTTTCACAAAATACTCAAGACTATCTTTTTTTTAGTATGAGCCACTGTTTAATCTTGGAAAGATGCACTGTATTGTAATTAGTTTCAGCTACACCAGATATTCTGCACTGCTTTTTCTGTTTAGAATAAGCTCCATGAATAAACAGAGGATTTCTTTTTTCTTAAGGTTATTCCCCTCAGCATATAAAAAGAAGAAAATCCTGCATGGTTTTGAGCCATTTTTTTCCCAGATCCTGTGACAAAACACTTGGGGCACACCAGACTTGTGTTCACAGACTGTTTCTCTACCAGGAAACCAAGCCAAAAGGTCCAAGATGTCACAGGAGACATGTCAAAGACATGGGATCAGAAAAAGTGTTACAGCTAATTAACTTGTCTTGGAAGAAACTTGATTATTGATGTTTCCACTGCTTTCATTGGAAGTCAGTGCTCTGAAATTCTGACAAATCAAGTCATGTATTCAAACTCCTTACTGTGAACTCTGCTGCTGTGAACTTGGGTATAGGAGATTTAAGAGATACAAGTGTAACAGAAACAAAATCCACTTTTGCTCAAAGGTCATTGTCAATAATGTTATTTTTTTGTGGTCTTGTTTTCTCTTTGGCATACTTGCATTTTTGTCTATAAGTGACAAGTTTGACCAGAGCAGCATTGATTAAACCAAACTCACAGACTCACTCAATATTTCAATGATTGAGGATTGCTGAAGGAAAATAAATACTTGCTTTCACTCTGCCTTGCATTTCCAGCTAGAAGCAAAGCCAGCAGTGACATAAATCTGCCGTGCAAAGGTTTGTCTATGCTATTTCCATCTGGAAAATCTCATGAATTCCCCAAGAAAGCGTGTTCTCATGATCATCCCACCTTGTTCCTGTGAGCTTCTGAGGTCGAAAAAGCTGAGTCAAGGTCCCTTCTGGCTAACTGGATTGATGCAAACTCTCTGCTGCCTGTTTTCCTTCTCTCCTTAACATTCCCAGTGCTTCAGCTAAGGCTCCTGATCCATTACCATACAGATTGTGTATCTATTTACTGACAGTCCTTAAGTCTTTTCATTGTATCTCTAATTCTGTCTTTAAGGCCTTGTGTTGACTCTTCCTGCCCATATTTATGCTCTTATCTCTATTGTTTCCCCCTTGTTCTGCCTTCACACTCTTTCCTTGAGCTCATTCTTTCTTCTGGTCCATCAGGGCTGTATCACCCTCCTGTTATTGCTCAATTCCCTCACTTTCTATCTCCTTGACAGACTTCTCCCTCCATGTTCTGCATGAACCAGATCTACAGTCTTGGAGTACATCTGAGGAGCACTTGTTACTCCAGCGTAAGTTCCCACTGAACTCTAAGAAAGAAGAAAACCAAGCACAGGAGTAATAGAGAAAATGAAGGAAAGAGGAGATGAGAAATGGAAGTTGAGTGGCTGGAACAAACCATGTTTTGTTGCTGCTACTAGGAAGTGACAGCAACAGTAGTAACAGTGCTAAGCTCTTACTACTTTTTAAGAAGAAAAGTGATGTTTGGAACATGTCAAAGGAAAGGAGACGGTGGCCACCAACATCTATAAATCCCTGTCAATGGGCTGTAATTCCTTCAGGGCTGCTACTGGGCAACAGGAAAACAGCATCAAGAGGGTCTGTACTGCCAGTGTTATCCCACAAATGCCTTATGGCACCCGAGGTGGTATGAGATGGCAGAAAACAAGAGTCAGAGGTGAGATTTACCAGCACATTCATCTGTAGGTGGCAGGGGGAAGGGCTCTCTCAGGCTGAGCCAGGCTCCCAGAGCAGCCTTGAGCCCACACAAGGAGAAAGACGGATTGATTTTACTGGGATACAAGCATGTAGAATGTCAGGCCTTTTAGAACAAAAACATTCTATCTAGGGAAAGATGACTGGGAATCTGTTGTCCCAGGGCACTCCACTACTATATTCCTCATCCCGACAAATTTTATGTTTAGCCCAGAGCAACAAGATTTTGGCGAAAACCAAGCAAAGCCAAGTTTCATGGATTGCAGTGCTACGTGCCAGATGAACAAGCCTAACCAGAGTAGTCCTATATGATAGGACTAGTTAGTGTTAGATAATATCTAGGGTGGCAGTTCTCAAATGGAGGTTCCTTAAATGGGCAGTGGTTGCTAGTATTTTCTAGCTCTTGGCTATGCCATACCCATGGGCCTAAAGCTCTTTGAAATGATTTGGCTACTGCAGATCACCCTGCAGGATGCAGCACTGAGTAAAAATTCAGGTCAAATGGTCACAGCAGGCAACTGGGATCCAAGAGTCCTTGCATTGGCACATTATTCTTGAACACTGGCATAAAGAAATTGATGTTTTTGTGCTTCATTCAACATGAGCTTAGTTAGCATTACTTGAAATAATAGGTGGCACATTCTCTCAGAAGTGCTTTAAAGCTGTGAAAGTGTAAAGTATCATAGAACAGTAGAACAAGATCCCCAGACTGTCTCTACTGACCTACAAAAGTCAGGGCTCCTGCTGCCTCACATTTTCAGGGTAACTGCTAAAAACCAAGATCATCTATTTGTCAAGTCAACTCATTAAACAATTTGAGACTTTGTACTACTTGATTTGGGTGCAAATTTAATCAGAGTGTAGGGGTGAATCGACACAGAACACATTTCCTAACTGCTGCCTTAGGGCCATTTTAGATGCCGCGGTAACACAACATTGTTATTTTATAAGCTACCTGAAAGTCAGCATTACTCTGTTGTGCTGGTTTTGACAACCAACAGGGAAACTAAGCTTGGCTGCTCCCAATGTCTTATTCCCTAAGAGAGCCAGGCAGGATGGCCCCTTTCTCACTTCCAACCCCGAGTCTTTCCTGCTGAAACCACATCCCCCAGCGTGGAAGTGTATGGTATAGAATATTCAACACCAAAACTCCACCCCCTGGCATTGTAACCATAACACTCTGTGTTCTTCATTTCCACAGTGGACACAGGAAATCTCATTCATTAATGCTTATTGATATTTCTGTATTTAAGATGCACTTAAAAAGGAAACAGAGGCTGTAAGGTGCCTAAATGTCTCTCACCTGTACTAATTCTGGTGGCAGCAGGACAAGGGGTGTGGTGCAGACATGCTGGTATAGCCATTTTTGGGGATCAGTATCCATTTGCTGTTCAAGATTTTTACATAAGCAGACAGAAGTGCAAAGCACAGGGACCTGTGTGGCTCCCTCCCATCTCACTCCTGGCATGGCTCATGCCCCTTCACTGCATACAGCGGTTCTGGTCCCATAAGTGCAACCCAACAAACTTTCACCAGGCCTCCCAAGTTGAAGCTCGAGCTTTTCCAGGGGTTCATTTTAGAATGTGAGCAAAATCAATCCTACTCATCCCATTTAGGCAGCCAGTGAATAAACCTTGTGTTCTGTCATTGCAGATCTTTCTGTTGTGTCGCACACTGCTTAGAAATTTTCTTAGAGTAACTGTATTGTTCCACTTGTTTCTTTTTGACAGTTAAAACTTCTTCCTTCTGTGTAACCACAGAGTGTTTGTTCAAGGCCTGCTTCTGTGCTGAGCAGAATCTGTGCTGTATTTACAAAGTAGAAGCCAATACAAAAAGAGCTGACTGTAATGAACAGTGTTTGGAACGAAATGTCTAATGAGCATAGATGCTATCAAAGCTGTTCTCCTGCTCAGAAGTGAATGTTAATGCCAATTACTCATGTTTCTTGATTAAACTTTCACTGAACATAAAGTACTGCAGAAAAAGGTCCTCCATCACAAAATATGCACATTGCAGTTGAGTCAGAAGCTGGTACCAAGAATCCAGGGACAAAGTGTACTCAGTGTTGTGGTCCTTCAAAGAATACATGGGAGTACATTGGATGTGATTCATAAAAGATGTCTGTGCTGAGTATTCCACTGGATCACAGCCAAATAAGTGCACACCAGACTAAGATGTACTCTCAGGACAATGGAAATACTTCCATGAGCAAATAACTGAAAGAGGACATTTTACATGGACAAATAGGAGGTTGCACTAAAGATGTGACAGATATCAAGATCTGTAACCAGAAATCATATAAACCATGAGAGTCAGTCGTGAACTCTCGTAGTTGATGTTGGGGCTATTGCCCAGTTTGACTGGATCCATGTACACTACTCTGTTGGATAAACCATTCTGGGGTGCATCTGCAGCAATTTTTTTCTATGAATATTTTGTTATGATACAAAAGGGTCAGGAACCTTGCTATATTTATATGTATACTTCAGCTCTGAAATAAGCTGAAATGTGCCAAACAGGAAGAAAAGTGAACATCAGGTTTCTCTTAAAAAGTGAAAAGTTTTATCAACAAAGCTACAGGAATCTGTGTTTGTTTTCTGATCATCAAATCAGAGTTTAAAGGCAGAAAGGATGCATAAATTATCTATTCCCAGCCGTCTTCTGTCTCAGGCCACTGCACTTACACAACTTCCACTGCCTGTAGTCAGACGTTTCCTAGAGCCGTGACACAATGACACCCTAAAGCCCTCTGACACCCAAGCTACACAGAGGATGTGATGCTGGGAACAGATAACAACAAGAAAGCTTAAAGTTGAAATGAAATTGAAGGTGGCTGGTGGAAGAGCAACTTTCCCATCCCTAGCTTCAGACTGGTATAAAATCTTCCATCCAAAGAGGATCCTGAGGGTCTCATGAGCACCCAGAACCTGCTGCACCTGCCTTTCCACCAGCACCTGTCAGAGCACTGTTCACCAGAAGAGTTCACAGATAAACAGATGCATTATATAAAATCTGGGGGGAGAGGAGTGGCAGCAGTGGGGATGTGTCTTGTCCAGGGACAGGCAAGAAGCCATTAGCAGAGCTGGAAAAGGTCACAGATGTCCCAATTCCAAAGATTGTGCTTTAAATATTTAACTACCCAATGTTCATCCCATTTGTTATCAATAGATCACAGCACCTGGCTTAAATAATGTTTTACTCCTTGAAAATATCACTTCATAAATCTTCATGACAGGCACGTGCAGTGGGTGGGTGCCAGTGTTTTCCCACTTCTCCAAACTGGGACACTCACACATCCCAGCAGGGAGAGGCAAAACTGACAAAAGATCCTCCTGCAGCCACTGGGCTGGGGAGAGCCTGAACTGCCCACAGAACTCTCTCCACGAGCCTTGCAAAGAGCAGAGCATTGTGATTTACATCGAAAGTTGTGGCTGCTTGAGGATCATTTGCAGGAAGTGCGAGAGTAGCTCTGGCCGAGCAGACAATTCACAGGAATGGTTGAGCTAAACGATCTGTGAGGGGAAGAGGGGTGGGTCTGGAGGAGGGATGCCTGGATGTCGTGCCTGCCCCTGCCGAGCCCCCGGCCAGTGCCACCACTACCGACAGCACTGCAGTTCTCACACAAATTCAAGTTAGAAGAGAAAAAGGAGAAGATTGGAAATAATGGGGGACATATGAATCATATCTGCAAGACTTCATGTAATTTCATTTTGAAATCTAAGATTTAAACTAATGTATTCCTTGGCCAAAAGTTATTCTAGCTTCTCTGGGCAGGTAGTAATAGAAAGAAATGTGATCTTTTTGATTAAGCCAGAACATTTACTGCCACTGGGAAGTGCTGCATGTAATGTACCATGGGGACATGGTGTTTTCTGCTATTCTTGCTACAACTGCAATATCTGACAGCAAACCTTCAAAAATACAGTATATAGAACATTTCAGATAATCCTCATTAACCGCATTTATGCAATAGAGTATCTGTCTATTAAGGTGTTAGAGGTGCTTCTACTGAAATAAAATAAGACTAAGTCATGATTCTGCTTCCAAACACCTGGTATAAATCCAGACAACTTGTCCTACTTTTGTAGCATTATACCAGATCTAAATCTATTCAACAAGGCTCTTAAATTTATGCCTTACTTGGGGACTTGAGTATTTCTACCAGTGGCACTGGTGCTGCTCTCATAAGGTTTAAATATTCAAAAATTTAAGCATGTGCCAGTGACTAAAAACTGACCTCTGAGGCTAAAAACAACAGATTGTTAGCAAGCTGAAAGCTCATACAAAACCATTAAGGAAAATCAAAAGGCACAAGAGCTTGAGGAGGACAAAAGAGAACTTGTGATGTTGAGAAAAACAGTAAAATCCTTTCAAATACTCCAGTATTTAGTCCTGCCTCAGGGTCCCATCATACAGGTGTTTAACACAGAGAAGCTGAGCCTCTACCTCCCTGAAAGCTTACACCTCAGATTTTCATACTTAATATTTCCATTCGTCTGTAGCTGATTAATCATTCTACAAATTCCATTATTATCAGCAATTTACCTTCTAGAGAAGTAAGGTGCAGGAAAGAGAAAGAACTTACCTAAGGCCTTATCACACACTCAATCACTAGGAAATAAGACCTGAATATCCATAAATATGGAAAAAATCTATATATGTTTGGCAGTAAGCTTTTGGGGCTTTTCTTGCCATTCAGACTCATGCAGGAAATGGAATTTTCCTGTTCCTGTCAACCTGAAATGCCTCCCAGGTCACAACTGCTCAGCTGGAAGATGATAAATACCACAGCCTCGTTTCCTTAATGCACACAAGAAAGAGATAAACTCACCCTAACCTTTTCAGTTTACTTTACTAAGTTTACTCTGGGATAATTTTATGGCTCAGCTGACTCCCAGCTCAGCCAGTGCAGGATGCTTAAGTGATCTTGTAATATGAATAGTAAATCTTAACTTGGGACCAAGCAGGAAGCTCCTGAATGCTGATAAACGGTGCTGTAAAAAGCCACTTCAGAGGTGTATGAAAGCACAGGGGAAAGCTCTGCCTGGCTGTGGGCAGGTCAGGCTGCCTAAAGAGGCACATGGATACTTGCCTTGCTGTCTGCAGGTAGGCCTTTGCCCACCTTCTCCCACAGAACACTTTGGACCACATACCTGATTGACATGCTGATTTCTTCCCTGAATAATCAACCCCCTAATTAAGCTGAATGCTGCTTAATTCCACCAGCTTGTAAATGCTGCATTCATTATGCAGAGTTACCCAGATCTGAGGGAACTGAAGGGGAAAAAAAAAACCTCCTCACAGAATTTCACGCCCACTCTACTGGCCTGCAGAGACTCAACTTGAGGTGCAGAGTGATCCCCCTCCTATCATTCTTCAAATAGATGTGGGAAGGGGCGGTGGCAAATCACCCACCAGGAGGATCGGGGCTCTCCCTTTAGAGTGACTAAAGCCAAGGGACATGGGGACAATATTTGACTGGACTCAAGGGAAGAAGAAATAGGCACTGCCCTTCCAGGTGGTTGGTACTGATCTCCCACCTCCTTCTCTGAAGCACAGCAGGTGCTGCCCGTGGAGCAGCTGCCACCCCCAGGTGTTGTGTTATAAGGTTCCAGTATGCCTGTGGTGCTTGTGTTTTAGAGCACAAGGCTCAGGCTCCTGGCTCCCAGTTATCCCACAGTTTGGAGAATTGGAGGGAAATATCCTCTCCCACTTGCTTGAGCAGCATCCAAGCCTTTTGTTCACATCCTGCCATCTAGGGGAGGATGGGGTCTGACTGAAGCTCACAAAGAAATGGTAACTCAGCCATTTGGCTGGGCTACACACAGGAAGCCCTGCTTTGGCCATGGATTAGAGTGGGCGTCTCCACTGGGCTCCATCTTTATCTCCTTTATCTTTTGAGGCTGCTGAAAAAAGTATCAATAGGACAGTGCCAAAACAGAACATGGAAACAGCCAGACATAACCACAGAATGGAGGGAGAGGGATCAGGAGTGGCAAAGACAAGTTCGAAGGTGGACATGCATTTTGCGATTCTGCAGGTTCTGATTTGATGCAAAAGCATTTAGAAATTTTAGTTTAATACAGTGAGCAAGCCAAAAGAGCAAGTCAAAACCTGAGGGAGTTTCACCTGGAGCAGTGATATTTTATTTCAGATTTCCTGAGTATTTTGACTGTCCCCACAACAGACTATGCAAAATCAGTGCAAGTTGCTGTGGGATCATTGATGCTCTCCCCTCTATCTGTCTGACCTCCTGACCTCAGCCAGAACAGAGCTCTGCATCCCCATTTTCCCACTCCCAGAGGACTCCCTCACACCTGGCTGCAGCTCTCTGCATCTCAGCTCCTGACTTCAGTACCCACTGCAAGACAGCCAGCAGGTGAAACTTTACCCAATGAGGAAGCCACTCACCAAAGTGAGTTGACTCGCATTATGTCCTCCATAATCCAGATTTGGAGCTGGTTTTAAATTTCTCTGATCAAGCAGATATCTGAAGGCAGCTGTCTCAGATCACCTCAAGTGTAGGCTGTTCCTACCTTCTTGCTTTTATAGCTCTAGGTTTCTTTTTTCTTTTAAAAAAAAAAGGCCTCCAAGCAAAATGATCTGTTTCAGGTTGAACAAAACACTATTCAAATCTAAATGAAAGCTTTTGAAAACACAGACAGAAGATAACAGCTTCTTTTAGGTTGGCCCAAAATACACTGCCTAATCAGGTCAATACAAAGATCCTGTCAAGATTTTTCCCCACAATACCTACGCTCTGGAACCAGACAGTACGATTTCTGATTGTGCAAACATGACTTCGCCCCATCTTCCCAAATTTTTATTCAATGAATTTTTTTTTCTCTACATAGACTTCCATAAGGAGGGGGTTTTTTTTAGGATTACTCACTGAAAATGTTTTTATTAAGTTCTTTTAAAAAACAATAGTAAGTTAAATGTGTGTGCATGAATTGTGAAAGTGCATATGTTCAGACATAAAAATTTCTGAACATAATCACACTTATCAAAAATTTTCAGTGAGTAAGCCCAAATTCAAGGCTGTTTGGGAACTGCTTATATTTGCTTTATTCATGACAGCGTTATTTTATGCTGTTCTCAGTCTGAGATTGGCCTGCTGGAACATCTTTATTCATATGGAAAAATAATAAATATTAAATGCCCCAAAATCCAGATATCACCATTCAGCCAACTACCCATGGATTAAGTAAAGGTTTGGTTTTCTTTAATGATCAGCCATAATCTGTATATTTGTAAGGCACATAATAAGATCTCATAAATAATATCAAATAGAATTTAGACTTCAGGGTCTGAAATCCAAAATTAGGCTTTCCAACAGTGTGACTCTTCTCAGCAGTTTGTCTTTGCCTGTTGACTAGCAATGCTGGATAGGAGATAGGATATCAGCAGTGGGATTATCAGGCATACTGTTCCTATTATTGGCACATAGAAAAAACCACATTCTTTTAGATGAGATTTATCAAATATAACATTATGACTTATCAGCTTGGTTTCTTTTTTAAGAAAACCCTATTGCAAAATGATGGCAGAGCTAAGCAAAACCTCAGTTTACAAATTTGAAGAAATTTTCAGAGGGTCTCAGGTATAACAGTGTGAGAAATGAGACAACTCTTAAAAAAATTAATTTATTGAAAACGGAAAAATTGAAGAATCACAGAAATTAGAAAAATAGAAAAATTTGGGATCCTATGGCTTGGTAGATGGTATGCCCCAGGAGTGCAGGGATGTGAGGTTTTCTGGCTGTGACAGCACTAGACCTCAGGTAGAGAAAAAGAACTTGCAGTGCTGGGCTGGCTTTTGGCTGGTCCAAAAGCAAACAAAATTACTAAAGGCTCCTTGAAAGCCGTAAGGCTTTTAATGCCCACCACTGGCGTCCACCACAGCTAGCTTGCAGAGAGAGAGAGAGAGAGAGCAAGTAAAAACACCTAAAAAAAGTATTAAAATACATCCAACACATCTTAAAAACACTTGTAAAAGTATACAGTAAACACAGGAAAGATAACTCTTATGGTGTTTGAAGTTTGAAAAGGGAGCAAGTTGGTGATTTTTAACTGGGGAATTTTTAACTGAGAAGGGTGCAACTCTCTTAATAAACTACTTCGAACAATTGAAAACACTGATAGTGGAACTGGATTTTTGTACCTGGGCTGATGGGTTAATTTTAAGATTCAATTTAAAAATATTTAACTCAAAATTAATTAATTAAAGCACTTAATATGCAAAGACCAAGCACAAATAGGGATTTCATGTATGACAACAGGAATGGTAGTAGATTGATACTGCAGAGAAAATATGTTGAAAACATGGTACAGAGAGATGGGCAATTTAAAGTAATAAGAGGAAATTAGACTATAATGAATGCTTACACAGAGGGAAATAAACTGATACAATAGAGAATGGAGATCTCAGCACAGACAGATAAGCTTGGAGAGATACAAAAGGTATCGGAGAGATACAAAAGGTATCAGAGAGATATCAAAGGCATAGTGAGGCAGGAAAACCAACAGCAAGTGCAAAGAGATAGAGCCCTTCAGGTTCCAAGATAAACTGTGAAAAAACACGCTGAGTCCCCATTTCAGAAGCACATAAGCTACTTTATCTGTGTACTTTGCAAAAGTGAGAGAAGCAGCTGTCGAGGTTTGTGGAGGTGCAGAGGACAATAGGAAGGGACTGAAATAGTGCATGACAGTGATGGAGGCACCTACATCCCCAAGAAATGATGCACCAACATGAATCATATGAAATATCAGTGATGAATTTGCCTTCCAGCAGCATTGAAGAATCAAATTTGTAGAAATATTAGATTTAGCTTTTTCGTTCTAATCTCCGGAACTGGAAACACTGGGGTTTTCTTGGAGCGAAACACATTCAATGCCTTAGTGGGTGAAGAAGATTTAGTGGGAATAACAGATGGGCAGGACTGGTGACAGCTGTCTCCCTCATAAGTGGCACGAGTTAGTTGTCTCCCCTCTCTCTGTCTTTGTGTTTGCACAGGGCTGCTACTTCACAGTCCTACAGGGACCAGATAAACAGAGCAAGGAGGAGACACAGGATGTTCTCCTTATTATGGAGCAGCAGAAGATGCTTTTTGCTCCAGCTGCTGGAAGACTTCTGCACAAGCACTGTGCTCTGTGCACAAAACATCTGGAGTGACTGTGTAATCAGGATCCCCTGAGTTTTCCTACAAATTATCCTCCTGCATTAATATCCAAGGAAGAAAAATGACAGAATGCAAATATTCAACTGCAAAAATGCAAACAACAGAATTTTGTTTTATTGACTTTTTTTTTTTCAAGCTGGTCATTATGTGCAGGACTGTGTAGCAAACTGGTTCTCACTTCATCCACAGCCCTTCAGGTCTATTCCATGAGGGCAGAGACTCCAGGAGGAAGGGTGAGAGAGGCTGTCTCACTGCTGGACTCACTGGCCTTCAGTGCTATGTCACATGAAGTGAATCAAATTGGTTCCATGGGAAAGTTGTTTTTTTAAAGAAACCTGAAGTGCAACTTGTCTGTTAGACCACAAATTCTTTAGGGGGAAAAATGAGAAAAACCCTGCTTTTTCAGGGTTTGGTGTGTGACAGGTGTTTCTGTGAATAAATGAGAGCCCCATCAGACTGAGTGACTTGCAGGTTCCTCCTGCCCAGGTGTCATCTGAGCTACAATGTTGAGCTGGAGGCCTGTGTCCCCATTACCCATCCCCAGAGCCAGCTGCTCCCACACCTGTAAAATCTGTGCAGAAAAAGTTCCCTCATAGGTTTTATCTCTGACTCAGATGGGATGAATGACTCCTGATTTGCTGCTATAAAGGAACGTACACCTGACAGGCACTGAGACTTGGAATCAAGCAGGATTTCCAACACTGTGCAATGGCTTTCTCCCAAAAAAAAGTTAAAGTTTGCACAGTTTGAAAATAACTCCAGGAGAAGATGGCAGCAGCTGAAGGAGTTTGGCTGGAAACTGTGCTCCCCCTTGATCCATCCGCACTGCGCAGCAGCTCTGTGTGCAACTCCCGGATCGTTTGAAGGTGCTTGGGATGGCTTCAGGCTTTTGGCTTTTTTATGCAAGCAGATTTTCATGCTTTGATATGTTCTCTGACATGACTTTTGATCCAGTGAAGGTGATGCTGACACTTTTTTCACAGTGAATATTTTGTGTACAGTGCTGCTGGAGCATCGCAGTTGCCTGAGTTATTTTGGAGGAACTCTTTCATAAAGATGCAGCCTAATAAATATGATGAAAAGTGAGAGCTCTGATAACTGATGTCAGGGTGTCTGCCCTGGTCCAGACCAAGGTATTGCAGCTTGTCAGCATGCAGGGACCATCAAACACAATCCAGGAGAGTCGTGGGGGGGGGGGGGAGGCACAGCACAGACTGCTCTGGGGCTCTGTGCAGTGAGAACAGCACTTTGGAATATCCAGATTATTCCCCCCCAAAAAAGCAGATGATGTTTCAAGCTGTCAGATTGGCAAGTTTTGGGAAAAGTGAAGAAACCCTGGTGGAAAGTCTGCGCTTTGCTCTTCCTGCCAAGGTAAAGCAGCACAGGGAATGAGGGTCACCAGCCAAGGAATGCTATGTGCCTCAGGGAACCCCCTGCTGAAGGACTTTCAGCTAATTGAGAAAGTCAAACATACATATTCCTGCTGAAAAAGAGGCTGCACTACCTTCATCGGGCATTTCAGCTACAAAGGGAATTGTTCATAAAGGCAGAAGGAATTAAAGGAGGGAATTAAAGGATGCAGTATTTAATGGGGTAGATTGATGTGCACACTGATGAGATATACTTCAAATTGACTAAATGTTTGTTTTGGCTGAAATAGCCCTTTTTTCTTTTCCCCTTGGCCAATGCTATCTGGGATTTTTGTTGTTTGTAAGTCATGCCTCTTGCTGTGACCCAGCCAGAACCAAACCTGGCCAAATAAAAGGTGTGCTTAAAAAAGTTAAGAAAAAAAAAAAAGAATCACTACATGCCCTAATTTCTACCATTCTAAGGCCCATGAAAGGAAATGAGTTTTGTGTTAATGTAGGTCTCAATGCACCAAAAAGAAATCCTAGCTGGGTTGCAGCCTGCCTGGCTGCAGTGTAAGGATTTGTTGGAGCTCAGTGTGATCTGTGCCAATGTTCCAACCCCCATGCTAACCAAGGAGGAGACGTGGAGCCGTGTGCCGTCATCTTCTCTTTCCTAAACTGAGGAGGCAGCCTCATTTCTGTGTGTGTGATAGGGAAGCACAGTACCTTGGACTTTCTAGGCATTACAAAGAGCTAAGCTACCCCAGATTTATATTTATCCAACTTTTCCAGTTGATGGAGTTACCCAAGTGCAAGCCCCTGTAGTGGGACTTCCACGAGAGTCAGTCTTGCATGGATTCACTTTCTGAGGGAAAATTATCCAACCAAGCTAAATCATTTCAGGCAGAGCAGTTGTAAGAGCTTGTTTACACAAACCTGCTCAGAAAAGTTGATCTGAATTTTTAAGTGGATTAGTAAAACTGCATTAATTAAAGCCCTTTGTGGGAACTGTCAGAATTAAAGTGTCTTTGATTTGATTTGGTTTACTTCTCTTCCAAGGCTAAGTCATATTAAAGCCACTTTACTTGTGAAACGAGACGTTTAATGCAATTTACTTAATTCACTTTAAACTCCTGCTTTTAGTTAATTTAAATCAACTTTCCTGATTTTCCCTATATAGACATGCCCAAGGAAAATGAAGACCACTGAAATAGAAACACCTAAGAGAAACCTTGAGAAAAATCAAAATATTGCGCTAGCCCCTCCAGGACATTACTATCCTTGTCACCAACAAGATTTGGGAATTGCAGGTAACACCATCAAGGTCCAAGGACTGACAAAAACATCCTTGGTGCTGAGCTACAGTTGCTCTTTAGAGACAGGATGGCCAGTCCTGCACAAAAACTCTATTCCAGCCTAAAATAAAAGATGAAAAGTTAAGAAAATGCCTCCTAGCCCTCAAAATAAAAACAGGACTCAGGCTATGGGCTGTGGAGAGGGAAGAAGAGAGGTTCCTGAATATGTGAAAGAAGAAGGAAATTTTATTTAAAGCTCTGGTGACAATATCTGCATTGTTCCTCCCTCCTGAGCCAGGATATTGGTAAAATGCTGTTGGAGGTGGCCTGGTCTTCTTTGCCCTGGAAGTATCACAGCTGTTTCAGGCACTGGTACAGGGAATACCATGCAGCAGGCTGAAGCTCAAACATCTGGGATGTGGAGGCATACAGGTGACTTTGCTTGGCATCAGCCCTGGCTCTGCAGGACCAGCTCTGAGCCAAGAGCCAATCTGCCAGACAATCCCAAAGTGTCACCTATGAAAATCAGAATTCAAGGTGAATCTTTGAAAACTGTCTATTTCTACATGTGGAACCTGCTTTCACAAGACACTTCAATGCCTGCAAAACCCTACACCCTCTGTGCTTCGTATTTTTCCAGAGTGGTCCTGTGCAGCTGCACAGCAGCCAGCCCAGGCCACAGCAAACAGCACGTGCAGTGACAGGGTCACTCTGCCCCAGATGAATGATCAGAGCAGGGGACTGCCACGTAAAATGAGAGGCAGTATGAGACAGGCTCCTTGTGTTGCCGAGATCCATTTTAGTATTGCATCATACTCCACATGGCAGCCTAAATGAGAGCAGAGGTGGTGATTAGAGGCACTGTGTCTGTTTGGAGAAGGCTGCATGCGTGGCTGAGCATGAATGGCCTGATTATGAGTGTCTGGAGCTCCACTCAAAGGGACTGAGCGGGCAGAGCTGAGGTAGCAATGATTAGCTGCCACGCAAGGTAAGTTATTGTCCCCTGGGATGCTAAAATATACTGTACTTAATAGTTCACTGGCCACACGCATTCCGATGGTTGATACTGTCGCAGCCGGAAACATTCATTCACATAATTAGTTTACTTTTCCAGTTTAAGCCAAATGGAAAATCCCCCTGTACAGCACTCTTAAGGTGGCTGTTGGGCCAGTGTGGATCAGCAAAGTCCTTTTGACTTTGCAAAGTTGCCTGGGTTTCCCCAGAAGGACATGAGGTCATTTAATCACCTATCTTATCACAATGCCTTATCACAGACATTATAGGGATGCTCTGGGATTTTCTCTGGATAATCTGACTCCAAGATTTGTGACAGCAGCCATTGAAATCAATGGAAAATGAGCCTTTGTGTGACAGGGTTGTCACCTGCCCATGATCTTAATTCCAGGTGTGTGACAGGGAGGACAGGAGATGACTCATCCCTTGTCAAAAATCCTCTGTGTCACAGATTTGCAGTTATACCTTCCTCCAGAGGAACCTCAGCTACTTACCCATAATAAATGATCTTCAGGTGACTTCCTCTCCTATCTCTGGGAGTCATGAATATTTGACTTAACAAATTAATCTTTTCACTTTCTTTCATGGGAAGACAGACACCTTTATATATGGAGCGCCTGAAACAGAGGATAAAAAAGACCACAAAGTAAAGAATTTGATTTTCAAGTAACTCTGTTCATTACAAGGGTTAGGCCAGACCCTCAACTGTACCAGAGCAACACCATTTCAATCATCAAATGTACTTCTCTACCTCTTTCCATCTCACTGGTCCTCCTTTGCAAACACCAACAGTGCCAGGGCTGGGAAGGATCCACTGGGGTCCTCAACACCTGCATAACCACAACACCAAACTTTGCATAATTTACCATTTTGTGGAGAGTCAGAAGGGCCTTACTCTTCAAGCCCTCCTTACTCAGCAGGCCCATCAAGGCCTGCTTTCTCCTAGTGACTTGGCTTCTCAGAGGCAGCACTTGGATTTGGGTTAGGTGCTCAGGGGCATGGCTTTGGGGGCAGAGGACCCTGATATGCAGATTTGGTGTGAATATCGTGCTCCGTCACCTACATTGCAAGGGAGTGTAACAGAAGTTGGGATGGTGCCAGCATTTTGTGCTGTGTTATTCTGTCTGTTTGAGTCCTTTCTGTTAAGCCTTCAGTGGAAAGGCTGGGTTCTGGAAAGGGCTGCTTGGATGCTCAGAGTCCTCCTTGTGTGGTATTCCATCCTGTGAAGAGCCCGGGAAATACAGGCAGTACTTAAACTTCCACACACCACTTCCAGTCATCCCCAGAGGCTGATTCTGCTGTGATCCACACCAGGACATCCATGTCTCGAGCCTTGTCCTTCTGTTTGCTCGTGTTTGCTTCTGCATCTTTTACTCCTGACCTATTCAACGAGTAACTGAGCCCTGCAATTATTTTTCCATTCATTTTCTCCTTTCCTGACTCGTTTAGGAAACAAATACTTCTTGACCTCCTGTGCATTGAGATGCACCGTCTAGCCCAGTGTGGTGGAAAGTGGGAATTTGCTGCCTTTGGAAACTCTGCAAGCTGGTAGCAGTGAACAGTTGTCCCCTGGATATGTTGCTCCAGTTCCACTCCAGAGCTTGCTCATGCAAGAAAGTAATTTCTGGTCTGCATTTGTGCAAGAAGAACAAAACAGCCTGCTCACTTTCTGTTTCCAGGCAGACTTCTCAAAGATTATAGGAAGAGGATGGGCCTAGGGGCTTTCTGGCCAGGAATGCAGCACACCATGGGACAAACAAGCACATTGCCACAGTCAGGTGGCTGCTGTGTCCAAAGCAGCCCCAAACTGCTGAGTGCCTCAGCCTACCTGCTTACTGATGGCCCTCCTGCACCAAACTGCCTCATACCTGGGTCTAACCCCACAGAGCAAATCCAAGAGGCTGCTCTCCCAAAGGGTCTTGCTGCTGTGTTGCTTTTTCTCTGTATTTTTTATGAATTTTTGAGAAAACTACAGTAGTGAGAGATTTGTGCAAACAGGAGTGTGCTGTATGCCCCGAGTGCCTGGGATGGAACAGCACACTCAAAGCCTCCATGCTGAGCTGCCAAGTGTCCTCAAAAGCATATCTCATCCCCACTGGCTATTTGGGATTTCAAGGCTGATCTTTTCATCACAGGCAAACCAGCCTGCCTTTTTTTCCAGCATTTCTGGTGCAGAACAACATGCTCTGTTGTCCTTCTGCAGCTGAAGGGGAAGGAGTTGGGGGAGATGGAGAGATGTGGCTTCTGTGATGCTCTTTTACCATTCCCTTTTGTGTTGTGATTTTGTTTAGTTGGAAAGGCAGGGCAGGGACGCTGGCCTTATGTGCGGAAAAGCAGTTTTGCTATGAGGTAACAAAAGCTGCTACCCAAAAGGAGGATTGGAACAAGGGTGAAAGATTGGAGTGTATTTCCAAAAAATGAAAGGGGACATGTGCCAAGAGCTACAACAGAGTCCTTGCTGTCAGAGAGGTGGTCTGTCTGGAAAAGCCTGTCCATGGGCACTCTTTTCCCAAGATATTGAAGTTCACTTGTGCAAAAGGAAGAGTCCCCAATTATTTCCCTAAAATGACAGCACAAACCAGAAGAACCAGCCAATGAGTTCATCAATCTCAACATTTATTTTGAGGTAAGTCTAACACAGAGATGGTGGGTGGTGCAGAGCTCCCTTTCTCCATGGCTATGGGGAGTGTCCCTCTGCCTGTAGGACCATGATGGGGTACAAGGATGGTGGGTAGTGTGGAGATCCCTTCGCCCATGGCTATGAAGGGCTTCCAGCTGCCTGTAGGATCATGATGGGGCAGTGGGTGGCGTGGAGTTCCCTATGTTCACAGCTGTAGAGAGCTTCCAGAAGCCTGTAGGACCATTCTGGGGTAGAGACCAGGGGTAAGTGTGTTTCCTTATCTTTAGGTCAGTGTTCTTGTAGGAAGTTCCTTGTAGAAAGTTTCATATTCTCTGGGTGGTAGAGGAAGGAAAGGGTGGGTGTGTGCCTTGCACCAGCCATGCTCCTGTCCAGGGATTTAGCTGTCAAAGACAGGAATATCAAAGAATGCAGCAACCCCCAGCAGCCCTGCCTCCATGACTGGGGCTCTCCCAGCCTCAGGTCAAGGCTGTCCAACCCATGTCTCCCTGATGGACAGAAAATGTCCGAGCCCAACCATGTCACCAACCCCACTGTAATGAAGGCCACCACCAGAGATGGCCACTGCCAATGTTCTTCCTGCTCTGACACATCACCAGGGCTGTCTACCTGGAGAAAAAACATGTGCGGGTTTGCCATGGCTGGAGGGGGCTCCCAGCTCCCTGTAAGATTGAAGGCAACTGTAAGAACAAAACAGGGTATAGGCTGGGGCCATCACCAACACACTCTGGGAGATGGCCACTGACAATGTTCTGCCTGCTGTGACACATCACCAGGGCTGGTGCCTGGAATTAGCACTGCATCACTGTGACATGGCTATTATCATCCACCATTCAGCCGAGAAGAAACACTTAAATAATAAAAATACATAAATAAATTAATTAAAATAGATAAACAACCTCTGGCAATATTGCAGTGGAAAATTAGGTAGCTGCAGCAGCTATTTAAAGAACAGGACCTTGGAAAATGTTAAAAAAAAAATAAAAGCAGCAAGTCCTACTCACTGCCCAAGTGTAAAGAATTGTGTGGTACTTGCTGCTGAGATTTGTGGGTTTGAAGACTAAATTCTTGAAAAATGCTTGTCAAGTTGACTGAAGGCAACATTTCACACTTTTAGAATTAAAGACATGTCCAGTGCAAAATGATGCATCCACAAGTGGCTTATGGTGCTGAGCACAGATCAGCATGAACTGCAAGGCTCACATCTTTCTTTCCCTGAAACAAACCAGAGAATTTAGCCAGAGACTGTCCTGTGCTACATATTCAGCTGGACCCTAGAGTGAAATTCAGGAATTAGTTCCATTCTGCTTGGTTCACTGCAGGCTGCTACATGCAGTCTCTGTAATTGACAGGACCAGAGGCACTGGGCACAAAATAAAATGCATCAGGCTCCCTCTGAACATCAGGAAACACTTTTTACTGAGACTGAGAACTGTCACAGGTTACCCAGGGAGGTTGTGGAGTCTCTAACCTTGGAGATATTCAAAAGCCACCTGGTCATGGTCTTGGGCAAGTGGCTCTGAGTGGCTCTGCTTGAGCTCAGGAGTCAGACCATACAACCTCCAGAGGTCCTGTCCAGGCTCAGCCCTTCTGTGAGTCTGTGATTCAGGCACCAGCCACCCCAGTAACTGACTGATACAGTCTGTGTGATGCCACAGCTCATGGGCTCTCAATGAGCAGCCAGAGATCACATCCTCTGTGTGCAAACTGACCTTCCCTTGGAGACCACCAGAAGAGCAGGTAATTTACAGCTATTGGATCATCAGACTACAATCTTCCAGGCACTGGACCTGTTTTAGCTGAGCAGTCTTCAGCTGGGAGAAATTAAGATCCCAAAAGACTCACTAGTCCAATATATTTTAAGCTTAACCCAAGGAAGTTTTCTCAGGCAGCTCATCTGCTGCCTTCAGCAGCCATATTGCCCCTGAGGAAAGCAGGTGTTTTCTAGACATCCGTAAAGCTTCTGGGATGAGGACCAGGCTGAGCAGCTCTCAACAGTTCATTACCCATTTCTGTGCCTGTGTGTGAAAGAAGGTGCTGACATGTTGTAATCCTCCAGCATTTTGCACCTTCTCTGCTTTCAGTCTTTGCAGAGATAAGTGGTTGCACAGGGTGCAAAGCAGTGATGACTCCAGCCTGCAGTGTTTCCAGATGGGAGGAGCAGCACTGGTGCTGGAGAGCCCTCCTGAGAGCTCCTGCCGCTTTGCAGACCTGGGACTTCATAGATGTCAGCTGAGCTCCAGATAAGCACGTGGACTTAGTGATGCACTTCTGAATCCAGCACAAGTTCTGAGCTATTTAAGGCTTTTGTTCACTTGTCATTTCTCATTTCCTCCTTTTAAATAAATCTTCATTCCTTTGTTAAGAGACTGTTTAAATCTCTTGGCAACTAAACCATGTACAAAAAGGAGTGAGCACACCTTGGCCAGGTTTACATACTGCAGGAGGTGTGGCAGTTTAGAGATGACAAGTCAATAGTAAATAAATCCTGGCTGCATGTTTTTTTCACCTTTTTTCTCTATAGTGAATCCTTTGGAAATCTGGCACAGCTGGCACTCGAGTAAGGGGCTATTTGGCTCCCTGTTTAGCTGCTCCACCATGAAATGTAGTGATAGTCAGATGAGTAATTGCATAAAAATGGCACCTAGGTGCTGTAAGTAGGTGTTTTCTGTGGGCCTCCTGAGGCATGTGTGCCGAGTTTAAGGATCGATTGGGTTTTTTCTTCCTCTCTCACTCCTGTAGCTGGGATTTGCTAATCATCTTGTGCTCGGATGTCCTGCCTCTCCCACTGCAGTGCCAGCTAATGTCTGATTCCAGAAGCTTTGCAGTTGGCAATGTTTTAATAAGCAGAAAGAGCACAGCTTGATTCTCAGGTAACAGGCTGAGCTAGCTGTGCTGGCAGTCAGAGCAAAAAACATGGTATTGACTTGAAGACTGAGTGAATTTGGAATAGAAATTGCGGAGGAGGAATAAATGTGGCATACAAGGATGTCACTTTTACACTTTCCAGATGATAACTGCACTCTAAAGTGGAGAATCTCTGACAGTGATGTCCTCTTTCAAGCATCCAACATCTATGCCCGTACTTGGTCCTCCTGCAAACCCCCTGTTTTCCCAGCTTTGTCTGACTCACACTGTGTATTCTTCACAAAATACACTGTCACAGGCTCTGTTTATGAGAGTTACTCAAGCTTGTTTCCAAGTTAGAATTCATGTTTTATGAGGAGGTGGATAGATGAGGAGGGGAGAAGTTTCCACTTGGGCAAGGGCATTGGAAAGCACTTACTGGAGATAAAAGTTGCAGGCAAGTAGCACACCTCTGACTGTGTTGCATAAAAAAGTTCCTGGAAACTCCTTTCTTGCCTCTCACTGCAATGTTTCAGGTCATCCATGAAATCAGCATCCGAGAGAAGTTTATTTGATCATCTGCTACACCATTGACCAGGATATTTATTCCCAGGAAATTAGTAATCACCTGGAATGTCAATTGTCTGAGATATTTGGGATGTCACCATGTGGTATCATAGAGGGAACAGATGCCTTCTGGAGGGCAAGGCCACATCTGGGTGTGTGTCCTGGTTCAGAAAGGAAGGGGAACAAAGGCTAGAAGTAGATAGTGTCCTTCTGGTGGCAGGATCAGGGCTTGATGGAAGACCCTGTGGCAACTGAAATATCTAATTTATTTTCAGGGAAGGGTGAAAAAGGGATTAAAAGCAAGAAATCAGGCTTTTTGCTTTTCTGGGAGAGAGAGGCAGTTTGATAATAAGCTGCTTTCCTGTCGGCAGCTCGGGGTGATGTACTTCCGAGAGCCCTGTCCCTCGGGACAACACCCTTGGCGAGTGTGGCTGACCCTCTGAAAATCCTGTTAAGAGTGTGAAATCGAATGTCTGTGAGTGAAGGATACTAAAGCCTCCTTCAGAGGGCAGGGAGCTGGCCCTGCAGGGAGAGATGTTTCACAAACTGTCTTGCTCTAGGATTCTTCCACCCTCAGGAGAAAGATGCTCCACTGTGTCCACCTCACCTGCTCCCAGAGGCAACTTCTCTCTTCCAGAACTCCAAAGATGTGTCAAAACACGTGTGTCTAAAAGACATCAAATCACTACTTTATCAGCCACATTTGGCACCAAGGATCAAAATCGGGCCTATGTAAAAATCTTAAGCAATATCAGGGAAAAGTCCAAAGCATAGTGAGAGCAGTCATTTGTCTGCTTCTAAAAAGTGTGTTTGCAGCATGAATGTAATACTCCTGGAGAACCCAAATATGAAAGCAACTATAAAGAAAGCTCCAAATATCACACTCCACTCTTCAGAGCTTGTGTAATATAAACTGAATAAAAGTTCCTAATGGAAAAAAGGTAAATGAGTTATTTTTAAAATTTATTTAAATGGTGACTGTGTTATTAATAATGCATTTAGAGAGTTATTTTCAGCTATGTCCCTAGAGCCAATGAAATAACTACATGCTCCAGGACAGCAGTAAAAGGATGAGGGACTGCATATATCTTAGTGACCAGTTCTATAAATGTGCTGCTAAAAATTAGTAACAATTGTCATAGCTGGCTCAAGAGAGACTTGTTAACTAATTATAGATCAAGCTGTGCATTAAAATTAAAGCCATTTGCAAGATATTACAGCAAATGTAATGTTCCCAAGAGATGTTAGATTGAACAGTCTTGGAACCTCAAGCGGCTGTGTAACCTCTGCGGCTTGATCAGTGCAAAACACAAGTTTTCAAACATTATTTGAACGTCATGGAGGGACTAGATAGAAATGCTGCCTAGGATGGGTCATTCCTTGAATTCCTTGACCTGAAGACCATATAGAAGATGTACTAACCACAACACAAATTGCCTGGGTAAGCTACTTAGATATTGGCAGGTTTTGGCCATTGCTGTCTGGTTTTGTGTTTTACAGTTTGTGCATGATGGGATCTCAGTCCATGATTAGCCTTGCCACAATATAAAACACACAGAATAACAGCATGGGCATTCTGGTCCTCAAAGCTGTATTTCAGGAGTGTGAAATTTGTTTCCTGATTTAATGCTCCCACAGTCAAGCAGATTTGGTGTGTTACATAGGTCTAATAAGAAGTTTTCATGAGTATTTTAAAATTGTGGGTAACCTGAGAAAGAGAAAAAGTATATTGATAAATAAAGCATACTTTAATGTAAATCACAGATAGCATTTCCAGGAATTTATCCTGGGACAGAATCTGAGGGCTGAGTGGCTGACAAAGGTTACAGCCCAGTGAGTGCACACAGGGAATCTTTATCACCTTGAGCTGCAGTTTGATGGCTAAAAATAAAATTTTAAAAAATGGAAAAAAAAAAAGGAAAAAGCAATACACAGTGCAACCTTGAGCATCAAAAGGACCAAGCAGGCTGCCAGAGAAGAGTGGGATACTTCCACCTGCTTGATATCTTTGCTCTGGCTAAAATATTATTAATATTTTAGCAATTGACTCCTTCTTACTTTTCTGGAGCAACACCTTTAAAAACCAAGCTGTGCAATACAGAGATGAAGCTGGATGATGGCTGGTTGAGATCAACTGCAAAAGACAGCCCTGTAAAAATAGACAAAAATCTGCACTGAAGCTAAGTCTTCCCTTTTATTCTTTTTTTTTTTTTTTTTTCCCTTACTTTGGATTAAATTTTCCATTTGCCAATCTAGAACAGAGCATCTGGTTGCAAAGAAGCTGGTAGCTGGACTGCAGCATTCAATTACAACTAATCTGCATCACTAGATACTTCTAATGTGCCTGGAAACTATTTTGATCCAAGAGCAATTGGTTTATTGTACACATTTACAGGTACACAAAGAAAACAAAAATTGTGACTGAGCTAAAATTCAGCTCATTATTTGCTATTGTGGCATTAATTATTGACCAGATTCTTCAGTTTCTGAACAATTTACGTCTGCCACAAGCAGTAGTCATTCTTCTGAACAATGCGTTGGAAGCTGTTCTATGAGAGATGAAACATTAAAATGTAGAGTAATAGCACAGCCCAGTGGCTTGTGAAGGAATAAACCACCACTTAGGGATCTATTGATCTGGGCAATTTAATGTATTTTATCAAAAAGTCAGGGAAATGTGAAAGTGGGAAATTATTCTAGGGTTAGATAGAAGTCAATTCTTTATTCTAATCCCCTTTATTTATTCAAAATCATTCTGAAAAAGTGCTTTCAGCTATGCTGGCTACAAAGCACATTGTCTCACTCATGTCATTTTATGTAAAATTCTTTAAGACACTTATTGAAAACTGTATTTAGAATAATAATTTTGTTTAGAATAATTCATGCTCTAAATTATGTTATTATTATAATTGTATTGTTTCAAAGAATTATTCTTTGTCCTTGCTTGGATCTGCTTTTATTTTCATGTATATTTTGCATATATCCAAGCAGTCATCTGAAATCTACTGACACTGGCCTACGTGCACCTATTTGTTGTAGTAAAATAGTTGGTGTCGGACAAAAAATACACCAAAATCCCCAAATTAGCCTCGGACTAGAGGAAAGGAGTGGGATGTTGTGGCTGCATGGGCACCAGCCAGGGTCTGGGCTGAAACTGGGGTTGTGTCAGGGTTGGGGAGGGACCTCGTAGCAGCATTTTCATCTCGGCAAGGCAGGAGGGGTGGTGGGCTGGGAGGATGTTGTGTGCCTGTTTCTCATCCCATTAGGAAGATGGGATGTGTTTAAGGATGCCCTGAGACACAGGCCATGGAAAGGCTCTCTAGTGCCTCATAATCGTTGCCTGGCTGGGCCATGAGAGAAGGGTCCAAACGGGGCTGTTGGACACCTGAGAAAGGAGCTCGTGCATGTTAATACATGGGTAAGACAAATACCTGTCCAAATCACCAGGAAATAAAATGGAAAGTGCTGTGCCTTAGTATGCCTCCCATAATTAAACAGAAATACCTTAATTTAGGAAGTATTGCTCTTTCTCCTGGGATGAAGTAATGACCCCATCCCTCCACAGGCAGCACAGCTTATCACAAAACCTGCATAGAGTCCAGATCTGGACTATGGATACACCAGCTGGGAGGTGTCATACATGAAATCCCTATTTGTGCTTGGTCTTTGCATATTAAGTGCTTTAATTAATTAATTTTGAGTTAAATATTTTTAAATTGAATCTTAAAATTAACCCATCAGCCCAGGTACAAAAATCCAGTTCCATTATCAGTGTTTTCATTTGTTTAAAGTAGTTTATTAAGAGAGTTGCACCCTTCTCAGTTAAAATTTTCCCTGTTAAAAATCACAAACTTGCCCCTTCTCAAACTACAAACCACCTATACACCATAAGAGTTACCTTTCCCGTGTTTACTGTATACTTTTACAAGTGTTTTGAGATGTGTTGGATGTATTTTAATACTTTTTTTGGTGTTTTCACTTGCATTTTGATTCCAAGGCCAAAACCCCACCCAGTCTTAATAGCCAGCAGCTTTTTTTAGCTACAGAGCCATTACTCTGCAGGCAAGTTCCATGGCAACCTGAATACCTGAATTTTAATGAAGGCATTGTATTCCCTTATCTCTAACTGATACCACCCCCCCCTTGACAACGATGAGCCATTGGTGGACAGAGATGATCCATCAAAGGGAAAGCACCAATCGCCTTGGACCGAAGGGGCGGGCTGTGGGCGGACTGGGGGCGGAGCAAAAACTATAAAAAGGACGAAGCCGAGAGGCGGGGCCTCTTTTCCCCTCTTGCTCTCTCCAGACCAGCTGTGGGAGACGTCGGTGCTGGGGCATTCAAAGCCTTACCCCTTTTAAGGGGCTTTTAGTAATCTTTTTAAAAGTCAGCCCAGCACTGCAAGTTCTTTTTCTCTACCTGAGGTCCAGTGCTGTCTCAGCCAGAAGATCTCACATCCCTGCGCTCCTGGGGCATACCATCTACTGAGCCATAGGATCCCAAATTTTTCTATTTTTCTCATTTCTGTAATTTTTCAATTTTTCTGTTTTCAATAAATTAATTTTAAGAGTTGTCTCATTTCTCACAGGAGGGAAGGAATGGGAACCGCTATGGCCACAGAAAACTTTTGAAAGGAAAAAAGATCATGTAGTGCTCAAAGAAGACAAAAAACCTGACACAGAAGTGGCAAATGAAAAGCAATGAACAAAGGCTTTGAGGGATGCCACTTGCCGCAGAGTCGGGTCAAAGAGCCTGTGTTGGTATTGTAGCAAGCATAGGTCCCCAGCAACACAGATTTCTATTGACTAGAGGAAACAATCCATGGTCCTAGATAATTCCCTAAATTAATTCTACCAGAAGATGTTACAGATAAGAGGTGACCTTGCACACTGAGTCAGTTTGTTAAACCAGGTATAACTGACATGGCCAAGTCCTGCACATCACAAGTCTCTGAATTTTAGCACCGTGTGTGGTTTAAATATATCAAATCTAGTTTCCATCGTTGTTAGTCCCATGGGTAGCAAAGAATGGGATTAAATAATCATTACTAATACAGCTATAAAGAAAAAAAGAAGACTCAAACTCAGAGTTGTATTTAGTACTTTTAAATTTGTGTACAGCCCCAGAGATAAATAAATGTAATATGCAGGCGTTTTGACCAGCAAAAAACCAAAGGTGCACCTCACTAACAAAGTCCCTTGGGATTTAAGGATTCATGGAGAGAGACACAGGCAAAGGCAAAGCTCAGCACCACTCTGGGTTCTAGGTGCTGATGATTGCAAGCAGCGTTGGTTTCACAAGATGTAGCCCGAAGTCCCCATGGCACTGTAACTCTGGAAGTATCACCTCTAGGTTGTGGTATGGTGCTAGCAAAGAGAGTCTCAGCTGGCCATTATGCATGAGAAAGTCCCAGGCAGTGACCCAGCAGCTGGAGAAATGAATAGTGTGGTTCCCAGTAGTCCTACTGAGTTACAACCAGGTGCCAAAGATGACTAAATCTGCTGGGTAGGCCTTGCCGTTTGACTTTACCAAACTTCAGGAGGCTGCAGTGACACTACCATACTGCCAAAAACTTCCTCAGACCCAGTATGGTTTAGCAGAGCACCCTTCCAGAAGGACACATTCCTCTTTCACCTATTTTCTCTCAGATGCAATCCAGTACATGTTGCCAGAGGATCTCTTGCCTGCATATTCTCTGGGTGACAGAGAAGGGACCTCAAAAACAGGAGAAAGACCACCCCTGTGGCACCCAGCTCCATCGAGATGCTTCCTTGCAAGCCTTGTCCTATCCTAAGCATTCTCCTGCTGACCAGTTGTGAGCAAAAGCAAACTCAGTTGGATAATTTTATGGTTGCCTGATCAGTAGCTTTCCCTCCCTTCCTCCCTTCCTCCCTTCCTCCCTTCCTCCCTTCCTCCCTTCCTCCCTTCCTCCCTTCCTCCCTTCCTCCCTTCCTCCCTTCCTCCCTTCCTCCCTTCCTTCCTTCCTTCCTTCCTTCCTTCCTTCCTTCCTTCCTTCCTTCCTTCCTTCCTTCCTTCCTTCCTTCCTTCCTTCCTTCCTTCCTTCCTTCCTTCCTTCCTTCCGTCCCAATCTAGGTCTCAGTGTCTGATTAAAGATTATATTCTTTCTTTTTTGGCAGGGCACGGTGTGCTTCCCTGCCGTTCAATTTCCTTCTTTTCAACATGTCAGGCACCAAGCCTGTTTGTCTATCCATGTTTTCCTGCTTGGGTGTGTCTGACTGAACTTAAAGCTTGTGTAGCTGGTCGTCCAGAGCACCTCTGCACTCCTGACTCTACTGTTCAGCAGAAGTCTGCAAACTCTGAGTTGTCTGTAGAGTCTTGAATCCATCTCTGGACCTAGTGTTTTCTCCACTTGCTTTTCAGTCATATTTTTCATGAGTTCTCTCAGTCCTCTCTCTGGGCAAAGAAAACCTCTGCCAGGAACTTCCTCAAGAATCATGTCCACATCTCAAGCATACAGACACAAATCACAACCAAATTACAGGAAAACCAATACTTCCTTCCCCTTTCCAGGAGTTATGGATGTCCTTTTATTAACACCCCAAATCACCCTGATATTTTTTTTCTGTTTATTGGTTGTGGGATACTGTTACACAGCTCTGCCATATTTGAACACTGGTTCCACTGTCATTATCTTCTCAATCCCAGCTGAATCTAATGTTTCTCAGAGGGTTTTGTACATGACACTCTCCTAGAAAATGAAACATGAGAAGATCTTTTAATCCAAAATCCTAAGGGATTCACCTAAGCATTCACATTCCTGCTTATAAACGTTCTTGATGAAATATAGGTTAAAACATCAATAATTTTTTTGTGTAGAAATACTGTGGAACAACTATAATGCTGTCCCTTCTCAGAGTCTTCATAGAGAAAATATGCAGAATATCTTTGCTTATTCCTCATGCATTGTTCTGGTCCTGTGGTCTATTTCCATTCCCTTATTTACGATAAATTCATTCCACGTTGTCACTAAAGCATTGCCATATGTTGCCCTTTGTTTTGTGAGGACTGTTACCTAAAGGTCTTATTTTACAAAGTACTATCAGTTCTGTGATTCTCCTGCCTGATTTTAGCATTTTCCACAGTTTCTTGAAGAATGTTGTGATTTCCAATGGCAAGCATGTGATACTGGAAGTTGCAGATCCCAGAAGTGTTTTCTACTCAGGAAAAAGGGCAGGATGTCCTTCAAAGTACAGTTCAGCTTTTCAGAGACCTAATTCCAATCCTTTTTTTTTTGTTCCTTTTCCCTTTACCTGATCACTTATCACTGGAAGGAAGACTGTTTCATTCTAGTCCTTGTCTCATCCCTCATGAACTTTGTCTTTTCCATGCGTATATTACCTTCGATTTTTGCTTTCCTCTCTCGGCATCTGAATTTATACAATTTAGGGCTTGTAATGGTTTCAGGCAGATAAAATATGTCATTCAGGAATGGCTTGGACTGTGCTTGATGTGTTTGCCTTCCTCACTCAGAACGTGAAAAGTTTCCATAAAATTATGTCCTTTTTGTCTAATTTCCTGCTTTGACTTGGTCTTTTCACTCTCCTTGAAAGCAGAGTGAGTAAGTACTTGGGGACTATGTAATTCACTTATAATTGAAACAATAGACCATAAAGGCTCCTTGAGAGCAATTACATCTATCGAGCCAATGAGTCAGTTGTGCATTTGCACTAAGTCCAAGCAGTAAAATATATTTATGATTTTTTTTTTTAATGAAAGTTACTGCTCACTTAGTCTTTGGAGGCAGCACAATGCATCATGAGACAGGGAGGCTTAAATGTGAATCTTCCTGAGCAGTGTGTGTGACTTGCCATGAGAAAGGAGTGCAATATGCTGTGTCTGGGCATTCTGCACCCAACCAAAAAGTTAGTATGTGTCTGATTAAATGTGGTCTGAAACATAATGGTTAATCTAAGAAAACTGAAGTAAAAACTAAAGCAAAGTTGAGATCATGGTGCTCAAGACTAGATAGTGAGAAGGGGATAAACTGTATATTACCAAAATTAGAAGTGCCTCAATTCCTTTGCTTTTGTGTTCAACCACAACCTAGGCTGACTCTTCTGACAAGCCTAGTTGAGAGCAGGAAAAAGCAATTACACTGCATTAAGCCACCCATCCAAGGGGGATTCTGGGCAAATCAAATCCTGTGCAAGACACTGGATTACAAAGGAAGGAGTCTGGGATCATCTACTAACTGTGTCAGAAACATGGTTGTCTGTATGATCCTGGGATCCAGCTGTGTCTGTGTCCCATAACCCTCTGTGATTCTGGGCATGTCACTTAGTGGGGTACCAATACCCAAATTACGGTCTCCAAAAAATAGAGAGCAAAGTCCTCTTTACCTTTTCCTTCTGCCTTTTTTTGGATGATCAGTTGGGCACCTGCTCCTCCATTAGGCAGCACAGAGATGGTAAATTCCATGAGGGCTTTGCACAGGTGTAGCAGCCCAATATGTAGGAATTCATAGAATCATTAAGGTTGGAAAAGACCTCTAGGATCATTGAGTCCATCCCTTAACACAGCACCACCGTGTTCAAGGCTAAACATCCCCAAGTGCCACATCCACATGCCTTTCAGACACTTTCCAGGGATGGTGATTCCATCACTTCCCTCTGTAGCCTGCTTCAGAGCCTGAACCACCCTTTCAGTGAAAAATTTTTTCCTAATATTTAATCTAAACCACCTGTTATGATTCAATTATAAGAGATGCCTCTGCCTGAGTTAAGGTGAAAATGAGACCATATGCCAAGTCAATAGCACGGATTTTATTTAACAGTAAATTTAAGGTAGAGAGATAGAAATAATAGGAAGGGGATGACAAGAGAGAGAGAGACAGAGAGGTTAAGCAAAAGATATCACCACCATGTGGATCCCCGCAGCGTCCCAGTGGTCCTTCTTCACCCTCATCTTTGGTGGTAGAGGTCCCAGAGTCCTTCTTCTGGAGAGACCACTTTTATACCATCCAATTCCTGGGTGTAGATGCCATTCCCATTACTTGAGATGGCATCTGAATAAGCACTTGCTTCCTTTCCCACAGTTTGCCACGGTGGGAATTTTTGTCTGGATGCTAACCAAACCTCTACCTCCGTTAGGCTCAGAATTAGCTCCTTCCTTCTCTGCCATCTGTGCTCATCTCAGGTTCCATTGTGGTGGCTTATCTTATGGGCACAGTATTTTGAGACATGTAACTGCCTTCTTTAAGTCCTCACACCACCCTGGTCACTTCCTCTCGTCCTATCACTTGTGACTTGGCAGAAGAGAGTAACCCTCGACCTCTCCACAGCCTCCTCTCAGGTAGTTACAGAGAGGAGTACATCCTCCCTGTGAGAGACAGAGACATTCAGGGCCTCACTGAGGTGGGCCCTGGCAGCTCTGTGGTTTCACCAGTTTGGAGGTCAAGCAATGGATTAGTGTGGAATACCTATGGATTAGTGTGGAAAGACCTTTGCACCAACACAGCCTCCCTAATTCCAGCACCCCAGCCAACAGCCCAGGTCTTCAGCACCATGTAAACAGAGCAGCACATTCAGCAGAGGCTGCTGAGATACCTCTGTTGCACCTCTACAGTGCAGCTTTGCAAGAAATATGTGCTTTATGTGCTTTATGTGATGAGGCTTGTTCCCTGCCCCACAGATATGCTCTTTTCCACAGAGGGTGTTTCAGCTCCCTCTTAAAAGTGAGCATGCATTAAAGTGCTTCTCACCACAGAGATAATTGAGTACATGTACAGCATCTATCACAATAAAAGACAAATCTCAGACAGATACTAGGGCACTATCAAAGACAAAAAAACAATAAATAAGAATTCATAAGGCTTTCAGTACAATGTTTTCTGCCACCACTTGATCCATTAAAAAAACCCCAAGTGTTTGTACAGCACCTAATTCTACAGAGTATACAGGCACCACTGCAATACAAATACAACTTACAGCTATTACTACTAAAAATAATTAATAAACCTATCATTTGTTGATTCTCCTCTCTTTTTTAAAACTGCCTCTTTTTTGCTTTTTGGAACCTTTCATATTTTTCTACTTGAAAAATTATCAAGTCATTAAAAAGAAAATTGAATTTTTTTATAACAGATACCAAGTAACAGCAAATGTGCACATCCAGGTTATAAAAATGAGGTTTATAATGGCAGGACTTATAGATCATTCCTGTTACCACATCAGCAGGGCATCACCAGAACATAGTGCCCCACAAAAATGACATATGGAGCAGCACTGAAAATAACAAGAAATTTCTTGGTATGTCTGATTTTTTTTACTGTTAATTCAATGAGCCACCAGCCCTGGTTTTCTTAGTTTGTGTTTTTCATCCAGTTAGTTTGTTTGGGGATTTTTCAGAGAAGCAGAGGTTATGAGAAAATGGGGGTTCTTTTATATGCACCATTTAAGTTTTGCTATTTCCCCCAAATTGTGAGGGGGGAAATACTATTTAAATACCACTTCTATAACACTGATAAAAAAGAGAAGAGAAACTGTACCTTTTCTTTCATGAGGTCAGATATTCTTTAGGGAATACATGGGCCTTTTTACAACCTTTTACACTTTCTTTCTACTTCTTCACAAACAGCAGCAAATTCTTGAAAGGACAGACCACCTGCTACTCCAGCTTCATGGAAAAAGGGATGGAGGTTCTCAGCACTTTGTCGGAGTCAGGCCAGGTTCTGTACTTACAGTGACATTTATTTAAAACTGATTAATGGGTTTCTGCTGACAGAGCTAATGCTCAGGAAGAAAACCACCTGTCAGCAAGATGGGCACCACATCCAAACCCGTGTGCCAGGTGGTCAAACTTCTGAATCCTCCATGACATTGTTTCTATGAACATTCCTGGCATGAGCATCCCCGGCTCCTCCAAGCTTCAGTACCCCTTTCTGTACTGCCTGATCCTTTGCAGGCATTCCCAGAAAGTTTATGAGCTCTTTTGCTAAGACATAGATATGCTGACTTTTAAAAATAATTTTAAAAAATCATTAGAGTTGAAAATTTCCCAATTTGGAATATGCACAAGGGCTCCCCCTTAGCTTCTGAATTGCACAAAGCTTAAGATATCTCATAGAGGTTTCGGATAATTGCCTCAAAGAGTGTGAATTCCTCCCTCTCTGCTCCTGATGAGCTCCAGTCGTTAATAAGATAAAGTGTACAAAGTAGCTTTGCTGCAAGAGAAGAGCACAATGCAATACAATACAGCTGGTCCACATCTATATGGGAAGGAAAACACAGGTGAAATAATTGTCATAAGGTTTTTAGATGAGACAAATCTTGGGTGCATTGTCATCAGCAAGAGTTTTGTACTGGCTGAGATGATGACTGGCTTTTCGATCCCTGGCACAATGAAAATATATCTCTGAAATCTGCCAGTGTGATGCATCTGTGCCTGCTTGTGTTCTGTCTCAGCACTCCTGGAGCAGCACTGGCACACACGCCACTCACACACATGCCCAGAGTGCACAACATGCTGTGACTGAACAAACTGGGACGGGGACAACCAATGCACAGCTTAAAGCCAACTGCAAGGTGCCACAAATGACTAGAAAAGGTCACATTCCCCTCCCCTCAGGGTTAAACAAAGCTCATGTTGGGAAGGTCTTGTGCCTGCTGAACAGGTCTACTCTCCTGCAGGGCAAGGAGAAAACAAACATAGGAAAGTGCAAATTGAGGCAGTTCAGAAAACAGCAGTTTGTTTTGACAACACCTGACTTCCTGGGCATGACTTGGTAGGATTTTCCTCGGCTTTAAAACCATAGTTTCAACACTCACCATGCCCAAAGCGTGCCAGCAAATTAATGCAGTTTCAGGGGTGGGGGAGAACAGCTCATCAAAGTAGGAGGGTGGAGGAGCTGAGAGATCTTAAGAAAGAATGTTCTGAAGGAAGAAATTGCTGCCTTTCCTTCTGTATATTGTTGTGATTGCTTTCTTGTTCTCATGTGACATTTTACATGGGCAGATAGTGATAGGATGAGGTAGGGGATGGTTTTAAACTAAAAGAGGAGAGATTTAGATTAGATGTCAGAAGGAAATTGTTTCCTATGATGGTGGTGAGGCACTAGAACAGGCTGCCCAGAGAAGCTGTGGATGCCCCATCCCTGGAAGTGCTCAAGGCCAGGTTGGATGAGGCTTTGAGCAATCTGGTCTAGTGGAAGGTGTCCCTGACCATGGTGAGGGGCTTGGAATTAGGTGATCTTTAAGGTCCCTCCCAACCCAAGCTTTTCTATGCTTCTACAACTCTCATATGTTCTTCACACTTATCGATGAAAGATGTTCAGAAATATAACACAGAAATAGGCAAACCCTGAAAATATAATGTATCTACCAGAAGAGGTCTAGAACTAGTGAGAGAGAGGCTGTGCATTCACTTCTTACTGACTTTTCTTTGGAATGGGGAAATGGTGTGAGCTGCATTTGTCCTTCAGGCCTTTTCCTGCTTCTCCAGCCCCGTCTCTGCCTTGACAAGTTGTTTTGTGATTGTGAGCCTTCCTCAGAGAAACTGCTGCTGACCTGGCAGCTCCTGCCTGAGAGCGTAGGACTACAAAGAGAACACTGTTTTTCTGTTCTCTCACCCTGTCTGATCCCCTTGGCCAGAGGACGTAGATCTGGCCAGCTTCCAGAGAGCGAATAGGGTGATAAGGGAAAGCAGAAGGACTTTGGAAGACAAAGATACACTGTTACACTGGGCACCAGCAAGGAACTACTGTGATGCTGGTGTCTGATACTAAAGGGCAACACAGTGCAACCATGAAGTCACAATTTCTCCCAACTCTTGGAAATGACAGAATATTCTCTCAAAAGTGATATTGTAAATATCCACACTTTCTAATAGTACTAAGTGAAAGAATGTAAAAATTCTTGCTTCAAAAACATTATCAATGTGAATTCAATGGAAAGTTTAAGAATATCCTAAGGGATACGAACAGAGAGCTGACAACAGAATAAGCAGAACCACCTCCTGTTTGTTGCCACTGGATTTGTCTCCTGCCCTGCTCTGGAGGTGAAAGAAAGCAGGAAAATGGGCAGGCTCCTTTCTCAGGAACCACTGTGCAAGAGGGGAACTCAAACCACACCATCTCCTCACTCAAAGGTGACTGATAGGTACCGATGACCTCCAAAGATGCCTGCTGCCCCCATCCTGGGCTTTCACACACTTCCCAGAAACACATCCACACCCTCCTCACTGCTAATTGTTTCCTAATGTCCAAGTAAGGTTGCTCTTAGTGTGCAACAAGTGCCTCTTTAGTCCTGGTCTTGGGAACAAACATTATTATTCCCTTTGCAGCACTGCTCCCTGTAGGAATCCTGTTTCCACATCCACATTTTATGCTGTTTTTATTAAACCAACAACCCTGCTTTGGTCACCTTTTCTAGATAGGGTCACACTGTCCAAATCTCTGAGCTCTGCTGTGGCTCTTGCTGAGCCTCCCCTGTGCACAGAGGTGTCTGTGTGCACATGCACATCCCCTACTTCCTAAAGTATGTGTGCCCAAAACAGGACACACATCCCAGGAAAGGTCTTGCCCCTGCTAAATAGAGTGGAATAACAGCCTTTATCTCTTACATGTCACATACACGAGAATGGCTCAACAGCATCTTATCTGCTGGCTTATATTCAGCCCCTGGTCTAATACAGCTCTGTATTCTTTTTTTAACATACTGGGGCATAGACTAATATTGACCAATTTGGATTTTTATTGATTTTGTTTTTCTTTCAAAGGCAGAACATTTTGCACTTGCTTTTATTGAATTTTGCTTTATCAGTTCTGGGCTATTTCTCAAAGTTATCACGACTACTTGAATTCTAACACTCTTCCAAACACTTGCATCTTTTCCCAGAACATTATCTTACGGAAATTATATCTGAGAGAGCTCTATATCACCAGGAAACTTGGCAACAAGAACATCCAACCATTCTGGAGCTGGGGCAGACCTGTCAGCCCCAAATGACCTTGCTGGTGTAAAGTGAGTAATTTATAATTTCTCTTGAAAAGCATGACTTTTTCAGGCAGTTGCACTCTCCACCTTATAGCAATGTCCTCTGGAGGAGGATATTCCTCCTTGTCAGAAATTTTAGCTCTGCCTTCCTCCATTCAGTTCCTCATGTCTCCTCACAGAAAGTGGCCTTGGGGATCTGACGTGCTGATGTGGGGTATCACCTGGGTTAAGCAGTGCCCATCTAGATCAGCTCTCTTTGCCTGTCAGAGAGGACATTTCCACAGGGATATGGCAAGATTTTTATTACAGCTGAGGCAAAGCTGCTTTGCCTTTACCCACTGGGCTAAGAACTACACTGGCTTCATGGGATATGCTTTATTCTTAAAAACTCAATGTTGGCAGTTTCTCATAGGGATGGAGCAAATAATTCATTTCAGTATCTTTACAAATATCAGAACTGCAATGTTTGATTTAGAATTGTGGATCCTCCCTTCCCCTGTTTTTTAAGTACATAATTTATTTTAATATATATTACCAGAGCTGTCATGCAGGTTACACCCACACGAACAGATGGAAAAATGCAGGGAAAGTTCCTGGGCACTGGGACTGAATTCTCCCTATCTTACACTGTGAGAGGAGATGTTATTTCAGCCAGTTAGTGTCTTCCCAAAGAATTCCTGCACACCATGCAAGAGCTGTCTGCATGAGCCCATCCTGTTTCGAATGGTAGAAATTTAAAAATACAGCCATAGCCAGCTATGTCAGTCAGTCCAGAGCAAAATAAGGGCCCCACTGTTGCTTACTTTGTAGATTTTTCCAATTTTGTTTATTTTTGAAATTTTGTCTCACTAATCACTGCAGAAAAAACCCACAATTTTCAGAATAATTTCAGATATCTGAAATAATTAACCAAGTAGGTAAATGAAGGAATATGATCCACTTCCTACAAAACAAAGGGACTTTGGCAAAATGGCTGATGCCAAAAACTTTTGTCTGTTTAAAATGTTCCCATCAGCAGTTGTCTGACACAATAAAAGAGGGTATCACACATCACCCTTCAGGACTGCAGCTTAGTTGCTGGGGTTGAATCACTCCCTCCACTCTCCATCCAGTTTGTCCTTAGTACTTGACGTTTTTCAGAAGAAATTTTGGATGGAGTAGAGCTTGCTTTAGCCATTAATTCCCGGCCAGTCTCTGGAGCTACATTAAGCAAGGTTTCCAATAATGTTTCCAATTAATTTTTAGGTAATAGCAGTGCATGGCGTTCTGCGAGGAACACTGAAGGTTGGTGGAGGTCCATTCATCAAAACCTGATGGGAACCGTGGCCTCCATGGTGTACACAGATGTTGTTCTGGTCTAGGGAAACATTAGAGAGAATAGTTAACACAGCAAGGCAAAAGATACATCACAGTAAAAGATTTCCAGCCATATAATTAAAAAGAGAAGAGGGTAAAAGCATATCTATTCAGCAGAGAGAGTGGAGTAATAACTAAAGATAATCTAATTACAGTCTGAAGCAAGAAAGAACTTTTTTTCCACAGTTTTCAGTGAGACAGATTACCCTGTATTGTGGAGGGGACTCAGAAGTGAGCAGAGACCATAATCATCTCCAGCCAAGTCCTTCTGGTAGGACAGCCAAGGTGTGACAAGGGCGAGATGTGATGACAGGCTTGACACCCTGTGATGGGACCAGAGCAGAGACAAAGCCTTAGAACCAACCCACTTGTGAATGGTCCTCAGAGTGAGCACACCAGGCCACAAAAAAAGAGTTGATGAGGAAGGGTTTGTTTTTATTAGAAGACAAATTAGAACAATCAATTTCTAAAATACAGAAAATTGGATGTTCTGGGTGAGAGACTTCAGTACTGAAGTTTTTGTAAGGAGGTTTCCCTCCATATGCCCTCCACTTATGAGAGTCCGTGAAAACTTTTCAAGGGCAGATCTTGCTCCAGCCACCTCAGCAAGGAGCCAAGGGGAAAGTCTGATGGGAGCTGGACTGGTCAGCCTGGTGCTTTGGCAGGGTTTGGCCTGGGGCAGGTCATGGGGCTGCAGGGTAGAGAGGTAGGGGCTCCCCGTGCTGGACACAGCTGATCCCAGTTGGCTCCAATGGCCCCACCACAGGGCACATCTGAGCCCCTCAACCAAGCAGGGGTGTCCAGATGATGCTCTTATTCATCAAGTTCAGTGGTAGGATGTCCTGCACAGAGCAGGGAGTTGGACTCCAAGATCCTTTTCAACTTGAGATATTCTATGATTCTGTGACCATAACCCCCATTCCCACCCACTGCAACTCTTGGGGCCTGTTTTCTCTGGCAGAGAGAAGTCTGGGATCATCTGAGAGCTGTCTACAGCTACACCAAGATGGGAGCTGTAAAGACAGCGCAGACAAACACTCTCAGTCCTGGCAGACAGGGTAAGGAAGAGCAATGGCCACAAAAGGCAGCATGGAAAATTCAGGTGGGACACAATGACAATCTTTTTCACTCAAGGGTGATGAAGTCCAGGCACAGGTTTCCACAGCGAGGCTGTGGATCTGCTGTTCCTGGGGATTTTTAAATGTCAAAGACATGGCTTATCCCAGCAGTTGCTAGTACAATACCTGCTTTCAGTGAGTGGTTGGACCAGAGACCTCCAGAAGTCTCTTTGGACCAGCACTTCAATGACTGTGATTATAACAGCTGTAAAACAAAAGTGTGGTGGACTAGTTTTGAAAAGTAAGGAAAGTAATATAACCCAGGAAGAATATTTGCAGCCACTGCAAAAGAACTCCCATACTTAGAATAAGGAGTCTGAAGGTTAAATCCTCCTGGGGAAAAACTGCAATAAAGATAAAGGTAGTATAAAGAAAGTTGGTGAGATCATAAAGATAGATGACCTTGGGGAATAACACTTTATTTTCAACACTTATTTTGCTTTGTTCTGATTTTTAGGGGGAAAAAAAAATGTGTTGTGCTGTCTTTTTAAGGGAAGCATAGCAGGCAATGCTCCTTGCAGGAAAAGTACAGCTGGGCAACCATTGCTGTGTTCCTGCATTTACTGGAGGGCTGGTGGAACTGGGATCCCTCCCAGAGCTGCAGAAGTGTTGTGGGGCAGAAGCTCTCCCCCTTGTATTACAAGCATTTGGGCTTGGACACAGGTGGAGGATCCAAAACTAAGCTGAAGATGAGAGCTGCCATCTCACATACAGGTAAGAACCCAACTCATCTTATGCAAAGGGTTTCTGCACTACTGGGAATGAGAAGGGGGAATCACAGCCTTCCTGGAGGCAAGTTAACTGCAGCCAGAGGATCTGAAGGATGCTTCCCCTGTTGAGGGGAATGGTTAAGCCTGGAAAACCATGCTGCCTCAAGTACTCCACTGGGAGGGATAGAAATGGCCTGTAGGGACCATGACTGAGAGACGCTATGGATCCTGTACACATGGAATGACTGGCAAGGCTGAATGCAGGACTTGGAATGCAGCTGTGATCACAAGTAAACACTGCTGTCCCTCCGGCCTCTCTGAAAAACTCTGCCCACATCTGACTGAATGAGTTCAGAAAAGACAAATTCAGTGTGGACTAGGTAAAAGGAAGGGCTTTTTGAAGGACCATGGGAATGGAGGGCCTATTTTATAAAGTCCTGTTTCATAAGAAGTCTTGTTTAGTCTGGCAGAAGAGTGGCTGCAAGAGAACATGACTGCTTTCTAAAAATACAACAAGGAGGGAAACACTGTGGAAAACTATTTAAGTGAAAAGCCAATTCTGGTGCAGAAACAGGTGGTATAAATTGTCTCAGAAAAAAATTAGTGCAGATTTGTAACCAACCAAACAGGAATGTCTAATAGCTGCAATGTGTTGAGAGTGGGGGGCATCCAAACTACTTTTGTGACAAAATTTGGCAGGTTTGAACCTGCTCATGAGGCTGTTTGTAGTAGCAGACAGTGGGACTCAGTCACTCAGGAGTTGTTCTGCCTCTGGCCCTGCAGGGCTGGTGTGTCAGAGGGCAGAGATCCTGTGATCTCCATGCTGTTCTGCCATCAGGGCAGAATTACACTGCTCTTTAAAGTGCTTTGGTAAATGCAGCCTAAATGTTTTCCTTTGCTTTCACAGATTTCTTGTGAATCTCAACACTTTGTTCTGCTGGTGTCCCGGGGAGATACTGTAGTCCAGCCAAAGGACCAACGCCTTCTTCTGTGCTTTATCTTCTGTTTTTTCCAGCATTGTCTGACACTGCCTCTCAATTAGCATGCATTCCCTCTTCTCCTTTAACTTGATGTTCTCCAATCCATCTGATTCTTCCTCCTGATTTCTTTTCTTCTACCCTTTGCTACATCTGCTTGATCTTCTGTATCATCCTGAATCTCTGATGTCAATTCCCAGCTCTTCTTCCACCACTGTCACCGCTTGCATCCCACATCTTCCTGAAGTGGGGTTGATATTTGTACTTCTTACTTCCAACTGATAATACATCAGAATCTACACCTCACATGTTCCATGTGGAATGTGTGCCTAACAGCAGTATCATAGGATGTAGAACATAAAGTAAACCAGAGCAGATGTACGTTGACATAAAGTGTGGCTTGAGGGAGTACAACTGCTCATTTCTATGAATGGGCCATCCACCACCAGGAGATTGCAAGGCTTGTGTTGTGGGACAGAGAAGCACCACAGCTGGGTTAAGGAGGATTTTTTGCTTGGGAATTTGCCTGCCTTTTTTCGGTGTCTGCCTTCTAGCTGAAAAGAAAGTCCTGGATTCTCAGTCCCTTGAAACTTGGCTCCTCCTATGTGGTACTCTGTCTGGTGTGCAGAGACTGTTTAAATTAGATTCCAGCATGCACACGAAAGAGCAGAACACCGCCCGCTCAGAAAAATGTGTCAACTGAATGTCCAGCAGAAAAGCATGATGATCCCACGCCCCAGAGTGGACACTAGAGGCCTGGTCAGCTGGGTGCTCTCTAGGCTCTGCTGGCTGGGTCTCTGTTGGCTCTGGTGGGAATATAGATACCCAGCTCAGAGGGAAATGCCTGCACACAGCCCAGTTACATTTAACCAGTTGAAATGCAAGTGCCAAGAGTCACTGGAGATGCGCCAGGGTATCTCAGATGTATTTATGTGACTGTCAGAAATTACACAGGATCTACAGTGGACTTGTGACCTTCTGAAGCAGGAGCTGCAGTTATCTACAATATCTTAAATGGCACAGAAGTTTTATGTGTGGGCAACTGAATCAAGCTGTGTGTGTTAATCTGGAGCTGAATTGTGGCTGGAAAGATAAAATAAAAATTTCCATGTGCAGCTGAAGAAACCAAAAAACTGGTTTTGCAAGCTCCAGAGCTTCAGTGCAACACTTGCAACTTGATATCGATCATCCAATAAAACCAACACCGACCTAAATCAAAAGGAATCACTCAAATCTCCAAAGAGGTGCAAAAGCAAAGTCTGAGGGAAAGGCAGGAGACTGTTAACTTAGTAATATCACAGGATACAGTGGCTGAAGACTTTGATACTGTAAATAAGAAAGCAGCCTTAGAAATGGCCTAAACTGAAATAAAACCAACTTTGAATGAAAACAAAGTGTTTGCTGCCTCAGAGATTTGAAATTAACTTGGCTGCTGATTCAATAGATCAAAAATTGCATTGATCTAATGCCTCTGACTTTCCACTTATGTCCAAAAAAATGTAACTTGTACAGCTCAACTGGAAGATTGCTGTCTGAACAATGTTTTTTTTTTTCTTTTAATGGAAAATTTCAGCTCCATTTTTCCAGCAGTCCAAAACATCCTCTGCTTCCCACATTGTGAGATGACAACAATGCTCAGCTGTCTTTGGCCTGAGTTGTGGCGGCAGGCCAGAAAGTATCTCAAGTTGTGAAAAGTCTTAAATCAACACATTTTACCATTGAAGAGTGAGGAAAAACAGTTTCTAAACCATATGAAATATTCATGTCTAGCATCTTGTGAGATACCATCTGGTTAGATCAAACCAAAGTAGAGCTGATAGTGACAGAGAAACACTGGGTAGAAAGTGGGGTGCTGTGACTTGAAGATTCATTGTTTCATGCTCTACAAAAGAGCACTACAAAAGCAGCATCACTTCAGCAACAATTAACTTTTCCAACAACAACAACAACAAAAATCTGAAATGAAAGTGTTGATCTTTTGGGTCTGTTACTAGGAAAATCATAATGTACTTCATATAATATCACACTTCTCATAAGGGCATTGACAATTAAATTACAATTTAATATTTGCCTAAATATTAAAGTGTCTAAGAAAAAAAGCCAAACCCCAAAATCACCAAACAAGGACTTCTACAGACAGCAAGAAGAATAAACAAAGAACAAATCCTGCTGCAGACATTTTGATCTTCTTGCATTTTATATTTATATCCCCAGAAAGTGCTTTTATCCCTAAAAGCACTTGTTCATGGGACATAGCACTTGGGAGACCTGATCTTTTCTCCCGTCAGAGATACTTTTCTGATATATGACCTTGAGACAAATATTTTGCTTCTGTTATTGCTTCCCCTCCCACTTCCAGTCTCTTCCAAACAGCAGCAGGTTTGCTGTGCCTTATACAATGGGGCCTTCAGGTGCTAATGCAATGTAAATAGTGGCAGCACAGGTGCAGTTGTGAGTAGAATATGGCTTTGATTATTCAGTTACAAGGTCACCCTTGGGTAAAAGGATTGCTGCATAAAACATTGCTGAGCCATCAGTCTGTGGCTGCCTCCTGGTTATATAATAATGTTGTTTCAAATGCACTGGAAGTGATGAGGGGTTTCCCAAAATTGCCAAGTTTGTGGTGCAGTGGAACATCAGTGGTAAAACAGTCCCACACAGGTGAGTATGAACACAGACATGCTTACAGTGCTGGGGCTTTCCCCACCCTCTCCCTGTTGTTGGCCATTAACCCATTCCTTCTCTCAAGGTTAATTAAGCTTTGTGCCACTTTGGAGCATAAGGAACTATTGTACCCAGCTCCGGGGAGAGGGAAGATGAAGAAAGCAGAAATTAAATGGCTACCTTGGAGCATAGAGCCGGAATCAGGACCAGGGTGCTCTCCTTTCCCTCTCCGCATACCTTGTGATAAAACCAAAATGCTACCCCTTTAACAGCAGTGTCACTCACACAGTATGGGTTCTGCACAGGCTTTGAAAACAGGGAAGAGAGCATCAAACGTTCCAGCCCACTTAATTTGAAAGCTGCCTATAATAAACCTTTGGGAACATGTAAAACAGGCAGGGCAAATTACATAATTACACAAATATCACTGGATTTCTGGCATTTAGGAATAAAAGGCTTTGATCTGTTCGATTTAAAAGTGCCTAAAACATCCATACACTATGTTAAAATCTAACAGTAAGTGCTTTTCTTTTTGTACTTTCCAAAAGCTTAGCTAGAGACAATTTGGACACAGCAGGACAAAACTTTGCCTTAATAATATAAATATCTATGCACAAGTAATTTGACACAGTGTGCCATTGCAAAATATTTTATATTCAGTAAAATGACAGTTCTTATCTAGTTCTTATCCACAGAAACCCTTAAAGAAACAATCCAGTGTCCTTTAAAAGCCCCACTCAATTCCTCGCTTTCCCATCCATCTTATTTATAGCTCTGTCTTTGTAAAGCGCTCCAGGATCTACGAATAAGAAGTGCTCATAAAACCTCTGTGTGAGCTGGGATTTGAAATAAGCAGCACTTATGGATGTTATGCATATGAAGGGAAGACTTGAGTGCAGTGCTGCAGCATTCAAAATCAACCCCACATCAGTGTCCTCGTCAACGACTTTGCTTTAAACCAGCGCTCACTTGACATCTGTATAAATTCACCAAAATGCCTCTTACCCCTTCTCCCACTTATTTTCGACAGGCGTTTCACTGTGTCTATGAGCAGGGATCCTCCCTCCCTGTTTTCCCTCATTGCACAATTCGCTTTCCATGGGCCTCTTTGGCAGCTCCAGCCCTTTCGGAAAGCAGAGTTTATTCCTCCCCTCCTCTTTGAGCCTTGCATTGAGGAGGAGGTCTGTGGCAGGACTCGATGCAGCAGAATGTCAATGCCAGAAATGGCCTTTCTCATGGAAATCAGGTGCAGGAGCTTGGCATTGTCTGTGCAAGAATGAGAGACGTTGGTGGGTTGGTTTTTTTGCCCCCTCCCTTTCTGGAAGATTATATTTGAACTGATGAGCTCTGGCTCTCTCATGCCTTGTGGGTGCCAGATCTTTCCTCAGGACTGATTTCTCCATCTCCTCCCTCACCTACATTGTTGTGCCATCTCCTTTCATCACGTCCAATTAGTCATTATGGGCTTATCTTGGCTTTTTTTAAGATTTCATGGATAAAAATGCCAAAGAAGTGTATTTGGTTTGAATTTACTCATGCTGAGGACTGTATTTATGTCCCCAACTAACACTGATTACATCACCTGACCCCCGGGAGAAAAGAAAGGACTCTCCTCGCTAAACTGGGGAGCAACAGGAGATGTGCAGAAAGGAAATGACTTCCCTGCAGACACACTGAGTTCATACTGATATATTCCTGCTGGCTCATTTATTTATGCCCTTCCTTAGAGTTTGCTTTTCAAAGTATTCCTCCTGATTTGACTCAACAGAGTTTTTGTGGGGATTGGTAACACGGACACCACACTTTTTCAGCGTTACAAATATGAAGGTCCAAGTCCTGGTGTCTTGATACACAGTTTATCCTGGCTGACAGTCACATCCAGCCCAGATGGTTCTCTGGTACCTTAGAATAAGGTCACTCCTGGCTGCTCCTGACTGGCCAAACTCATCCCCTTCACAGCCCTGTGAGCTGGCCACAGTCAGACTCATGGCTTGGAGACTGGAATTAAAGGAACCCATGAAAAAGGAAATTCCAGCAGAGCTGGCACCTACCAGAACCACTGTGCAAAGCCAGCAGATCCACACATGGCCTGCCGATGCAGGCTGGTGTCACCCTCACCACCCACCATGCAAGAGTTGCCTTCCACCCAAACACTCCTTCTCTGAATAGCATCCAGTTGCAGCATTTTCACAGAATCACAGAATATTCTGAGTTGGAAGGGACCCACAAGGATCATTGAGTCCAGCTCTTCAGTGAATGGCCTGCACAGGTATCAAACCCACAACCATGGCATTATCAGTCAGTAACACAACACTAAATCTACTTGGGCTGATAAGAAATAAACTATGTCACAAAGTCAGTGATAGCTAAAAATGTCTCTTTAAAATTATTTCCTTATTAAATCTCTACCTTCAAATGAACAAGACACAAACCATGCATGAATTCACACTGCAGATCCTGGTCTTGCTGTGATAGGATTTGAACTGGTTTGTTAATACTCTGGAATAAAGGTATGGTGCATTTCAAAGGCAGGAAAACTGTATCCATGCCCTTTTATCCACCTTCAGGAAAGGTTTGCTGAACATAGCTTGCATTTTTGACGAATATTGGATTGTATTTCTGAATTAATATTTTGATTAAAATCGTTTGAAATTTGTCACAGCTCCAAAAATGACAGCAAGTGGCACACATAAAGTATTCAGTGTGTTCTGCATGTCGGGCAGCTGAAAGACAGTGTAATTGCTAATTGATAGTGTATTTAAATACCATGCCTGCATACTTATCTTGACATAAAGCCTGAAATATGTAACATGCACACACCTTTCATGAAACAAAGTACAAACCCTGAGTCAAACACGCTGACCTTACACATGTTGCAAGCTGCATGTGCTCGCAGCTGACAAGTGTTTGAAGCAAAGCATTTACACATAAAACATTTATGCACACATTGTGCACTGAGGCATTGAAATATGCAGCCTTCCATATGCTATACATATTACATATATGATATCTATGCCAAGTATTTTGGGAAAAGAAAAAGCAATTACCCATATGCTCTCTAAACAATAGGATCGTGCTGTAAGTTGTGGGACTGGAAAAGCAGCTTGATCCTCAGGGAATATTTAAGTGTCATGGGATATGGAAGAACACTAGAGATGGAAAGGAGCAGGCAAACTGTGACGGCACAAGCTGAGCTTGTGCAAATGTGTGCATAGAAAAGGCAGTATTTAAATTCACAGAACAGAACAGGATAGAATCAAAGAGAACATCCTGAGCTGGAAATGACCACTTCCAGTGGAAGGATCATTGAGCCCAACTCCTGGCCCTGCACAGCATGATCACCAAGAATCATACCATGTGCCTGAGAGTATTGTCCAAACTCTTCTTGAACTCTGTCAGGCTGGTGCTATGACTGCTTCCTTGGGGACCCTGTTCCAGTGCCCAAACACCTCCTGGGGGAAGAACCTTTCCTGATATCCAACCTAAACCTTCACTGACACAGCATCAGGTCATTCCTTTGGGACCTGTGACTGGTCACCAGAGAGGAGAGATTGATGCTACTCCTTGTGAAGAAGCTGCAGACCACAATAAGGTCTCCTTTCAGTTTCCTCCAGGCTGAACAGAGCAAGTGACCTTGGCCACACCTCATATGGCTTCCCCTCCAGACCCTTCACCACCCTTATGGCTCTTCTTTGGACACTCTATAACGGCTTAATGTCTTTATATTGTGGTGCCCACAACTGCCCCCCCGAGTCGAGGGGAGGCCCCCAGTGCAGAGCAGAGTGGGACAATCCCCTTGCTTGGCTGGCAATGCTGCCCCAGATGCCCCAGGACAAGGATGTCCCTCCTGGCTGCCAGGGCACTCATGTTCAACTTGCCATAAGCCAGGATCCCAACATTGCCTCTCTCCTGATAGAGAGGATGGAAGGACTGACTCCATGAAGGCCTTTGCGCACGTGCTCGCACATCTCACACTCCCAAGGCACACCCAGAGGCATACCAGACTGCCCTGGCATTCAAACCCTATAGCCGACAGCAGCTCTGCCCCAGGGTTTGCTAAAAACAATCACCAAGGGCCTTGTTGTGTACTGTCACAGAATCCTGCTTGTGCAATGGGCTGCCATGGGGGGAAAGAAGGAATATACTATATATACACACATGTATATATGCACACACACACACACACATACACACATCTATAACAGAAATACACATAATATCAATACTATATATTTATTATCGGCTCTGCTCCCTGAGGGTGACTCCGGGGGGCGGGGCGAGCCCGCCCCCGCCGCGCGCTCATTGGCGGGGGGGCTGGAGGCACCGCCCCCTCCCGCCGGCAGCGCGTGCGCGCGCGCGCGGGGTTGGAGGGCGGGGCCGGGAGAGGGCGGGGATTGGTTGCCATGGCGGTGACGTCAGAGGGTGCCGGGGACGAGCGGCGGAGACACGGAAAGGTCAAACTGGAGGCGAGGGCAGCGAGCGCGGTGGGGCCGCGGCGGCGGCACGGGCGGCACGGGCGGCACGGCTGCTCCGGGAGGCTCCGCGGCACGCACCGGCCGGGCGGGGCAGCTCCTTGGTTCCCGCCGCCTCCCCGCGCAGGTACGGGAGGAGCGGCGCTCCGGGGCCGGGCTTGGGTTGGGGGACAGGCGGCGAGGAGGGGGTCGGGGCCGGGTTGGGGAGCGCCTGTGGAGGACCTCGTGTGAGGGGTCGCGGCCGGCCATTCCCGGCGGTGGGGGAGCTGGGAGGGGGCTCCCTGCGCTGTGCGGGGTGGGACGGGAGCCCTGCACCTTCCCGGTGCCCCCTCCCCACCCCCCGTGCCGGGGGTCCTTTTCCCTGCGGTTGTGACCCCGGCACTGTGACCCCCATGACCCTTGAACAGAAGTTGGGCTTTTTTTTTTTTTTTCTCTGTGGGCCTCAGGGAGTTCTGTCCCCTGCCCGGCCCCCAGCTTTGCATAACTTGACTCCCAGTTGACTGTCCCTTCCTCCCTGCACTTCGCCCTTGCCCGGTGGTCTGTGGCGTGAGGGAGTAAAACTATTCAAGGACTGGGTTTTGTTTCTCTAGGGAAAGAGCTGGGTCACAAATGAGGCAGGCTACCTAATAATATATATGTATATTCCTTTTTTCCCCCCACAGCAGCCCGTTGCACAAGCAGGATTCTGTGACAGTACAGAACAAGGCCCTTGGGTGTGATTTTTTAGCAAACCCTGGAGCAGAGCTGCTATTAGCATGTAGAGTTTGAATGCCACAAGCAGTCTGTTGTCTCTTCCTGCTGAAAGAATAATTTAGAGGAGCAGCAGTGACTCATTAATAGAAAGTATTAGTTGCAGGAAGGCAAAACCAGGTGAAGTTTCTTACTTTACCACGGACTTACTCTGTGACCTTGGATCGGTCTTTTCTGCACCCATCAGTCCTCTGTTTGCTTATGAATCGGGAGTAGCGGTGCTTTCCAAAAATGTCCTGTGGATAAACATACCGATGACTGTGAAATGCTTATCTGCTGTAGTAATAATGGGTAGATAGTGGTGGTATTTCTATTATAGAAGCAGAGAGGCTCTAGCCAGGATGTGAGCTGTAGTAGCCACACTTTGATGGAAATAGGAGCTTGCTTGAAAAGACATTTAATAACCTGTGATATTGCATGATTTGCACTGTGGTCATCTTGCATTTCATATTTTGATGTAGTGTGTGCTTTCAAAGAGCTGCCATTCCACACTGCAAATACTTTATGGATTTTTTTTTTCCCCCCCTTCTGTTAGCCTAGAACAAAGCTGGTGTGGTATCCTCTTCTACTGCTAATGAAACCTTGTGAATTTCTAATGTGGCAGATGATCCCCGATAGTTGAAATCTCTGAGCTACGTGGTGTTTTTGCAAGGAAATACTAAAGGGAGTGACAAATTGTTCATTATACCTGTAATGAAAGGCAAACTTAGTTTTAGGAGCGGTATTTTTCCCCTCACCTTATAGGATGCTCTCTATGTAAAATCAGAATACTTTAAAGGATTTCATAGGCAAAAACCTAAATACAGGAGTTCTGAAGCTGAAGGAGTTGACTGTTGTGGTTCACACACTGCTCTGAAGTGCAGCCACTGCAATAACAGATGGAAGCAGCCAAGCACAGAGCTGGGAGCTGCTGCTGCAAATCCTGACCTGAGAGAAATAAGTTTTCCCTCTTTACAGTTTTGCTTTATACTAACTTGTGTAGCTTGATTACTCATCTTTTTTTCTAATTTTTTAAAATATATTGTAGAAGGATACACCAGGAAGAAGCACTGTTTGCCTCATATCTTGGGGATTTTCTGAAAATAATTTGATCTATAGTTTCTCACTTACCTATTCAATTTAATGTGAAACTTCCATAATCAGATTAACGTTAAATAGGAAAGCTTTTGTGTTGAGGAGGAGGTAAGCACAACCCAGTTGGGTTTGGGTTTTGTGTTTTGTTTTGTTTTGTTTTTTTTTAATGAACCTGAAAGCTGCTCTGGTAGAATGGCAATTCATTGTTAATTCATAATATGTAGGTGCCCTGGAAAAATCAAATACCCAGTTTCATAGCTACCCTTAGGCATCTTTAATTTATGCAAGCAGGGCTCACTGAGTAACTACTATAAGTCTCATTGACCTTAGTAGGTTTGCAGAGGTCATATTTTCAAGTGGGTAAGTTGTGCTTGAACTATTTTCTCAGTAAGTATTAGGCGCATGTATTTGTGTACACAATTACATGTTTTTTCCAGTTCTCCATTAAATTTCTGTTTTTTCTTTAGATTCTTGCTCATCTTAAAGAAAGCTCTCGTTAGGAAGAAACATTGGTTTTTGAAAACAAGTTCCTTTTCAAGATGTGGCTGTAGCAGAGCAGACTGCAAGGTTTTACAAACAGCCAGAAAGGCCAGTGTTGGTTTCAGAGAAACTTGGCCAGCGCAAGCCGAATGTACACGAGTGACATCAGCATTTTCCTGAGCCATTTATGCTGTTCACTTGTGCTGGTTCCCAGCAGTGCCTTGTGTCTTATGTAAGCCTACACTGTACATCCTGTCCGGCTGTTCTCATGCATGATAATTCACTGGCGTTATCTTACGGGAGGGTTTGAGAGCTGCTGCTTGTCTCAAATGTCTGCATGCAAGTTTCCTATGAGCCAGGAGCACAACAGTGTCCTAGGAGACATCTGAGGAATAACTTGGAGTGAGACACAGCTTGTCCCCTGCTCCTTTTGGTAATGGAGCTGTAACCACTGTGAAGTCATGTGGCTGTGACAGAGATTTTAGGGGACTGAAGCCTTGATCTGTATCATATGTAGATGGGCCACTAATGCAGTTTTGATGGCTGGTGATAAAACAGCCATAAAACTCAAAGGACTTAAGTTTCCCTCGATAATATTAAGACTGGAAAATAAAGGCTTTTATTATGTTGTCACTGCACACTGTTACAAGGTGTTTGGGAGGAATTAATTGTGTCTTCAGATACTGATCCTTCAAACTTGTCCTTGCAGTTAGCATTTAGTCATGCGTAATGAAAGTACTGCCACTTGATGAGTGAAATTGAAACAAACCCTCCATTATAAGCTCTCAAACCCAAACATTCCTTCTGCTTTTCTTTTCAGCTAAATCTAGCTGAAGCTTGCTGGCATAAAATCCTTCAGTAACTCAATGCACATAATCTAGTTCTAAGTAAATGGACCACCTTCTTTAAATAGTGTCTGATGTTTCATACTTCAGTCTCTTTTGTTAGTGCTGTAGCAGTGTGAGGGAGCCAAATTCCTGATTACCTGTCTTGGTGAACATGGCTGTCCTTGTGTGACTCCTTGGCTTGTTCAGAACAGCTGGAAAGTTTCCTTAGGAGCTCTGATCTGGCACAGCTGTGTACAGGACTGTGAGATTTATAGCTCTGCAAGGGAACCACCTACAGAGGGAAGAAGGGTTGACATGGAGAAGTGCACCTGGAGAGGAGTGCTGATGTTCCTTGTGGAAGTAACCAGGTCTGTCCTGTGACTTTCCTGAGTTTTCTGCTTCATACTGCACGAAACAGTTTTTCATTGTAGTGGAGAAATGAGGAATGCAGGACTTGACAAGGGGACTGATTATCTGAAAAGGAACAGGTGCAGTCCTTAGACTCTGAAAAGCTAAACAGATGCCTTTAAGTGAGCTGTTCTTAGGAAGTTTAAGGACACTTATTGCCAAAACATATAAGAGAAACTTAAATTTTTGTTTTGAGAAGGAACTTGAATTATCACTACTACTTTTATTGACCAAAGGTAGGGATGCATGGGCTTTTCCTAGTGCTTTTGTTATTTATGGAGGACATGCAAATCTGTTTTGAAACCACGTACGGGAGAATAGGGAGCAAGGAAGTTGTGTGCATTTTAGAGACCTGTAGCAGCTATAAGAATAAGCATTGTAAAAAAAAAAAAAAAAACAAAAAAAAACAAACCAAAAACGAACAAACTCCCCCCAAAAAAATCCCAAACATCAAAAGCTCCTTCATTTAGCACATTCAAGATTCTGTTAATTATATTTTATTGCATTACAAATATTTATATGAATATAAAAGTTCCCATATATGTTATCATGAATCAATAGCTTTTTTAGTAGATGTGGGCAAATAAAATGTAGTCTGCATGCTTAAATCGCTAAAATATTTATAAGAAAGCTGGCTCTTGGAAAAAGTTTCCCACAGGATGCAGTGGGTGTCAGGTCTAAAGGTCAGCAGCAGACACAGTAAAGCAAAGGCTCTTCAGCATTTATTTTTCTCTAAATTTTTCAAACAAACCTTGTGTAAAGAAGCATAGAATCTTTCTTACTTCCTAAATTCCAATTGCTAACAGGCATTTGCAGGTTCATTCATACTTAAGCTGTTTGTTGCAAACTTTTTTTTCTTAAAGAGAGGCGAAAAAAAAAACCCCTCCATGCAGTTAATACATTCATGAACTCTTAGCACGGAAGTTCTTGGTGTAAATCATAAAAGCCAGATGGAGTTTTAAGGGACTGTCATGTACAACTTGGGGAATGAACATTCCTGATACTAATAAAAGGGCCAGATTGGAGCTACATAATTAATCCCAGCGTCCTTTTCAATGCATGATAAGATTTGGCTACAACAGCCGTGGAGTTAATGGAGACAACTGTCACATCCTGTGAAGCAGTGGATTGTTTGCCTAAAATAAAAATACCTGTGTGCTTACTCTGGTATGTATCTCCAGGTGGTTAGTACTCAAATTGCAGTTCAAATCAGGAGAAAAAAGAGTGTGAGTAGTAACTGAGTTTTTCTTGAATCTATTTTCTGTGTTAAGTATGTATGTAAATATATTTATACATATATTCAATATGTATAATTTTTCTGCATACATATTTTATATATATAAATGTTTTTAAAGCAGACAATAAGTATGTAGGGCTTTTTCAGGTGTTACACGGCAAAACCTTTTCTAAATAGGAGTTGATTTGAAATGTAAGGCCTGGGAATCCCCAGGAAACAATCATACAATGAAGTTTATTCCCTCTATGTACCAGTGTCCTGAAGCAAGTGTGCAGAAAAGTGCTAAAAAAGCATATGAGATGGCACAAAGTCTGTGTCAGAGACAGACAGGAGGAGGAGTGGGCAGATGGCAGTCAGTACAAAACACGTGAATAATCAGATTGAGAACAAGCTGAATAGACTGTCAGTATGCTGGTTGCATGCTGCTGCGTTTTGGGTTTGGTGAATGTGCTGGGGATTTTTTCTGTTTTGATCAGTGTTTGATACTCCAGAGAGGTAAATCTTCAAATTAGAAGCATATATAAGGGTGAAGGCATGCCTACCATTGTCAGGGGAACTTCTGGGATGAGGGAAAGGTCAGTGCTTTCAGAACTATCACGACTGGAAAACATTAGAAAAAAATCTGTTCAGTTTATTATAGACTTCATCTGCAAGTTTATTCAGATCTATCTTTGGTGTGCATGACGTGGAATAATGTTAAAATGATCCAAAATCTTAGTGCCTGAACCTGTGTGATGATAGACTTACTTCTTTCTCTGAAAAGGTCTGGAAGGTAGTAAGACTTACTTGTGATAAATTGTTTACATAACTTAGTTTGTCTAATTTATTGGAAAACTCCTTGGGTATCTGTCTGGCCTGACTGTTCATTGCCTGGCTCAGTGGTCTTTTCCACATTGTTGGTTGGATGCACTCCTGGAGTGTGGAATGGAAAGAAGAGCAAAGGGATGGCTGCACTGGTGAATGATTGATCCCATAACCCCTAGTACAATGCTAAGGATTATAGAGAAAAATAAATCCAAAAATGGAACAAAAAACCCCCTCCTGCCCTACCAATTCTTACTTGAAAAAGGTTATAATATCAATTTATAACAGCAATAAGGTATACACATGGAAGAGAGTGTATTGAGATGCAGTTGATCTGTAGCAACTTGGTCTTGTTTATATTTGTTTCAAAATATTCCTGCTTTTTTCTTTTTCAGCGAGTTCCATAGGCTAAAACGGTAGTGAACTGGTCCAAATGGAGAATGTCCTACTTCCAAGAAAGAGGCTTTGCTTTGTCTGAGATGGCATCTGAATGAAAGGAGCAGCACACACCTTGGCAGTTTAAAATTTATTTAGAACAGATAATTTTGCATGTCTCAAGTTATCCTTTAGTAATACCAGTTTGCTCCTTGTACACTGTATTAGCATGCCTCAGTCTGAACAACAGCAGTAAAGAGTTTAACAGGACAACAAGGTAGAGCAAATTTGGTCTATATTTCTGCAGAAGTGAAGGTTAGAAAGATAAAGGGAAAGAGATTAAAATATTCACAAGAAGTGCCCTAGATAAGACTGTTTCATGTCTGAGGGTGTGATGAATCCTGTGGGAATGAGAAAGCTAAAAGGCCGTTTAATTCCGATGTCGCACACTGAATCAACATGTTAGATATCAAAGTGGTATTAGTGAAATTTGTAAGAACATGGGCATTTTATGTAAAGAATAAAGAAATAAAAGAAGTTCATCCAAACCAAATCTTTTGCTGTATCCGAGCTATGCGGAGAATGAATGTTGGAGGCTTAACGTGAGTATAATAAATCAAACTGCCAGCTGAGCCTCAGAGGGCTTTATTCATGCATTTCATTGTTCTCTCTGCAGATACAGCAGGGCTCAGCCAAACGCAGGGTTGTCATTCTGCAGATGTTCAGAGTGTTTCCCAGTGTTCTGAAGACTGAGCTGGCGTCTGCCTTATCCAAACTGCTCAGTTCACCTCTCGGAGTGGCCGTGCTCTGACTCTCATGGGCACTTTTACATACAGGAATCAGAGCGTGAGTTCGCAGTTTGGGGTGAGTGGGGAGCTATGTTGTGTACTGTTGGTCACTCCCAGGAAAGGCTCACATTTGTACCTTCTGGAAAGTACTTTTTGGCAGCAGAGGATGCCCTGCTGACCCTCTGCAGCTTGGCAGAAAATATTTCTCAGTGCATGAGCTTCCAAAACATCTCTCCCAGGGTACAGACTGCTTGGGACTGCTGGCACAGAGCAGGTTTTTTAACCTTCACCAAACTGTCTCCTTTCCCCATATCCTCAATACCAGGCAAACAGAATAGTAAAACAGGAAGCAGACTTGTTTTATAAGATAGAAATGGGAAACAAAAGGGTAGAAGCAGAACAGATGCAAAGTTGTGTTCTGGTTTAACACATGATGACACATCTGGCTGTTCATACCCAGAGTTCTAAAGCAGCTCTCTGCTGTTGGGCCTGGAGAGTCACTACTCATAGCAATAGTCTCTCATTAGTGTTAGCTTTAAGTATTTAAAGTTAAAATTGCTAAGTTTTCCATCACATCTTCGTTTCTTTTACCTCATCCTCACTGGGGCTCTGACTGAAGATGGGCACCTTTGTGTTGAAAGAGTGTTGCTTTTTCATTCTATCCATATTCATTTTTCTGGTTGACTGGTCCATATTTGATATGCATCAGTATTGTAATGAACATGCTTGCAGCATGCTCATATGATTAGTGCAGTGTGTTTTGTTAACTCAATGTTTCCTGAGAGTATCTTGAGCATTTTATAGAGACCTCATGGGACATATTTTTAGTCCTGCTGATAAACTTTAACTAAATGATCTGATTGTATGCAGATCATGCTTGTAAGTAAATATTCTTTCTCATCTTCTCCTTAGTCTGCTGCTTTTGGAGTTTTGCTTAAGTTATTGTTCAGTAAACTTAACCAGTAAAACTTTAACCTAAGAGCAATCAGTATTGCACTCACTTCTAGAAGGATAAGTAAACACATTTTTTCCTATCAAATTAGGTTAAGATACAAAATACTACAGCTAACTAATTTCTAATATTAGTTTGACAGCTGTATACTTTATCCCAGTACAACAAAGGCAGTGTTCAGGAATGTTTTTCTTGGTGGTGGTTCTGTGAGCATGACCCTTGGATCTCGCTGTAGGTCAAGGACAAGTTTCACACAGCCCGTTGCAGTGGGATAACTAAGCTGTCTGCTGACAGGATCAGGTACTTTCAGGTCACTGGAGCACTGGGAATGTTCTGGTATCAGGGAAGCCAGTTTTTCTGCAACCTGCCCCTCATCTGTTCTGAATATATCAAGGGAGTATTTCAAGGAAATGCTAAGGAAGGTAAAGGTGACTTCTAGGGCTTTATGAAGATTGGTGTATATATCTCTAGCTGAACACAACTTCCAGTGTTCAAACTTGACTCAGGTGTGCTGCAAGACGGATTCTTAAACAAGGAAGTCTGTGATACTTGCTTAAACTATTCATCTGTCTATTTTGACTCTTCCTTTCTTTGGATTCTTTTTTCAATTACTCTAACTGAAAAGAGTTGTCACATCTGATCCAATGCTTTTGATATTATTAATTGCAAAATAAATGTAGTAGTTATGCTACAGATATTATGTGATTAGGCATGATTATTTGGTCTTGCATTCTTCATTTGATTTCAGCTTGCATGATTGCTTTGAGTTCAGAAACCTAATTAAAATTTTATTATGAGTTTTTTGAATATAGTGGCTGAATGACTTGTCTAGATAAACACACTAGTTAGATCAGGATCTGCTAAGGTGATGGTTCACTCAAGAGTCAGGTTATGCTAAATATTAACCAGAAGTGGTAAAATCTCATCAAAGTCTAATGAATCTGTGTACTTAAATATTCCTTGGTTCTAACAAACTGATAGAAACTGTGCTTCTGTATGTTAATGTGAAGTTGCATATTGCAAGATCAGGGAGAGGTTTGGTGTATTTGTTGCTCTTTCTTACACAACAAAAACTTCAGTGTGAAGTTCCTTGTTGTAGTTAATGATACCTGACTTCTTGCTTTTATAGAAATTAAGACACAAGACCTTTATTTACACAGCTTGAATTGCTGTAATGTGTAATACTACTTCTAAATTTCTTCTGAGAGTACCAGACATCCTAGTAAAACCAAACCTCTGCTGCAATTTTCAAAGACTGTTAATCATTAATTTATTTTTTGGGGGGCAGAAGGGTTAATGTTTTCTTAAGTTGCCTCATTTAAATGAGGTGGTGACTACTAGTTTTCTGTCATTTTACTGGTATGTTACAAATCTATTTTTTCATAGTTTAGACAGTTTATAATCTGCTGGTAACTTGAACTATGTGGCTGTTTGCTTCAGTCATTTCTTCCCCCTCTGTAGAATTATTTTAGCTGTCTGGTTTATCTTTGCACAGATGAGGCTTGCAGATCGTTGGGAGACTGAAGCACTGTGGTGTACAGGCTATTGCTAACTCTATGATATTTCCTGTCTTTTAAGCTACTGGTTTAAGTTGTAAAATATAATTAGTTCGAGGTGTTGTACTTTTAAGTAGTATTGTAGTTAAATTGGTCTTTGCAAGATTAAATATTAGATTTCACTTGCGTACAGAGCTTGACAAATATTGCCAACTATGATACTCTGTTTCTTGCATTTAAGTGGAGCCTAAGGCAGCTGACTGTGGCTTTGTGCAAGGGTGGTGAGTTTTGGTACTTGAGTTTATTGTATACAAATGACTGGAAGCCTGTGTTTGCAGCATTTCCTTAAGTGTACCTTTGTTGGTCCCATTGTACAAGTTTAATTTTTGCAGAACATACTTGTTCTAGAAATGCTATTCCTGATGCTTTTTACTCTAGGACCAGTTACATTTGAATTCTTCACATTGAAATAAGATTACAAACTGCACATGAAATTGATTTTTTTTTTTAATTGAATTGATTCCTTAGAGTAATTTCTTGGATGTTTTTACAGTATTTCTGTTGAGCTAATATGATGTTCATTGACCTCTGCTTGAGCTGCTACAGTTACAGAATCACAGAAGGGTTTGAGTTGGAATGGACCTTAAAGATCATCTTGTTCTAACCTCCTTGCCATGAGCAGTGACATCTTCCACTAGACCAGGTTGCTCAAAGCCCCATCCAGCCTGACTTTGAGCCTCCTTGACTGAGAATTTGCAGTTGGTCACTCAGATAAAGACTAGGAGCAGTAGGTGTCTCTAAAAATTGCTTTCAGTAACTTGTCCCGCACCTGCAGGTAAACACCATGGAAGAGGCTGTGGAAAACAACTGATTAGGGTTTGGTCAGTGTCCAAACACCTTGGGAGTTTTCTTCAGTTACCTGTTCTTGTTTGTTTGGCTTTTTAAAAAGCAGTTGAAGCAAATGGTAACTGTTGTGGAAAGCTGAGTGAACTTTTTAGCTCTTTCAGCAGGTGAAGTAAGTCTTAAGGACTGCAGCATCCTTGCACTTCAAACCTCTTGGGGACCATCAGCTGGTTCATGAACTGAGTGTGGCAGGATTCCTATGAAGAGCCATATGTTTTCTTATTTTTCTGTTTTTGTAAACACATTTTTCTAGGCAAAAGTGGTGCAATGAGGCGGGCAGCTTTAATTTTTTTTCTCTTTTTTTTTTTGGTTGATGCCTAACTTTAATGAGCTTTTATTTTGGGCTCTTATATATAACATAAAATCTGTAGTGTAGAAACTCCACATTTAATGACATTTTTGTGTGGGAGCTCTACTCTTGGGCTTGGCTTGCATCACTCATGCAAATTCTGCAGAGCTGTATCCTTGACCTAATGAAGTAACTGATACTCATGTGTCAGCCACACATGTGTCATTTCCAGTCACTGAAGGAGGGTGGAACCACATCCTTGGGTAGAGGTTTTCACAGATATTTTTTGGGAATATTAGTATTCAGAAATGTGTTGTACCAGCAAGGTCTTCAGGGGAATTTTTGCTTGAGGTGCTTTAAATGCTTCTGACTACTCAGAAAGGATTTTGTTTATTCTTACGTTCTTTTAGTTTGCCTTGGCCTCCCCAAGGGCTGGGTGCTTTTGGGACTAACCTGCACTGTACCAGGTACTGGCAAGTGGAGCACTGGGAACACAAAACAGACTTGGAACTCCTTCCAGCATTTGGGAAAAGTGATTGCTGTGGGATTGCTCAGCTGATTTCCATGGAGGTGGAGTCTGCTGACTGTTTGGCACAGAAGCCTGTGGGAAGAGCTCCATGTTAACGTGCAGCATTAACAAAAGAGGCTGAAGGACAGTGTTCAGACTTGCAGTGAGGGTGAACTTCAATGCAGAGAGTAAAAAGCAACTTGATGTTCCTCTGATGATTTCCCCCCCCCCCCCACACCTCCCAATGTCAGGTTCCTCTTGCAAGGCAGGGAAGTATTGAAGCTGCATCTAAATGGTTGCAAAGTTAATATTACCTTTAAGGAAGCATGCCTTGCCAAATTAATTTTTTATTGTTTACTCTGTCTCTTGAGATCTACGTCTTGCTCACATTACTGTTCCCCACTCAAAAGGTTGATGCCAGAGGTCTTAAGTATTTCTGTCTTTTTAGGGGGCAGGGGAAGGGAAAGTTCTGTTGTGGTTAAACAATTCACCTACCTTGGTTTAGCACTATATTGCCACCAAAACAGGCAGTCCTGGCCTATGTGGTACCTTCCTGTCAGTGCTGAGGATTGAACTGCTCTCCAGTGATTGAGATCATCTGTCTGCTGTGGCAGAAAACTCATCTTTTTTTCTCTCTTTTTTTTCCCAGGTTTAGTTTGCAGATAATACAGTGGTTGTCCAAGTAACTTGCATCATGAAGTCCAAAAATTCCTGCAGCAGTAGAGGAAGCAGGAATCCCTCAGCTGGAAGACAGAGAACACAACTACCCTTCTGCCACAATGCTTTTACCATGTTCAGTTTAAACCATCCTGAAAGTATACCAGTAGTCAGACTCTGTGGTGTGAGTATTCTTTTCATGTCTTTGAAACAGTCATTGTGCAACAGCCTCCCTCATTAAGATAATTATAAAGCTATATTGAGTTGCATTAAATGATGTTGTGCAGTTGTTTTCTGTTTGAGGTACGACACGGAATTCAGCTGCATGTAGTTGTTGTGTTCATGTATTACTCTGTATTTTGCAGAGCTAATAAAAATTGCTTCAAGATTAACTTGAGAACAACTGTGTGTTGTTGTCTCCAGAATGCCTGTTACTGTAGGCTGGGTACTGGGATTCTTTGTTGCTGATCCTGCTGAACATGCAAGTGATGTTTTGGGAGAAACAGAGTTGAAGCATGTGCTTCTAGACTTCATTGATGGGTTTGGTTTAAGGGTATTTGGACCTTAGGCAGGATTAGTGCCTATTTTGAAGTGAGATCCCCTGGAATATGTGTAGTTTAAATATTGTCTTCAGCGCAAACTGTTAGGTTTTGCAGATCTCCTCCCACTGCAGTACACTACCCACTAATGTGGGCAGAGAGCTGGGGTTTGTTTATTTTAGAGGAATACTTCAGTTAGTTAACCAAAAGACTTCAGTTAGTTAACCAAAAGGTGTGAAAAGCATCAGTCAACGCAAGGAAGAAAGTTCATTTTAGCTACTAATCTTGATAAAATTGAGTTGCTCTCATTGTTGGTTTGGAACTTGGTGACAGTGTGGGAGTTCCAGGTTTGCTGGATCAGAAGTACCCAAACCCCAGGGTTTTAATGTCAGGTAATGATCTGGGTTTCCCCTTCACCAGGCTGTTTTGACTCTTGCATTTAATTGTTGCTTAAACTGCATTGTTGTGGGAGTGAGTTGTAGGAACCAGTCCTTCTACGTTACTTCTGAACTATCTGTTTACTGTAAATGGTTTAATTTTGATTATTACTGAAGCCCTGCACTTGTGACTGAAAAACAGTTTGGGTCATACTGTCCATCTTCAGTGTTTAGTTTATGATGGTTTGAAAAGCTTATTCAGTACTGGGAGAAAACAAAAATGAGATTTGCTGGGAAAAAAATAGACACTGAAAATCAGTAGTCAATCCTTAAATGTTAGGCATCCCTGAGTACTGCTTCACAGTAACATTTTAAAGTTTTCATGTTCAAAATAGTGTATTGTAGGAAACATTCTGCTACCTTTTTCAAATTTGAGGGAGTTCCTGCATACAAGCTAGTAAAAATATCTTTTGTATTGCTTGTTCTTCAATATACTGGCATAAAATTCTAATCTTGAAGAGTTCTTTTTCTGGAAGAACACTGAGTCATCTACAGAGGTGACCATTGGATAGTGTTTGGCAGCATATTTAAATACAGTAGGCTTAGGTATGCAACTTCTCTTCCCTGTAATTTATTTTTTTAAATATTTGGCATCAACTCATTAAAATAGTTTTAACATCAAATATTTGTGATTTCAGAACTGTTGGGCCTGCTGGCAGTGGAATCTGTTGATAACACCTGGTTATTTATAGAAAAGACTGTACTGATGTAATCTGTGGATAGTTCTATATCCAATATTGACTTCACTATGTCTGAGAACAATTATATAAACAAGGCTCTAGTTGCTGGAAGCATATCACAGGAATTAATGAGGTTATGGAGCTGCAGGTATAATGGTCAGAAGAAACTTCTGGGGGTCTCTCATTCAAAGCAGGGGTAGAACTAGCACTGGGTGGGATAAGTCATGGCTTTGACCCCTGAAGCCATGAAAACCCCCAAGAACAGCAAATCCACAACCTCTCTGTGAAACCTGTGCCTGGGCTTCACCACCCTCCGAATGAAAAAGATAGTCTTTGTGTCCAACCTGAATCTTCTATGCTGCCTTTTGTGGCCATTGCTCTTCCTTGCCCTGTCTGCCAGGGCTCAGAGTGTGTCTACACTGTCTTTACAGCTCCCATCTTGGTGTAGCTGTAGACAGCTCTCAGATGGTCCCAGCCTTGTCTGTGCCAGAGAGAACAGGCCCCTCTGCCTCTCCCTATGGATGATACCCCTGAGGCCCTTGACCAGCTGGGTAGCCTATGGCTGGACCCTCCTTGGTTCCTGAGTCTCCTGCTGAAGTGGGTCCCCACCTGGGCACCAGGTGTGTGCAGAGTGGCTTTGCCAGTATCTGGCCAGGCAGGGATCACCCCCTTCCTGCTGGCTCCTGTTCCCTCTGGTGTCTGCCCCAGCACCTGGGCCCTGTCCCACAGGGCTGGTGCTGTGCCAGCCCTCCCCAGCTTGTACAGGGGCATGGGGCTCTTCTGCCCTGGGGGCACAGCTTTACTTTCCTGCCCTGAGCCTGATGAGGTTTGTTTTGGCCCCATCCTCGGGCTTATCCTGGTTGGTTTATGTTTGTGGAAGTGCTGCCATTCCCTCTGTGAGCCCTCTTTTCCCTGCCCCCCTTCTCTTTTCGATCCCCTTGCCAGTTTGCTGAGGGTGCACTCTGCCCCGTCTTCTGGGTGCTGATGAGTGTTTGGAGCCCTGGGATGGCCCCTGGAGTCCTCTCTGGCCAAGTTGCAGCTGTGTGATCCAGAGATCTGGCTTGTTTTCCAGGCCAGCTTTCCTTCTGTTCATGGAGCTTGGGGCTCTTTGGCTCCCAGGTAAGACTGCGGTGGGAGATCTGTCCTGAAGTCGGAGAATGTTCTCTTGGCTATTCATCTTTCATCAGAGCCCCCCAGCAGTTGGGTACACTCTGCCCTTGATAAATATTTGTTAACTCCTTAAGATCATCAAAACTAATCTCATCAGCATTTGTTCCATGTTCCTTCCAGAAGCTGATGGGACTCTATACTTTTGAGTTCTCAGGCCCAACTACAGTGGGAACCTCCTGTGAATGCCATGACACTTAAGTAGGTGACAACACTCACAGGCACATGGTGTGATTCATGGGGTGTCCTGTGCAGGGCCAGGAGCTGAACCTCATGATCCAGATGGGCCCCTTCCAACTCAGCACATTCTGTGATTCATTGATTCTTGGGGTAATTCTGTGTAGAACACAGAAAAAAACCAACTAATTTAAGTTGGTAAGCAAAATTTTTAACAGGCAGTAGGAAAATCAAAAATTATTTTCATAATTTAGAAAAAAAAAAAAATTCCTACTAAAAGTTACTTCTGTCTCCTCCAAAACGTTGTATGCCTCATCTTGTAGTCCAGTAACTAAATTTTAACTCTTATGTTGTTCCAAGTAGGGACAGATAACTCAAATTTATCAGTTATACTCCTGACAAATTTGCAGACTAGGAAAGTCATTTTAATTCTTGTTTGTTATAAATTATTGAAGGAGATGGCTTGATTCTGGGGGAGATGGTGTTTAGAGGCTCTGAAAGCAGTAATTTTCCAAGTCTATTTGTCAGATCCGATGTAAGATTGATTCTATAATATGGAGTTAATGTTTTCAAAATGAGCTGCTTGGCCAGTGCACTGTGTCTGGTTCCAATTACTGTCAGTAAATCCTGAAAATTATTTTTTGAGAAGGACTTGGTGAAATCTGCATTTTAAATAGAGATAATCAGTCTGAAAGTAGTTGAAAGGAGTTTTGTATTTCTTCATGCTGTATGGTTTCGCTTTTGTCTTTGAGATTGTTGATCCTGAAGTGGATGCCATGACTGTGCTGTTCTGGCGTGCACTGTTTCCTCTGTGGAAGCAAGATTATGAGTGTGCTTAAAAGAATGGATCTCCTGGGTATTATTGCAAAACAACTAATTGACTTTCTTTAAAAAAAAACCTTGTGCATAAGGACAGAGATGCTGTGTAAACCCAAGTGCTGTGCACTTATTTGATGTTTGTGACTTGCATGCTTGCTGGGTTGAGCTTATTTTCTTTTAAGTAATTTTAAAAAGTGTATATGCTCTGGGAGCAAGGTTAGGATTGATACCAGTGTATAGATTGCTTCTCAGTCTGATACTCTTCAGGATTTAAATGCAGTGGAGCAGTTGAGCCCTCTTTATACAGCAGGGAAAATAGGTGGTTGTGGCACTGTACTTTCAGCAGAATCTACAGGCTGCAGACTCTGCTTTCAAAATTCAGTGTGATGATGCCAGGACTTGTCATATTTGCAACTATACTCATTTGGAAGGATTGGAATACATGCACAGAGGATTATCCTTAAAATGGGAACATTGTCTCTGGACCGCTTGGTGCCCTAGCTCTTAGCAGTTTCTGCAGCAATTTAGTAATTGCTGCAGACTTAGTTGTTGGACCCTGCCGTCAGTTGACTGTCCAAATGTGCCCTTGTTCAGCAAGGTAAGCAAAGGGATTTTGAATGTCTGCTTGCAATTCTCTACTTGTTCCCTCACAGTGTTACAGAGAGCTGTTGTTGGCAGCTGATATCACCAGAGAATTATAATTTCAAATGTGAGTGAACAGTCATTAAGTGAAGGAGTGTGCTAAATGTGTCATTGATTGGAGTCTGCGACACCAGACTCAATTGATATCCACTCAAAAGAACCCCCAAACAACCAACAACCTACTTAACAAATGACATACTTATATAGATTTTTTGGTTTCAGTCTTTTTAGGGAGGTTTTTCCATCCATACTCGGCCATGTTTGAGTCAGCAGGTGTGGAGGACTTCAATAGTGAACTCATTACAAATAATTCAATCTTTACCATTCCCGGTATTTCGGTTATTTTTAGAGGGCACTGCAATGAACATCTATTAGGTGTATTCTTAATTTCTCTTTCTTGTCAAGTGTTAAGGTTATTTTTTTCCCTTGTGCTTCTGTCTTCAGCTCTCTTAGAGCAATCAGATCACTGGTATGAACTTTCTTTGTATTTTTTTCAGATTGGAGGATCTTCTGAATCTTATACTTTAAAGATGCCTTTAAAATGAAAGAGTCCATTTTCTACAGGCAGCTTTGTCATCTTAGATCAGAGAGATTGGTTACCTTGGAAGAAGAAAAGATAGACTATGGGCCCAAATTAGGAGTTGGAAGAGTCTTCAGGATAAAATGGAGATATGTCCCATAGAGGTAGCTGGAAACACTTAGAGATTTGTTTGAATAGTTTGTTTTTAAGTATCTACAAGAATCTGCCCCAGATTGAGCAATCTAGTTTCCCTGTAGGTCTTTACCAGGAATGAGGCAAAAATTCCTTTTCTGTAAGAGGGAGCAAAAGAGGTAAATAGCTGAAACTATGAAATTAGAACTGTGCCATGGACAGCAATAATGAGCTATAATGTTAAACCTACTGAAGTTGTCAAAATTTCTTGCTGACAGTGGGGAAGGAATACTTTATTGGAAACATGAGGGAAGGATCAAATCTTTATGTGAAATCTGGCATAATATATTCATAGTATTCGTAGTTCTCCTAATGTTGTAGTACTGGTTGTTCAGGTTTCTCTTGTTCATTGGGATGAGGCTGTCCTGCTAGAAAAGTTTAAAATCTACAAAGTGAAAATAACAGTGCATGTTGCTGTATATTATATTCCAATGTAAACTGCTGGATGTCTGTATGCTGAGGAAGAGAAATACAAGTAAGGGTGGTTTCTTCTTTTTTCTGTTCTTGATTGCAGCTTAACCTACTGGTTGGGACTTTATGAGGGTAATTCATTATGATAACTTCTTAGTGTGGTAGATGAGTTTTAAATTTTTTTTAGTTCATTTTTAAAGCAAAATGACCTTGAATTAGCCACTTCCTACCTCCTGTGGTGACTCTGGAGATTACCAGTTACTGCAGAACTTCCCTGAAATAAAGACTTAATTTGCCTGAATAACATCTTGGGTATAGTACTCCACCCAATGGAGAGCCAAGATTGTGTTCTATAAATAAACATATGGTTTCTTTAGGCAGAGCTGTTGCTCAGCCAGAGGAATATGAGACTCTGGTGGGAAAGAAAGGGATGTCTGACTGCTGCCATCATTCTTAGGCAGAGCACACTAAATTTATTACTTTTTCTAACTTTGTTCAGACTAAGATGTGGGGCAGTCTTGAATCAGAACCTGAACTTATTTCGGCTCACACCATTATCCTTTTTCAGTTGTTTGTCCTCCTTAGAATTCCTTTTGTCAGATAAAAATAATTACCACACAGACTTCTAGTGGTTTGTTTTACTAAAATAATTACGTATGCTGTATGCACCCAGCCCTCACTGCAATTCCATCTGAGATGTGCTAGTAACATTCTACTTTCATGCTTTCCCAGACATTTTTAAAATACAAAGATACTTTTTTCCTCTTTCTTTACAATTGGTAATGTTAGATTCAATCTCTTTCATTGTGTTAGAATTCATGTCCCAGTTTAAAAGGTCTTTCTCCCTCTTGTGCTGAATTTGCTAGTTGCACTGTGTAAGTATTAGTGATCAAAAGAAGCTGCATGTGTGTTTTTCTGAAAATACACAGGAAATGCAGTGTTAAAACTACTTGTGTACACTTCCTACTTCACCATAATTCCTCATGATGAGTATTGTTAACTTGTAGCGAACTCTCTGTTGGTGTCAGAAGTTAGCTGCAGTTCACGGTGGAACCTCTTGATTTCCATTGTGAAGGTCTTCCTACTGTATTTAAATTTGTGTACAGTTCGAGGATCCCTTTTAATAATTAGATTTTAATGTTTAATTCTCAATTCTCTTCTGGTCAGTATGCATGACTGTAAAGAAAACCTCATAGCAACAATGAGCATCTATCTGCCTTTGTAATTTTTCAGCACTCTGTGCTTGCATCAGGAATCTGAGGGTAAATTGCCTTGACAGACAGATGGACTGACTGACAAGACCTTGGCTCCAAACACACACACACACAGACAGGCTCCTTGGCTCCATTTACATTTGACTATTTTTACGTGGCAGCTGAGGCCCCAAATACAATGACTTTCAGTGGTGATGCTGGTTGTAGAGTGAGGAAGTATTAAGATGTGGTGGAAGAGAAGGAAGAAGCTCTTTGGCTCCTTACTCTCTTCTCTCTTCCTTTCTCCCTGTCTTGCTGGACTTTTTGCTTAAGGTGCTCATGAAAGGTGCAGTAGAAGTTCAGAGTGACTGGTAAATTAATGATGGAGGCTTAGGAAAATTGCAGTAAGTCTTGGTGATCTGCATGACTTTGATTTGGAAATGGTGAATAAACACGAACAGTATGGTGTCTCTTTAATGGTGTCTCTTTTAAATCCTGACTGTTACCATGAGGTTTTTTTAAAGTCATGCATATTGACCAGAAGAGAATTGAGAATGAAACATTAAATCCTAACTATTAAAGGGATTCTTGAACTGCACACAAATATAAATACAGTAGGAAGAACATCACAGTGGAAGTCAACAGCCAGCATCCACAAATTTTCTGGTAGTTGAAAAAGGATTTTAATTTTTTTGTTATTCCGGAGTATTGACAGCTGAAGAACAGTTCCTAGGCAGGTGATCTTACATTACTGTTAATGACAAAGAGGTAGATTTCAAGTGTCAGAAGGACTTAATGTAGTGTTAAAGATCTGCATCGTTCCTTGTGTTGTCTACATGTGGAGTTAGAAGGGGACTTCACACTTGAAAGAATGGTATCTTTTATTACTGTTCTCAATAAAATCAGTTAAAGGCATTAACGGAAGCCAGCAGCCAATATTCTTCATCTTGTGATGACGTTAGAATAAATCCTGGTTGTTTTCAGAGCTTTTAGTCTACAAAAAAAAGAGGACTGTGCCATTAAGGAATATTAGAGTATGCTCTCTACTTTTTTGTTTGAAAAGAAGAAAGTGGTTGGGAAAATAGCTGAAGATGGTTCTTAATGAATGTATGGCTTCAGTTTTGATTGAACTTTTCTAGAAATTGGTGTCTTTCAAGCATGTAGTTGTACTGTGACCTGTAATGCCTCTGCCTTTTTTAACACCACATTTGGAAATGCAAATTTACACTCCTTTTATACAAATATAATTACTTTGTAAGATGTTGTGTAAGTATTTGTAGTCGATAGTGAATCCAATAAAGCAAGAGATTTCACTGTCATGTAGATTGGCAATTTTGTGATGATGCACATGGTAAACCAAAATGAGGTTGTGGAGAGTTTGTTCTCTTTGGGCAGGTGACATTGTAGTAACCTTCATTATTCCTTAAGAACTGTTAAAGGAAAGCAGCGTAAGAAATGGCTCATTGCAACTTAATGCTCAGCAGCCTAATTAGTCAAATACCATGTACCTACCTCTGCATGAAATAGGCTATTTCTTTCCAATGTAAAATAGGAATTTTCAGTTTCGGAACAGCCTGAAGAGGCCTTTGTTGCAAATGACCACTGGCTTTTTAGTTATTTATTCTCAAAAATAATGAAGGTCAGCATGGTATCCATAGTGACTGCATGCAGCTTCCTTGTTAATCTTGGCATGCTGCTGTAAAAACGAAATTCACTTACTAGTAAGAACTTCTCATGTTGCAGAGGGAAACCTTTATTTGAAAACTGGATGTGATTGGGTTTCTGTAACTTGAGAAATCTTGAATACTGTAGTTTTTCTTCAGTTTTAAATTCCTTGTCAATTTCTAGTTGCATGAGTTGCTGTGGAGGTCTAAACAGAGAACAAACAACCTTAAATTGCTGATGTATGTGTATAATCTGGCACTGGAAAACTTGTGACTTGAAAAATTACTTTCATTTGGAAGTGATAAGGACTGCTAAATGGGGAATATATCATTCTGCTTGCAGCTCTGTTTGTAAAAGGAAGGCATTCTGCTATAAACTACAAAATTCAGGCTTCTAAGAAGTATGTGAATATTATCAAGCCAGAATGGTTGAATGCTCCCAATTCCACGGTGTGAAATGGAGCATTAGGAGAAAATGTGGCAACTAACTTGGTGAAATGCTTTTAGTAAATTACTAAAAACTAGTAAAAACCTAAATTTAGGAAATGTACACTATTTCTTTTTGAGTATTACACAGTGTAAATACTAAATTTTAATGTTACAAAGGCTCTTTTAACTTTGAGGAAGTATTGTTGCAGAACTGAATGCAAGTCTTTTGGGAGTTTTGATAGGAACTTGTTGAAGATGGGGAGTGAAGTGGTTCCATCCGGATGTTGCTGTTGTTTTCCCTCTCACCCCATCCCTCTCCTTTAATGCTTACCCAAAGAGAGTGGGTTTGGGTTGGGTTTTTTTAATCAGTTGGTTGTAATAGAGTTTTAAACTGATCAGGCAGGATTCTGACACTGAGGGTAAATATTTTCAGAATTCTGTCAAGTTTCTGTTTCTGATATTTTCTTCATTATGAATGTGGCTGTTTTTGCTTCTGTCTTTAATTTTGCATAGAGCTGTATCTAAAAACAAGTATTTATGAGAGGATAGCCATTTGCAAAATTCATGGGAAAGTTCAAAGTGGAAGTCTGTTTTAGAGCGCTCTAGGAATGAGCCTATAGGGAAGTAAAGTCAATGTATCTTTAAAATAATAATTATTTTATGTCTATTATAAATGTATAAATGAAAATATTTATAAATAAGTATAAAATAATATAGAAATAAGAATTAATCTATTTGAACCAAAGAGGTCTTAAAATGTGTATTAAAATTGAGAATTTGTAATCTAGTTGTTGCATTTAGAAATACTAATTTAATGTAAGTTGTGTGTGAATCTAAAACTGTACTTTTGCTACTGAATGTAAAAAATATGTTTTCTTTGATATTAGCTGCACAGTAATTGGCTGGAATGCTACAGAAGCTTATCTTAAATCCTTTCTTTTTTTATTTCCCTCTCCTAGAGGTGACCAGCTGCTCTGCACCAAGTCCCTTGCAGTGATGTATCGTAGTCTGTTGCTGTAAACATCCCCGACTGGAAGCTGTACCAGTGCCAGCTTTCAGTCAGATGTTTGCTGCACCTGGCTATGCTTGGACAACAGCAGAAGGAGAAGCTGTCATGAATACATATGTGCATTTATATTTATCAAACAGTGTTTCTACAGAAAGAGATTAATTGCCTTCCCATGAATTAACCTGGCTGGTAGGTGCAATTTCCTGAAATCTAGTCTGAAATGGAGATCCAAAGCTGGTGCATGGGTCACTCAAAGCTGAGCTCTTTGCTGCTTTGTGGTATTATCTACAGGGTTAGGCATCCCTGGAATGACAAGTGGTGGTGAACTTCTACAATTGCACATGAACCCTTCATTCCTTTATCAATTGTCTGTTTTAGTAGCTTCTGTTACTTAGGGCTCTGAGGACAAATTACTATCAATGCTGTCAAATACTTAGCAGGCACCTTACCTGCTGTGCTTTGCTTTTTGTTGTTTTTTCTGGAATTCTGTAGTCCAAGTGTCCTTGTTAGTAGGTTATGCTCTTAATTGTTTGTAAGCTGGACATAACCCAAGACCAAAATAAAGGTTAAAAACATATGGCCCAGTGTGTATTTTTGCTGTATTTTTGCATAGCATATACCCTTGTGTAGTGGTTTGGTCCAAAATACTCATTACTGTTTACCTTCTGTTAGAATTAGGAGAAAAGCAAAGCAGGCACAAAACTTGAAAGAATATAAAGAAGTTTATTAATAGACCTAAAAAAGGGAAAGAAAAAATAAAATCATACCACACCTTCAGAACACTTCTCCTCCCCCCACCTTTCCCCCTCTCCCACTGTAAAAAAGACAACCCTTAAGATGTTCAGTCAGTTTACCACTTCCATAATAACCTTGTTCAGTTCATTTAGGGAGAGGAGTCTCTCTTGCTCATCTCCACAAGAAATTCTCTCATGGCTTCAAGTATCACAATGAGACAGCTGCCCGGGTTGGTTCTCTGCTCGCATCATGTGAGAGTCCCTTCCCCCGACTTGCAGCTTTTCCCACAACTGCTTTCGAGGGTCCACTCTTGAGCTACTGGGGTACAGTTTTAAGGTTGACCTGTTCAGGAACAAAAGTTCTCTTCACCCATCTCTGGGAGCATTTTCATCTCTAAGAACAGAGGCCCTCCCTTTTTCCTGGGAGACAAGGGTCCTCATCATCTTCATCTCTAGGACTATCTCTGGGAGCATCTCTAGGAACTGAGGTCTTCTCCTTCCAGTTTGGAGCAAGAGTCCACATTGCTTCCATCTCTCCCTATTCAAGCGTCTCATCAAATTACAGCTGCTTCAGCATTTGCTTATTCCAGCACAGGTGCTTTTGCTCACAAGTACAAGTTGAACCCTCCACCCCCCATGCTTTCATGAAGTTACAACAGGTACTCTGATATATCATAGTCTATCACCACCATAGCTTTACAACAGATTTTCAGCTTTATGCATCTCCTCTTTCTCCTCCCTCAGAATTTCAGCTCTTCTTTCTTTACTTAATATCTGCAGCACTTACAGCACTAAAAGGGTTAATCTCAGCTGGGCCTTGCAGCTGGAATTTCGCTTATTGGTCACATAATCTTTGCCGGACAGCGGGGCAGCTTCAGCTGAATCTTCAGCCGCATCTTCGGCCGCACTGGAGAGGGGGAGCCGGGCCACGCCGTGTGCACGTAACAGAGCTGGGGGGCACAGGTGGAACAGGGCCCATTGGCCCCAGGATGGCTGTAGCCCAACCCAGGCCCAGCCCAAGCAGGTCCCGCTACGCAGCCCAGTTACCTGTACCCTGGCCAGAAGCAAGAAAGAGAGAGAGCTTCCCAGGGTCTGTCCATTCCTAAATGTGGACCACAGAGGTGGTCAGAATTCTAAGTGGCTTAAAAAATTGTCAATATTCAAACTAGCCAGTTGATAGGTTCTGTTAGGTCACAGAGGAAGCTGTAAGCACCTCTTTGCAGGAAAATCCAGAGCTATGCTTGCTAACCCATGACACCTTGTCTGTGGTGTGTTTGGTTTGTGGTGCCTCCACCATGGCCCTGCAAGGGTTTGCTTTTCATGGAAATAACAGCTTTTGAAAGTATTCCTTCAGAAGCAAGTCTACACTGATTTAGTTCCTGGACAACTTAAAACAGTCTTGTCATCAGGAACAGCATCTGCAGAAAAGCTTCTGCACTTTCCACTTTTCTCCAGTGGGATCTGCACATGCGGTTGCCTGGATCTTCTCTGGGATTTCTTTCCTTCTTCGTTTCACTTTAGTCTTCTATTTTTAAAGGGATGGCCTCTGTGAGTAACTGCTGTTAATACAAAAAATATTCTTGCAATAATTTAGCTCTCCATTCTTTCACCTCCCAAAATGTTTGGGTTTTTTTTTTTTATTCCCTAACACTTAAAGACTTTGTTTAATTAAAGTGGTAGTATACCAAACCTAGGTATTTATTTGTTCAGCTTCACTATAGTGGTTCTACAAAAGATGATTATGTCCAAAAATACAGATACTTTTAAAAGGGAAATATTTTCTCCTAAACTTACCAGAATTGAAACTAGGAGGATTTCTTAGTCTTGGGAAAGCTGAGCTAGTAAGCATTGGAAAGCTGATGATATTGAAGCTGTCTGGGAATGATCAAAAGTGAACCAAGGACAGCCATTGTTCTGTGATGGTCCTATTGCTCTAACCACTTTGTTTCTTACCCTGTGTTCTGTCCGGTGACATAGGAACATGTGTGGTGATAGAAGGTTGTGAACTTATTTATTGATCTAATTCATTGCTAGCACCTCTACAAAGATTTTTAAAGCAACTTGCACACCTAATATAACCTCAGTTAAAATTGCTTTTTAAAAAATAACTCTATTTGGTTTGAAAAATGATGTTGGTATATTTGTAAAAAAAGACTTTGATGCAGAAACTACAGAGCTTGATTTTTTAAAAAAAATGCTGGTAGTTGTTTTCCAAGCTTTCTTTGCTGTAAATATTTAGCATTTCCTAGTTCTAGATAGTATTTGGGCTTAAAAGAAAGGAAATGTTTTTCGTTAACAAACTTCTTTGTTCAAAGTAAGTGTCTTAGAATTAATCTAGTGGACATATTGATTAGTGTTGTCTTAGCCATTCCGCATGCCAGATAAGTGCTGCTGCTTTTTTTTTTTTTTAATAAGCTTAGTTCACGTGCAATTTGTCTGTCCAGTCTTGTGGAATTGTACTTGTGCCTACCTTCATATTGTACTGGTGTCTAATTCATGTACTCCAACACAGCTGTCACATATCAGCATACGAAAATAATTTGAAGTGGCTTGAAACTGCAAGAAATAAATAGGTTTAAAGATCCACACTGTATTTTTGCTTGAGTTTTTTTTTTCAAGTGTTTGAAATGCAGGGATCTGCTTTTTCTATTCATTAAATACAAAGTCCTGAACGTATTAACATGTCTCAAATGTGGCTCTTGTTTGCAGCTGAAGAAGGTGGGCATCTTAGTGTTGTCCAAATGCGTATTTATGCCGTGATCCCAGGTGAGCTTGCGGTAATGGGAGATTTGGGAAGGGATGATGGGGATTTGACATGGTGTCTGTGCAGTTCTGCTGGTGCTGGGGATGAGGAGTTGAAGCAACTGTTGCAGAATGTGGCAGGACAGGCTCACAAACACAGCAGTGAAATTTGGGAACAGAAGCAGATTTGACACATCAGCCTGGTGGCCGGCAAGCAAATGACCTCGTCTTGTTCACGTGAAGCCAGCGACCAGTGCTTGTGTGACGTGGATCAGTTCCTGGTGTTTTGCAGCAGAGGAAAATACCTGAATGAAAACCAGTCTGGGGATCCAGAGTGACAAAGTGGCCACACAGCCATTGCTTTTGGGTGGCTCTCATAAGCTATATGTGCAGGTGCAAGGTACAGCTGCCTTTGGTGATGGAAGCTTGTGATTAATACAAAGGTTGTCCCTTGCTGAGCCAGTGGAGTGTCTGTGAAGTCCAGTGTTTGGGGGCTGCCTGTGGTGTTCCTCTGAGTTGCTTTTGAGCAATACCTCAAAGTCCTCAGTGCCTTTGGACTGGCCTGGTGAAGCTCTGTCTTCCCTTGCTCGGAACTCGGCAGCTGCGTTCAGCAGAAATGCCTGAGCTCATGTTTTCCTTCATACAAAGAACAACTGTTAAAACATTTGGAGGGCTTCCCCCCGCCTCCTCTATGCATGAAATAATCTGCATCTGTGATTTCTTTTACCCAGTAAAGCTGCAAACACCTGTTCAGGGAAGAGCTTGGAGAAGGCTGAGGCTCAGTGTCTTGACTGATTGGGTTCATCGAAGTTTTCTTTCCCTGCACTGCTGAGGTCCTGTTTGTTCAAGACTGGCCATCAAATTAAACTAACCTGTAAAATACAAGATAAGATGCTGAAGAGTGTTCTGCTCTTTTGCTATTATAATGACTTATATTTCTGAGTAGCTGAAAGTGGAGGAGAAAATAAGAATGAAAACAGTTGAAATAGTAGAAGTGCCTTGTAAAAGTTCTGGAGGAGAAACTGGAATTATTTTAAGAACATAAAAATAAGATGTACAAATGTTGCAACAAATGTTGTAAAATTTAGCACGCTAAGGAAACTTGAAATATAAACAAAGGGTTGTTTTTGCATAGAATTTGAGATGGACATTTTTGAGGACTCCAAGTCTCTACCTCCTCTTTAATCTCCCATATATATTTTAGACTTGAGTTTCAGTTTTAAAAATTTTGAGATTTCTAGAAGGTGCCTGTACTGAGCATCAAGGGCCTTGGCAGCTACATGCAATAGAATGCTCATCTTACACAGGCTGTGAGAAACTTCTTATTTTTGCTTTTGGATCTCTACAGCATCAGGGACTGTACATGGGTATCATTGTATTCTGAGATTCAGAAGAGTAAATGTTAAAATACATATTTTGACTTTGTAATGTTAGTCAAGGTTAATGAGAGTCACATGTACTTTATGAATTGTGTAAATACACTGAAGTATGTCTGTGCAGATTTATTTTTAGATATCTTGAAAGGCACTGCTGTATTTATATAGTTAAGCTAATTTTTAGTTCCTGTAAACATCCTACACTCAGCTATAACAAGTGGTGATGCTGGGGCGTGGTTGTTAACTTCAGCTGACTTGGAAAGGCAGCTTTCCTCAATGACCAAGTGATACATTGGCAAGCAGGGAATACTATTTTTCAGTAGTATTTAAAATAACATTGTAAGCACTAATTTTTTTGAAGCAGTATGTATTTCTAGAAATCTCTTAATACTCAAATTATGATTCTGGCTGTATAAAGGCATACATGTTTATTGTGAAGCAGGGTTTAACTGATGGGATCTATATCTTTCTAATTGCTAATAAACTGTGACAATATATCTTTGCTTGAAAAGCAACTTCTGATATCCTGATGACAGAGAAATAATCTAAAACCTTATATTGAATGTTCAGGTCTCAGTTGCAGTAGTGATTTATTGCTTCTTATCTACTTGATCATTGTCAAAGGAGGAATAGATTTACAGGGTACTGTAAAAACAATTCCCAAACCAAGAGATCATTAAAGTAGTAAAACTACTAAGATTTAACCATTTCTATTGCCCTTTGTATCTTACAAAATGAGAAATATCTTTGACAGGGGAAATTTGCATAGGAGAAAAAAGAAGACAAGCATCTCTTGCTTTCCTAGTAGCTCCTCTTCTATCACGTGTTATCTCTCGGAATCACATTCCCACTGATGATGGATGTGTTGTTAAATGAAGTATGGCTTCAGGATTTGGACAGTATTAAGTACCAAGAAATTTAAAAACTTACATATTTTTTATTTGAACAGAAGAATGGGGGACATGGAATTCATCATCTTTGTGAAGCGTAACCTGGCTTCTTGAGGATCACTTTTACAATCTGATATCCTTGTTAATATTTGAAAGGCTCAGAATCTAAAATGTAACATTTTTTACTTATAAGGCCAAATACATTATAAAAATAATCAAGAGGGTTTGTCCTCATTTAAATTCACAGACATGAGCCCCTTTTTGCTATAGTTAAGCTTTTTGTTGTGGTTTACTTTTGCTTACAAACGGAGGTGGTCTTTTTAATATGTAAGTCCTTATGGGCAGTTTCTATGCAATATATGGCACTAGAGGCTATTGCATGGAAGAGACCACATCAAATTCTGTATTTGAAGATCATCTCTCAGTATGTGTGTGAACACTGCACTGCAACCATGTGTTTGCTGTGTGTGCACTTCTGCATGTACAGAACTATCTTAGATTTTTATTCAGTGCATCTGTTTAACTGGTACAAAACACATTTCTCCAGTTGGGATGAACTAGGGAAGTATGAGGGATGCGAATTCTCCTCAGGAGAGATGATGTAATTAAAAACATTGAAAGCTTATCTCCAGAAAGAATCTGCATGTCTGTCTGTTCTATTCCATTTCCCAGAATCAGATGCCTCATGGCACCCCTGACTCTGCCTGAGAGAACTTCTCTCAAGTTCTGCTGTCTTTGCTTCACCCATCCTGCTGTGGGCTGCCACGCTCAGGGAATGCCAGGTTTTGACAGCTGTGCTGAAGCACGAGGAAAGTGCCAAGACAGAAGGATTTCCCTGTGAGGCTGTAACATTTTGCAGCTTTGCTGTCACTTGTGTGGTGGTGAATGCTGACACACACTTTTGACCCATCCCACTGTGATTTCTGCCCTTGCTCACGGGAAGGAACACACAGTGTAACAAATGCAGCTCTCTCGTGTCACGGGGAGAGTAGTGACATGCTCTCGCTGTCCTTCCACAGGCTGGATCCATGCCCTCACTGGGTGTATTGTATGCACCACAAGCTGATGGAGCCGTGCAATTGTGCAGTGACAAAAAAAAAAAAAAAAAAAAAAAAAAAAAAAAAAAAAAAAATTGATGGCAAGAAGGAATCCTCAAATCAACATTTACTGCCAACCAAAAAAATCTAAGATTCATCTTTCTAGCCAGTGCCTCTGTGTGGAGCTGATTTTGTTGGTAGCATGGACAGTGAGTAAACAATCTGAGCTGATCAGGTGTGGAGGTATACTTGGTGTTTCAGCAGTTTGTTTTTTTTAAATGCATTTGAAATTTAGAATTCATATTGCAGAAACTCAGGTGTGATCAAACTAGAGACTTGCTCTTGTTTTATTACAGAAAGAACAGTTCTGACCACTTTTGATGCAGCTCTTGAAAACTCACTAGGAGTGAAATGTAAAAATAGTAAACCAGTGAGCCTATTGAAGCTTTAATTAATGTATTTGAATAGTTGGGGTTTGCAAGAGTTTGAGTTCTTTGTGGTTCCAGGTTTGGGGGTTTTGTTTAGCTACTCTGTGGTTAAATAGGCAGGAGAATAGGTTATAATGATACTCTGTCAAACGATTTCAAATAGTTTGGCTCCTCTTAAGGGAGAAAACACATTCACTGAAGAGCGTCAGGACCACTATTTGGAGGGGGGGGGGGGTGGGTAGGGGTTGTTTGATTTTGGTTTTTTTAGGTGAGGATTTGGTAGGAGAATGAGTATTGTGCTTGTGTGCACCCTTCCATGGGCTTGGCTGCACTTGTGAGTGTTGTGAAAGTGCTGACTTGTTTTCCTTTCTGTGAAAATCTTCATTTGAGAGTCAGACAGACCAATTTTGGTACTGTTCTTCCTTGTTGAGGTAATCTTTGGCATTCTGGTTTGGGTTAAACTAAAACTAAACTTCTAGAATATGTCTTTGAGGATTCCAAGTATAAAATAACCCTGCAGAACTTGAAAATCTATTTTAAATAGTGTAGTTCACTTTTTTCTTCCATTCTTTTGGTGCTTTTTAGATAAACAGTGATAATCCCATGGCGCCAGTGATGGCCTAAAACAAAATGGGATAAGTATCTTGGGGAAAGATAGTGTGAATGATTTATAAGATTGTCTGGAAGTTTTTTATAGCTATGACATCAATGGTAAATCATTTAACATTAGTCAAAAATTAAATTTCTCTAGAAAAACACAGAGGCATCATTAATGTGGATTTTTTTCACAGCAATTTTGAAAATACACATTTACTCATGTTTGATTCTTCCTGGGTTTGTCTTCTGCTAAAAAAACAAGTATTTCAATAGATGGTCACTGATACTTGGTTTACTTGTCTGTTGTGTTCACTAAGACTGTTCCAAAATTCAGCTCACTTCCTTTTAACCAGCTATGCCAGTTCTGACCAGCTTAATTCACGTTTTATAGAGGTCCTGTGTCTGGGGAGAGTACAAAGTTAAAACTGCTTAAAATTTGAGCTTAAAACATGATTTTATAGTCAGTGAGTATTCGTAGTGAGGGTCTTACCTTTGGCATTTGGGTTTCCTCTGTAAAGGAATAGCAGATCCCTCACTTGTCCACCACTGCAGGCAAGGAGAGCCTGATCCATGGAACAGTACATGGGCCGTGGAAGCGGAACGAAGGAAATGCAGTTTATGTCAGTCAGAATTGTTTGTGGTCTGATAACATCGCTGTCTCAGCAGGGAAATAATTTCCTGTAAACAATATGGCTTTATCTCAAAAACCTGCTTTTTTAATAAAGTGAAAAATTATTTTTCCAAGCTTCACACAAGTCGTATCTTTGTCTGACAGGAAAAAGGGAGGCAGGGATGAAAGATGCTTTGTGAACTGAGCTCTGTTTACTTAAGGCTATGGAAAACATGCTGAAAACATATACATTAGGTGCATAGCTTAATGCATTTTTTTAATAAACACATTTCCCCACATATTATTGAATTAGTTGAATTGACTTAACTACTATCTAGGGGAAAATGTGATCTGTTAACAATCTTTTTTTGGAGATGTTTAGATGTTACTCTAAGGAATTTATGAGATAGAAAATCTCTTAACCTGGATTCCAGTCCAATGTTGACAGTCCACAGAAGCTTTTTAACTGCGTGTGATATCCCACTACACACAAAGTCTCGTTCATCCTATGAGCTGTCTGCCATAGTTACTGTAGGCTGCTTCCTGCCTGTAATGGAGACATAACACACCCAGGATTTCCATTGTCACAGCTACTCTGGTTCTCCAGGCAGAGGCATTTCTTGGATGCCTCCCACGCCAAGGGGTTGACATTGGTCTGGCTCTGTCAGCTGGAGACACAAACTTTGTACCTTCAGAGAAGTGTTAATGAAATCTGTCTTCTGCTACTAAACAAAGAAATACCCCTGACCCCTTCCTGCTTAAATCAGTCTTAGAAAAAAGTTGGTGTTACGGGATAGAGGCAGGAAAGCAAGAAGTAAACTGGATCTTATCAGAAGATGGAATCTTTGAGGGGCAAAGGAGAGGGAAGATAATTTAGTAGAATTCTCAGAGGCACTAGCGTGTATGTTGGTTCTTTCTGTTCTGCAGGAATTTGAACAGTGATGTTCCATCTCCCACTAGTAAATATATTTATATCTATGTTTAGCTCAGGCTTCCACACATTAGAAAACTTAGTGAAAACTAAGTTAAGAAGTTGTGAGGAATCTCTTCTATCTATGCTATGATGCTTCTTGGTCAACTAAATTCATAGGTGTTTTGTAGGTTTTTGAAGCACAAATTTCCCATATTTGTATATTTTTTGTTCCTTTGTGAACTTTTTTGAGTTTTTGCTATATAGAGTTTTTCCTATTTTTAATCAGTGAATTCAGGAAATGGAAACTTTAGCCATTTCACATGCTTAGCAGCAAAAAATAAATATTTAAATAATCTTGGATGGTGTTTCACAGTAAGAGTAAAGGTTTTGATACAGTTTTTCATAATTTTTTTTTTAATACTAGAAAAACCAATTGCATGTTGAACAATCAGAAATAATTTCCATACAGATGCTCATCTTAAAACTGTTTTTTCTATTTATTTAGACTGCTTAAAGTGCAGATTTAAGGTACTGTACCATAAAACTGGTGTGTGTATGTGTGTATATATATATAAGGAAAGTCAAGATCTAATGAAGGTTTTCATAGGGCAATACTGATAAGAATGTTTGCTTATTAATGCTTTAACTGATGAGGCAGTAGTTAATATTGTGGGATGCACAATGAAGGCTGCAGTTCTTTCCATCAAAAACATCCTTTTTGGTGTAGATACCATTTCAATTAAACATCCATGTGTGCTGCTGTGTGACAGTGACCCTGTGGAGGTTTGTAATGTGCCAGGCTCTGACCTTTCACTGGCAGCTCCGGTTCTGGAGCTCTTGCAGACAAGGCCTGCATGCTTGGGAGCCACAGGGGATGTGAAGGTTCTGCTGGTCCTTGGCTGAATGTCCTCCAGTGTGTCCAGGTGGGATATTGGGAAATCCTACAGTACCAAACTTCCATGAATTTTTGTTTGAGCTGCAGCATTTCTGCTAGAAAAATAGGTGAGGTCATACTAAGGTCACACTAAACTAATGACTTCCAAGAGCTTGATCTCAGTGACAGCTCACATCTGTTAATTATATTTGGTGATTGTGTTTATGGCAGAGTAGTAGATGTAAGAGCATGTAATCTATCTGAAGTTGTTGTGACTGAAGGCCAGATTCTGACTCCATTAAATTCCATAACATCTGACTGACTCCACTGATGTCTAAGGTGGTTTTTTTCTGGCTTTCATGAATATGAATGAGATTATAATCAGGCTTCAGTTATGGTTCAGAATATATCAGGAGATAATAAATATGTGCAAATGTAAACAGTCCTAAAGCACATTAAGTATCCACAATACATACCTGGGTTTATTCATAAATGAGTTTTGCAAAATTGACAGCTGAGCCGTGACAGGGATGAGTAATTTCTTAGCAGAGCTTCCCTGTATGAGCATAAAAGCAGAACTCATGTAGTTTTATTGGATGTTTAAGTAGTGGTGTCTGTGTTACAAAAATAACCAAACCCAAACCCTTGCCATGGTGTACTAATGAAAGGAGACTGAGCAGATGGTTTTTAGGGACTGCACGGCACGTGTTATGCAACTGTGCTGTTCTTTCAGAGAAAGAGAAGTGAGGCAGAAAGAAGTCTAGCTAAACCTTTAATGCTTAAATTTTCACTCGTTAAAAGAACACAGAAAATGAATGACAAAAGGTCCACAAATAGAATATTCAAGTGTGCAAGCTACAAAACTTACCTGCTTTTACTCTCCAATCTGAGCAATTATCTCAATAGAGCACCAGAGTTACAAATTAGGCACACTCAACATGTTTTTATCAAGGAGGAAGAGAAAAGGAATAATAAATTGTTCTTGGATGAGGAAAAACCTTGTAGCATGGCCAAGAGAACAATGCTAGACAGAGCACAGAGTTGCTTGGGTTTGAGATACTGCCCAATGAAACCTGAAGATGCGAGCTTACACTGGAGGAGTAATAAAAAAAGAAAATCAAACAGCTTATTCCAATTAAGGAGTAAAACTGGAGCCTCTGTCAGCCCTAGTAAATGAGGTTTAGAGAAGTGAAGTCATGTTCTCACGCAGACTGCCTGTAGACTGTACAATTCAGTGGTGGTGTCATCACATTTCAGTGGCTGGAGTATTCAAAAGATGAACAGTATTAGTGATTTTTAGGAAAACTGTAAAGCTGTAAATTTTCCTTGAAACATTTTGTGGTGTAATCTCTATACTACTTTCAAAATTCCTCTGTAAGAGAGACGGGTTGGTTAAAATACCCACAAACACTGTGCAGTGCACGTGTTTTCCTCCGTGTAAGGAGCAAAGAACGAATAGGTGGTGATCAGACTTTCTGTCAGTCAAGCAATATTACTCTGAAAAAGGACTTATTTACAGCTTTTCCCTGTTAATGGATTTTCATTTATCATCACTTTATTATGTCAAAGAGGGCAGTGTCGGGCTGTGATAATTGTGGAAGTTGCAACGTAGGATGGAAAGACTAATGAGCAAATCAATGGTATCAACACTACACAGATTAGATCCCTCAGCTTTTTTTTCATAAGTAGGTATGTGCTCCTTTAGAGTCTTTTTTATATGGTCACAGTGGTCTCATCAATCTCCTTCTGTAGTCACTGGGGAATTCTAGATGCTTCTGAGGCCCTCTGGAAGCTATAGGCAGACAGGCCTAGATCATGGAATCACAGAATGTTTTGGGTTAGAAGGGACATTAAAGGTCATATAGTTCCAAGCCCACTGCCATGTATGGGGACACCTTCCACTAGACTAGGTTGCTCAAGGCCTTATCCAGCCTGGCTTTGAACACTGCCAGGGTTGGGGCATCCACATCATCTCTAGGCAACCCAGTCCAGAGTCTCACCACCCTCACAGTAAAGACCTTCTTAATGTCCAGCCTAAATTTCCCCTCTTTCAGTTTGTACCCATTACTCTCTGTCCTATCACTACAGTTCCTGATGAAGAGTCCCTCTCTGGCTTCCCTGTAGCCCCTTCAGATACTGGAAGGTTGCTGTGAGTTCTCCCTGGAACCTGCTCAAGGCTGAACAACCCCAACTTTCTCAGCCTGTCTTCATGGGGGAGGAACTCCAGTCCTCTTATCAACTTTATGACCTCCTCTGGACTTGTTCCATGGTTCCATGTCCTTTTTATGTTGGGGACACCAGAACTGGATGCATTTGGGATCTCACAAGAGCAGAGTAGAGGGGGAGCATCACCTCCCTAAGCCTGCTGCCCTTGGTGCTTTTGCTGCAGCCCAGGACTTATTTGGCTTTCTGGGCTGCAAGAGCTCACTGCCAGCTCATGGTGAGTTTTCCATCACCCATCACCCCCAACTCCTTCTCCCAGGGCTGGTCTCAATCACTTCTCCACCCAATCTGTTGGTGTGTCTGGGATCACCATGACCCAGGTGCAGGATCTTGCACTTTGCTCTGTCAAACTTCATGAGGTCTGACTGGCCCCACCTCTCCAGCCTGTCCAGGTCCCTCTGGATCCATCCCTTCCCTCCGGTCTGTGACTGCACCACACAGCTTGGTGTGGTCAGTGAATTTGCTGAGGGTGCCTCGGTCCCACCGTCCATGTCGCTGACAAAGCTGTTGAACAGCATCAGCCCCAGTACTGACCCTCTGACTCCACTCATCACTGGTTTCCATGTGGACAATTCGCTGTTGGCCACAACTCTTCATGTGCACCATCCAGCCAGTTCTTCATCCATCCATCCATCCATCCATCCGTCCGTCCGTCCGTCCGTCCGTCCGTCCATCCATCCATCCATCCTTCCATGTCTCTCCAATTTGGAGACAAGGATGTTGTGTGGGACTGTCTCACATGCTTTCCATAAGTCCAGGTAGATTATGTCAGTAGGTAATGGTGGTGGTTCTCATTTTCCTGGGAGGGAGCTTAAGGTATTAAGTATTTAATAACATGATAATCTTGCAGAAACTTGATGAAGATTGAGAATTGTACAGCAATCTGCTGAAGTCAAACATATGATGCAATGTCTAATCAAATTAACATCATACAAGTCATGGAGGAACTGTCAGATTTGTACAGTTTGGGCATATCATGGTTGTCAAATTTCTACTGTAGATTTTATAAATTAAACCCAGCATGATTGGTGCTGTTTTTTCTCTCTGTTCCACTATCCTATAAATAGCTCCCTGTTCCATGAGAGCAGTGGCAACTTTCCCAGCAGGAATACGATAACAAAGATGTCTATCTTCTACACCTCTCTTTGTGCCTTTTTCAGTACCACTTAGTGGTGTGGAGAATATGCTGTTTGTACTATGAATTTACCTTTTCTATTAGGTGTGTATATACATTTCTTCTTGCTCTGAATTACAGTAAAAGTGAAGTGAATGAAATCAGGGTGCTGTTTGGATATTGTGCTGCACTTTTCATACATAATCATAAATATAAATAATCTTCTATTTTGACAGTGCTACATTTTGCAAAGCTTCAGGCAAAGTTTGCTTTCTCACATGCATTTCTATCTCAGTCCAGCTGCACAGTGTTCGTTTTGTACTAGACTGAAGAAACAGCACATAACAGCATTTCTTAACTTTCATTTCTCTAATACAATTTCTTGTCTTATAGGTCCCTGTGTAAGAAAACAATCCCCAATCCAAAACTACTTAAAAAAACAAGGAGAACCACCATTTAAACCTGCAGTGTTCCAGCTGTGCTGCTGTCTCCAGCTAGCCCGACATCACCTACCAAAGGAAAAACATGCTGTACAGTTGTAATAGGATTAAACAGTATAAACCTGCAAGCAGAAATGTGATTAATACAGGGTATTTCTGACTCCTGCAGTGACTATATTGCTACACTGAGAAAACCAGAATCTGTTTATTAGAAGCATTTTCAGTATGTATATATTTTTCTGAAGTTATTTATAATTGTTGCCTTTCTCTCAGGCCTGCAGGAGATAAATTTTAAATTAACTGTGCAGTGTAATCAGTATCAGTAGACTATACAATCCTGAGATGTCAAGAATTATGATAAGCCTCATACTAAGCTCTGGAGAGATTTGTAACTGTGTAGTTTGCATTTGTAGTTTGCCCCATTTTTATTAGCATTTTCATTATGAAGTTGTTACTGGAAGCATAAAGTTAATGTTCTGTAACAAGAAAATAGCAATTACGCAGTCCTAAACAAGAACTCAACATTAAACATAGCAGATAAAAATAACAAGCAGATACAGTTACTGCAGACAGATAATGTGGAAAAAAAGTAATGTAGCATTTACAGTAAAGCAATGGCAACTTTTCTTCCTTAAGCATAAAGCTGGTTGCCAAACAACCCCCTATAATTTCTGAGCATTCATCTTTGCATTTTCAAGTAGAACTTTCAAAAGTGCAGACCATAAGCTCAAATTGTTTTCCCTTTGAAATCAATGAGAAAATAAAAATGTTACAAAAATATATGTGCTAATTAATTTTAAAAAATTCTCTTAAACATTTGTATCTTTTGCGAATGCTCTCTTCTGTGTCCTCCCCCAGAATGTATTTTAAATGGATACTGGTGATTACCTCCACAGCTGTAAATATGGCTCAAGTTTTTCTTAGTGGAAAAAGAGTTTACAAAACCCAGGAAGAACTGCTTAATTACTTTGCGAAGTTCAGTCTTAGCTCTCACGAAACAATGGTCCCTTTTCTTTTAAAAATAATGCAACACATCCATGGGGCCGGATGGGATCCACCCCAGGAATGGAGGAAGAGCTCACCCTGCCACTCTCCATCATTTATCAGCAGTCCTGGCTGACTGGGGAGGTCCCAGTTGACCGGAGGTTCGCAAATGCAACATCCACCTACACAAAGGGCTGGAAGGAGGATGTGGGGAATGACAGCCTGACCATGGTGCCAGGGGAAGTCATGGTGCAAATCATCGTGAGTGTCGCCAGATACAGAACAACCAGGGGATCAGTCCCAGCCAGCACAGGGTCATGAAAGGCAGGTTCTGCTTGACCAGCCTGACCTCCTTTTATTATCAGGTGACAATGTAGTGGGTGAGGGAAGGCTGTGGATGTGTCTACCTGGACTTCACCAAAGCCTTTGACACCTTTTCCCACAGCATTCTCCTGGAGAAACTCGCTTCCCATGGCTTGGGCAGGTGCACTCTTTGCTGGGTTTAAAACTGGCTGAATGGCCAAGCCCAGAGAGTGGTGGTGAATGGTGACACATCCAGATGGTGGCTGGTCACTAGCGGCATTTCCCAGTGCTCAGTACTCTGTCCAGCCCTGATTAAGATCTTTATCGATGACCTGGATGAGGGGATTGAATGTACTCTCGTTAAATTTGCAGATGACACCAAACTGAGAGGGAGTGTTGGTCTGCTGGAGGGTAGGAAGGTTCTGGACAGGCTGGATTGACAGACCCAGACCAGTTGTATGAGGTTCAGTAAGGCCAAGTGCTGGGTCCTGCTGCTGGATCCCAGCAACCCCCTGCAGTGCTCCAGGCTAGGGGCAGAGGCGCTGGAAAGCTCCCAGCAGGAAAGGCTCTGGGGATGCTGGCCAACAGCAGCTGACCATGAGCCAGCATGTGCCCAGGTAGGCAAGGAGGCTGGTGGCCTCCTGGCCTTCTGTGTCAGCAATAGTGTGGTCAGCAGGACCAGGGCACTGACTGTCCCCCTGTACCTGGCACTGGTGAGGACACACCCCAAGTGCTGTGTTCAATTCTGGGTCTCTCACTACAATAAAGAGATTGAGGTGCTGGAGTGTGTCCAGAGAAGAACAGTGGAGCTGGAAAGGGTCTGGAGCACAAGTCTGATGAGGAGCAGCTGAGGGAGCCAGGGATGTTCAGCCTGGAGAAAAGGAGGCTCAGGGGGCACTTAATTGCTCTCTACATCTACCTGAAAGGAGGGCGTATCCAGATGGGAATTGGCCTCTTCTCCCAAGTAACAAGCCACAGGAGGTAATGGCCTCAAGTTGTACCAGGCAAAGTTTAGGTTAGGTATTATTGGATATTCACAGAAAGGGTTGTTAGGCCTTGGAACAAGCTGCCCAGGGAATTGTTCGCAAGCAAGTACAGGAAACTGAAATGCAGTAGAGTGTTTGTGTACTGTGTAATTAATAAAAGACCCAGACAGATGTTTTGGTTTTTTTCCATTCTACAGCAAGTGCACACAAAGTTGAAGATTTTTTATTTTACACTGTTTCTTACAATATTTAGCTTGTTGTATCTATGAGTTCTGCTCTCCTGCTAGAATGCTTTATGCACTCTACTTCATAAAATGCTAAAGGATTTTTGTCTTAAAATATTGGTAATAAAAATCAGGTTGGAAATTCAAGCACTGGAAGGTCATTAAGCATCTAAATCAAGGTTGTCAGCATATGTCTGTTTTTATCCTCTGTTGGTATTTTTTGTTGCAGATCCTTAGGTCACAATCACATAATTTACTGTTTTCTCTCACAGGACAACTGCTTCATTTAGCCAATTATTGTGTCTTCCCTCAACAGAGCTTTGTCTCATTTTGTTTTGGGTGCTTATGGGACATTTATTGATTTGCTATTTCAACAGAAATGACTTTATTTTCTCAAAATGCTCACGGGGGAAAAAAGGGAAAGTGAAGCACTGAAGTTTAGGGTAAAGTTTCCCTAACTGGGTATTTTCAATGTAAGTCATCCAGGATAAGGGGGTTTAAAAGTAATTATCACATTTAAGCACCAATGCTAAAATTTTCAACTATAGAAATACATAAAGCTTTTCAAAGCACATTGCAAATGCCACAGTGAAGAAGCAGAAAAGGAGAAAGATGCATTTAATGAACACTGGTTTTGTATCATAAATGAATGAACTCTGTGAGAGAAATCTGTTCCTAATTTCCCTTCATAAAACCTCATGTTTACTTCTCAACATTTTCCAGCTTCTGTAACAAATGAGGCAGAGTCTTGTGTTACAGACGAGCCCCTGTGCTGTGTAGCCCTCATTCATATCTAGGTCAGGTACGTCAGCAACGCTGAATGAGTCAGAGTTTCTGAACAAATGCAGTGTATGACTGTGGGATGTAAAAGATTCCCAGAAATAGCTTATGCAGAACCAAATGGAAATGAAAGCTGTACAAAGCAGTACTAATTCTAATTTTTGATTGATTTTACCACCTTAATTCTGTAGGGCTGTTATGGAACAGCCAAGCACGCTGCACTCTCGTTTCACACTTGGGAATACACATCTTCAGTCAAGTTCTTTTCCTATTTGTGAATAAAGCCAAACCATGTAACTGGGAAAAGGAGAAGTCAGCATCTGGTATGTCCTCAGTAAGGCCATCCACACTCTGTTCATGGATTCCAGCTCCATACGCAGGCTGAAGCCCTGTGCAATACTGAACTTGCTCTATATTTGAACTTTGCATTCTCTAGCACTTGGCAGAGATGATGATGATGATGATTATTATTATTATTATTATTCTACAAGAGTTGATTCAGGAGAAGTCAACTCATACCAGCCAAGCATGGAGGCTATGAGAAGGAGCTACTCAGTGGGCTGAAGAGAGGGAACTAGGAGCTGTATTTGATAAACACTTGTGTGTGCAGGAGCTTATCTGCAAGTGGCTAGAGAGACATCAGGGGTGAGAGAGAAAGTGCTGAAAGCATCTGGAAAGAGCACTTCAGAAAAACAGGAAAGATTTTCCTGTGAATGAAAACTGGGACTGGGACCTGAAAAACAACAAAAGAGGTCAGGCAAGTGAATGTGCAGGAGGGACAGGGAAAGCATGGGAAGTGTGGGCCTTGAATTTTGTCAATAAGGAAACTGTGACAGAATGAGATGAACAGACGGGGATCAGGTTCTCCCTTAAGACAGGAACTGTTCATAGAATCACAGAATATCCTGAGTTGGAAGGGACCATCAAGGATCATTGAAGTCCAGGTCCTGCATGGAACAGCCCAAGGAATCACTGCTGTGTTGAGAGGGCCTCACACCTGATGCTGCTTATCCCAGTGCCTGGATCTGTGTTGTGTGTGGTGCAGCTGAACTCTGCTGGTGATGAGTTATGTGGCTTCTGATATGATGGCACTTGGAAGAACTTGAGGGCATTTTTGTTTAAGCTGTGAAACTGTTTATTCAGAGCTGCAAAAACTTTGCTTCATGAGGCTCTGTGACCTGACCAGGCACCCCAACAGTGATAGCTTTCCTCTTTCTTCTCTGACATCCAACAGACAGACCTCCCAAACATTTTGACTGGGACAGGCAGTACAGCTCAGAGATTCTAACTCTGATTTGCTGTCTTAGGTAAAGAACAAGCCTTCATTAATGTAGCCTTTTAAACAGGCTTGTGGTTGTGCAAAGCAGAACCGTATGCAGTATCTGTATGTAAAAAGTAAACCATGTGGCATGCTGATGCTCAGCCAGTGGTTCTATGTGAAGACAAGTGTTTTTCTTGGCAGGAGAATCCACCCCACTTGCTGTAGTGAGGCTCAGTGACTCAAGGACCAGAGAATGTTCTTTCAATGCCAAGGTAAGGATGAATATTATTCATGTCCAAAAAAGAGCACAGTCCCTTCCTTTCATGGGCAGTGTGTGCCTGAGCATAAGTGTGCTTTCATCTTTATTGCTCCTAGAAGTATGAAACATTCTCGAGAAGATATGTGCAGTGGGTAGGAAGAGGGGCAGAAAGGGGCACAAGGAGTCTAGAAAGTGAAGAGGGCAGGTCAAGGCTGCAGGCTAAAACAGGTTCCCAATGTTGTTTCTCATGAGGTCAGAACACCCACTGATGACTCTGCTAAAATATTGCTCTGTTATTTGCATCTGGTCAGAGGAGGCAAATTTTGCAGAGGAGCAACGACAGCCTCTGGAGAGGTCTGGTCTTTCCCTTCTGCCTTCTGGTTGGATCTCTGACACAAATTCTAAAGAACATGTTTTTGTAAGAGTTGTCTCATGCAAGTCACTCTGAGTAAGAGACGCACTGATGGGGTGAACACTGGTAAAGTAAAGCTGCCCCGTCTGTCTGCTGGGGGCTAAGACCCAGCCTGGCCCTGCCATGCTGTACCTGTATGGAGCAAAGCTCAGTGCAGGGCTAGCAGAAGTGTGACACCAGCGAGGAGAGGCGACTTTTACACACAAACGACCCTGCTTCCTCACACTTGCCTTTTCATGCCCATAAACACCAAGGGTGTTTGTTCATATAGTCCTGTCTGAGTTACCTGTGGTGGCACAGAGGACAAGGGACACATGCCCTGGGTCCCCATGATCACAGCTCTTACCTAAGAAGGTAGGTTTAAATTAAGAAGAAATCCCTTACTGTGAGGATGGCAAGACTCTGCAGATTCTTGAGTCAATCAGACTCAATATTGCCCAGGGAAGCTGTGGATGTCCCACTCTCGGAAGTGTTCAAGGCCAGGCTGGATGTGGCTTGGAACAACCTGGTTTAGTGGAAGGTCTCCCTGCCCATAGCAGAAGGGTTGGAACGACATGGTCTTTAAGGTCCCTACAAAGCCAGTACATTCTATGACTACCTCGTACGTGCTAAAGTACCAGGCTCATAAAAACACATTTTACCCACAGGTGGTGAATTAAAACGCCTTTAGTATGCCGGGGCTGTGTCAACCTGAGCTGAGCAGCCCCGGCCTCCCAGGGTCCTGGGGCGGGCGGCGGGTGCTCAGAAGGGTACGGGGAGATGACGGCGGGGTGTCGCGGCTGTCCCCGCGTCCCTCATCCTCCTCCCGCCGCTCCCTCAGCCCGCGGGCGGCGCCTCAAGGGGACGCGGCCACGCGCGGCCGCCACTGCGCAGGCGCCGCTCCGCCCCGCGGAGCCGAGCCGAGCGGCCACTGCCGTGTCGGCCGCGGCAGATTCGCCATAAGGCGCCGCACGGGGACCCGATTTTCGTTGTTGGTTTTTTTTTTCCCCTCTTTTCCCTCACTCTGTTTTCCAAGCGGGCCGCGCTCGGCTCCCGGCGCGCTGTCCCGCTGAGCCCCCGCGGCGATGGAGGCGGCGGCTGCAGGTGAGCGGGGCCGGGCCGGGCGGGCGGGGGAGCGCGCACGGATCCCCGCGCGGCGGGCTCGGAGAAGTAGTTCCGGCGGGGCTGCGGTAACGCTCCTTCCGCACGACAAGTAGTTCCCAGTGTGGCGGCCGCCCCAGAATCCGTCGCCCGGCGCTGCTGGCGGACCTGGGGGGCTGTGGGGGCTTCGGGAAGCGGACGGAGGACTCGGGAAGGCCGAACCTAGGAGTCCTGCTGTTCCCCGGCTGCCCGTCCCGAGGCTGCCGCTTAGCAGCGAGTCGGGAAGCACTGGGAGCTGCTGCTGGTGCCGATTTGATGCGTGGAGACCCCATAACAACCTTACAGGATGTGACGGGGGCCTGCGGAGAAGGCGGAGAGGTTTCTCTTCGTGAGGAACTGTAGTGACAGGACAGGGAATAATGGGTACAAACTGAAAGAGGGGAAATTTAGGCTGGATGTTAAGAAGAAATCCCTTACTGTGAGAGTGGTGAGACTCTGGAACAGGTTGACCAGGAAGGTTGTGGATGCCCCAACCCTGGCAGTGTTCAAAGGCCAGGTTGCCTTGAGCAGCCTGGTCTGGTGGGAGGTGTCCCTGGCCATGGCAGGGGGGTTGCGACTGGATGGTCTTTGAGGTCCGTTCGAATCCCTTTCCATTCCGTGATTCCATGGTTCTGTGCTCACCTCGGTTTGAAACGCTCGTGAGCTCCTCTGGCAGCCGCTGTAAATAGTGTAAACAGCTCAAGGTCCCCAGAGTTTATCTGCAGAAGGCAAATGTTTAAGATGTGTTAAAGATGTTTTCAGTGCACTGTCATCTCATGCCTTTATGTGCCTTGTATTGGCCTGGGTTTCATTCCAGCAGTGAAAAAAGTGTCACAGAGGTAACAGCCTTAGGAGTGCTGTGTATGTGCTTTCTGCATTTCACAATCCCTATGTGCTGTTGCAGTACAAGTTCGTGAAGTGATGTCGCAATAATTGAATGCCTGCTAATTACCCTGTATATTCAAATTTGGCTTCTGGTTGTCATTCCCCGAGCTGACTTCTTAACTTTTGGAATCCTGCGTTATTTCTACCTGTCCTACAAAGTATTGATGGATAGTTTACAACTCAAAGCACCACTAAGGGGCAACAGACGTATTCTAAAACTCAGAAATTTCAACTACAACATGTAGAAGAACCTCTTTATGTTGAGGACGGCAGTGGAACAGGCTGCCCAGGGGGGTCATGGAGTCTCCTTTTCTGGAGATACTCAGTACCCACCTGGATGCATTCCTGTGTCACCTGCTCTAGGTGATCCAGCTTTGGCAGGAGGGTTGGACTAGATGATCTCCAGAGGTCCCTTCCAACCCCATCTATTCTGTGATTCTGTGAAACAGTATTGTATACCAATGAGAATTGCACTATCAGGAGAATAACTGAGTAGCAGAATAGCCAACAGGTGCTGTGTTACTTAAGGACTATTGTAAAAGCATTCCAGGACTGCTTTATATTCTGGGATCCAGCTTTCAGTGAGAAATAATTCTCTTATTACTAGTACTACTAATAAATTCATATTTATTCAAGCACATTTGTCTTAATAAAAAGTGTTTTGAGTGTGGTTGAATGCATAACTGTCCTGAGTGTTCAGTATTTTTGATATTGCTGCTGAGGCGTATCTGACCTCAGATGCATTTCCATTATGGGTGCTTTCAAAAATCAGGTTCAGAGTGTTTCCTGAAGTGCGTCCTGAAGTCGATGGCTGATCACGTAGTTTGTGCTTATTCTTTGAAGGGTTCTGAGTGGTTTTGGTGTCTGATAGTGCACCTTACACATTTTGATATCGTGTATTAGTGTATTTCAGTGGAACCTTCAGTAATGTTGTGTTTAGCCACATGAGGGAGATCTTAGAACACGAAAATAAAAATGTCTTGCTATCAACATATTTACTCTGGCTTTTTTTTTTCCCCTTAATGATGGAAAAGCTGTCTTGTTTATATGTTTGATAAAGCGATTATTCTAAACTGAAAATAATTTAATTTCCTAGTTATTTGAATATCCTATTAAATCCATGTTATATCCAAGTCCTGAATTTTGTATATTTTAGCCAACATAAATGTGTAGAGACAGTTGTCTTCTTTTAGAGAACTTTATTTAACTTTTTTCCAGGAGCATATGTAAAGATGGGGTGTGTAAAACAGAAAAATACATGTGCTTTTATTTACCATCATCAGTTAAACTCCTAGTTTCAAATGCAAGTTTCTTTTCAAAAATAGTTTCAGACTGGTTAAATACAATGTGTTTGGTTTAGATGAAAATGTGAGAGGGCTGGGTGAGCCTTGTGGAGCTCAGCAAGGCCAAGTGCAAGGTCCTACACCTGGCTTGGGGCAGTCCCAAGCACAAACATAGACTGGGGAGGGAATGGATTGAGAGCAGCCCTGAGGAGAAGGACTGGGGTGTTGGTGGGTGAGAAGCTAGACATCACCCAGCAGTGTGCTCTGGCAGCCTAGAAACCAAATGTGTCCTGGGCTGCATCCAAAGCAGCTTGAGGGAGGGGATTCTGCCCCTCTGCTCTGCTCTTGTGAGACCCCACCTGCAGTGCTGTGTCCACCTCTGGGACCTCAAACATAGAAAGGATCCTGTTTGAATGCTGGAATAACTGAGCTACATTAAGGTTTATGTTAGGCAGTGTTCTTATTGTGATGTACAAAATACAGTGTCAGAAAGTATTGAATGGTTTGGATCTTAATTTTGTTTCACTCCTGATATTTCATGTGCCTAACAGCCACTCAGGATGCATGTTTAAATAGAAAAGTGTAAGAGCAGGGCATGCACACAGTGATACTTGTCCAGAATATGGTCTTAGACGTTCTTATGGGCTTTGCTGAGCCCTGACCATTCTCTTTCAACTTGATGCTTCCTGGTCAACTTCTAAGAATTGTGGACACCAAGTGGATGTGTACCTGCCTTAGAGTTGCAGTAGCAGGGAGAGATCAGCTATAACACAGGTAGTAGTTTCAGAGGGATCATGTCCTTCATGACACATGGTTTTGTAGTTCCTCATTTTACACTTTGCCTTTTCTCTAGTCCTCGATTCCATCCTTCTCAGGCAAAAAAAAATCTAATTTATTTAACTGCCTACTATGCTGTGTTGTTGATCTTCCTTATTTCTGCACTTTTTAAGGATGATGATTATGATTATTCTGGTAGAGGAGCAATAGCCAAAGTTGTAAGCCCAGTATGGATTTTTTTTTTTTTTTAATAGGTCTTTGTATTATAGGACCATCTGTTTTATAGGTCTGCCTGTTTTAACTGTAAGGTTTTGTTTCTGAGGAGTACAGTTCCTAGCCTTGTTTTGAGGCTGTGTTTGCTATAATTGAGAGATCTTTTACAGAAAACCTCTCCAAGCCATTATAAAATGACAGCAGATTGAAACACTTGGTTTGCTACGGGCTCACTTTCTTTGAAGAGTCTTTTTCCTATACAGATTACTTTTCATTGCACAGGCTCTTGGGCAGGCCTGTTACTATTGAGATGTTTTTAAAATGTTGCTCCATTCTGCTTTTTCTTTTTTAAGTTGATAGAATTGCCCTTAATGACCTGCCTCACTGTGTTTTTACATTAAATTTGACACAATTTAAATCTTCCGTTGCTTTCCTCATTTTACAAAACTTCTATAAAGATGTTTTCTTCTACTGAAAGTTCATTTCACTGCTATTTAGCTGTGCTAGATTTTTCCTTCGTGTTTCTAAAACCTTCTTTGATGATTAGCATCAAATCTGATGCTTTTAAATAGCCTTCATGCTGATTTCAAGGATTTAACTTGTCTTGGAACTTTTTTAGTCCTTTTTGTGGTTTGTTCTGTTAAAGATGCTTTTTTTCTTTATATAGTTTGCATTGTTGAAGTGAAATGCAAACCTTTGGCTCTTTATCACTCTCGTAAGAGGGCTTTTGAGTAGTATTTTACTCATGGTTACAGAGTAACTCTCAAATAATATCACTTTGAAAAGGGTCCTGTGTTTTACTTCTGATAAAGTCAAGAACTGTTTCTCCTCTTGTGGTTTCCCTGACTGCTCGCTGGGTTAAACAGTCAGTAATGGCATTTAAACGTTTAACCTTGGCATCCTGTCCTGACCTGAGGTTTAACCACTCTGCATAAGGCTAATTAAAACCTACAATATGTTGTTTCTGTCTTTGTAACCTCTTCTATCCCCTCCAGTGTGCCACAGTCATTTGTACCCCTGTGGTCAGATTGTTGCTCATGTGTAGTCCTTACACTGTGCTTTTCTGTACGCTGTATTTAAATTTCTCAGTAGTTGTTACTTGTTAAAATAGCCTGTTAATCAGATTTGACCCTAAGCTGCTTTTAACAGGCCTTATTTCCTTAAAATAATACATCCTACTTTGTCATCGATATTTTGGTAGTGGTAGTGACCCACTGGCATTACAACAATGTTTATCAGAAGCTTATTTGAATGCATGAATGTCAGTAATCCTTGTCTACAACCAGGCATTCCAACTTTGCCACTGTATTAGGCTTCTTGCATTATTGTAGTAGTATGTAGGTTTATTTTTTTTTTTAAAAGCAACTACAAAAACAAACCTAAGAAGTTGTTTTGTTCTTTCCTGCAAAAATTTTACTGATTTCTGTATCATCCTTCATTTGAAAGTAGTCTCTGATTTTTGCTGCTGCAAGGTGAATCTCCTTCATCTTTGTGGTCTTTTGCACTTGTCACCTACCCTTCAGTCTTGATTTAAAACCACTTTCATACTCCCTTGAAGTTTTGCTTGGGTAAAGCCTGATGCTCCTCTGTTTTTATTTCTCAAATTGTAATTTTCTCTTGGATATATACAGAGCTGCTAACTTAGTTCTGCTTGCAACAGCACCATCATGAATTCATATCCCAGGCACCTTAACTAGTGCACTTTTCTTTCTTTCTTTCAGTCTTGGTATATTTGCATTGTCTAGATCATAGAATCACAGAATGGTTTGTGTTGGGAGGGACCTTAAAGATCACCCAATTCCACCCACCTGCCATGGGCAGAGACACCTTCCACTAGATCAGATTGCTCAGGGCCCCATCCAGCTTGGCCTCGAACACTTCCAGGGACGGGGCATCCACAAGTTCTCTGGACAGCCTGTGCTAGTGCCTCACCACCCTCACAGGAAAGGTAGGGATTTTAAAATACATTATTTCTTAATCATGAACGTTCACAAACTTCAGTGTAATTTAGTCTTGTATGCAATGTCTGAGAGCCTCTACAGATGTAGTTTGAGTAAACTTCACTTATGGCCTGGCTAGGAAAAATGGTGAATGTATATGACTGGGTTTTCCATAAAACCATATTAAGTGGTGTTGATTTTACCATTATCTTTTCATTTTTGCAGGAATGCATCCTGTACCAACATTGCTGTAGCATTCTTCCTTTCCGTTAAAATAAATGTTGTGGCACTTAACTAAAGATAATTAAATTGTGCTGAGTTTTGATTGAGCAACTAAGAGTGAGAACAGTCATGGTCAGGGGCTCCTTTTCTTTGATTGAATGCTTTCGGCGCTGCTGCTTTTGTCTCAGCAGTCATTTTGTGCTGGTGAATTAGGAAACTGTTGCTTACTGTTTAGAATTGCCCAAATTCAGATGAAGGAAGCCCTAAAATAGCTTTTGATTCTCCACCTGCCACTTCTGATATGGTTAGCAAATAGTTTGTTTTATAGACTTCATATACTTATTTTTTTTTAACACTTACCAAGGATAATGCTTTTGATTCAAGAGATGTCCTGTAATACTGGATATTAATTTCTTGATGAATCAAAATAGAGAAAATAGCCAGAAACCAGTATTGGTTTTTTAAATCTTTTTCTTTAATGAAGAGAAATAAAATTAGTTTATACCAGCATCTTTACTAAAATAATGATTAAAATGTTATGAGGTCCATAAAAAGTAGATTTTAAGTAAAACAACAGCAACAACAACAAAAAAATCCTACAAAAAACTGCAAAACCAACAAACAAGTGTCCTGGAGGTGAAGCAATAAAAGTCAGAGATGCATTGTAATATGTTTGGGAAAATTTTGGATGTTTGAAATGTCTTTGAAGATGAAAAGCCGCTACCATGCTCAGAGGAGTAAGATCTGATAAGTAAAATATTTTTTAAGTATTTGATAGTAGTACAGTATATCATAATTCCTTCTACTGTGTTTTCCCATTCTTTTATGTTCAGTTCAAACTGTTTTATTACTAAGAAATAGTATTGCTTGTCTTAAACAAGTTATTGGCGTTTTGCATGCTGCTTTCATATTAACTGCTACCTCATATTTCAATGCTTCTACCTAAATAGAAAAAGTCTTGTTTATTGTTCTTAGACACTTCAATATCTTACATGCTCAACATTTGTGTGTGAAAAGTTCTTTCACAAACAAATAATTTGATTGGAATAGTTGTGCCCACTTTTTATTGTATTTGGTATCTGTACGGAAACAGCAGAAAGAGGAAAAAAAAAGCCCAAGACCAAGTCCTAGTCTGATGAATAAGATTTTTAATTGCAGAAAGTTCCTGTTAAGAATTTGATGGTGGTGAGGCAACAAAGTTTGTCTCAGCTCTGCAATAAGTTTAGAAGGAAAGAAATAATTATTCATATTCTGAATTTCATTGCTGTCTATTTTATAAAGGTTGACCACATGTGTAGTTATGCATCCTATCAACTTTTTCCACAGGCCAACAAATATCCAGTGACTTTTAAATTTTGTATTTAATTGTGGAGTTCTAGTTCCTTTTAACAGCTGCAGAACTTCAAAGGCACTTACAGAAGTCGTTAACTGTTGTCTGCTTTGAAAGGAGGGGAGAAAAGTTTTGGATCTATTAGAAGGATTTAGGGCATATAAATACAGATTTGTGTCCTTGCTCTGTGTGTCTTGTAAAAGTAGTTATTAAAAATAAAATAATACCCAACACTGAGCCTTCCTTTTATGCAAAATGAAAGGTTTTGGTTAGTTAAAATTGACTCTGGACTAGGTTTTGTCATACAGTGTTTAAAAGTATACATGACAATAATATATTCCTTGATTCACTTACGTACTGTTAATTTCAGTGATCTTTCCAAGATAAGTGTTTCTTTCTTCCCGCTTCCCTCTTCCCCACTCCAGCTTTAAAGCAGAACAGGACAGATACTGGTTTATGCTTATTGAAGGGCATTGGGAATCAGGGAATCTGCTTCCTAGTCTGCAGCTTGTTCTTTGTTTTTAGTAATCCATTTGTTAAACTTCCTTTGCTGTAGATATACTTAGTGTGAAGAAAAAAAGCCCTACTAATTAAGCAATATGCTGAGGGTTTTGGAAGAATTAAAAAAAAGGCTTTGCTTATGTTGTAGCTTTATTTTCTACATAGTCAATTAAGAAGAAAATTATTGGTATTATTTATTTCAATATATATTTAGCACAGTTTATAGGGGCAAACTGAAGGTAATGAATTACCACAAAGCATGTTTAGTGAACAGAATGTCCCAGATTGGTTTTGGCTGAATTTCCTGATGTTTGTGTACCTGCATACTTGATTACTGTTCCTTTCTTTCTCCACATATTTAATTGCTGCCTAATTAATTGCTCTGTTGATTTCCTACATAATTAGTTATTCACTAATTAGTCATTGATTCCATGCATAGTTAATTAACTTACTCCTTATTTGATTTTTACACTTAATTGACTATAATTCATTGCTTTATTGCTACACTGCCTAATTAGCAGCTGGGTAATCAATTATTGTTTGCTTATTCCATACTTGTTTAGTCTGGTGATCAGCAAAGTTTTTTCTCTGCTCTCTGACCTCCTTTTCAAGTCATTCTTCCTAAAATAATTCCTTTACTCTGTTTGGTTTCCATCTCACCTCTGAGTGAAGCTCATGCATCTTCTGTGTGTTCTCCTGGTGCTTCCTGCACCTTCACTGACACTCATTGTCCTCTGCCTGCTGGGCTGTCCATTTCTGGGTTTTGTCCAGCTTTACTTCTGTTTGGTGATGTTGGTAATCAAACACTTTAAACATCCACAGAAGCTTCCGGGGATTCTTCTTGCTCTTCTGCCCCTCCTCAAGTCCTCGCTGGGAGGAGTGAGAGATAAAGTGGTGTGTGAGTACCCATTGCAGCTGTTGAAGGAGGAGACAGGAGACAAAGCACTGAGCCCGAACTTCTAGGGAAAACAGCCAGCAGGACAGGAAGCACGAACAGTGACAAAGAAAACCTCAAAACAGAAATGTCAGCTAAATCATGGAATTTCAGTTAGTTAAACATTTAGATAAATGTTCATAGGTTTTATGGTGCATTTACATTTAAAGAGAGCAGCTGTCATCCACTGGGTCAATAACAGGCTTCATTCCCTTAAAAAAAAAAAAAAAAAAAAAAAAAAAGATTAATGCTAACTAGAGCAGAACTAGTTCAAAGGAACATTTCAACATACTGGAATCAAAACAGAAATATCTGTGTGCTCAAGACAGTAGAATGCCTGAGAAGGAGCCCAGCCGAGCTCCTAAGAACACGTTGATTGTACCGTACACTTACATAGCTGCTCGTGTGTAATACTGAGGAAATTTCAAACAATAGGAGCAGTACTGGAGTTGTTTTTTCAGAGATCTTTTGAAAGAGATGAAGGTATAATCTGCCTTTTAGTTTTGAGCTGTGCTTCTGTTATATTTCAAATGCCTGCAAAAGAGACACCTCTGCTGTTCTTAACTTTCAGGACACCTTAAAGAAGGATTTTTTTGAGTGGGGTGAACTGTATAATTAGTGTGTCATGAAGGAAATGGAATAATGTTGAGTAAGGTAGTGCTTAGGATTATTTTGAAAATAGGTCCCAAAATACAGCTTCCCTGTTCTCTTATTCCCAGGTTCATCCCAAAGTTCACAAACTATCACTTTATTTCTGTACTTATCCAGTGATCTGTGGTTTGACTTGTACCTCAAAAGTGCTGCTTGTTCCAGTTTGATTTCAGGTGGGTGTATGTCCCTAATTTTTTAGGGAGGTGGAGGGAGAGTAGTAATTGGAACTGGTCTCTGGGCCAGAGCTTTTTACATGAAGCTGGAGAACAAGTGTGCTGTTAAAATTGGTTCTTGGTTGTTCTTAGGTTTCATTGGATCCTGAAGGGTGTAGGGACTCTTGAAAAATCAAACCATTAAGCCACAAGACTGAAGTGTTAGAAAACAAAGTTTTCTGAATTTCTCTGGCCAAAATTTTTGAGCTTTTTTATGTGGGATTATATTAATCCTTCTTTATTGTTATTTACTTTATTGAGGCTTTGCTTTCACATCATGCTTCAAGTACCTGTGAATTAAAAAAACCCATGAAGTTTTGCCTAAAAAGTTGTGTCAAATTTCTGTTTAAAGCATTGACCACGGGGAGTTTTAGTGATGTTCTTCATTTGCTGCTGCTTTGAAGGTTTTTAGCTTTGTTTTGTTTTTTTTGTATGTTTGTTTTTCTTAAATCAACAGGAACATTTAACTGAACTTGATGAGGATGTCCTGTCTTACATATAATTTTACCATGTGTTTGAAAATATATAAAATTATAATGATGTTTGAGGCTGTATGGGGAGAAAGGTCTTAATCTTTTCTGCTTCCTTTTGTGTCATGTTAGAACATTTCTAATATTTCAGCCAGAAGAAATTTTTTGTCCTGTGGGGATCTATCTAGGAGTTTACCCATTTCTTAAATTAATTTATTTTGGGATGTATTATGAATGTGTTCATTTAGTGATTTAACATTTGTCATTTCACCTCATTGCTGTCTGTTAAATGTATTAAGTAAATTATAGTTATTATGTTGACTGAATCAAATTCCCAGTAACTCATGATAATATAAATAACTTACATTTGAAAATATTATATTAACTCCTTGTTTCTAAACTTGCTTTTCAGGGATCAATTCCATCTTCATGTGTAAGCTTTGTAACTTATTTTCACCAAATAAGTCCGAACTTTTGTCTCATGTCTCCGAGAAACACACAGAAGAAGGGACCAGTGTGGATGACATCATTATTCCTCTCCAACCTCTAACAGTCCCCACAAACACAAGCAAAGATGGAGAAGGTACATTCATAAATTGAGAGGAATGTAATTTTCAGTGTTATGTATTTCTTTAATAAAACCTGTGGTGGTGACTCTGCACTGTGCATAGAATGGTTTACATAGTTTGTTTTTATAATAATCACTGTACACTGCTACCCTGAATTTCATTCAGCACAGAATAGATCATGTGACAGATATGGATAAACTGAATGTGTCTTAGGGAACAGTGGCACTGGCTCATTAATTTTCAGTGTCAAGTATAGCAAAGTTTGCTTCCTACAGCTTTAATTTGAGTTCTGTAGTAGCTGTGGGAAGATTGTCTAACAGCAGTGGAAAGCAATCAGGACACCATGGGTGAGAGTGTGTCTTGAGGCTTAGATGTCCTTTTTGAGTTGTCTAACCTGTTTGTTGTGATTCATGTAGTGTTAGTATTTCTATTCCAAAAAGGTAGTGGCACGATTTGTAATTTATAACTGTGTTTTTGTTATTGACGCTGGTAAATAAAGCAATCAGAGGTTGAATTAGTTACACATAAAAATTCCACTCTGCAGTGAAAGAAGTAACATTCATTCCATTCCATTTTTAACTGGTTATAATTGCAGTCCTTTGGAATATTAGCAATGGGTTCAAAATAATTCAGACTTTTTATCCTCTTTTATGCCCTTACTGAGTAATGGATTTATATTGTTGGCAAACCTATTATTTAACACAAATACTAGGATTTTTCAATCATTATGACTTCTGGATTTTAAAAACTTATGTGCCTATGGATCAAACCTACTCTAATATCATATCTTAAAGATTTTTTTGGTGTTAACGTATGCATGTAATGTTTCTTCACTTATTTACCAGAGTAATTCAGTAGTTATACTAACTTCATCAATGTAAGAAGATATTTCTAATAATGGTCGTACAGTATTTCACTAGAGCTGCTGTCTCCTAAGGTGGCTGGTGAGGAAAAATCACACCAGATTATTATTTTACACAATGCTCAAAATTACCAGTGTATCAGAAGATGATGAATAAATATCTAAACAGGTTTCAAAATGCCATTCTAATTTTATTTTAATTGCACAGAATTAATTCCTCATGCAAGATGCATTTTCCTTTGTCAAATCATTCTTTCTTGTTATCCCTTCACTACGTATGTTTCTGAGCACAGTGAGACTTGTACTGTGTAACATATTCTTATTTGTTTTAGTAAAAAGGCTCTTCTGTAAACTTCTCTTTGCATTTTTGTCAGGAGTGTCTTCACTTTCTGTATTGTATGTGTTCAGCATGCATTATACATTTATGAGGATAGTTTGTAATTACCATTATGATCTGAAACAACAGAAATTAGACATAAATAGCTTTTAAGAAAATAACTCTGCAAATCTTATGTAAAACATGACATTCTTATGTTAAATTATATATGCATAATTTATCTTTCTCATTATTCTTGGTGAATAATTTTATTCATCTGATGTGTTCATATGGTGCCACCTTTATCAGGTTATGTAGCTCAACCCTTTGCCATCTGCTGTCAGTAAGAATGTCAAGGTAAATTACTTTTGCATAGTTTTCAAGTCATAATCTAGGCATACTTTAGCAATTCTCCTTTCCCATCAGACAGATTGATTGGAGAAGAGGGTTCTGAAGTCCCATTCAATTATTTTCTGTGTTCTATTTAAAAAAAAAAAATGGGGCATTCTACAGATGAACATAGGATTTGGAAAGAGTTCTTCTTTCAAAGCATCAATTTTACCCTCCTGCTATGGCATCTGCAGCAGATGAAATTTAGAAAGTTTATAGTATACAATTATTTGTCAGTGAACCAGTCTTTGTTAGTAATTCAGTATTGTCACTGAAAGGAGAAGTAATTGGTGAATGACAGTCTGAGAAATTACAACTTTTAGTACTTAGTGACTAATAGATGAACATATTTTTGTCCTTTGAAAGTGTAATTTCTCTCCCAAGTATTGGTAAATGCTGTAGCTGACCCAGAGTTGGGATAGAGGAGTGAATGCTGACTTGCTAATGGAGCTCTTTATTCTGCCTGACTAATAAATTAATGATTTTATAAGTACTGGGGACAAGTAAAGTGCTAGGCATGTAATACATGTATATTACTCTAATGTTACTTTATTTACAGTGCTTTCTGCTGAATTTTGTTTAGCCACTCCACTTTCCCATCGTTAAGCCATGACCTATTTAGAGTTGATTTGTCCTAGACATTTTGGCACAATGATGTTAACATTTTTTTATTAAGTGGGACCAAGGATGCCAGGGAGATGTTGCTGTTGGACATATATGCACAGGTCACATTTTCTCCAGCAATGGAGTGTGACATCATTGTTTGGGAAATGGCAGGTATTTACCTGGTAACTGTCATCATTCATACTCCTGTGTAGCCTAGGGCTTCCTTTCGTGACTGTTCACAATGATCTCCATTTCCTTCAAAGTGCAAAAACTCAGCTCTCTTTTGCTTTTGCTTAGTCAGATTGGTGAGGATTTGAGGGGCAGCATCAATGGGCCTGTCTTCATCTATTCATACTGTTACTCCCCGATGGATTCTTGTTTGTTTTGGGCTATATCTGGATTATGTGATACATGGCACTGTTGGTTCTGAAACCTTGAAGAATGTCTGAGTATCATAATTTCCTCCAAGGAGTTTTAGTTTATTCAGGTCACTTAAAACCATGGCCTGTGCATCAGCCTCATCCTTGCCTGAACACAGGATGCAGCCAGAGCCTGCATTCACACCTGAGGGGTAGGAGGTGTTGCAGGTGCTGTGATACAAACACAGAACAGTAACAAAATACATCTGGGGATGAGATTTATTTGCATGCATTTGTGTGACACCTTGTGCAGAAGATTCTGAATATGGCCATGTGCTGTTGTAACTGATGAAATGTAAGCTTTTAGTACTGGCATTTGGGGAAAGATTCATGTTGCATAATGCCTCAACCTGTTAAAATTTGGTCAGGATGTTTAAGTGAACACTGCAGAAGTGTTTTGTGACTGCTGACAAACTTTTTATATTAAATTGATTGAATTGGAGAAACTTATGTGAACAATTCTTGTGAAGCAACAGTATCAAAATAGACATATAGTTTATTCATTACTCTCTGTTTGAAGTATCTTTTTTTATGTCTTGGAGTACATAATTATACAGCATAGCACAGAATGTCTTTTCTGGATATTGCCATTGCTCATCCAGTAGCAGTCAGCATAAAGATTGGTTTCAGTCAGTCTGTAATGAGTGCAAAATCCCCAGAAACAACTAAGTTGTTCTTGAGGGAACAGAATCTTAATTAAAAGTCTTCTTAATGACCAATTTAAAACTTCTATTTATGACTAAGCATCCTTGAAATAAGTGATAGGGTGGGGTTTTTTTTATTTTTTATTTAATATACTACTTTATTTTTAACAGTTAAACAGATTCTTTTTTCTAACAAGCAATGTTTGATTAAGTTGGTTATGTACTGGCAGATGAATGACAATGTTCTACTATTAAATTACTGTGTGTTGTTGATCTTAGGTGGTGCTTTGAGCTGGAATTAGTATAATGCAGTGTGAAGAGCTCCCTGGGGGCAAGCTGGGTAGAGAGACAGCTGGAATTTATGGTTATGTGCCTCATTAAAAATTTAATTCTGTTAACTCAAAGTGGCTTGAGATAAGTTCTGTCCTGGGAAAAGGAAACCAAGAAATGACTGTCATAAGCCTCAGAACTTCTGGTGATGTGTCAGTTGCCCACATGGGCACTCCTGTTCTTGTGTTTGTTGCTGCCTGCGTCTTGCCACCAAACCTTTTAAAATGTTTGAGAACTGCTTTAAATTCTCCTGCTGGTGGACACATTTACAAACATTTCTAAAATTTGCATGTTTTTTGTGTATTTGCCACACCATTAGCAGTCACAGTGATAAGAACTGCATTTTTGTAAGCCACAGCAGAGGTTCTATCACCAGCCATCTAAAGGAGCAGTTTTCCTATTTCCACTTGCATGCAAGATTTTGTTTCAATTTCTGTCTTAATGTGAAAATGCTATTCTGGGTTTCATTAAGCTTGCATTAAACAGTCAGGAAGAAGCATCTCTTTGACCTGATTTTTCTTCATTTCCATTTATTGGGCAATGTGATGATTGCTTTGTAAAGGAATGAAAAGAATATAATATGCAGAGAATATGGTGGTTGCATTCACTCTTCCAGCCCTTGGATTTAATTATTTTGTAGTAGTCTGACCAGCATCCACATCTGTATTCCTCAGGTTTGACACTTCAGCAAACTGTGACCTTTTGATGGCTTGATGTAAAGATAATTCTTGTTGGGTTTATTTTAATTGTGTGTTAGTTCCTTCAGCTGAAGGCATCAAATACATCCATCACAGATGGATGGATATCAAAGTAACATGAATGGTAGCAAAGAGAAGTTTTGAGAGCACTGAAATCACCCCTTTATTTTTGGCTGATGATTGACTACTTTTGCTAGAGTAGCAAAGAAGTTCAGGATGCTGGTGGAGGGTTGCAAAAAGTTATGGGAAACAATTGTTTTTCTTCATAGTAAGGTTTTTGTCAGTTTTATTACATTTATTTAAGCAGGTATTCACTATCTTCTATAAGAAGACAGAATGCTTTCTTTTTCATTTGATAGTAATTACATGATTAACTCAAAGCTGTGGTCTCCGAATGTGGGTTGTGTTTGCCTGGTATATTTAAGGGAGTGCTGAATAGGTTATGAATAACATGATGCTACCTTCTTCTGTTCTTCTTAATCATCTTCCTTTAAGATTCCTTAAGTAATTTATTTTTCCATATGCTCTAAATAACGAATTCAGTAAGGTTTTTGGGCACCTGTGCTTGAAAAATTTTTGTGGTTTAGAATTTTTTTTTAATATTCTCTCTTTTGTGGTTTTTTCAGACTTCTACATTGTCAATCTCAATTTATCAGTGTCTGTGATCCTACAGCAGTGATGAGAGAAGTCTTAAGCAGAAAATACAGTTTATGTTGTCGGGCATTTTTGTGCCCTGCATCTCGTGGATTTCATCAATATTTCCTCTACAGAAATATGGAAATGTAAAATTATATTGTACCTATTAGGAGTTGTGGATGACTTCTGATTTAATTAAGGAAACATTTTTTGGATGACTTCTGCAATTTATTTGTTACCAACAATCTTTTATGCCAGCTTTTGTCTAGAAAGTACTAACAATCAAGAACCACAGAAAATATTAAGGAGTAATTGTTCACTATATTAAAAGGACAATGAGCTTTTGGTTCTAAAATATAAGTTGCTTTTCTCTGATTACATCTCAATACTTGGATAATTTCTTTGAAAATGATTTAAATTAAAAAGCTTTTTGTAGACTGTTGAAACACAGTAGAGCAATTTGTAGAATACGTGTGCTGATAGAGTTATACAGTAGCCTAGAAGAGTGCTTGCAGTGTAATTTATGTAAAATTGTGGCACTTGGACATCTGCTGATCTCAATGACACAAATGTTATTGCTTTGCAGCCACCAGAAATGCCAGCAAATACCACTGCTTGAAATAAGTTTGTGTGATGCCAACCTTTTTTAAGCTTTTGTGATAACGCCTCTCAAACCTCATTTAAGGCACCTATTTTTCAAATATCGGGAATATTAGCTAATTAGCTGTGGAATTTAATTATAGTTTAAAGTAAACTTTAATTTTCTTTTCTAGAGCTTCTCATTGCAAAGAGGAAAAGGGGCAGACCAAAAGGGTCCACTAAGAAGTTTTGTGTGGATGAAGACATGGCAGAAAATAACCCCGTTCCAAGCAAAGAAACTCCTGCTGGGACAGAAGAGGGCCCAGAACTGCCTGAAGTCTCAGCAGGCAGCCTGGAATGCAGGAAATGCAATCGGAAGTTCTCCAACACGCGTCAGCTGACTAAGCACATCTGCATTATTGTCCTAAATGAAGGAGAAGAAGAAGGAGATGGAGGTAAGAAAACATGCAGCAAAAATACTTGAAGCAGGTTGTGGAACAGTGTGTTCCCACCGTGAGGCCTGACTCGGAATCCCCAGTGCTGGTTTTAAATGGAGTGGAGTTGTCTGTTTCTTGTAGCACAAAAAGCATGTTGAAGCAAAACTGAACTTAGACAAGGTATTTAGCCTTCTTTCAAAGTGGTCAAAATGTTTATTACACTAATGATTGTCTTAAAACTCCCTGAAACGCTTGTTTTGCATTAGCAACTGTTCTGTTTGTCATAAAGGGGATTGCAGATTTTCAGTGAGAAGTGGTATAGGCCATGCAGGTGAGTATCACACAATGGTGAGGATGGATGGTCCTGTACAGGTGCTTCTATCCTGTGGCTTGGGAAACCTGACTTCTGTTCTCTTCTTTTGATAGATTTGAGTCTGCTTTTCAGGATGGCTTCTTTTACTGTATAAAAAATAATGTAAAATTCCCCTCTTCTTTTTAACAAAGCTTCATGTGAATGATTGGCATAAGAGGTTTCAGTGTTTAAATTTAGCTTTAGGATTGATTTGGATATATTCAACCTCCCAAATTTTTAGTACAGAACAGAGCAGGATGGAGTTACTTTCAGTTGTAAGGAACCTGCAACAGCCATCTCATCCAACTGCCTGACCAATTCAGGGCTGACCAACAGTTAAAGCTGTTGCTAAGGGCATTGTCCAAATGGATTCTTAAACACTCACAGGCCTGGGGCATCGAACCCAAATCTGTTTAAAAAGACAACAGTGAATATTCATTCAGAAGAGAGAAGTGGAAGGGACATACAGTAATCATCTTGTCTACCTATCTATTTAACTTTTCTCTGGTGAATGTCACGTAACATACAGAGCAATGACTTAGTCCATATTATCTTAGCTTTATGTGAGTTTTGTGTTGATGGTAAAATTCAGGTTTTGCTTTTGCTACAGTCACTTAGTATGATATTGTGGATTCTGCTTGTAGACAAAATTTGCCATTGATTTTTTTTCCCAGTTTTTTGTTACCCTTTTATGTCCAGTCTGTCATTATTGTACAAATTAGTATGACTGTTTTACTTACACTAGTATGTAGAGTTTAACTTCTGTGGCAAAGCTTAATGAAAGTAAGCTTAGAATATAATGACAGAGCAGAGAAACCCTTGCTTTGATAAAGTACCTGCTTATATTTTACTGTCATCAGTGGTACAACTTTTCAACTACACATAATGACAGTAACTCCAGCTGTCTTACCTCTGACATTCCAAGTGTCCATGCCCTTTGCTGTTTGTATGTGCTAGGTCCAGTGTCAACATTTGCATTATTTTAGCAATGTTACCTTTTCTAATGTCCTCTTAAAATAAACTCTCAGGTCAAAGTATAAACTCAGATTACCTGTTCTTGACCTGTTAGCTCATTAGAGCTCCTAAATCTTATCTTTGTTTGTTTCTCTGCAAAACACCCTGGCAAATTTTCCAAACTAAACTGCTCATCCTTTTCCTTCTTTGTAAAGAAAATAGCCTCAGCTTTGGGCAGATGAAACATTTTTTGTTTATTCTCTGGTAAAAGCAAAACAATCAAGCAAAGTCAATCATAAGAAACAAATAACAAGGGGTTCCAGTTTTTTGGAAGCTTTCTATCTTGACTGCAAACTGTGAAGGTATTGGGGGCTGGTTTTGTTCTGAAGACATGATTCTTCCTTGGAATACATCTGGGAAACTCAGTCTTCAGCTGTCTACTGGTTACTGTCCCATCATAGGAAAACTTTTCACTTCTGGCTTAAACATATGAACTGCTTTGAGACAACTTTTCAGTTTCTAAATATGTAGATGAAAGTAGCATGTGCATTATTATTGTCCTCAAAGTGTGAATACAGTCAGTAGCTCAAAACTTTGAGGAATGATCAAGAACAGTTCTCTGTCATGTTCTGTGTTGTGTTCTCTGTCTAGGGGTCTCTATAATACTCCCTGTAACCTTTTGCATAATCACAGTATCACTAAGTATGGAAAAGACATCCAAGATCATTGAGTCCAACTGTTAACTCAGCACTGCCATGGTCACCACTAAAGCATGTCCCCCAAGTGTCACATCCACAGACCTTGTGAACCCTTCCAGGGATGCTGAGTCCACCACTTCCCTTGCACAGCCTGTTCTGATGGCTGACCACCTTTTCAATGAAGAAATGTTTCCTAATATCTGATCTAAACCTCCCCTGGCACAACTTGCAGCCATGTCCTCTCATACTGTCACTTTTTACTTGGGAGAAGAGGCTGACCCCCACCTGGTTACAGCCTCCTCTCAAGGAGTTGTAGAGAGTGATAAGGTCCTCCCTGAGCCTCCTTTTCTCCAGGCTGAACACCCCCAGCTCCCTCAGCTGCTCCTCATCAGACTTGTGCTCCAGCCTCTTCCCCAGCTCTGTTGTCCTTCTCTGGACACATTCCATCACCTTAATGTCTTTCTTGTAGTGAAGGGCCCAAAACTGAGCAGAGGATTTGGGGTACAGCCTTGCCAGTGCCCAGCACAGGGGGATAATCCCTGCCCTGGTCCTGCTGGCCGCATTAATTTGATACAAGCCATGTGCCATTGGCCTTCTTGCCCACCTTGGCACATGCTGGCTTCATGTTCAGCTGTTATTGACCCACACCCCCAGATCCTTCTCTGCCAGGCAGTTTTCCAGGCTCTGTCCCCAGCCTGGAGCACTGCATGGAACAGTTGTGACCCAAGGGCAGGACCTGGCACTTTGCCTTATTGAACCTCATGCAGTCCATTGATCAGCCTGTCTGGATCCCTCTGCAGGGCCTTCCTGGTTCATGCCATGGCATGAGGGGCTTTTTTTCTGTTCTGCTCGTTTCTTAATGTTTCCTTTAGATTATAGTTGATTTTTCTGACTCCTGCTTACTATTAAACTTATGTTTTCAGGGAAGTATTTAGAAATACAGGCAGATCTTTTTTGTACTCTGAGAGTCAATTTAGAACCCATAATTTTATCAGCAATTATTTTTTCTTGAATCCTCTGTTGCCAATTTTCTTAGAGCTGGATGGAAGATTTTATTGAAGGTCTTTGAATCTTCTGGAAATAAAATATCTACTTAATTTCAGACACAGTTCAAAATAGATGGCTAAAATTTACAAGGAGCTTTGGCTATAGGATCTTCTCACTTAGTCTTTGACATTTCACCTAGTACATGGAGTCTGGGTTTTTTTTTCCTTTTATCCATGTCTTTTCCAACTTGAAATTACTTTTGTCTGTTTTTCTAATGCTTCTGAGATGTTTCTGTAGTTTGGTGGTTTGGGTGTTGTTTTCTTTTTTTTTTTTACCACTTTCTCATGTTTTTAATTTCTTGTAAAGCTTTGCACTCTGGAGCTCTGGTTAATAATCAGATGTTTTCACTTTGCACTGTGTCTGGCTGTAATGGAGTTAACTTTCTTAATCGCAGCTTGTATGATGCAGTGGTTTGTATTTTTGACCAAAATAATGTTTTGGCTATTGCTAAAATATGCTAAGCATGTAAATATTGAAAAGATATGAATATATATATATATAGTTATTCCATGTGATATTCTTTATAGAGAAAAACATAATAAAGTTTTGAGCTGGAGCTCAAATATTCATAGAGGTTTCCAAGTAATGAAATGTTTTGCTGTCTTTTATATGTTGACAAGAAATGTGTTGAAATCCCTAACATAATGGATGTTTAAATAAATCACTAGAAAACTCTATTGAAACTGCACGTATGTTGGTCAGAGGAATAACTGCTAGATGCAATCGGCCTCTGCAGTTCTTAGCTTCTGTAATTAGTGACCTGCATTGATCTCTGAGATCACTGACTCATTGATAGTTCTACTCTTTCCAGAGTCACCAGGCCTTACTGGTTACTGACATCCTCTATGCATCTAATTTGATCCTTTGATGCATCATGATTGCCTTCGCCTTGTGGGCCCATTCACTAAAACAGCAAAAATAAGTGACTTTTTTTTCAAATCTGGCAGGTTGACCCTGCCTGAGCTCCAGGGTGCCTGGAAAGCAGCTCCTCAGATGGACTGGAAAGAGAAAATATAACAAAAAGCATGAGGGGAGAGATCACTCACCAGTTACCATCACAGGCAAAACAGACACAACCTGGAGAAATTAGTTTATTACCAATCAAATCAGAGGAGGATAATGAGGAATAAACCCAAATCTGCATCAGAGAAGCCAAACTGTAGCCCCCCTGCCACCAAAACCTGGCCACACAAAGCAAATTCAGTTTGGGATTAAAAAAATGTCCATTGTACTTCCAATTTCCCCATGTACATGCTTAGTAAATATATTTTTTCATAGAGGGCTTGTTTGCCAAAGCAAGTTGCTGTTTTGTAAGCTAAACTGTGTGTACACCTATTTTTGTTCTTTTTGGTTAAACCAAGTTAAAAGTTCTGGCTAATGATTTGGATCTGGCTGGCAAAATACAAGAGAGGTCATTTAATGGCTGGGGAACGGCATTTGGGTGGAAGGCAGATTACCATCCCTTCTCTGGAGTGAACCATTCAATCCTACTGAAGTGGGAGCATGCATAATTCTTAAAGATATCATTTTTGGCCTTCGTTTAAAATAGTTTTGCCATCAGCTGGATTCTAATTTAAATTAATTCTTCCTGCAAGTAGGATTTCAGTCTCTGCAGGAGAAACAATTGCCTGTGTTAATTTTATATGGCTAGTTCACTTTCTTTTTTCCAAGCTGCTCTCCTCCTGCTATGAAATACCACTTTTTAGAGGTTAAAAAATAGTACTTTGAATGAAGAGTAGTTTAAAAACACGCCAATTCAGGTGGTGTAGCTATGCCTGCGAAATGTCGTACATCCAATTACAAATGTTGAGAGCAGTCCCTTCAGTCAGTGACTCCAACAGAATCATGGGACAGATGAATGATCCACCTCAGTGGGACTCTGGAAGAACTGATAAATTCAGAGCTGGCAGCAGCTTTGCTGATCAACAGACGTGAGCATTTCTTAATTGTGTAGAAGGCACAGCTCAGCATTGTGTTTCTTGCACAGACAAACCGGCATTTGAAGCGCCTGACACTGGGGAGGGGAGGTCACTTTGTCTGTTGGATCCAGGTGCCGGCTGACAAAGTGCTGAGCTGAGGGAGGTGCAGAGTGAGACAGTTTGTCCAAACAAACCTGTTCAGGGGCAAGCCAAGGCCTTTCCTGCCTGGAGAAACTCAGCTTAGCTATTCAAGTGGCATATACTTCATTTTCTCATAAATAATCTTAAAATCATCCAAGGGTGATCCTTTATAACCCATGGTAGTTCTTATACATCAGAACTGTCCTAGTTGTGATGGAAAAATCATTTATTTTGACACTAATCCATGATGCTAACACTGAAGGAGTTGTTTTCCAGGAAGGCAACTAAATACTGATGAGATGGTCCTATACTATAAAAAGGCTGTTTGAGCCCTGTGGTCGAAGTTGAAGCTCTTTTTCATTAAAACATGTTTTTGTCTCCCTTTTAATCCTTTCCTAAAGCACACCTTCCACCTCAGGTGTTTTTTTTGGTGTAGAGTGAGTTCAGGAGCAAAGCAGCTACCATTGAAAGTTAAGGTTTTTGTTGGTTTGGTGGTTTGATAGGTAGTGTTGGTTTGAAGGATTTTTAAGTCTTAGGTTAACAGACTAGGAAATAGTTCTGTTTGTAGCAAAAAGTGTTGGCAATGTGTGCACCCCAGCTCCTTACCAACAAATTGTTTCTGGAAGATGCTTGTTCCTCTCAGACAGGGGTAGAATGGGGCTACTGCTGTCAACAGGCATCGGATTGGGGAATAATTTTTACTGTTTAAGTATCAGAACTAGATCATTGTAGAGATTTGTGTCTGTACACTAGATCAGTGTACAGGTTTGTGTGTCAGTATGCCTGAGAAAGCTAAACTTGTTCCTGCACTCCTTGTTTCGTTCTGGTTCTGTGTCTAGTAAAGAAATTGTGGTTTATACAGGTGGTAGTTACATGATCAGCCCTACCCTGCTGTTTTAACTTCTGCTTCTGTCCTTCAGTTTTGTAAGGAACAGCTAGCACATTTCAAACCTTTGTTCATTACGGTCAGACCACAGAGACAGACTTTGTTTCAGTCTCAGCTGAGTATTTACAAAATATTACTGGAATTAAAACAGCCATTTCCATGTTGTGTATCTTTTCACTGCTTCTGCTGTTTGCATGTGGGAAACAAGTCTGAACACACTACAGCTTTGCTCTTACTGGTTTTTTTATTTATATTTTGTTTCCCTATCTCAGTAGAGCAGCTCCAGCACACTTTGAATTTACTTGGAATTACTTAGTGTGGAGATAGAATCAACTGATGTAGATTGAGAGAGGGAAAAAAAAAGAAAAATTCACTGGGTTTATTTATAATCTTCTTCCATTAGTTTCTTCTTCCCTCGTTTATTACCTCTAGAACATTTGCATAATGCCTTAATTTGCCGACTTTGTTTTCTCTTGTCTGCATTTTCTACCACTTCATCTGATATAAGAAGTTTGACTGGTATAAACTTAAGAGTTCTCTGTTTTTATCTATGCTGCTAATTACTTATATGTAAGGACCTTTGGGGTTGGTTTTAAGCTTACTTTTTATTTTTTAGAATTTCAGTAAGGAATTCCTCATTTGCTTTAAGAAAGAAGTAGCTTCAAGGAGTAACTCAGCTGATTACTGGCTCTTTTATTTCAGAAGAGTGTTTTGTATACAGCTATTGTGTGGCTTTCTAGTTAACAGGTTCAAAACTTACCCAGTTGAAGAGGCTGAAGACATTCTGAGTAGCAACAGGGAATAATTTGGAAGTGCAGCCTTCAAAATGAGGAGTTACATGTTGAGAGTTAGGTTGAACCAAAGACCTGTTTTGAACCCTAATTCTTCTTGAACCAACACTAAAATGATAATTATGTTTCTGGCTGTTGATTTACAATAACAGGAGAGGAAAAAGGTCTAATCCAAAGAGACTGTCAAAAGACTTTCCATTAAATAAGATTGAAAATTAAGCCAGTACTAAAGGAAATAATCCTAAGTTTGTTAGAACAATTAAATATGGAAAAGAGAAAAATAAATTGTTCATTAATTGCAAAATCATGAGAACTTTGACGAAGTTTTTAGAATTTTCGCAGAAATCCACAATAATGTGAATGAATTTAGAAACACATTTCTGTGAGTTCATTTTGAAAATTTTGATTTTTTTTTTCTCTCTTATTTTCTTTGTATGTTTAAGTATCATACCAGTTTTATTAAACAGAGGGGAAAAAAGTTCCCCTTTAGGGATCATGCAGCAGATCTTGTTTAGATAACATGTCTTTCTTTCTACAGTAGCATTAATTTTCCCCCTTTTTTTTTGTGCAGTGTTAGTGACTGTGTGCCTGCATTGCTTTTGTACATAGTTACCCTCTTTTTGATGTTTGCTCTTTAGGTAATGATTCTGACGTTGACCTTGACAGGAAGGAAGATGAGCGAGAAAAAACTCCAAAGAGGCCCAGAGTTCAGAAAACAGAGAAAACAGCATCAACTAAGGAGACTGAGCAGGTTTCAGGAGCTAAAAATCCTATTATAAGTGTGGTTTTGACAGCCCATGAAACTATTCCAGGTAATCAAAATCACCAATTATATATATATTTTTTTTATTGTACTGACACTGTATAAAATATTCATTGCTTTAAGACCAAATTGCTTAGGATATTTATTGTGTTAAAAATATTTAGCATTATTTGATTGTCTTGATACAGAGCCTCCCCATCTGGCAGCTACATAATTTTAGAACTTGTCACATTTCTTCATAGGTACAAGAAATGCTGGACCTGGCTGTAGTTAACATCAGCTGCTGCATTAGCATCAGTTATGTTTAGTCTGTGAATAGTTTTAAAGAAGAAAATGATAAAACACTGACCAGAGAACAGAAAAGTGTATATATATTTGAAAATCAAGTTCTACATAATGATTACATGTTTCAAATATTTATTTAAAAGTAGACTTGCATTTGACTGTTTTTATAAACCATTAGCTGCTTATAAACCATTAACTATTCTGACTGTCAGTTAATAGTTTTGTGCATTATTTTCAGCTGTGTAGTTTTATTGTTCTCCTTTTTGTTATTGTCAACATTTCTGAGTATTTGTTTTGCTTGTTACTATCAGAACAACTCTAAGGTCTTTATTTCGTTGTTGTGGGTTGGAAGCTAGCAGGATTTTCTGTGTTGTTAATATCTTTTGATATTGAGATCTGTGATATGCTGGTTTAGGGGCTCATGGAGATGTTGGAAAGTGGGTTCCTATAGGTGTTACACTATGGATATATACAAACCTCTCTTCCTCAGGGCTTTTGTAAAGAGCCATAACTGAGGATTCCCCTCTCCTGGTGCTAAATTTTATGCATCTTATGAGAGTTTTTGTCTTAGGCCTTTACATTTCTAGCAAGAACTAGAAGAATTTCCAAGAAGGGAAGGAAAGACGTGGTGGATAGTGCAATCAAAGATCCATTTCCTTATAAAACTGGCCAAAAAAGGCAAATGAAATAATAGCAAATACAGATAATGAAGCAAATGGAGGAAGCATGTGATACAGGAGAGGAAATTGGTGCCTTAAGTACTACCTAGTAAAATTTTTCTTTGTGCAACCAAAATTTTGGGTTTTCTTTGCACATATGCTTTTTGAGGTACTCAAAAGAGTAAAACAACTTCAACTTTGGAGGTACTTGAGCATAGTACATCAAGCATTCAGAAGGCTTTAATGAACCAAAAAGATTTATGGTCAAGTGTGAACCTGCAGGAGTTCTTGAAGGTCCTCTCATCCATTTGACTGACAATTAATCTTATTGCATTCAAGTTCCCAGCTAAATTATGTGTAATAAAAAAGTCAGTACTCTTCAAAAAGTTTTGAATTGTCACCCAACTTTTCAGAATTTGGAAATTCTAGAGATACAATATAAGTGGTTAACTCTGAAGATTCAAAAGAAAAATAATTTATTTAATGCAATTATGGTTTAATTTATTTTTCATTGCTTTTCCTTCTATTTTTTTCCCATTAATTTCCATGATCTAACTATATCTTAATGTCACTAGCAATTCTTAGACAGTTCCCCTTTCTCAGTAATACTTTAATGTCTGGAATTTTTAATAAAGATCTTTCACAGTCTTTCATAGTCATTTTTCTGGAGATTTATCATGTGCTGAAGAGATGAGTTACTGCTGTAGACGAATATAAATAGAGAAAACAATTCTCCCTTCTTTTCTGCTTTCTGTGTGCTAGACCATCTGTAAAATTAAGTTGAAAATAAAGTTTAAAGGTGCTTAAGCACTATCTAAACTTAGTATTTCTCTGCTAGCATTAACAATCTGTGCCCACCTGTTACCCAGTTTTAAAACTGCATAGAAGTATCACTTTTTGTGTCCCCTATGGTAAAATTCTGTTTGAAGATTTCAGATGACAATCAGAAAAATAGAGAAGGCTTTAAGAATTAGCTGTATTTTATTCCCAGTAAAATAGAGAAGGCTTTAAGAATTAGCTGTATTTTATTCCCAGTAATAAGGAACTACTTAGACTGTGTTTTTCCTTTCTTAAATAAAAGATGCTTTAGAAGCATTGTATTAACACTTTGCTGTTATTTTGCTGTGCACTAATGAAGTTTGGGACAATGCTTTATATCATGTGTTTGGTAGATTATGACTAAAGTGATGTCTTCAAAATCCCTTTGAACAAACAGGATCAGTCAGTTTTTAGCTTCCCAGAAAGGACATTTGGGCAACATTGCTTTTCCCCAGTGTTCCTCTTCTGTAATGTTTCCTTGGGAGGTATATGAAGGGTAATAGATTTACAGCTTTAGAAGTCTGAAAGCTGGTATTAACCCACAGAGTAAATACAGTTTGAATAGAAGTTGTAGATTTTTTTTCTTTGCAGGTGCTGAAGTTCCTTGATAGGCTTGAGAGGTGAGCCTGGGAAAAGCTTTTGCAGTGCAAAGCCAAGTGCAGGGTCCTGCACCAGGATAAGGGGAAATAACTTCAAACTGAAAAAGGGTAGTTTTAGATTAGATTGTAGGAAGAATTTCTTCACTGTGAGGGTGATGAGGCATGGAAGAGTTTGCTTAGAGAATTTGTGGATGCCCCATCCCTGGAAGTGTTTGAGGCCAGGTTGGATGGGGCTTTGAGCAGCCTGGTCTGCTGGAAGGTGTCTCTGCTCACAGCAGACAGGTTGGAATTAGACAACCTTTAAAGCCCATTCCAACCCAAACCATTCCATGGTTCTATAACTGGAGGGATGTGGAGACCTTCAAGAGAAGGAATGCCGAGTTCATGAGCACACCAAGGTATCAGATCAAACATAGGACAGTATTTTGTAAGCATCACAATATGCAATATGCACTTCTGAAAATTGTTTTGAGTGGCAGACACTTTTTTCATAGTCTGGTTTTAAGAACAAGTGAGTAAATTCAGCCAAATATTCCATCTTCTGGGTTTTTTTAATGTATTTTATTTCCCATGTTTAAATTCTGTAAATTATCGAGGTTTTTAAAACCAGTTTATAATTCATGCTCAGTTAGTTTCATTCAAGAGAGATTTGAACATTTAAATTATTGTTTTATGTAAATTCTGTAGTATTTTAAAGACTCAGCTTGTTACTAGGAGAGTTGTTTTAAGTGCCTGTGAAGATGGCCAGTGGTAGACTTCATTTTTTCATCAACCGTTTTTGGTTTTGGTTTTGTTGTTTTTTCTTTTCAAGAAATACAAAAATAGCATGAAGTCTTGAATTTCTTGAGGGTAATTATTTTTTTCTTTCCTAAAGGAGTTGGATTTTTTTCAACTACAAATTCTTTATACAGCACTGTGAAGGTTTTTCTCTCCCTGATTTCCACTGTCCTTAAAAGTCCAGCTGAGTTCCCCTTTACTGTGTGAGAGGATTTTATCTGTAATCTATGAACACTTGGCTCCTTCTTCCATTGAAATTTTTGCGCAGTGGGGAAGAAGTGGAAGAATGTAATTTTGCTTACTATTTTGGCACTGACTTAATTTAACTGGTGGCAGTCTTTTCTTTTAAACTGATAAAAGTCTTTTTTGTTTAAGATAATTTCTGTTCTGTAGCTCATGGAATGATGGTTGTGGGTTTATGACGCATCTGAATGGATTTAATGTCAAACAAAATGAGCCTCTCAGGGCAAGGAGGAGGATTGGTACTTTCCTTTTTCATAGTCTTTCAAGTCTTGGTCAGTAAGTACAGACTGCTGTCACAAGCAAGTGCTGTTCTCCAACCCGTTTCCTGCCCTTTGGATCGTTGTGCCAACTTGTTGATGCACTTTTGTCATAAAACATACTAGAAAACTCATAATGTATTTGCCGAAGGAGAGATACGGTCTAGAGTTTAGGCAGATCCCCTCTCTAATCCTCTTCATCTTCATGATCTCCTGTGCTGGTACTTTTCAAGCATCACCAACATGTAGTTGAATGGAGGCTGGAGAAAAGATGCTGTCCTTTTGCTGACTGAATATTGAATTAGGCAAGGTTAGGAAAATTAAACCTTTCCCCTCTGAATGTGAGCAGGTGTTTATGTTATCATGGTTTTACAGATTGATTTAGCTCAGCCAACCTAATGTCCAGCTATTGAAGGGGTTAGGAATCTTCATCCCCTCATACACAGGTCTGAGTTTTTCTTTTTTTTTTTGTCTGAATTAAAATGTGTTCAACATCATGGTGACCTAACCTATTAAATGGTCTTTTTGCTTTTTTTGAGCTTTGTTTTGGGGGTTAGGGATAGGTTTACATGGAGACCTTTGGGGATTATGGGTAGGGTTGGTTTCTGGTGATTTGACTTTCAGAGCTGTCTTACCATGGATCTTACACGTTTGGACCACATTCCTTAGGATACTGTAGAAGCTGGAAAAATACATTCCTTCAAAAAGAGATTGTAAGAAACAAATACTCACTTTATACCCATAGCACATTATTTTGACTATACAGACCAGAGTACCTACATTGTGAAGATTTTTTTTTTTTTAAACTTCAGCTAAAGTCGTTTTTTAAAACAAAAATAGTTGGTCTAGTTGGATCAGTTGTCTCTAAAGTCAGCTTGCAGCATCTATACAGGAAAGAAATAAGACACTTATTGTGTAAAGTCTCATGGATTCTGACAGTTATTGAGCTGGTGTTTGCATCTAGATGATCATATTTAATATATATCAATTAATTTGTCTAAATCCCATCTTGAATGCATTTATATTTTCATTCTCTGTGACATTATGCAGTAATTGTTCCATAATTTAATTACACGTGGGATGAAAGGGCATATTTCTTTATTTTAAGTCTGCTGACTTCTTACTGAACTGTTCTTTTGTGGGTTGTGAGATAATGATTACTCACACCTTTTTTTCACAGTATTGCTAATTTTAGAGGTTTTTCTGATATTTCACTTTCAGTTCTGTCTTTTCCAAGCTGAAGGCCGCCAAGTTCTGTATCCCTTTCTCAAACAAAATACCTCTGATTTTGTCTTTGTTACTGTTTTCTGGTTCTTCTTTATCCTTTTTTGTGATCCGTACTTGAAGCTTCAGGAGGTTCGCAGAATTTAGTTGAATTAGTAGGAATTTGGTTGATGTTCTTTCCTGGTGTATCTCTGATCCATTCTTAATAATTCTGTTACCTTTTAGACTCTTGATAAGTATTGGAAAACTCTGTAGTGAAGGACAAGCTGCTTTGCCAAGGGACAGACTGTGAGAGATTGGAAGGCATCTCTGAGTTTGAGCCAGAGATGAGGCTCACTGGGTAATGCTTATCTGTAGAAGCTGCTGTTAGAATGTCATGAGGAACTCAAATCTTATTCTTCTGAAGGCAGATTTACTTAGATAATATTGACTGAAAAGAGGAAAGCAAAAGGCATAAATAAATTCTAGTGAACTAAAGCTGATTCTGCCTTTAAAACAAAGATGTGATAGTGCTGGAGGAAGGATTTTTCTGAAAGAAATGATCAGTACAGTTAACTTCCTTCCCCCCCAAGTATTTATATGCTTTCACTTCTTGAAATGATTGTCTAGGGAAACGGTTAGGAAAACCTTTATCTTCCCTACTGGCATATGATGATTTTAATGAAAAATAAGGCCTTGTGTTTGTTGGCCTTGTTCTTATGCATTTCCCTAGCCCGAATATTGAGGACATTCTTTTGGGATTTGGGACATGTGGGGACTAGGCTGGGTAGGCCCTAGAGGTTTTCTCACTTCCTGGGCATATGCTGTAGTCATTAGTTTGTGATCTAGTGGTGATTGCTGTGGCTGCTGGTCCATTGGTACCCTCAGTCAGCGTCCCAAGTGGATGGAGATATCTCATGTTTCTTAATGCTTCCCTATCTCTTCTAAGGGTGGGAAGTAGCAACCTCCCACTAGGGGACATGATTGCCTTTTGTGAGCAGGTGCTTCATCAGCATGTCTGAAAATCTAGATCTCCCACTTTAGGCTTTTAAAGACATTTGTCTCTCTGTGAACTGCATAGATAATTTAGAGGCAATAACATGAGGATAACCTTGGAGCATTCTGCCCACTCAAAGTATGCAAAATACTGGTGAGTTAGTATTTATCTAGTGAGTATATATTTAGTTCACCCAATTTAGATGATTAAATTTTTATAGTGGTAGTACGAAGGTCTATTAAAACAGTTCAGCAGTCCTTTCAGGAAATGCTCAAACGTCCTGAAATGCAGAAGGGCACAGAGGTGAGTTAGTGTGGAGCATTTAATGAGGATCTTTGTCTCACAGTCAGGAAATGGGAGGCCTAGAAGAGGCAACCATGCATATAAAGCAGTTTAAGACCTATTTTCTTTTAACTGAGTCATTCTAAATATAGAATTTGCTTCTATTTTAAGTATTGAAATATTGGAACACTTGTCTGGTGTGTAATGTCTATTCTATCACCTTTATACTGAACCCACTGAACCATGGCTCCTGTGCTGTAATGACAAGGTCCCATCTCACTGGCCCTACCACAGTGCAATTTGGGAGATGCAATCCTATGGACAACCTGACATTTGTGGGAGAGGGAGGAACGGGAAGAACAGAAGTTTTAATGTTCTGGTAACATTTAGGGTGAAAACTCGGAAGATCGGTTCTGATGAACCTGCAGAATCTTCAGCACAGAACTGAAAGCATTTTTAATAAAATGTAGTCCTAAAAAGCTGGGTTTAGATGCAACCAGTTTAGTGAGCAACAGAGCTATTACAGTTTACTTACCCTGTTTAGTTACAGTTGGCTGATGTCCAGTCTGATAGGAAAAGCTTCAATGGCTTTACACACTCCCAAATGGCCTCCTTTCAAAATATCTCAATTTCCCACTTTAAATCAGTCTGAAGGACCCACAGAATCTCCATCTGTAGACATCTTTGTTGTCTACAGCACTGCTTTCCTCCATGTAATGTCCCTAAGTCTTTCCTACCATTTGTTGGGTAACCCCCACTGTGGTTTCAGAGATTTTATGTTAATACTGCCTGTATTTTATAAATTATATCTTCAGGAATCTAGTCTTAGTGCATTCAGTAGATCTCCTTCTGCTCCCAGTGGAGACTGAGAAGTGCACTTGGAATGTAGCATCAGAATATCGTGAGTTGGAAGGGCTCCACAAAGATCAAGTCCAGCTCCTGGCCCAGCATAGGACAGCCCCAAGAGTCACACCATGTGCCTGAGAACGTTGTCCAAACGCTTTTTGAGCTCTGTCAGGCTTGGAGCTGTGACCACTGCCCTGGGGAGCCTGTTCCAAACATATTCTTTTATTCTGAGGGATGGCAATATGCCCCAAAATAGAAGGAGTTTAAGGAAATTATGTACAGATTTTTAAGTATAGACTAAACTGTCTTTTAGGTGAAACTGTTTTTTTCCCCAGCCTTATTTGTAATCTTGGCGTAATTTTTCAAAGGATGAAGCAGAAACAGAAAAATTTAAGTTTTATTTAGAAGAGTTACAATCTTTTAAAGGTGGAAATACTTGGAGGTAGGATCTCTTAGTAGCAGGCATCAAGCACCATGAATAATGCTCCAAACCATCGGTCCTGGCATGTTACTTAAGCAGAACTATGGTGTAAGTACTGATAGCTTCTGGAACTGTGTCCATCATTCTATGCAAAGGAATATAGCAACAGAAACTCAAATAGATGAGCTAATGATTACAGAGTTTATTGTTTAATTTACACTTGTATATTATAGACAATGCATGTTTTTAGTATGTGATTTTTAATGAGCATTTTTATCATTCTTCCTTTAGGAGCCAGAAAAATTGTTCCTCTTGAGGCTTCTCCTCATGAAAGTGAAGCCACAACTCCAGACACAACAGTCCAAGACCCATCACAACGAAAAGGATATCAAGAATATGCCATTCAGCAAACCCCATATGAGCAGGCAATGAAAACAAGCAGGTAATTTTGAAGTGCTTATATTTGTGTTCATGCAGAATATGAATGAAGTGCTTCCCCATTCATTTTCATGAAACTGGGGTATTTTTCTGAGCCCTTTAAATAAAGGAACAGCTAACAATAAACTGTAAGTTGTATAATTTAAAATGCCTTTGGAAAATACATTTTTTTAAAAACTAAGCATTTCTGTCCATTATGAGTATCTAGGGAAATTCTGACACATTATGTTACCGAGGTTCACTACTGTAAATATACTGTTTGTTTGGGTTTTTTCAGGTTGGGTCCAACTCAACTGAAGATTTTTACATGTGAATACTGTAACAAGGTGTTCAAATTTAAACACTCCCTCCAAGCACATCTGAGGATTCATACAAATGAGAAACCTTACAAGTGTTCCTACTGCAGTTATGCCAGTGCAATCAAAGCCAACCTGAATGTTCACCTGCGGAAGCACACTGGGGAGAAGTTCAGCTGCGATTATTGTACCTTCACTTGTCTCAGCAAAGGCCATCTCAAAGTCCATATCGAAAGGGTTCATAAGAAAATTAAGCAGCACTGTCGTTTCTGCAAAAAGAAATACTCAGATGTTAAAAATTTGATCAAGCATATGAAGGAAACTCATGACCTTCAAGATAAAAAGGTGAAAGATGTTTTTGATGAGCTTCGCTTGATGACACGGGAGGGCAAAAGACAACTTCTGTATGACTGCCATATTTGTGAGCGCAAATTCAAAAATGAACTGGATCGGGACCGTCACATGCTCGTTCATGGTGATGAAAGACCCTTTGCTTGTGAACTCTGTGGTCATGGAGCCACTAAATACCAAGCCCTTGAGCTTCACGTTCGGAAGCACCCTTTTGTATATGTGTGTTCTGTGTGCCTGAAGAAGTTTGTCAGTTCTGTGAGGCTCCGTGCTCACATCAAAGACGTGCATGCAGATCTGCAGGAGGATTCTGTTTTTAACAGCTCTATCAACCAAAGCTTCTGCCTGCTTGAGCCAGGAGGTGACATCCAGCCAGAAGCCCTTGGTGAGCAGCAGACACAAACTGCGGGTGAATCGACTGTCACGAGTACTGATGCTGTTAACACTCCACAGCCATCTGCTTCTAAAGGTGAATTAGCAGCTGCAGATGTAAACCATAATGGTCAACAGAATGGTGATGTAAAAATTGATGCAGTCCTTTCCTTAGAATTTGAAAATCCTGTGGTGAAGAATGTAGCAGAGACGCTGTGTCAGACAACAGATATAGTAGTCGCAGGCATTCAGCCCTGTGTAGCATCAGACTGCTTCCTACTGAAAAATGGTACTGCTGGCCCTGAGGAGTTAAAAGGTTCTCCTCCAAATGAAGAGGCAGTTCATCAGTGCAGCTCTGTAAATGAGCAGGGTGAAGAAATTCATCTTTTACTGTCTGAAGACAAAAGTTCGAGTCAGAGCAACACAGTGACTGAGAACCTTCCAGTCCCTGAAGAGAGGATCCAGTCTGCTCCTCCTAGTGAATCAGAAACAAGCAATCCACCCATTCAAAATTTGGCAGAACCCACGGACCCTTTGGCAGCAGCAGAAGCTGGTGCAGCCACCAGCCCACAGGCAGCCTCTTCTAACACAGCTACAGCCAACGGGGGCACTGGATCCGTCGCCTTCATGCAGATCTTGGACAGCTTGCAGAAGAGACAAATGAACACAGAGTTGCGTGAGAGGATAAGAAAGGTTTATGGAGACTTGGAATGTGAATACTGTGGTAAGAAGCAGTAGAGTTATTAGAGTTAGTAGAGTTTGGGATTTTTTAAGTGTTATGCAGTGATCCATCTTTTTCCTGCTCCTCTGGTTTACAATGTTTGATATATTTGTGTATCTTTGCAGCAGCATTAACTTTGTAGTTCAGTATGGATTCTGGGGTCCAGTGAGATTTGCTTTTTGCTGTACAAATAGTGTGAAATGTGTCAAATCTCCTCAAAAAAACCCCACTAGTGGAATATAGCAAAGCAGTGCTTTGCAAGGCTCAATTTTCTATTGATGTGAAATTTGATAGATTATTTCTGTACAAATGCCTCTCCCCAAGTCATAACTTTCACTGGGGCCAAGCAGAGCAGATTTAGGCATGTGATCAGCATTAGTTCAGCCCATGCTTTAATGCTTGAGCTTCATTATCAGCCTAGTATAAAATTCAGAGTTTTTTTCATATAGTGTAGGAGGATGCATGGTAATATACATTCTGTACAATAGGTACATATATACAGGCATAACTTTGTGTCTTGTTTTGAACCAAGTTCTTTGAGATGAAAATTTTAATTACATGGTATCAAATCGAGACTATCCTGATTGTAATTGTTCGGGTTTTTTAATTTATGGAAGTGGGAATAACACACCATTCCCACTTATTGTAACTGAAAATGTTTGTGTTTACATAACTGGAAAGGAAGCAATTTGGGATTTATTTTGTAGCTTTCATTCTTGAAAAGGGAAAAGAATCAAAGTCTGAAAAAACAACTTTTTGAAGCACTATAACAATGTACTTTAGATGAATTTCTCTGGGCTTTTTGGTGCCGTTATGCCACAAAGGCTTTTAAGAAGGAGTAACATGAAAGAAAGTAACAAAAAATATTTTGACAGTCTCTTTATGTACAGTTGAATTCAGATTCTTTGCATAGGAGAGCAGATAAAAAGGACTTTTTATTTAGGAAAATAAATACATTGATATGTATTAAAGTTGCCCTTGTTAGGCTGTTTCAGGACATATAATCTTTTTAGACAAAGGTTGGTTTTGGAAACATATTTTCAGTAGCGAAGGGTCTTTAGACAAGTTTTCATTAAAGACAAAAGGGATGGAATTCAAACAGGGTGTTTTTGCCCTGAAAGAAAATTGGTTATTTTTTTGAATTTTTCACTAACAATTGTTTAGGAATCACTTTCTTCATGTCTAATTTAATTTTCAGGCAAGTTGTTCTGGTACCAGGTGCACTATGACATGCACGTCCGTACACACACTCGAGAACATTTATATTACTGCTCCCAGTGCAATTATTCTTCCATCACCAAGAACTGCCTTAAGCGTCATGTCATTCAGAAACACAGTAATATTTTGCTGAAATGTCCCACAGAACATTGTGACTACTCCACTCCAGATAAATACAAGCTCCAAGCACACCTTAAAGTTCACACAGATCTGGTGAGTAACAAACCGAATGCCGTGTTTGCCTGAATTCAGTGTCTTCAGAGTGTTTGGAGTTGTGTGGTAATACTTGAAGACATAGCTAAGGGTTCTTGCCTGTGTGCTCTCTACACACTTCTGGGAATACTTGATTTACAGCAACTGGGTAATTGGACCTTCTCAGCTGTTTCCAGGAGAGTACGTCTATATCCATTTCTTCTCTTTGGTTTTCCCAGTAGTGCCAGATCCTTTGGGGTTTGAGAGAGTAGAATAAAGTTGGTACTGTTGTTACTTTCCTTCATTTTATGAGCCTGAATTCCCTTCCTTCATAATAATCATACCCAGATGACGTGGGTAAAATGAAAATATGTTCCTCTTAATTGCTAGAGACTGAAGATATTTAAGTTGTTGAAAAGGATTTTTTTCTCCTAGTATCTCCAACTAGTTGCAGTTGAACATCTACCATTTTCTGTTGTGTTTACAAAGACAAAAGAGATCACATTTTAAAGGTTCCTGTCTTATTCAGAAAGCCCTCCAGCTCAGAGTGCCTTGTGCTAAAACCAGGTCTTGGTAGACTATTGGTCACTATTTTCAATAGTTAAAGTTACTTCAAAGGTATTTGGAAGAGAACAACACTTCACTTCCTACTTTTCTTATTCAGTTACTTCAGGAGAACTTCAAAAACCAAACAGAAGAGATGGCACAAAAAGGAACATTTTTCCTCCTTGTGTCCTCCCCTTCTGTAACTATTTTAATTAGAATCTGACTTTGTTATGAAATATGCAGAACATTCACATAGTAGACATTCTATTTGGATGCATTTGAATCCATGATGTTTGTAATGCCTATCTGATAGCAAAAATCTGTGTAATTGGTGTCTAAGAACACTGAAGAAAAAAGAGTCTACAATTAGCTCTCCTATATCCTTCCATAAGTACCTGTTTTTCAAGTATGATGAATGTCCAACAGCTCCCACAAGAGGGATCATTTTCATAATACTAAATAGAACTGAGAAAATGCCATGTCATAATTATGTCATAATTAAAACCAGTGTGACAGCAGGATCTTTCAGAAGCATGCTTACTGATGGTTACTGTCAAATATATTTATTTAAACGGATTCAAAAATTCATATATTAGAATTTACTGAGTAGCTAAATTTGGCAGTTCTCATATTGGCCTTTATGACCACTGCTTGGTATGGTATAGTTACTGCATGCATAGGTCACTGAGAAGAGCCACTTCTTCAGATATATAATTATGCACAGTTAAATGTGGAAATCTACTTTAATTTTAATTTGAAAAATCAGTTCTTAATAAATACTAAAATTAAAACTTCCCTGGAGACAGACAGTATTGAAATCTCAGTTCATTTCCTTGTATGCATGCGTATCCTTCATCACTTCCTTGCTGGCTGCATTTCAGCTGGATCCCTGCATTATTTGGTGAAGAAGATAAATGATGGGTATTGAAAAGCAGCTTTCCCTTCATCCTTGTCACTCACTGTATATCCACCCATCTTACTCTCTATGCAGCACCCAAGTCTTGCACTGAATTTGGGATTGGTTATTCCCTGACAGATAATGATGGGGTGTCTGCCTCTTGCCTTCTCTATTTGCTGTACATTGTTGTTACAGGGAAGATTTTTACTTTTGAAGCCTGGGAATTGAGGCTTGGCTTGATTCAAAATCAAAACTTTATATATATTCTCTGATTTTCAGTACTCATCTTTTGCTCCTAGAGCTTTTATAGTGGGTTTTGACATTTATTGGCATTTATTGAGCTCTTCAAAAGTTCAAACCATGACATGACCAATCACTTCAATGACATGGGAGCTAGGAAGTGGCTGGGCAGTTTCAAATTGCTTTAGGACAATTTACATTATGAATGAGCTCATGGTAGTATTAAGGACAGGATGTGGAACTAAACAATGCTGATGTAGGTACCAGAGTTTGTTTACAAACCCCAGTGGCTTTTGCCATACTCAGTATGCTGAGCAGATAAACAATCACAGAGAGGTTTGTCTCTGAAAATATTTTAAGTCTATGTATGTAATTGATACTGCAACATTAGCGCCTCAATAAAACTGTAGTTCAGACCCAGAACCACCACTCGTTATTAGGTGCCTACGTCTGCTTTCATGCACATTTTGGGATGTAAATTATTCTTGTCTTTGGAAGGATGCTTAGAAGTTCCATTATGCTGTTGACCTTTCAGGTAATAGTGTAGCTGTCAGTAGGATGTGAGATGCTTGAGCTCTGATGGCTTGTTTGCCCTTCCTGAGGAGAGTAAATTTTCACATGGTCACTGGTCTGACTGTGTTACCTTTGCCTCTGGAGCAGTGCTGCTGTGCAGTCAAGAATGCAAGGTACTGCAAAGGGAAGCAATTAACAAAAACATCTCTGATCTAATGAGCGGGGACTCCATTGGAAAACAGTTTTTGCTCTTAGTCCTCACTTCCATAATGAATATCAGCTTGGCATTTCTTTTTACTAGTGATTATGTCATGAAAAAATGCTTCAGTAGTGTATGCAGGTGCTTGTCATTTTGTGAGCTGAGAGTTCTGCTGCTTGCCAGACTTCAGAAAAGTTTGTCTAAGCATTTGCACATTTTTCTGTAGCCTCCCTCACACGTGTGCACAGCTGTCTCCTAGGTACATCCACATCCTTTTAGCTGAGTTGCATTTTAATAGGAAATCACTTTAATTCAGGAATCTTTTAAGAAAATTTTAATTTGAACATCATGACAACTGCAGTGAAGATTTCTGGAGGTCACTCCTCAGAAGTGTAACTCGGGTCTAATTCTGATCCCATAGGTGTTAGGAATTAAATTTCTGTTGATCTGAGTAGATGTGGGAGTAAGCTTTGGCCCTCTATTCCTCTACAAAATTATGCAATCAGATATGTTAATTGAGTTGTGTGAACTTTTCCTGGAAATGCTCTGTGAGTGCCAATATTCAGTAGAGGGTTTTAATTTTTCTTTTTGTGACTGTATACTTGTACACCTCCACCTTGAATTATCTTGAAACACATGCCTCAGAGAAATAAAATTCTCTTCAGAGCATTATAAATGAGTAATGCAATATAGCTGATGCTTTCTTAGCACAATTTTAATTCATTTCTATAAAGAGAAATGCATTGTGATGTTATGTAAGTGATCTTATTTTATAACAAAACAGCATAAACAAGAAAATTTGTGATAGCTTTAGACTAATTTATTTTCACTAGGTTTAAGGATACTTACGTACCTAATTAAATTCCTGTTTTATGGAATGTAAACAACACTTTCAGTCAAAAACTTACTTTTATTTAGGAATTACTTTAAGTTTCTTATATTTTCTCGAATTGGCTAATAGGGGTGTTGAGCAAATATCAGGAAGTGATTGACTTCGAAATTTAAATAGCTGACTGGAATATGCAGCTGGTCTCTAACAAAGGTAGATCCAGCTCTCTCCATGCTTTGCTTCTGTTCATGTCCTTCAGAAAAATCTTCAAAGGCATTTAAAAGGCAGGCACTCCAGTAAGGCATAGGATAAATGACTTTCGTTATTACCAGAGGAAAACTTGCATGCTGAGAATGTGATTAAGGTATTACTGCAACGTCAGGCTTCAAAGGGCTTCTGTCATCACCTATGGCCAGGGCCCCTGAGAGGTGGAGCTGTGGTGCAGGAGACCTTCTCTAGGGCTCTCTGTTGTGGTCTGGGTGCTCTGAAATATCCATTTGCAACAGAGGATTTTTAAAAGCTGTTTTGAGAGTGATGGGATTACACTGAATGACTCGCACAAGCTCTCAGGGCAGTGACAGAAGAACACTTCAACATTCCAAGCTAACAGCATGAGCTCTGTGGCACTGGCCTGGATACCCAGCAAGGAAAGGTTTGGTTTTCTGGAGCTTGACAGAGACACTTTGAAGGGACTCAATGCTTGTAGGCACACTCTGTTTGTTACACTACAAAAGATAACCCTTTTGAAGATGACTTCTGCAGAACTTGGTGTAGATAACTTTTTAACTGCTTGAAAAAAGCTCTTGGGGTTATTTCGGTATTGAAAAATTTTGTAACCATTGTCTTGTGAAAAGATGTGTTCTCAGCCCCTATCCATTCATGTTGCTCTATAACTCTTGATGCATTTACTGATTATTTTGATTTTTCCTCTAAGGTTTATAGCCTTTCCTTCCTCAAGAATATTATCAGGAATGTAAAGTTGTAGTTAACAGCACTTCAGTTAAAGTGGTGTGTGTGTAGTGGAGTGCTGAATTTTTTTCTTATTTAACATTTGTCTCAGTGTTTTGGTCACACTGAGAAATACTTAATTCAGTGAGTATTAAAGACCAGCAACACCCAACTGTACATTAAAATTATACTATTTTTTTTCCTTTATTTATTGTATATTTTGAAATCAGATACATAGCACATTTGAGGAACAGACATCTGTCAACAAATTTTAGCTCAAGAGCCCCTAAATGATACTGTGCTGTTTTTTTTTATGTGTGCCAAATTATGAATGTGATAATGCAACTCCATCTTTGAAAAGGTGCAAACATTGCTACGGAGCTTTGTTATGATTAATCTACCAATCTTTATTGGAGTAATGTGTTAGGGTAGAAATCCAAAATCATCAGTAGCAGATTTAGTAGTAGGTTATATCATTTGAGAGACCCTAATTCCACAAATTAACAGCTCTTTTTCAAGGTTTTGTCAGCTTTGTAGGCTCCTTGAATCTCTTCCAAAACTTGGCTAGTATTCTCTGTTGTTCCATTTTTTTTCACTTGAGATTCTTAGGGCTTAGAATGTTGACAGCCCCAACTCCATCATAGCAAGGCCCAGTCCTCAGGGTGGTAATCCTTTCGTAGCTGCCATCCTCAGTCCCTGGTGCAGGTTTTCTCGCAGGAGCAAATGCCTGTCAGCTCAGGCAGAATCCTTCTTGTGCCACTGCCATATTAATGGCAGTGAGAGCTCCATATCCTACGGTCGTGGGAGTATTTATTTCTATTTCAGCCCAAGAGCTCTAGGGCTACTGCTGGTTTTAAGTTGTACATACTTCAACGTAGGGATTTGTTTCTCAGAGGTACCTGATACTGACTGCAGATGCTGCATCATATTCTAAAACCTGTCTGCCATGAAAACCCATCAATTTTTGCTTTCCTTTCAAGGGAGGTGTCCATTTACAGCTGCACAACAGCAGCATCTGGACGATAATGACCCCCTTGTACAGTCCTCCTTGCTATTCAGAGGTGCTCTTTGGTCAAAGGTCAGAAACTGGTAGAGTCCAGGACCCTTAGCCTCCTGTTGCCTCCAAATTTCTCATTCATAACACAGGGTTCTGTCTCATTTTGATCAGTAGTCTTCCTTCCACACTCTTCAAGAAGTATTTCTGTCCTCCTGAAATAAGTACTGAAGTGTCTGTTCTGTGGCTTCAGCTCAGCTTTTCAGAGTTCTCTGTAGTTGGGTAGCTGCACCTCTCCAACCAGGTAATGTGTTACCTGGGCACCAGGACTGACTCGACTTCCTCCATCTGTGGTTTTGATAATTTACTCATAAATTAATCCACTCAGTGCAGAGGTGACTAGGAGCCACTCATTTGATTGAGCATCCAGTGTCAGCAGGTGCTTCTGGAAAGATCAACCTCTCCAATTTATATAATAAGTGGCAAGGTTTAACTTGAATTGGATAATGTACCAATTAATAGAGAAAAGTCCTACATTTTTATGTGGAGTCAGATGCATTTGTAAAAAGCATGAAAACTGCAATTAGACTAAAATTTCATATAGGAAGAAATTTTATCAAAACTCTCCAGTTGAACTTGATTGATAGTGTTAAATCTGTTATAACATCAGTAACACTGAGAAAATTCCACAGTAGTCTGTAAGTCTTTAAATCAAAATGGTAGAATAAGACTTTTATCAGTAATTTGTAAAATGCTGAATATTTATAAAGTAGTTAGAAATGTAGGCACTGAATAAGTAATGGTATCTGTCATTGTTAACTCTGCTGCTCAATTTCAGGCCATATTATAAATCCACATGGTGGTGGCTGTCTTCAGAAGGGTAAGATCTGATCCTTAGGTTTCAGAAGGGTCAACTTGTGAGGGGAAAAAAAAAAAAAAGAGAAAAATCCTAAATATTAGTGCTTACATCAAGTACATTTTCTTCTATTACGCGACTTGATTTTTCGACTCCTGATTTTCTACACAGTTAGTCAGAAGATAATGCTTGCATTTATTGTGCATATTCTCATCTGCTGTAACTTGGAGCCCTGTATTCATGAGGATTAATGATGTGCTTAGATTCTTTTAATATTTCTCCTTCACTTATTTCACTATAAATGCCTTCATTTTTTCTTTAAAAACCAAACCTTGAATTATAACTTTGTTGAGAACCATGTATTACTGAATAATGACTATAGTGATTATACCAGTAGACTGATAATGCAATCTCTTTCTTTCTTTCTCACTTAAGGATAAAAAGAGTTATTCCTGTCCTGTGTGTGAGAAGTCATTTTCTGAAGATCGACTTATAAAATCTCACATCAAGACAAATCACCCTGGTAAAAAAAATCAAGGAAAATTTCTCAGTCTATTGCAGTGAATGGATAAGGGTTTAGAATGAGTAGTGTAATGTGATTATATTCCTAAGAAAGAGAAGAGTCTATTTTTAATTCAACGGGTTTAGGGTAAGAATTGTGTTGGTTTTGCAGGTGTTAGAATTTAGAGTGAAAAATGTTACTGTTTGAGCACGTGTGTTGTGGAGTGTCAGGTAATTGTGCTAAGAAATCAGTCTTCATCTGGCAAAGGGTGAATTCAAATTAAGCATTAGGAGGTTTGGGATCAGGCATGTAGACATCCTGTAGCAACCCAGGAGGTGTAAAATTCTCACTGGCCTTACATGACTTGACAGGAATGCATTAGTGGTCATTATTTGTCTGTAGGTGACTGATGGGAATGCAGAGCTGGCCCTGTGTGTGCCCAGGTCCTGAGGGCTGGGCTGTACCCCCAGGGCCAGCTGGAGTCTGCAGCAGGGCTCCTGCTAGAACCAGCTGGGATGTGGTGTGGCCAGTAGTAATCTGGAGCTGGCAAGCTTGGCTGGATCCAGCAAACTGCTCCAAGTTCTGTTTATACCTTGCATTCTGGTGCCCTGATTTATCAGTGCAGGTACAAGATACCATGAATGTGGTGAGTCAGTGTGCTGTGCCTGAGTAAACAACCTCTTCTCAGATCTTGGGAATTCAATGCCAAAATGCTGGTGTGGGGGCTGATTTAAACCTGGCTGATGTGAATTCGGCAGTGGTGTGTCCCTAATTTCCTCCTCCTCAGGATCTGTGTTATGTTGGATAGAAAGCCCCTCTGCTACTGTGGAGGAGGGAGAGGTGACATTTTCATTAACTCAGCTACAGTGCTCCTTATCACCTGACATAATTGGATACAAAGAAAGAAAACACTGGCCATGCTCAGACTGATTCTGAGGAAAAAAAAATCCTATTAAAATGACTTTTCTTGTCTTTCTTGTCATAGTACAGGATAATAGGTAAAGCAGTAGTTTATCTTCTTACTGCCACTAGATAGTGCTAGACCTGTGTTTTAAACAATTTCCTTTGCTTTAATTTCATACTTAACTCCCACTTCAGCTCTTTAGTTACTGAACCTCTTTATTTGCAGACCACTCCAGAGCAGTCTGGTTGGAGGGCTTGTCGTACGTCAGAGGACATGTCTGATGCAGGAAATTGAGATGAGAAAAGGCTTCTGAGCTATACTGTAGTCAGGAGGTATAAGACCAGTAAGCATAGAAATTGAATCTCAAGAACTGTGCCCTTAAAGCCTTCATGCTGCCTCAGCCAGGGAGCACAGGAGACCTCCCTGAATAGCAGGCTCTGTGAACTGGCAGGACATTAAGTTCTGTGCCCTTACATGTTGCCATTAGCCTGAAGTGGTCCACTGACTGCTGAATTATCAGTGTATGCTGTGTCTGAGGTCCAGAAATATCAGTTAACTCTGGAACCCTGAAGTACAAAACTCATGGATTTAAATACTTCTGAACAATTTATTTGGTATCTGAATCCCTCTAAAAAAAGTATAGTGTAATATTTTTTTTGATCCAAGTGGGTCTTTTAAGCTCTTACAATAGATGTAAGGTTTAAAAAGAAAATCTGCACTATTATTTTGGGGTTTTGTTTTTCATTCATGTATCACAGGCGAATAGAGCTTAAAGGCAGAATAGCAGATTTATTAGATACATCTCTGTGGTACAAAAAAAATAATACATCTAAGATATGCCTGTGCAATAGTTACGCAACAAGCCTGTCTTAATATATGGAGGAGAATTAATGTACAAATCTATTTTATTTCTGTGAATTTTCTCCTTGTATTCAGGAGAAAATCCTTTATTTGTACACCATACCTAATTACGAGCCAAATAAATGTGAGGGGTCTGATGGTGTAAGCTATTAAATACTGCAGTGGCATGAGTGCAGTTATTTTCAAAAATGTAAATGAACATGAATAAAGATGAAAGGAAAAATGAGTACTGTTAAGAGGAATTGAATTTTAAAACGACATATCAAAAATTAATTCAAAAAAACACGTTCATATTTATCATTAAAATGTTATTTTTAGAACTCCCCCTCTCCTTCCTTTCTTAGTATTATTCAGCATTCCCCTCCTTCCTTGTCTCTTCTGTTTCATCAAGTAGAAAGTATGAAATTATAAAGTACTCCTTCCTCTTCTGTATTTGCAGAGGAGTTGAATTTTGGTCCCATGAAGATAGTGAGACAAAAATCTCTGTAGGCTTTGGCAGAGCAGTATTTCAAACCAAAGAGATAAGAGAGCTTGGCTTTATTACCCAATGATTTTAGTACGCAGCAGTGAAGGAGGAGTCCTGGGTTCTGGTCCCAGCTCTCTAGAATTATCTACCTTTCATCCACTGTTCTGATTTAATGTGATATTTCTTAATAGTTCTGAGACATGAGAGGCATCAGCTTCCATAGCTCCCCACTGAGCAGACATCCTAGCCTGCAGTCAGGATTGAAGGATCTAAGCCAGGAAAGGCAGATGAGGGTTCAGACTTACAGCTGTATTTTTCTTTTTTGGGTGCTTTAGAACTTATCTCTGCTCAGTTCATGGGCTTTTATAGTTCCCTTTTGAGGTTGTTTTCCCTGTGCATATGAGTTCAGGCAGGATTTTTGTGATTCCATTCTGGGACCAATGATCAGGAGACAAAGTGATTTTGGTAAAAATCTAAGTTTAGACAGGAACTTTCAAATTTATAAGATGTGGGGCATGAAACATCACCAGCTTTTATGTCTTAAGGTTTAGATTGCATGAGTGTTTTACTTTCATTAAGTCAAGAGATAGCATTTCATTCATCTGATGTGCATTGAGCAATTTGATTTATTTTTAAAAGCATCTGGCAATGTTTTCATTATGCGTCTGGGCCGCTTTAATTTAAACTTCATTATTTTGAACTTTTTTCACTGTGACAACCAAAACATTATCTCATATGAAGGAAATACACAGAATTGAGTGTGTCTAACTTGAATAAGAAAAGGCCAGGAGAGGAATCTTAATTGCTGTCTTCAGCAATCTAATTAAAAAGAAGGCAGAGGCAGATTTTTCTCTACAGCTCTTTCAGAGCTGTACAGTGAAGGGATGTGAGTTGAAACAAGGAGATTCTGATTAGAACTAGGAAAACAGTTTTGACTGTTAAGGTGGTCAAACACTGGAATGGGCTAAGAGAGGCTGTAGAATCTGCATCCTTGGATATGTTCAGAACAGGACTGGAAACGACCTCAAGCAACTTGATCAAACTTTGAAAATGGAACTGTTAAGTTGACCCTGCTTGGAGTAGGTGACTTCAGAGGTCCATTCCAGTCACATTTATTCCACGAGTCTGGTTTTGACTTTAAAGTGCCTGATTATCAGCATTCTGACCATTGTAGATGTAGGTGAAATGAATTGTCAGATTCGTGACATCGAAATCTGGGGTGAAATCTTGAAAAAAACTTTTGAAAATATTGAAGAAAAAAGTGCCAATTTATCTTATTGGAAATGTTTATAGTCAGAAAATGATCTTTTGTGCCAGTGGCACAATCAAATTTTTTTTTATATTAAAAAATATATATTTTTTAAACAGGCAGTGAGGACAGTGAGTTCACAGATCAGGAGAGAAAGGACAGAGCATCCTAGAAGGCCTAAAGGAAAAAAAGGTCCTTGTGCTCTTTGCTCAAGTCAGTTTTGAGTGGGAGTAGGGAAAATAGAGCTTTTAAAAAACTGGACTGAATCAGGATCTAGCTCTTCAATATTATTTACAGAATAAATTCCCTCATGTCCTTCTGTTTCTTACTGTCTTTTGCATTTCTCTCAGAGGTTTCAATGACTACTATTTCTGAGATTCTTGGCAGAAGAGTTCAGCTGAAAGGACTTATTGGAAAACGAGCTGTGAAATGTCCCCACTGTGATTTTTATTTTATGAAGAATGGATCAGACCTTCAACGTCATATTTGGGCTCATGAAGGTAAAACTCTGGTTTTACACTTTTGGGCATATAACGAGTCTCATATTCCACTGGAGCTTTGCTGACATAAAAAAAACCAGATTCAAGTTTATTTCTATACCCAAATTACAAACTATAAGCTACATTGGAGATTAATTAATTAGTTTAATGGATTCTGGATCACATATGGAACTGCACACTCAGAATATGAAGAGACAATTTAAATGTTTTATAAAAATTAATAAAAATCGGATGCAATTTTTTTCCAAAACTCATTCATAAACTTCTGTAAAGTATTCTATGGGAGTAAGGAGGAGTGAATTAAAAACATGCTCAGTATTTTAAAACAAGTAATTTTCTGTAGCATCTTATGAGTCACTGCTGCTCCTTTCACATTTGTCCAAAAATCCTTGGTCTGGAAATCTGTTAGTAAACCAACTGCAATCCAATTGCTTTGATGTATACATATAAATTCTGTGAGTATTTTAATTAAATCATGCAGAGCATGGCAGCTAGCTGCACAGACACAGACAGTGATCAAAATCTCCTAAGATAATGCTCATCATATTCATGACTTTTTAAGGGAGAAATTCCAGTAATGTGGCAACACATGGGTTAAAAATGCCTAGAATTTAAATCTTTAGACAGTAAAATCTTGTGTCTATCAAGTCTGTGTATTTTAATAAAAGGTTGAAGACTGCTTACATGGTCTTTGGTCACGTTAATAATCTATGGGACAGACTGCCCATGCCTTTGGGTTCTTTAGCCATCCCTCTGCATAAAGGGGATAATGGGATTTGGTGTTCTCAAGCTGGTATCTTGTTTTCAAAGTGTTCCCATATAGGTAGTTCAGCAAATTTGTTTAAATGCTCTAAGTTTTCCTGCCTGCGTAGCATAGCAGGGGTCCTCTCCAGTGGCCTTCATTAAGGAATTTAGGTAAGGCAGAGTGCAGGTTAGAGCAATTCCTTGTGTATTCCGTAGACAGAGTTCTTTTATTCTGACTGGAACTGGGAACCCATGTCATGTAACTAGCAGGAGAAAGAGGTGAACAGAAATTTATTCCCAAATGAAAGTGTGCAATCAAGTCTGCTTAAAGCAGACTGTAATTCCTCATGCTTGTAAATCTAGTTTTAAGGTCACGAGTATCAATCTAAAATGTGCAGACCCTCATGCAACTGTTGAACTACTCTGCCAGTTCAGATTTATTCAGCTTTTCTTTGAAGGATTTACTTTGTTCTTACAGACCTTTTGTTATGTGACACACTGGATATCTCTCTACGTGCTTTGGACAGTTTGAGGGAAGTGAAGTTTTAAGTGCTTGTATCTTACTGAGAGCCCAGGCAATACCACTGACTGACCCATTAGCAAATCTGACACTAGTTAACAATAAAACACAGCTTGCACATTTAACTTATGCTTTAACTACCTAATGAAGCAGTCCTCCTTACCACAGGTTGCTTCTGTGTTGTAAACAGTGTAGTAAACAGAGAATGGTAGTTATTTGAAGCTATTCAGAGGGAGATACTTACACCAGCTAGGCATCGCTGCAGGCAGTCTGGAGTTTACTTCTAAGTGAAGGATAGGCATAGCAAGACCCAATTATCAGTACTGCCTGGCTAAACTCAGTACCTGGCTTCAGTAGAGCAATATTCAATTCTAAAAGACTCCTCCTTTCTCTTAACAGTTAAGTGATGCTGTCACAAGCTTGGCATCATTTACACAGAAGCTATAGATGCAATTTTTTATTTGTAGAGATCCAAATTTTGAAATGTTTCTCTTTGACCATGTTGCTCACATGATGTGAAATTTCTTTCAAGCAAATGTCCAGCCTCTCATGGAAAGGCACAGCCTGCTTGTTTCATGGTATAATTTTTCATGTTTAGGTGTCAAACCCTTCAAATGTTCCCTCTGTGAGTATGCCACTCGCAGCAAGAGCAACTTGAAAGCCCACATGAATCGTCACAGCACGGAGAAAACGCACCTTTGTGATATGTGTGGGAAAAAGTTCAAATCAAAGGGCACTTTGAAGAGCCATAAACTCCTTCATACTGCTGATGGTAAGTGCATGTTTATTAAATCTATTTTAGGACAATAAATATTGGCTGTACAACAGGCCTCATTAACAAATGTTTTACAGTTGAACACTTAAGTGTGATTTACAGATTTTATTTATTCTCAGGAGACACCATTTGGAAAACAATTCAAAACTTTGAAAAACTGCAGCGGGTTCAGTTCGTAAACTGGGCAGAAACACCAATTAGAATGTAGTGGTTTGGTCCAAAATACTCAGTATTTACCTTCTGTGAGGTAAGAATTAGGAGAAAGCAAAGCAGGCACAAAACTTAAAAGAATATAAAGAACTTTATTAATGGACCTAAAAGAAAGAAAAAAAAATCAGACTAAACCTTCAGAACACTTCTCTTCCCCCCACTTTTCTCCCTTCTCCCACTGACAATGTAAAAAGATAACCCTTGAGATGTTCAGTCAGTTTACCACTTCTATAATAACCTTGTTCAGTTCACTTAGGGAGAGGAGTCTCTCTTGCTCATGCTGTGGAGACATCTCCACAAGAAGTTCTCTTCATGGCTTCAATGTCACAGCAAGACAGCCGCCCGGGTTGGTTCTCTGCTCGCATCATGTGAGAGTCCCTTCCCCCGACTTGCAGCTTTTCCCACAGCTGCTTTCGAGGGTCCACTCTTGAGCTACTGGGCTACCATTTTAAGGTTGAGCTGTTCAGGAACAAAGGTTCTCTTCACCCATCTCTGGGAGTATCTTCATCTCTAAGAATAGAGGCCCTCCCCCTTCCCTGGGAGCAAAAGGATCCTCATGAAATTACAGCTACTGTCATTTGCTTATTTCAGCACAAGTACTTCTGCTCACAATTACAGTTTGAACACTCCACCCCCCATGCTTTCATGAAATTACAAAAGGTACTCTGATATATCATAGTCCATCACCACCATAGCTTTACAACAGAATTTCAGCTTCTAAGCATCTCCTCTTTCTCTTCCCTCAGGGTTTCAGCTCTTCCTTCTTCACTGACTTTGGTGTCTTTATGGCATTGACTCGGGAGAGAATTGATGTCTGCAGGCTTCATCTGTTCTGGGGGAAACTTAGAGCACTAAAAGGGTTAATCTCAGCTGGGCCTTGCAGCTGGAATTCGCTTATCACTGTTGGTCACATGATCTTTGCTGGACAGCGGGGCATCGATCTCAGATGAGCCCCGCCGAACCAGGGGTTGCCTGGATGGAACAGGGCTGTGGGGGGCTGTGGATGGAACAGGGCTGTGGGGGCCCGTGGATGGAGCAGGGCTGTGGGGGCCCGTGGATGGAGCAGAGCTGTGGGGGCCCGTGGGTGGAACAGGGCTGTGGGGGCCCGTGGGTGGAACAGGGCTGTGGGGGGCCCGTGGATGGAACAGGGCTGTGGGGGGCTGTGGATGGAGCAGGGCTGTGGGGGCCCGTGGATGGAACAGGGCTGTGGGGGCCCGTGGATGGAACAGGGCTGTGGGGGCCCGTGGGTGGAACAGGGCTGTGGGGGCCCGTGGATGGAGCAGGGCTGTGAGGGGTTGTGGATGGAGCAGGGCCACACGGCTCCAGGATGGCTGTGTCCTGGCCCAGCCCGGGCTGAGCAGGGCCTGGCCCCTCTGGGCCGCATGGGCCCCCCCCAGTTACCTGTCCCAAGGCCGGAAGCAAGAGAGAGCTTTCCCGGGGTTTGTCCATTCTTAAATGTGGACCACAAAGGCGTGTCAAGCTAAAGAGTGGCTTTTAAAGTGGCTTAAAAAGTTGTCAATGTTCAAACTAGCCAGTTGATAGGTTCTGTCAGGTCATAGAGGAAGCTGTAAGCCCCTCTTTGCAAGAGAATCACTTCCGTAGCTATGCTAATCCATGACAAAAACTAATTTCTGTGAAAGACAGCTGTCTCTGAAATACTAGGTTTTTCTGAAATTTTGTGTTTTCTGAAATTTACATGCCTTCCTTGTTCTTACAGAAAATTGTTGATCTCAATACATCAAAAATAATTGGTAGTTTGAAATTGCTGATAGTTCTATGTTTAAGTCTCTTACTGTTTTGTTCTATGAGAATATTGTTAGGATCCTTGCTGGCAAATCCAGCAGCCCATCAGACACAAGGCCCTGTCCTGATGTCTAATCAGCCAGTGGCAAACCTGGGCACTGACTCTCTACAGTCTCACATGCAGCACCTTATTTGCCCTGCAGTTTTAATATTTCTATGATGATAACTGTAAAAAGCAAGATGCACATCCAGAAAAGTACCCCATTTTATATCAAAAGTTAGAGCACAACAATACTTTATTATTCTGTGATTATCAAACTGAAGTAAATTATTTAGCAGGATAAGTTGTACAGACCTTCACTATGACTTAGTAGCTTGATCTTTGTTACTCATGCAACTCTGTGAAACCTCATTCCACTTTTTGTTGACCATTTCATTTCCATTCTTTCTTTTTTTTTCCTTCAAATTACATCTTCACAGAAAGCAGATAATGCTCTGTTACATTTTTAGAATGTATTCATATACATTTTCTGTGTCAGAGATATTAAGTAATGCTTATGTCTGTGTGTTCAAGTGAGAGAGAATCCGCTTTGCATCAATATGCTATGTTACAGGAAGATTATAGTTACTGTTTTATTACCAAAGTTACTGCAGAAATACTGTGAGTTAGTAAATCACTTGTTACTCAAAAAGTACTTTCCAGTATTTTGAAATAACTTGGTCAGTAACAAGTAGGTGTGGCACATGCATCTAAACTTCATATGCAAGAATCAAGATTTTACTTACCAAATGCAGTCCTCAGCTGATTCCTGGCTGGGAGAAGGAGGCAGGTTGTTGTGTTTGAATGAAAAGGAAATTTCAAGCATGATTAGTCTATAAAGAAAAATAAAAAGGTCTCTTTCTATGTCCCTGTAAAGTAAATCACTACGTGGGGTTTAATTTCAAAACCTTTCTGTTTTGTTTTCACCATCTGGCATGATCAAATATTCAGCAATGAAAGTTGAATTTTTTTCACCTGTTAGTTACATTTCTTGAACAAAATCTATGTGTGTGTAAGTCATTACTGCAATTCATCTGAGGCTGCTTTGAATTTTGGCACTGTTAAGAATAGTGCCATAGTTGAGCAGGATCTCGCCGTCTCTGGGTTGGGTTTAAAAGTGTGAAATTAGCTTTAAATATTGAAATCCAGGTGAAGAGCTGTGTTCTCTTACAAATGACTGCTAGGTCAGGCTGTAAACCTTGACTCTTGAGGCATTGTTATTACCAGGAGCCTTCTTTATCTGGCTTCAAACTCATCATCTTCTGGAATAACTGTGGTGACTTCTAGTGGAAGGTGTCCTAGCCCATCACAGGGGGGTTGGAACAAGATGACCTTTAAAGTCCCTTCCAACCCAAACCATTCTATGACTGTGTTCCTTTTTGATGAAGCTCCCTTTTTGGCTGGTACAAATAAATCCAAGACTTAGGCTCTTTTGCCTTGCTTTTCACAATTCCAAAACTGTTACAGGAAATTCCTCATACATTTGAAGGGTGAGTTTTGCCATTGGCTCCAGTGGAAACAGGATCTCACTGTCTGTGGAGTCTTAAGTAATATTCCTCACTAAGTCCACCCCAACAAACTTCTCATGCATTTCAAACCGCTGTGAAAGAAGAAGAGAACATTTGTCACCAGGAATGTGGTTTGTCAGGGGACTTTCAGCCTCTTGAGCGACAGCTTCTCTTTGTTCAAGGTCCCTTCCTGTAGTGACAGCACTGCAAAAGTTCTTACCAGCACACACCTAGTGTTCTTCAGTTATTTCATGAATAAGTGAATCTGAAAGATGGCTCACTGTTCATGAGTCTTGTCTTACTGACTTATGAATCCAAGCAATTTTTGTTCAAATATCACAGCCCTGCAAGGTCAGTTTAAGCAGTGGAATATAAAGTAGTTTTGTGTCTGATTTATTCTTTTCCAGAAGACAGACTTCTCAAGAGCAACATGATAGAAAGCAATTCTGTAGCCCAGGGTCATTACTGTTTGTGAGTAGAAGCAAACCAAAAAGCCTAGTTTTCATTATTTTATTTAGATACCAGAAGGTTCTTCTTAGCCGTGTTTTATAGAAACTTTCACACTTAGTATAAAATGCTTGTAACTTTTTACATCAGGATCTGGAATCTAAAGAAACCCCATTTCTTTGTGGTAATACAGAATATTCTCTATTCTACTTTACTTCTTTTGCTTTTGGAGTAGTTTCTAGCATATCCTTATTGCACGTCAGTCAAATACAATTTGCCAGCCGTGCTTATTTAATTCAGGAATGAAGTCCTTCTGTATTTAATGCACCTTGTAATTTGGCTGGAGGTAGCAGCCCTGATAGAATCTTAGAGGCAAAATAAGGAGAAAGGGAGTATGAAACCCAGAGAATAAAAAGAAGGAAATTGTGTGCATTTAAATCATAAGGGAAAAAATAAATTAGTGAGAGAGACTGCTTTGAAGGGAAAATGTATTTGAATCATACCAATTCAGTGCTATGGACAGAAATAAATAAAACCATGTGAGCATGATCAAACATGGGTATTTATTTATTCCAAGTGTGCTTTACAAATAGCAAAGTAGCTGTGCCTGCAGCTGTAAATAATGGATTTCCTCCTTTCATTTAGGGTGCACTATAACAATTCTTTTTCTTCTTTCCCAAGTGACTATCCCAGGAGAATCCAGAGTGTTTAATGCTTACAATTTAAAGATTGCACTCGGGCCTTTTTTCCTCCCATACTCTGCTCTTAGCTCTATTTAACCAAAGTTTTGCAGAGCAAGTGCCAGACTTCTCGTATTGTTCATTCTTAGCATTTTGGAATTTATGGTGAAATAGAATCAGTAGTTTTCTAAACTTAAATAGAAAAAGTTATTCCATTTCCTATTCCCATTTCAGGAAAGCAGTTTAAATGCACAGTGTGTGACTATACAGCTGCCCAGAAGCCACAGCTCCTACGTCATATGGAACAACACGTCTCTTTCAAGGTAAGAAAACATATAAATCGTGCTTAAAGTTATTAGGAAATACAGAGAACTTCAGATAACAATATTAAAACTGGCACATTTTCCTGTTTGGTGACAATTAACAGTATATAAACATTTTAATATTTTAGAAATTTTGACTTTGTATTCAGACTTTTGAGATAGGGTTATTTTGTTCATGACCAATTTGTAATTAGTAGTTTTACTTGACAAAAATATCTGTGTGTTGCAATATGAAACAAGCATTATTGGGTTTGATTGTCTGTCCTTGAGAGAGTGGATTTAATATGTACCTTAAAATGTCCTAGGGAGGCATGAAAGCAAATTCCCTATATCACTGTTCATTGCCCACCTTAATTTTCCCTGAAGATTGCCAGTCTGTTGTACTGTAAATGAGTTCATATATTTGAAGAAAATTGAAGAGAAATAATTTTAAAACAGCCCATTTATCTGAAACATGCATTGGAAAGAGTTTTGAAAATTGTTAATACTTCCATGAAGTATTGAAATTAGAGATACAGTTTATTTTAATAAATGGTAGTACGGTTTTATTTCTAGATTTCACATTGGTTCTCAGCATGATAGCTCTTAATGTATTGTCAATTGTTATATTCAGTAAATAGGAATTATACTAGCTTCTTTTCCAGAAAAAAAGTATTTTGTATTTATGAAAATGTTCATTTTAATGTGAGGCTTTATCTTGACAATAAGCATATTTCTTACTGAAAACATCATACTATTTTCATATGTAACATCTTTCATTATCTAACAGATCATTGTACTTCTATAAAGAGTACACTGCAGGCATTCTTAACAAGAGCCATAAAGCAGAAAGGCAAGCAGTCTTGTCAATATGATTTAAGTTTTGGAAGACAAAACAACTCATCGAAAGAGATGATACATTTTGAACAAATAATTTTTCTTTCTTAAGTATGTGGTTTTGCTCCAGACTTACATTTTTAAAGGATTTTTTGTAAATGAAAATACATAATTTTCCTTTTTTGATGGCTCAAGTGGTGAATGTACTCACAGTGCAGTTCTTGAAATGTAGCTGGTTCTGACCTCGGGATCTGCTTGCACATAAGTGTGGCAATTTAAGGCATTGTCAAGAGTACTGACCACTGGATCAGATCAATCAGGAGCATTTGTGTAAAGGAGTTAAAAAAATGTTTGCCTCCTTCTAGGACAGTTGTTTTCATGCTTATGAGACTCAGAGAAATGTCACTGCTTAGGTGATCTAATTATCCTTTAATCCATCATATTTCCCAGCTCCATGAATTTGCAATCCTGCTGTCCAATAGCAGGTAACATGTGTGACTTGCACAAGAGAGTGCTACAAGAACACAGCAGTCTGTCTGGATTACTGTCTTTTAAAAATGACAGTTTCAGCAATAGAAAGACAGTACCCATCTCTGAAATATTGAGTAGCTGAATGTTACAGTACTGTCTGAAGTGTAAGGTTAAGGGAGTCTGAACATCACTTTTCTTCCTTATTTTTGCTGTTTGGAGCCTGAAGGAAGAGCAAGAGCAATGAGCTTAGGAGAGTGTTCTAATTAATGGACCCTGACTGCAGATATTTCTCTGCTTTAAATTCAGCTCCTAGATGAACATTTCTGTACCAACCATTTTCTGCTGAGCAGCTTTAGGTGGGGCTGCTGTGCATGAGACATTTTGCATCCCATTCTCAGGTATTTAACTTTTCCCTGAGGACTTTGGTCAAAGTCTGCATGCTTTTCCAGGACCTAATGGTTGTGTCAAGCTTCCTATAACTGTGATATATCTCAGTCAGAAAGTTATTCTCAAAGGTTAACTTTAGGCTCAAATGTTTGTTTTCCTCATTTTTTTTCCTTAGGAATTTGTCTCCCTGTCAGTTGAAGAGAGACATGTTCTTAAAAAATTAATTAATTTAGTTGCCAAAACTAGCTCACCAAATGATCATAGAATTGCGAATGCCAGGGAAAGGTGAAAGAAAAGGGAAAGGGGAAAGGAAAGAAAAAATTAAAAGAAAGGGAAACCTGTTAAATTAGATTGACTGTACAACCATGTTGTCGTTTCAGTTATTTTAGTTGTCTTGCTCCCCTCTTTCAGTCCAAAGCCCACAACAGCTGAGTAATTTCATAGTAGACAGTCTCCTTATGGTCAGACCTGTTATCATCAATTATGAAAGCACACAATTTACTGAATTACAGAAACTGTGTAATAATCTTACAATATTGAGACTACTTGTTGTCTTGCACATAATAAAAAGTACCAAATTTAGGCAATGTTTAGTTACACTTTCCATTTATGGTGAACTTCGGAGGGTCTCCTTGAAAGATGCCTAAGCCAGCAATGGACATGGTTTCTTGGGATCAAAACATTGCAGCTTAGACCTGTATCTCCTGTTAAAGGTGAGGAAATACAGTCCAACATTTTCCTTTTTGCTCCCAGCCCTTCCGCTGTGCACACTGCCACTATTCCTGCAATATCTCTGGTTCCCTGAAGAGACATTACAACAGGAAACATCCTAATGAAGAATATGTCAATGCAGGGTCTGGGGAGCCTGCAGCTGAAGCCCTTATCCAACAAGGTACATCTCCACCATATAAGATTTGTTATCTTTTTTTGCTGAAGCAAACTTGGTGTGAAGATAAACTTTTGTGCAGTATGTGTTCGTCAGTTTATTGGATGTTTCATGATAAATCGTTATTCCTTTTTAGTAATTTGGAAATGGCCACCTTTTACCCTTCATTCAGAGTCCTTTGTTCCTGGTTTTTAAGGGTGTGTGAACCAAAGTTTTGTTTGACCTTGCCTGTGCTATTTGTTGTTGCATACATTTATCATTGACACTTGTCTCTTTCTGTAAGTAAAGGATCACTGTCTGTTGAAATGAATGATAAATTTCTACCATTCTGCTGATAAATTTCTGTGACAATTCTGCAAGGTTGAACTTGAGGTAAGGTTGAGCAAACATAAGGAAAGAGACTGAAGAGTAAATAGCAGCAAATCATTCCCCCACTAGAAAAATCTGGGGTAAAAGGAGAGTACAGGTAAAACAGGTTAGGAATTGTTGTGCTCACAGTCTTGCTTATGGGCAAAGGAAGCATGTCTGTGTAAATAACCCAAGACTTTATTAGTAGTATAACAGTAATCTTAACATTCTAATTTAAGATTTGTCTGACTCACATGAGTAGCTTTGCTGTTACACACTGGGTAGATGAACCAAAGCAAAACAACTGATAATGCAGTCAGGTATATTTTTGGGTGTCAAGCTCCTTCAGTTCTAGTGCCTGGTGTGAGGAATATTGAGCAAGAAGAGGAGAAAGCCAGATTATGTATTAAAGTGTGTTGAAAATACTTTAATTCTTGGTAAAAGTAAGTTTCCTTCTCTGTTACTCATAATTTTAGAAAGTGTTTTCCCTATTTTTTAATAGAAACTATGAACAGTTTAATAATATCTTTTGAAATCTTCAGTTTCTGATTTCATTGAAGAGGAACAGGACCAAAGTAATGCTGTTGTATTAGATAATGAATTAATATAATTCTTCTAAGGTTACATTATTTCTAAATGGGATTTCCAAACCATTCATCTAACACATAACATTTATCTATTGAAGGCATTAATTCATGTTAAAATACTGAAATCATGACACAGAGAAAGATAACTCAATCTGAGACTCTCCTTTTAAACTTGCACTGTAAGGGGTAAAAGTGTAACTACAATAAGTAATGGGTCTGTGTTGTTTTTATATAACATTTCGTTGTTTCCTTTTTGTCAAAAAACCAAATAATTTTAAAAGTAAATACCTATAAATTTCAGGGTAGGAATATATAGTATAATTCTACAGTTATTTTCACAGACAGTGTAAGTCCATGGGGAACCTGCAGTTGTTTTAAGGAAGTAGTATTTGCTTGGGCAGTATTCAGAGCCTCTATTTTGTGGTCACCCAGATGAAGGAAGAGCTGTGCATTATAGGGAGCTTTGTTTAACTTCCCAAATATCTGAGCACTGCAAGGAATTATTTGTCTGTAGCCACTCTTAGGAATAGGTATCAGAGAATGAATTCTCTTAGTATAAATTAGGGATCATACTTGCAATGTCTTGAACAAATAAAATTAATCATGAGCTGATTAGGCTTTCCCTTTGAGAGCCAGATAAATGCACTTCTGAAAATAATTCTTTTCCACTGAAACAAACAACTGTAAATTTGTTGAGATGCAAGAGTAGCCTTAAAATGGAGACATTAGGGTGAGATGCGAGAGAAGAGCCTTTAACTTTTTCTGTGGTGGATATCCTTTTTCCACCACATTGAACATTGGACAGTGATTAACAGGATGAAATTTAACAAGTTCAAGTGTCAGATTCTCCTTAGGATGGAGTAATGCCTGGCACAGGTCTAAGTAGGGAGATCAGCCCTGCCGATGGGGATCCAGGAGTGCAGGTTGGCAGCAGCTCTCCAGGAGCCAGCAGTGAGCCCTGGCACGCCTGAGGGCAAACCCCATCCTGGGGTGCATTGAATGCAGCATGACCAGCCAGGAAAAATGAGGATTATCCTGCTGTGCTCAGTGTTGGAGCCCTGAGTGCAGGGCTGGGACCCACCAGGTCCCAGGATGTGAAGGTTCATGACTGTATCCAGAGGGAAACAAAGCTGGTGACGGGGATGGAAGTCATGTCCTGTGAGGAGCAGCTGAGGGCTCTGGGCTTTGTCTCGTTTGGAGAAGAGGGGGCTGAGGGGTGACCTCATTGCTCTCTAACAGCTTCCTGAGGGGCGGAAGGGGAGAGAGAGGTGCTGAGCTCTTCTCCCTGGGATGCAGTGGTAGGAAACATTGGAATGGTTCAAAACTGTGCCTAGGCATTAGGAGACATTTCTCTACAGAGAAGTTGACCTAACACTGGAACAGCCTTCCCAGAGAGGTGATCAGTGTTCCAAGGCTGTCAGTGTTTGAGGGGCATTTGGGCAATCCCCTTAACAACAGCTTTAACTTTTGGTCCTCCATCATTTGGTCAGGCAGTTGGACTAGATGGTCCTTGTAGATCCCCTCCAACTGAAAGAGCCTGTTCTGTTCTTTGCATCTCTCACTTTGCATCCTTCTTTCTCTTCCCCTCCTTACACAGCATTTATATTTCCTGTGCTGACATTAGTGCTGTGTTTGTTTTCCACATTCATCTGTGGAATTCACACCTTTTCACATTCGTCTGTGAAAAAGTCAGGCATTTTAGAGCAGTAATGGGGCATCAAATCCGTGTAGGAGCTATGAAGTCAGTGTCTCTTCTCAGGGCTCTGTAATGAAGAAAGCTGTATTAATAGGTGCAATTTTCCCACATGCAGCTTCCTTTGCCAACTCAAATTCCTGCTCTGTGATGCATCAGATGGAACTTGCACCTGGGTTCCAAATAAGACCAGAGATTCTTTATCATGCTATAGAAACACTGAATTTTTCTCAGTGTTTTGGTATCTCACTGAGGGAAGAATTGTTCCTTGTGAGAGACATTTGCATTTTGAGGTGATAAACATGAATTCTACTGAAGTTAATAGAAGTTTTCCTGATTTGCAAATCAGGTCTTTTGTATTTGGTTCACACAACACAAGCAGATTGCTGTGGACAGATTATGCAGTATGACAAGTCATATTTGTCATATATGACACCTGAGTGTCATACAAGGTAATAGAAATTCTTCACTGTGAGGCACTGAAACAAGTTGCCCATAGAAATTGTGGATGCTCCATGCCTGGAAGTGTTCAAGCCCACTTGAGGCTCAGGGGCCCTGAGCAACCTGTTCTAGTGGAAGGTGTCCCTGCCAGTTGGCAAGGGGTTTGGAACAGGATACTCTTTAAGGTTCCTTCCAACCCAAACCTTTTGATGATTCTCTGTGTTTCTGAGCTGCTTGGGCCAGAAGTTGCACCTTGCTGTCTGACTAGCTTCTCTTTAGTTTCAATTTACTATATTCATAGATCTGAAAAGCAATTTTGGAAAATTATTCATGTATTCATATAAAGGAAGAAGACCTTTCAGACCTGATATTAAGCAAACCCTTTGAAATGAAAGGACTATAGATGAAAAGGAAAAGGAGAGAATATCAGCAGGCAAAAAAGGCTTGGAAAGAAATTGAGAGGGGAAAGTAACAAAGATTAATATCAGTAAAAGCTGTCTATATCTATTTGTATTGTATTCTGCTTGTTCTAAGTTACCCACTGAGCCCAGAGTGAATGCCTCACACTTGCTCATCTCCTCTACTCAATTGGTTTTTGAGGCATTTGCAGGCACTGCAAATAATCTTAATTGGAAATATTTATATGAATGTAGACTGCTGGACTGTACTCAAGATTCCTAGAATGAGCTTATAAATAAATGAATGATTCATGGAAGAGGGAATGTGTTCATTTGAGCAACTGCATTGCCAAGGATAGACAGCAGTATTTAATTTCTGGGGTTGTGGTAGAAATTGGAATCACCCAGGATCAGAGAAATGCTTGGGATTTTGCAGGGTTTGTGCATGCTTCTTTGTTTAAGTAGAAGTCTATGATCTGGCATTTATTTTAGTGTTAAAAAGTAATAAAGGAAAATAAATACCATAAGAATCTGATGTATTCTGCAAAGGCAACAAGAGTACTTATGCACTACCCACCAGTTTTTCTGCAAGGCCCTGCCTGTGTGCTCATTTGATGACTTATTTTTTTAGTTCCACTTGCTTTGTGCTGGGCAAGTCACATAAAGTTTTCCTCAGTTTTTTCTTTTCTCCTCACCAATCCTCCTTCCCATCCATAAATATTTTGTTTATGTATCTGAGAGACAGATTTTCATTTGTGTTTGTGCAGCTACTTGTGCACACATGAGGATCCAGTTGTGGCCTCAGTGTTCTGTTATACAGCTGTCATCACGTGCTTTCTTTGGACAGAAAATAAGAGTTATCTTATGGAGATTTTAGGCCAATAAATAAACTGGAGAGCACATGTCAATGGAAGAAAGTTATGGAGCTATATAAGATCTGCCTGCAGTATTTTGTTACAAACATCAGTTTTGTTATTGAAAGTAGTAAAGGCATGTAATTCATCGGCTTTCTCTGTATGTTACCCATTATTTTAAAGAATCATCTAGAAATTAATTTTTCTGAGCTTTCATATCAAGTCACCGATATGGAGTTCTATATTACCAGTTTAATTCTGTGCTTCTATTGCTTGTTATTTAATTGAAGTCATAATGACAAAAGTTACGGATTTAATTTACCTGGTGTGTTGTTGTAATAGTTTCAATAGCAAAGTAATGCAGAAAAGTGTTCACTGTTTCACAGCAATGGGTTTTTCCTCATGCTGCAGATTGGTGTGAAATTAATGTGTAATTTCATTTTCTGTAACTGATAATGTCATTGTTCTAATCTGAACTTTTTGAGTTTCCCTTAATAGTGAAGCTATTTCAGATTTGTTTAGAGATGAAATATTGAGCATCTACTCTAACAGTGAAGTTTGGTAAAGACTGAGAGAGCAAAGAGGGAGGTTTGTGTAGTAACAAGTGTTGGTGAATCCCCTAGAGACTGGGTGCAGTTATATTCTGTTTTATCAAAATAAAATGTTTACTTTTTTTCACCTGGTAGGATACCATATGGTAGGTTTCCATTAATGAAAAATGGTCTGTTTTTTCTAATCATCTTGTTCATAAAGGACTGTGCACCCAGGTCTTGGCTAATAACCAGCTTCTGTGAGTCTGTTTGAAGCATTTGAACATCATGAGTAAGCATCATCTTTGGCCACAATGATGTGGAGTCAGCCACATGGTAGCACAGTTCCTGCAGTGGCATAAGGCACTTCCCGAGCCATTAGGTTTGTTAGAGTGGGTTCTGGTCACCTAATGCAATCATTTATCACAGGCAGGTTATTCTTGTTCTCTTTAGTCAATAGAGAGGAAAAAGGAGAAATACTTATTTGCATAATTACAAGCAGCTGAGATCTAACATCTGACCAAATGATTTTCATAAGAAAAGAAGTAAAAGCTGTTTAATCTGGTGTAGAAAATTGGATTCTCATGATTTCATGCTCAGTTTTTTACCTGTAATGCTGCACACTCACACAGTAAACATTGTGCTAGCTTCATGTTATGTGTCGTTTTGTAGACAGAAAACTTTATTTACAGTTTGCATGTTAACATAAAACTCAAGAGCAAAGATATCTGGGTGAAGAGGATATTACTTTGTTAACTCTTCCTAGTTTACTTTGCTAATGTACAAATAAAAAGAACAAAGTTTGAAAAAACTGGAACAGCTGTCTTAGAGAAGATACATTTAAAAAAATTATTAAAGCGTGCCATTGATGTATATGTTAAATATTAACATTCTTCATGTTGGACAAATGGCTACAGGAAAACAATATACAGTTACATGGCTTGATTGAGATGGGGACAAATTAAACGGGTTGTTACTGCCTTGAAAAAGAATTATATGAAAATAGTCCAAGGAATTTATTTGTGTTTCCTTATAGGTGGCATTAAATGTCCTGTTTGCAGCTTTGTGTATGGTACAAAATGGGAGTTCAACAGACATCTTAAAAACAAGCATGGAATGAAGTTAGTGGAGAATGATGGGGAGACCAAATGGGAGGTAAAGCAAAATATCAGTAGCTTTGACCCTTAGTTTTTTTAAAATTCTGGGGAGAAAAGTAAGGATAAAAATAAGAAGCATACAAAAATGTGGTTCTGACTTATATAAATAAGATCAGAAGGTCATGGGATCTTATCTTCATTTGAATGCATACCTTGCTATGTCTGTTAAATTTTAATATATGATAGGGTTAACAACCTTGTAAATGTTTATTTTTGCATTTTAGGCTTCCAGTCCTCTATTTGCAGCAGGAAGGGTAAAAACTTTAGCAAAAACCATGAAATTGAAAAACTCACTGCATTTTGTAATATACTGAATAGTGTATGGTGTTAACTGTAAGATGAGCAAAGCTGCAGAGAAAAGCATATGTCTTGGTCTGGAGAAGGCTAGAATCTAGAAAATGGAATTTTTTAATTGATCAGCTGAAAAAATGATAATGTTGTGCAGAGTAAGTCTTCTATGATATGTTCTGTGTTTTAAGCTTCAATCCTGCAGATGCAGAATCGATGGGAAAACTACAGATTTAGACACTTCTATTAAAAAATTATGATTGGCCAGCTGAGTGTCTTCCATTGCCTGAGCAGGCTGATTTTGAAGTCCAATGAGAGGAAAAAGCCAGGAGCCAACTGCAGTTGGCTGACCTCCACAGTTTCAGACCTCTTCTGCTAAATTTCAGGCTGCCCCCATCACAAATCTAATGCCTGATTTGGAAGAGCTGACCTGCAGGTCTTGTCTAATAGTTATTGAGTATCCACACACAGAAGGATAAGTCCTTGGAAAACACTGGAGTAGGTTCTATTTGGACAGCTGTTCAAAGAAGGTGGGACAAGCATTTTAAAATGTAGCCCTTCAAAGCCTTGTATCCATATTCCAAGTGATCATCTGTACACTTTCCCAGTAGATGCCCAAAGCTGAAAAAGTAAGAGGATATCCTGGATGCAAGAATGTCTCTGTTGCTGAACTGGCTGTAAAGAAAGTCACATCAGAGCAGGAATACATATTGACAGCTTGTCTTGAAAAAAACATAGCTTATGGAAAGGATAACTTTTCTGAAACAAAATGCCATTTTTTCAAGCTTCTGAGGTGTTTAGCAGATCTGCATTATAAATTCATTTTGCTCAAAAGTTCTTTTCTCAACTCTGATGTAGTAGAAGTCTGTTGTTAGTTCTAAAATAACTGTGCAACAAAAATAAATTCAGCTTATTATTATTATTCAGACAATAACTTAACATCCTTAAAACAACTTTTGAAGTAGAATCTAGAAGAACACCGTGGGATGATCATCCCACCTCCCATGTAATACTCTTGAATTCTGTTTCACATTGTATAGCTCTTGTTACAGTATTTGTTGTCCAAACCCATTCCTTATTGTTGTTTAAATCACTGAAATGAGATTGTTCATGCCTTGGCTGGGTTTTGTTTCCAAGTTAACTGCTGAAGTTGCTGAAGAAGCATCCACTCAATATCTCCATATCACAGAGGCTGGAGAAGATGTTCAAGGCACTCAAGCTGCTGTAGCTGCCTTACAGAACCTTAGATACACTTCTGAGAACAGTAAGTTACCTTTTTCTAGGTTGGAACAGAAATACACCTTTTTTTTCCAAAATACCTTATTCTTTTGAGTGTACTGGGCAGTATATGATCTCCTGTGATCTCCTATTAAAAATTATGAAATTAGTCATCCAGAACTTAGTTCTGGGGGGGGTTATATTTTCTCCAAGTATAAATGAGAAATTATAATTCATTATGAATTTCTATATCCTGAAGTCATTAATAATTATCACTGCCTGTTTTGTACTTTATTATTAGCTGTGTGGAATTTCCTGCCTATATTATTAAATATAGTGTGAAATTAGCTATCTTGGCAGAGTAGATGATGTGTATCTAATGGCAATCTACTGGCTGTTATTTTTCTCCCTCTCTGGCTTTAGTCAGCAGGACTGCAGGAGCGACATGGTGGAATAGCTCATTTACCATGTTCCCAAGGCAGCACTAACAATCTCAATTCTGATGGTACACGAAACTAAGTGAGCTATTCTGTATCAGGTTGAGGAGGAAAAGAGTAGCATTAGATAATGTCTGCTAAGTGGGAAATAACAAAAACTGGAAGAAAAGGAAAAATGCCCAGATTTCTGAGAGTGTTAAAACAGAGACTAGAGTAGATATTCCTATGAGTGTTTTGTAATGCATATAAATAAATGCCCTGGTTATCAGAAGACAACATTTTACAATTGTTTACCATTGTGGTCTTTATAGTTCACAATACAGATACATGTCAAAAACTCCCACTTTTTACAGATTTTCCAAGCATGTTGCAATTTAATTACATCGCTACCAATTTCTGTATATTATTTTAATGAGTGGAAATTCTGAGTAAGTGAAAACTTCTTGAGAACTTCCCTTTAACTTTTGTATATCTAAATTAAAATAAACATTGTCATGGAATGCACTGTAGATAGTAGTTTTTATTTTCAGCTTGAGGCAATAGTTTTCTGAGTAATCTTGCTTTTAGAGCATCCAACTTCAGATACTCTTCCAGCATATTCCCTCTTAGTATGAAAAAGGTAATATCTTGTCTAAAGGCAGTTTTATAGTAAAAAAAAAAAAACAAACCAAAAAAGAGCAAGCAAACATTTTTCAGTACTCAGATACACATTTTTCTTATGTAAATAACAAAATATAAATACCTTCTATTTGAAATTATATTATCTGACCTAGACTACTATCACAGTATCAACCTCAGTTTGAAACAATTTAAGTTAAGAAATTAGATTTATTCTTATTGCTGTCTCTTTTCTATCTCTCACAGTGATTAAAGTAAATATAAGGCAGCTTTACATGACCCTAACAGTTTCTTTCTCTGTCCGACATCTCCCTCATGCTGACAATGGGCATGTGGGAATAGTGGGCCATTGGTGGGAATTTGTATTCCTGCATAACAGAAAACATTTTTCTGCATTCAGGTATTTCACACTTTGTGAGAAATCAGAGTACAACTATAAAAGGGGTTTTTTTGTTTTTTTGTAAACCTCCCTTTACTCTGGCAGGGCTACACACATCAGAGAATTTTTTAAAAAGGACAGACGTTCTGATCCAGTGTTTATAAAATGATAAGTATGAGCCTTCCCAAGCAATTAATTTTTCCCTTCAGCATGTTAGTAATAAAACTACTTCTTTTAGGTTGAGGGGTATTGCAAAGGACCAGATGGATGGTAAACACAGGTTTCTAAAGTACCAAATGGGTGTTATGGTTATAGGTATACAGGTAGGTTGTGTGTAAGATGAATGTCTAGTAAATACACATTTGGATTTGTAAAGCCTTGCAGCTTCCTACTTTGCAGTTACTGCTATGAGTTGTGGCTGTTTCTTTATTCAATGTATTCTTTTAGATCTCTTTCAAATAGGCATAGAAATGATCCGTGTGGCTTCACTTGCTGATTCATGCATTCCCTGGGCAAATTTGTTCTGTGAATACTTTCCTGACACAGATCTGTTATTAAAGTGTCACATTGTTGAGCCTTTTGAATTGTACCAACAGTGCTGTGAGTCAGGGCTGTGCTACTTAGATTCACATAGCCTCAGAACTGCTCTGCTGTGATGATCTTATGGCTGCTGTCTTTCTGATAAGGTGAAAGACTGGATCCAACAGCTGTAAACATCTTGCAGCAGATCATCGAGTTGGGTTCGGAATCCCACGATACCACTGCAGTGGCTTCTGTCGTTACCATGGCACCTGGCACAGTGACAGTGGTAAAGCAGGTAAGAGCTCTTTTCTTCTCTAAACCAGCTATATTTAATTTTCATATATTTATTGTGAAATGGAGTTACTTTGCAAGGGACACATTTTAAATGATCATTCAAGACACATATAGAATTTTTCCTTAACTAATTTTTCACTGGGTGTTGTGTGTATGTGTGTTCACATGCCCACACGTGTACATGTTTATACTTGTGTACACATATATCTTTATACATCTAAAAATGCATATATTTTTGTATGTACATAGAATATGAATGAATAAATACACGTATTTACATGAAAATACAGCTTTTTCTAGCAGGTGTTTTCAGGCTCTGTAAAATAGCGTACTTGTATTCTGTGCAGACACTTAGTGCCATTTTCATCTAAAAGATTCAGGTGGTCCTTGGTGCAGTAAAGGAAAGGAAATAATTTTCAATTTGAGGTGCCTGTTGGCTTCAAACATGAAGACTTTTGCTTCTCACAGGTGTCTGCTAACTTTGTTGCTGCCATTTCTCATTGTCCTTGCAGTGTTCTCCAGACTCTGCTTGTTTCTTCTGTTTCATCACAGCTCTTTGCTTATCCCTTTCCCCACTGATTCACTGGGGTGTCTGCACTCAATGTGGTTGACAGGTGAGGCAAGGAAAGTACATTAGAAGTTTTAACTTTTCAAAGAGTTTAAGTAACTCCTTTTATTTAAATGAACCAAAACTGATTATTCTGAGTGCTAAAACTAACTTCTGAGTTCAGCATTTTTTGTAGTGTTTTGAACATTGAGTTCATGAGAGCTCCATAGAAGTGTGAAGTTCATGGTCTGTGAAGTACTTGGATCATTCCTAAGCTTGCTACCCAAATGTCACAAAGACAAGGCAGAATTTGAAGACAGAGCATTTTCAGATGTTCTTTTGCAATACTTAACAGGTATTTTGACTAGAAACTATGGAAGAGTTCAGGGTTTTTGGTAGAATAACATACCAAATTTGAAAACTAAATTGAGTCATAAAAGAGAAGAGACATTGTGGTCCAATTATGTGCAAGTTTCAAAGCAACTTTTATAGCATAGCCACTACCAACGTGCATGCTGTGCTATAGAGGTGACTTCTTTGGGGGTCAAATGCAGTATTAGCAATTGGTGTTTGTCAATATTACTGAAATTAGTTCTTCCCTAAAGAAATTCATCTTTTGAGGCTGTTGTACTAAAGGTATAGGAGAAAATGGCTGCTGGAATAGAGCTGCCAAGAAAATGTTTTGGTATCTGAATGTTAAATTTTAAATATACAGGAGTTAAAATTCTGATTAATGACTGAGTCATCATAAAATCCATTCACTTCCTTGTTGGACCCTCTGAATTTACTGGTAGCTTTTTCTAAGTAAATATTTATATTCCAAATTAGTTTTCTTTTTCACTTTTAAATCCATATTTATAGCCTTTTGAGTTTGCAGACTTCTAAGCCTTAGTTACTTCTTTTTGCTTGTATACATCAGTGACTCTCACTGGTCTGATACCGAACTCTTACAAGCCCCACTCCTGTATCAAATGAAATACTGAATTCTCAGAGCACAGAATCTCTTTGCTGCTTTTCTTTTTATGCCCCTTTTTCCCCTCCCTTTAGAGTCTTTTATTATATAGGAGCTTTTACCTGTCTAAAATTTTTCATTTTTCTCTTTTATTTTTCTTTTAATTTTCTTTAGTAATCAGTTTTATCGTAGTCCAGTCTGTTATACAGCTGTAGTTACTTTCCAGCTCTTGCCTTCTCACCAGAAAATTGCTTCAGAGTTACAGGCACTCCCATTTTTAATCTGAGGAAAGAAGTCTTTAAATGTTATTAATTTGACTTTAATCATCCACTATTAGAAACTGTTGTTTTTTTTCTTCAATACTGAGTTGGTGGTGGTGGGATATCCCTCATTTGTACCTATGACTTGGTCGAGTTTTAATTATCGCAAGTTCCTAATTGTTAACCTTGAAGTGACCTTTAGCCATGTTTATATTTCACTTTCCTATTGGAAAATGTATTCCACACTTTCTTCTGTGACCTTCAGCTTCTCTTGTGGATTGTGAGACAAAGAATTCATTCAGGGTGTCAGCAATATATCGACATCATCTGTCACTGAATTTCCACTCCTTTTCTTTAATGGCCTCACTGAGTCCTTGCTTAGCAGCTTGGGTCCTTTTTTTTGCCCTTAACAGTATTTATTGTAGTTGTCCTGATTTTTATGCTGTTTGGTTTTTTTCTTTTTCTCTAAGGACATGCATTATCCATTTTTTATATCAGTTCTTGCTTTCATATCTCGTTTTTAGCTAACCCTTGCAAGCTGCCTTCATATTTCTCTATTTGCACTGAGAAATTTCTTCTAAATTCTAGATTACTAGTATGTTTTAAAAAGGTTGGGGTTTTTTTTGGCTGTAAGTTTTACACTATAGTGTTCCTATTTTTGTCTTCTCTTTCCTCCCTGGAAATTTCTTTCTCCCACAGCTGTCCTCATCCCTACTTTTCACTCATAAAAGTGCCTTTTACACTTAATCCTTAAAATCATGTATGAATCCAGCTGTATCTATCAGTAATGCTGCCATCCTCATGCCTTTGCGCTTCCCTACCCTGGGTGCTCACATACCTTCAGTGTGCTGTGCTTGTAGAGCTTCAGGTTAATGCAAGAATTTTTACCTCCAGTAACAAGACTCTGTCTTTATCCATAAGTCCTTTTCAGCATCATGGAAGATACCTGGTGTATTAATTAGGCATAACTGATAAAATTCTAAAATTTTCTATTAAGTCATAGGACATAAAGGATACCATGTTTGAGGGGTTCTTTTATTAAATTGTTGTTCTGCTTGTAGTCTTAGTGCAAGTATCCTGAATTATAAGTACACATTATAATAGAGGTGAAATGAGGATCAGATTGTCTCTTCACAGTTCACAGCTCCTGAATTGCATGTTGAGAGCAAAATATCAGTTCTGACTTAGGAAACCTCATATTTCTTGTTTATACGAATGATTATATAAAGAAAAGGCTTTGACAACATAGCAATAACCAATTCCAGCCAGAATTGGGATTCAATTTACGATTTTAAACCCCAAAAATGCAAAAATTAACCCTGCTTAGCTTGTATTTTGCTTGGTAAATAGGAATCATTGTTGGCTCAGTTAGTGTCACATATATGGGACCTTTCCAAGGTTGTGTCTAGAGCCTGAAATGATTTTATCTTAATCTTTCCTGTGAGTCACTATACTAATCTGTTATCAAAGTTAAATTTTTTCTGATTTGGGATAAATCCAGTTGTGTGAGCTCTGAAAATATGCAGCTGCTAAGGAATGTAATATACACCAAATTCCTGAGGAAAAAACAGTTAATAATGTGAAGTTTTACCAATATGATCTGAGACTGGCAAAAATCCCCTTTAAAGCTTTGATCACAACATGGCAGGAGAAGTCCATCTTTGTTCAGTTCTAGGGATCCAGTCTGGATTTCTTTGTAAAAGAGCTAATGAAGATATTTCTTCATGGCATGACATTTGAGTTGTTCTGCTCTGCTTAAACGCCAAAAAAGTAACAAAGTGGGGAAAAGGAGAGAGCAAAGAGTGCTAAGTTTGAAGAACAACTAGGAAAGAGGCTAATAAATGCTTAGAAAAGCCATGAAATACTCTTCATAGTAGATGGTAAATACAGGCAAGAGACTGGGGAGAAAGGAGTTTTGTGGGAGCAGCACTCAGGAAGGTGGTAAAACAAGACACTTTCCTTTCTGCACATTCAACTCTCTGTGTCCTGTTACAGATGTACTTTTGCCCTTGTGCCATAGGGTGGAGATTGATTCATTTGGTTTTTTGTTTATTTTGCTAGAAGAGGCTGTTCAATACATTATTTATAAGGGTGTATGTGTACTGTTTTCCTGGCTCACCTGCCAAACATAAGGCAGGATTGGAGGATGAGCAGTCAGACCAGTGTCACAGACACCCTCAATTTAGAGTATCTGCAGGCCTGTGTTCAGAGACTTGTTTCTCACACCAAATCTATGTGTTAACTAGAGCAGAGATGGTGTTTATCTAGAAACTGCCTTAATATATAGTTGTTTCTTTGAGGTAGAATGTACACCAAATAAGGATATTAATTGTTCCATAAAAAGTTTGTTTCAAGTTAAACTGAGTTTCTTGTGAGGAAACATTACCCTCAGAAATGAGCCCCCTGATGCCTTATTTTTTGCAGAGGAGACTCTTGGAGTGTGTAGTGTTGTAAATTATTCTCCAGGGAAACAATATTCAAAGTGCATATTCTTGGTTTCACAATATATGAAGAACATCCTTGAAAGCTTAGTTCCTGAATCCTTCACTGCACTGACCAGAATATCAGAAGTGTTTACCTTTAAGTTGTTGCTCTTCCATTTCCAGTGTTTGTTAGCAGGAATGTGTAATGGTAGCAAGATACTTTCTTGTTTAATTCATTTATTCTTCATAAAAGCAGTTTATTATTTGTATCAGATCTCTTTGATGTATGGTTCTTTGTCCAAATATGAGTTTTTCTTTTTGCATCAAATTACTGAACCAGAGCAGTAGAATTTTGGATTCCAAACCAAAGGTTTACATTGGTATGCACTACAGTAACCAGTTGAATTTGGTTGCATGTTATCTGTTTTTCAGTTTGTTTTTTTTTTTTTTTCATTTAGATAGTGATTAGCAAATTTGCTGGTAATTGGCTATTTTTAAGCCTGTGATACTGTATTGGGTTTTTGTGCTCTAGAGCCATCCCTTTGAGCACACTCTGAAGATGGCTGAGAAGTTTGTGTTAATCACTAGTCATTATTATTAATCACTGAGGTGATTATATCAGCCTTTCTGTACCACTGTTCATCAGTAGTCCACTTTATTTTTCAACCCTATGGGATGTCTCCTCAAGCCAGAGAGCCAATGTCCTCCTCAGGAACATTATTGGGCCTTGCCTGCAGGTGAATACCTAAATGGTGCCACTTTGTTCTGAATGATGACCCCTGTATGGTTTCCCATTTCAACCTTTTAGCTACAGTGGTTGTCCAAGCCATCATTATTTTATGCTATAGTTAACTTTGATAATCTTTTTTCTGACATTCACAGTTTATGTTTTGTCTCTTGTATTCTTTCAGAAAAAAACCCCAAGATTGCTTTCTCTCCTCTTTCTTACCCTGTTTACTTGGTGTTCCTTTTTTTGCCACATCAAAAAAAATCTGGTTTTCCTTTCCTAGGTTTTTTTTTTTAGTCCTTTCCAACTTAGAGTCCCATTTCTCATTAGCTGTAAAGATTTTGGCTCTTACCTTTGCTCAGTCCACCAAGATTTAAATGCTCATTACTTTTTTCAAACAAGTTTCTTAGTGTCTTCTTCCATATTGTGCTTAGTTATGTGGATTTTTAATGAGGAGCAATTTGTACCTCACTGTTTTCTCTCAATTACTTGTCAAAAATATGATGACAGTAATTATCTGTGGATAGACTGTTGTATATTGGTACTAATGCCTGTCACACAGAGCTACCACTGTTTCATTTGTGTTTTACTTTCTCACCACCCTTTTTCTGTATCTGCTTAGTGTCTCTTGTTTTATACTGAAATGATACTGAAATGATAAGGCCTTTGGGGCATGAACTACTCGTTTCATGTAGCATAGCTGATACAGTCCAGGTCCTGATCCAAAGCACTTCATTAATATTAACAATAAAGAGCAGCAGCTGGCTGCTGAATTCTCTCTCTTTTCCTTCCATTCAGAAAGATGAGACAGGACGGATGTTTTTACTACTTCTGTAGGCTGAAGTGAAGGGTTAAATCTATCCCTCAAAAGCATAGTAACCTATTTTTAACCTAGACATAATGTGTTCTGGAGAATAAGTAAATCAACTGTTAAAATAACTAAACAGATCTTTATCAGAAGATAACCAGAAAACACTGGATTTCCATGTGTTTCACCCTTTATTTTAGTTCCTTTCATCCTTTTATTCTGTGATCTCTTCAGGCTCCAGTAAAATCCTGCCATGGTAAGTCACTTTCTTCAAAGTGACAGCAATAGGAAGGCAGAGCAAAGATTATACATCAGCTCAAAGCAGATCACAGAAAAGAATTTTATTGCGAAGCACATCTTCAAAAGTAAATACCTAACATTAGCATGGCTGTCACATCAGAGGCTGCTGAACATTGTACTTCAGCAACACACCTTGTATTTCAGTCTGGCTTGAATTGGTCCTGACGTGATGATGGGTGCTGATGTTAATCTAGAAAATTTGCCAGCATATGAAATTATAAATATGTTGATTGTCAATTCTGTACTTGTTTTAGAACATGGAGCAATTTGATGCTTCCTGTCACAGTAACAGCAATGGAATGTTTTAAATGGCGCTGAGGCCCTCTTTCCTCAGCCTTTGAGGAGTTCTTATCTCTGTAACGTACAGATAAAATCTCATGTCAAGATCACTGTCCTGTTAGAGCTCCTACAACAGTGGCAGTGTTGCTATTCTGCCTCAAAAGGAAGTGGGGTGAATCCAGCATTTTGCCAGATGAGTGCCATGTCCAATCACAGTCCTTCTGTTAGGATGTATTCAACCAGCCAACTGCTAAAACTTTTTAAAAATCTGCATCACCAATATGAAGATTGGTCTCCTTTTTGTTTTTATTTTATGCAAAACAAGTCTTTCATACTCAAGCCTCTTACTATTGCCACAAACCATTGTGCACCAGATTGTCTTTGTTTTGTAGCTCATTATGGAGATTCAGATGATCAAATTAGTGTTTTCTGTGTGTCTTTTTCACACAATATAACTGTATGTAAACCAAAACTGATAAAGAGTTGAAATTATTCAAATGATACTGAACAAAACTTGTAGGCACCAATGTAAGCTGACACATCACATATCCAGGTGCTCTCTGTGATCTAAAATGCTTTCATTTTAATCCTTTCGGCAGGTATTTTGTATATTTTCTTACTGATATTTTATGATATAAATAAGAGCATCTGCAGCCTAGTGTAAGGTTTTGAAAATCTGAAAGATCTCTCTGATTAACTTTTCTGCTTCATGGTAAACTGAAAAGCAGCATTCAGTCTGAAATCAAGGGAGAGATTCCACTGAGGATTTGGGGACAGGCCCAGCAAAACTGTTTTAAACACAATGGACCTGCAGCTCCTGCTGACTTCAAATAAAATTGGAGATATTTCAGTATTTCACAGGTTGAGCTCTAGAGTAAGGAAAAGGCTTTAGCATCTTACCGCAACTACTTTTTTTTCACTCCTTTTCAGGAAAGGGAAGAATTATATTTTCCTTAATGGCTTGAATTCATTTATTTCAAATTTAAAGACTTTCTTATTTTGAGAGGAATAGATTCCTCTAAGAGACCCATTTGTAACAAATGCTTCCGTGTATTTGGATGGTTCTCGGATATGTAAATTAAGAGCATTTGGAATTTAGAGATGTTGAGCTTCTTATGAAAACATGGTGGTAAAAGTCCCATTGGCTTTTGCGCAAGACAGATTTAGTTAATAAAGAATATTTATGCAGGTACTGACTTGATGTAATGCGCCAGCTGTGTGTGGCTTCAGCTCCTTGCTGTCATTCTTTAATGAAGGATAAGCAGACAGATGCTTTTCAGCTGACTCTCAAACAGAAAAGAGGTCTTGGGTGCTACTCTTCAAAAGATTTCAGAAGCCAATAAAGAGAATTGAGTGTAGTGACATCGTTCATTCAGATGACAGCTGTCCCACTGTTTCTTCAATTTGAGGGATGTAAATTAACATTTTGAGATTATTCCCTGTGGAACAATCTAATAGGAACCAAGGAGAAGCATGTAAACATTGAACTGATTTGAAATGTAAATATCCCAGATAATGTGTTGATTTGTCTAAACTAAAAGGATTACAGATAGCTGTCCAAAAAAGATTTTGGAAGCTAGAAACACCAGAAATAAAGGCATTAGTTTTTTATACCCTGCATGACAAGGGTAATAAACCCACACTGATAAAGTCAGGTAGGGAGGTTAAACTAACTTTCTTTATTGGCCATTTTCATTTCAAAAGCATATAAAAACCAAGTAAGTATTAGATTGCTGCTATTGAATTGAATGAGATTCTGCTTTCATTCCATTTTTGTGGCAACTGTGCTTTATTTTCCTCTGTTCATTATTTATGTACATTCACAAAACTATATTTAAAATTATTTATGGGTTTTGATTTAGAGTGACAACAGTGAGATCCATCTCATACTGTGTTGTGCATTCTTGCAGCTCTTAGCAAACATAGTGTAATTTCTCTGGCCTGAGGCATGTTGTCCTAGGGTTATGTGTAGTGCACTAAAACAAGAGGGATTAGTGTATATTGCGTAATTATAGGGCCACATTTTAGACACCCCTATTTCTGTATTTGTTTGAGCATCTCTAGCATCAAGGGCTGTAATTGTGAGCTGATTCATAACAAGCTGTGAGATTCTAATTATCTAACATTCTTAACTGCAGCTTCCTATCTGAACTCACTGGTGATTAGACTTTTCCTGGCCTGGAGCAATATTCATTGGTGGATCTTGTGTATGTGCTTAACTTCCCCACAGGTGCTGACAGTGGAGCTGGTACCCTCAGGAGAGAGGAGAGGACAATTATGAAAAGGGAGTTCAGTGTATGAATTCACTAAAGCTCTGTTGCTCTCAGTAGGATTTAGGGTTTCTTTATTAATTAAAAAATAAAAAAAGGGTGCATTAGGAGCAGCAAGAGAAACAAGTTAACAGTGCTATGGTTATTTTTCATTATTTAGCTCCCTGCTTTTCAAAGAGAGGCTCAAGCTTTCATTAGTGAGGGGTATGTTGGTGAAAGGGGCTTATAAAAAGAGAGTGACTTGTGACATGATCAGATAGGGAAAAGGATGAGGAGGATTGTTTATTAACTCAAAGAGGAGAGACTTAGATTAGATGTTAGGAAGAAATTCTTTTCTCAGAGGGTAGTGAGACGTGGGAACAGCTTGCCCAGAAGAGTTGTGGATGCCGCAACCCTGGGGGAGTGTTTGAGGCCAGGCTGGATGGGTCTGGTGGAAGATGTCCCTGCCCGTGGCAGAGGGGTTGGAACTAGATCATCTCCAAGTTCCTTGTCAATCTCCAAACCATTCTGTGAGTCTATGACTCTTTGATTTTATGATACTTGTATCTTGAGACAACATAAATTGTTCTTTCTGAGGGTGGTTGCAAATTTTACTGTGTCAAGAAAAACATCCAGCATCACCTACTTTTGTAGAGTGTTGAGCTTGAACTTCAGCAGGAGATGTTTAAACTATATTTCAGATAAAACATTCAGATATGTGTGGTAAAAGAAACAGAATGTGGAAAAGACTTCATTCTATTCCTGTATTTTTATCCCTATAACCTGAATCCTGTGCAACAAAGCCAGAGTGAGCATCAGCAGGTATGAATGTGCTGTTGCATTAAAGTCAATGACAATGGCCACATTCCCTTTAGATGTTAAATCTTTCACCAGATAAAATCCACATATATTTTATCAGTATATTGCAGCCATACTGACTTGGGGCCCTCTGAATAATTTAACACCTGGACATACTTGTTATTGTTCAAGAAAAAGCTTTCTATAGCCTTATTAATTGAGTGAAAGTTCAAAGTGCTGTGAAGTCCTAAGGGGCTTGTGTATCTCTAAAGTCTTCTGACAGATATTTTAAACATGAAATAAAAAAGTCAGAAGCAAAGTCACTGTATAACAAAGGGAATGCTTGCTTAGGGAAAAAAAATTAAATGAGAAAAGAGCATCAGGAAAACAAACATACAGGGCTTATTTTTCTCCTTGCTTGTCTCTAAGGGACCAGACAGATCCTTGGAATCTTCGCTGTAGTTTTTCTCTTCTGTTCCCACTCCCGTCTTAAACAACATTATGATCTTAATTATATTAACTTGAATTTGATTGTGTTAATGCTGTTTACTTTTGAGCCAGCTTCTAACTAAAAAAAATTAGCCCTTTCTAACTTCTGTAATTTAGATTCCACACTTCGTAGAGTCTACCTTGTCTGACCTCTTCTTTTTAAGATCACTTAAGAGTTCCGTGCTGCGAGAGCACACTGAGCTCCAGCAAATGGAATCATAGATTCCTAGAATTGTTTGGATTGGAAAGGACCTTAAAGATGATCTCATTCCAACCTTCCTGCCATGGGCAGGGACACCTTCCACTAACAAATGCCGTTGCATATGTCTTGCATACTGAAAAATTGCTGTTCCATTCTCTCCTTAAAAGTAGATTATTTTATCACTAACACTTGAGAGAATGCATTTCTTCCACATGACTTACAGTTTTCTGATTTATTTATACTTGCATGGAGTACTTTGCATGGGAATTTTATATGGATTGGTAGAGGATTAAGACTTGGTTTTGAATTCTAGTACATACTGTGTTTCAATAATTGACAGGCACCTGTATGAATTTTGAATTCAACACCAGATTGTGTTGCTTTTTTAAATTTTGACAAGAAGCAAACTGTTCAGTAAAAAATCTTTTATTTTCACTTGTTTCTATCACTCTCCTTTCAATAATGTAAACATTGCTGCCTCACAAACAGTAGGCCTTAGGAATCTATTTCAGTAATATTTATATTTCACATTTTTCTAATAAAACCCCTAAGGTTTACAATGAAATTTTCAGTTCTATGAGCAGTCATTGATTAGGGAAAAAAAGAAAGACACGGGTACAGTAGGTGTTTTTTTACATGGTTTTGGATGGATTCTCATCTCAGTGCTGCTAGAGGAATTGCTTGAGTTCAGATGTATTTAAATAAGAGCAGTTTTGAATGTGTGACTGCTGAGAGATTAAAGCTGTCTCCAAAGACCAGTGTACCTGAAACTTTGCAGCTCTCTGTGCACAGAATTGAGATGCTGTGTTGCTGTTTTCAGTATTCTGCCTAGCTACACCCTCATTAATCAAAAGTGCTCACGTTTTCTGTAGAACTTAAATTTTCTTTCAGAACTGTTTGATTGGTAATTTGTGTGTGCTGTATTTCCAATAATCATCACAATACCAGGTACTTACTGGAAAGGTGGAATTTCTGTAAGTTCTTCAATGTCTCCTCAGGTGAAGGAAGAGGAGCAGGCAGCCAACCACACGCTGATGATCCAGGAGACGCTGCAGCAGGCCTCAGTGGAGCTGTCGGAGCAGCATCACCTGGTGGTGTCCTCAGATGAGGTGGAAGGCATCGAGACAGTGACTGTCTATACCCAGGGTGGAGAGGCTTCAGAATTCATTGTTTATGTTCAGGAGGCTGTGCAGCCTGTGGAGGAGCAAACTGTGGAAGAATCAGTGCAGGAGCTCTAGAGAACAGTGTTCAAAGGAGGTGACTTCTTGATTTGCCAAAGCCAGAGGTTTGGGGTTTTTTGTCCCAACCAAAAGCAAGCAAGCTGATGGATTTTCAGTTAATTTTTGAAGTGATCTAACTGGTTGGATTGTATCAGTAACTTAAATTTATTATGTGCAAAACCTTCTCAGACTTTTGTTTTGTAGAAAATGCTTTTGAGGAAAAAGTATTCTTCCCCTTCTTAGAAGATCTCTCACTTGATTCCTGTAAATCCGCACAAATATTGTCTGTTCAAAACTGTGGTATCCCATGATAAAAAACATCTGTAAAGATAGCTAGAGTGTCTGGAAAAGCCCATACATCCCATTTTATACATACTTCATATACTCTTGACTTGGCTGGAAGCAGAGTTGTTTTTTCTATACCTAAAAGGGCCTCTTAGCTCTGAGTACATGCTTAGAAATTATCTGCTGAGTTGTGGATCTAACCCAAACAAAGGCTTGAGATTTGATTAGAAACACACCACAGATGGACTTTAGTTTATACCTGTGAGATGATCCTTCGAGTTTGGAAGGTATTTAAAGCCATATGTGATAATTCTGGGTATCAGTAGGATGACTGTTATTTAGCTATTTGAATAATGTTAACTCTTTCCATCCCTCCAAATAAATACCTGTCCAGTATCATAAGGTGAAACCAAAACTGTCGAATCAAGGAAATACTCTTTTGTTTCTAAGAAAAAAATATATATTCAAAAGATTTGTAAATGCTATAAGAGATGTATGTTCATATGTTTTAAACAGACATGCTTGTAAATACAACTGTGTGAAAAGATTTGTACAAAAAGCTTAAGTAAATACTGACAAGAATCAAGATATTCTTAATTATGCATGTATATAGTTCCAGATTTTTCTTCATGAACCTTGAATTGTTTCTGGTTTAATATTTTTAAATTTGAGCTATAAAAATCATTAATAAATAGCAAAATTGTCATGTTTTATTCTAGTGCTCTAATTTCTTAAGTGTTGGCTTCCTTTTCACGGCTAATTAAAAAATGCTGGTGTGCATTGACTCTGACGACTTCTTCCTCCAGTTAGCAGTCTCTAATCAAGAAAGTAGCACCATGAAATCCAGGTGGACCATTATGTGTGATTGAACTCATTTATCGGTGTACTGGATAAAAAAAGTGGAAAAAAGCTTTTGACTAAGTGGATGTAATGTAGAGAGTTGGTTGTCTGCCCCTCTGAGTCTGCTGGGTTCTCTTGATGGTTGATAAAATCAGAGTGCAAACCTTTAGTGGCAGTTTCTCACTTAGCTGTGGCGATGGGGAACTTAAATTTGGTAATGGAAAAGGACTGAGAATTGTTTGACTTTGGTGGCAGCTTGGTTCGTCTGGTTTCATCTTGACAGTGCAGGAGAAGCCCAGAGATGTTGAGTTTGTAGGGTGGAGACCTTGTTGCCATTTTTTGTCACTGACTGGAGCTGGTCACAAGTGTCTGGGTTGATTCTTTGTATCCTCAGTAAACTTGGCAAGAATGAGCCATTAAATGTTTAGTAACATTTGTAATGTGATAGAAACTGATGCATCAAATGTATCAGAATGATTAATCTGCATAAGAAACTGTGTTTTTGTAATTACTGCTTGAAATTCAATGTTGATTTACAAGAACAATCCTTTCTGTTATCTAGAAGAGAAGAAAGCAGTCTCAAAAACTTAGAATTTGTTGAAACAGCCCATTTGCTGTTAAAGCCATTTGGAAGAGCCTCATGATCATGTGTTCACCATGCAGTAATGAACTTAGTGTAAAACCTCTCTGAAAAGGGGACAGAAAAATATTTTTCTATGCATCACTCAGGAATTCCTAAGTACATTGTTTCAGATAGACTGAGTACTTCTGTCTGGAAGAGCTGTGGCTGTCTTTGGATGAAGAGTTTTGGAGTTTTGTTTAATTCCAGTCTATCACAGCCTTACATACCTATGTAATTTAAGGCTTGATTTATAATTGATGAGTTATATCACATTTTCCTATATTAACACATAAACACTTAATGTGAATTTTCTGCTTCCTTTTTTTTTTTATTATCATTTTAAAAATACATTTCAGTTCAGGTCTTTTTTTTTTTCCCAGCTCTGCCATGACCTAAACAACAGAAACTGTTGCTGCTTCTAATAGCATGTTTTCTAACCAAATTACAGATGTGATATTGATGCAATTCAGATTTTCAAAACATTTTAATATTTTTAATTCTTCTAAAGAATTTCTTAGTCCACACAGCATCTTAGTACTGCTGTATAGAATATGAACTGCATCCATTCCATATTAATAAAGGAAAATGGTTTCACATTCCAATAAATTTGCTCACAACATGGACATGTGCTTTACAAACTTAAAAAAAAAAAAAAAAACAAGCCAAACCCAAAACACCTAAGAAAACCCCCTGCATCTCAAGAATGAGCAGTACTGTTAGCACTGTTAGTAGAGAAAGGAAGAAAGCAGCAGAAATCATATTGCAAGATACTCAATCAAATGATTTAAGATCCAAGTGGTCAGAAAATCTGGCCTGTGAGGGAATCTTTCAGAGCTATGTTCAACTGGCATGATCAGGACTTGATTTTTGGCTTGAACTCTTCGCTCCTGCCTGTGGAGGAGTGTGATCACAGAAGCTTCAGTGAAATGTCAGTGTGTCATGGTTTAGCATAGTTTGGGTTTTTAGTTAAAGAGGGCTCCATCAGCCATGAAGTGATTCTCTTGCCAAGAGGTGCTTACAGCTTCCTCTAGACCTGACAGAACCAATCAACTGGCCAGTTTGAATATTGGCAACTTTTTTAAGCCACTTGAGAAGCTTGACACGCCTCTGTGATCCACCTTTAAGAACGAACAAAGCCCGGGAAAGCTCTCTTGCTGCCGGCTTTCAGACAGGTAACTGGGGGCCTGCGGCACAGCCCAGCGGGGCCACGTTGCCCACGGCGCAGCTTGGCTGAGATTCCAGCCGCTTCTGCTCGCTGGACACCCAGCGCAGCCGCCTCCGTGCGAGCCGGGCCGGCCGGGAGACAGACACCCCGGAGCTGCGAGGCTCGGCCAGGCCAGCCCTCACGAAGTGCAGCCAAAATTCATCTGAGGCCGCTGCCCCGCAAAGATCATGTGACCAACAGCGATAAGGGAATTCCAGCTGTGGGGCCAGGTGAGATTAACCCTTTTAGTGCTGTAAGATTCTCCAGAGCAGATGAAGCCTGCAGACGTCAACCCTCTCCCAAGTCAGAGGAAGAGGAAAGGTGAAGACACGTGAAGAAAACACCATAAAGACACCCAAGTCAGTGAAGAAGGAGGAGCTGAAGCCCTGAGAGAGGAGAAAGAGGAGATGCTTCAAACCTAGAAGCTGAAATTCTGTTGTAAAGCCATGGTGATGGCCTAGGATACATCAGGGTACCCGTTGGAATTTCATGAAAGCATGGGGGGATGGAGAGTTCAAACTGCAATTGTGAGCAAAAGTATCTGTGCTGAAATAAGCAGATCTTGAAGTAGCTGTAATTTGATGAGAACCTTGAACAGAGAGAGATGAAAATGATGAAGACTCTTGTTCCCAGGGAAGAAGAAGAAGACATCTGTTCCTAGAGATGAAGATGCTCCCAGAGATGGATGAAGAGAACCTTTGCTTCTGAACAGCTCAACCTTAAAATGGTACCCCAGTAGCTCAAGACTGGACCCTCGAAAGCAGTTGTGGGGAAAGCTCTAAATTGGGGGAAGGGACTCTCACATGCAAGCAGAGAACCAACCCGGGCGGCTGTCTTGTGACATTGAAGCCATGGAGAGAACTGTTTCTTGTGGAGATGTCTCCATAGCATGAGCAAGAGAGACTCCTCTCCCTAAGTGAACTGAAAAAGAGATTATTATAGAGGTGGTAAACAGACTGAAAATCTCATGGGTTGTCTTTTTACATTGTCAGTGGGAGAAGGGAGAAAGGTGGGGGGAGGAGAAGTGCTCTGAAGGTTTAGTCTGGTTTTTTTTCTTTCTTTTAGGTCTGTTAATAAACTTCTTTATACTCTTTTAAGTTTTGTGCCTGCTTGGCTTTCTCCTAATTCTTACCTCACAGAAGGTAAATAAGTAAGTAATGGATATATCGAACCAAACCACTACACAATATAAATGTGAAAATGGACCCAGTGAGGAAGTTTTACTTTCCTGCCCCTTGTGAAAATCAAACTTGGGATAAAAGCATGCTGAATGTTTGAGAATGACCCCTCACAGAGAACTTCTTTCCTAAATCCCACCTAATCTTTCATGGAGGTAGAATTATCAACCCATCTTATGCCCTAAAAGACTGCAAGCCTGTCTTGTCTTGCTTACACATAGAGTTGTATTTATGTAAGAGCAGTGAGGTTCAGCTGAGGACTCTGCTACTAGTATTGAGTAAAAATAATACTGATTCTTATTTTGTAATTCTTTTGATCTCTTAATAAGGATGATTGCTATCAGCGCTCACAGAGCAGAGCTGAGTGAAACAGATGGTGTGCACAAAGTCCTAGTTTATAGATTTTTGTATTTGGGTTTGTGGTTTATGGTTGGATTTCTTTACACCAGATTACAATTTTTGCTATTTGTAGATATGTTTGAGCTGTATCTGAAAGTTTGAACAGGGAGTTCATGAGAAACATGAGCTCATTTGCAGATGGCATCATTAACAAAAGTGTGGCTTGTTTAGGTAATGCTAGTCCTGCAGTCTTCACTCATAACATGCTGAACTGCAGATGTTCTGTTCCCTTTTGTAATACGATGACAGTGAGGTTACTGCGTGGAACTGCATGTGGTTTGACAGCTTCTCAATTTGCATTTCCAGCTTTCCCATCACAGCAGACATCATTTCCATCAATAGCATCACTACTCCATTTATCTTTTTTTCTTCCTTGAAATGAGGGCAACTTTTAATCTGGGAAGACTTTCATGTTCACTCAGTCACAGAGATGTATTTTGGCTCATCCTGAGAGGATCAGACTTGCTATTAGGACATAAATACGCAGTATCATATCCATC